>NC_065595.1:20740000-21364500 GCF_024542745.1 Macaca thibetana thibetana | reverse complement strand
ACCTCGTGATCTGCCCGCCTTGGCCTCCCAAAGTGCTGGGACTACAGGTGTGAGCCACCGCGCCCGGCCTTAAATCAGTCTTTATTGCAGTCTGACTCAGAGTTTTTGGCCTTAGTGGCAAAGAAGGTGATTAAGTAGTTTTCCCAGGAATAGGCCTAATTCAGCTCAAGTGGACTTTCAGGAATATTCTGTTTAAGAGCATGAGCACATAATACTACAAAGAGCTGCTTTTTTTTTTTTTTTTTTTTTTGAGATGGGCATCTCACTATGTTGCCCAGGCTGGCCTCAAACTCCTGGGCTCCAGAGATTTTCCGAGTAGCTGGGAGTACAGGCATGCACCACTGCACATGGCCCTAATCCCATTTTACTTATCCATGTGTTTATTTACTGTCTCCCCCACTAGGATGTTGTATTAGTCTGTTTTCAAGCTGCTGATAAAGCCATACCTGAGACTGGGCAATTTACAAAACAAAGAGGTTTAATGGACTTACAGTTCCACGTGGCTGGGGAATCATGGCGGAAGGCAAGGAGGAGCAAGTCACGCCTTACATGGATGACAGCAGGAAAAGAGACAGAGCTTGTGCAGGGGAACTCCTCTTTATAAAACCATCAGATCCCATGAGACTTATTCACTATCACAAGAACAGCAGGAGAAGACTTGCCCCCATGATTCAATTACCTCCCACCAGGTCCCTCCACAACACATGGGAATTCAAGATGAGATTAGGGTGGGGACACAGCCAAACCATATCAGATGTGAACTCCATGCCAGCAGAAACCTCTGTTTTTTCACTTATATATCTCTGGTGCCAAGAGGCTATCAAAGAATACGGGCTGAATAAATAAATGATCCATTTTCACATACTTTTAGGTCATTGTGTAAATATGCTACTGCTACTACTACTAATAATAATATCAATAATACCAACCTGGTCAACATAGCAAGACCTCGCCCTTATGAAAAAATAAAAAACTTTAGCCAGGTGTGGTGGCGCATGCCTGTGGTCCCAGTTACATGGGAGGCTGAGGTGAGAGGATTGCTTGAGTCCAGGAGGTTGAGGCTACAGTGAGCTGTGATCGCACCACTGTACTCCAGCCTGCATGACAGAGCAAGACCCTGTCTCGGCCGGGCGCGGTGGCTCAAGCCTGTAATCCCAGCACTTTGGGAGGCCGAGGCGGGCGGATCACGAGGTCAGGAGATCGAGACCATCCTGGCTAACACGGTGAAACCCCGTCTCTACTAAAAATACAAAAAGAAATTAGCCGGGCGTGGTGGCGGGCGCCTGTAGTCCCAGCTACTCCGGAGGCTGAGGCAGGAGAATGGCGTGAACCCGGGAGGCGGAGCTTGCAGTGAGCCGAGATCGCGCCACTGCACTCCAGTCTGGGCGACAGAGCGAGACTCCGTCTCAAAAAAAAAAAAAAAAAAAAAAAAAAAAAAAAAAAAGACCCTGTCTCAAAATTAATAATAATATCAACAGTAACAGCTGTTTCATATGGGACCAAAAGTATGATTTCATTAATCACACAGCTTATTGCCATACACATAAGTTTTTTTCTTTATCAAAATGCTAAACAGGGAAGAATAAAAATCTCATAGAGGCCAGATGCAGCTCACGCCTGTAATCCCAGCACTTTGGGAGGCTGAGGCAGGCAGATCACCTAAGCTCAGGAGTTTGAGACCAGCCTGGCCAACACGGTGAAACCCTATCTCTACTAAAAATACAAAAATTAGCCAGGCATGGTGGTGGGCACCTGTAATCCCAACTACTCAGGAGGCTGAGGCAGGAGAATCGCTTGAACCTGGTAGGTAGAGGTTGCAGTGAGCCGAGATCACAATATTGCACTCCAGCCTGGGTAACAAGAGTGAGACTCTGTCTTAAAAAAAAAAAAAATTACACTTGGTAGACGAAGTACATTAGTCACGTAGTGAGTAAGCTCTAACTTTGAGTCCAATTGTTAAAATGGAGTTACCCAATTAGGATAGAGGCAGTCCTCTGTAGATGCAAAGTCTAATCAATTTTGAGGTACAACTTTCTAGGAGAGGTTCTAGAAAGAGATGGCTTGACCAATGCAGCAGAGATCCATGGCAACACAGAGGCCCCTCAATGCCAGGGGGGCACAAATTTTTTTTTTTTTTGAGACAGAGTCTCTCTCTTGTCCCCAGGCTGGAGTGCAATGGCACGATCTTGGCTCACTGCAACCTCCGCCTCCCGGGTTCAAGTGATTCTCCTGCCTCAGCCTCCCAAGTAGCTGGGATTACAGGCGCCTGCCACCAAGCCCAGCTAATTTTTGTATTTTTAGTTGAGAAAGGGTTTCACCATGTTGGCCAGGCTGGTCTCGAACTCCTGACCTCAGGTTTTCTGCCTGCCTGGGCCTCCCAAAGTGCTGGGATTACAGGCATGAGTCACCTCGACTGGCCACATTTGATACTTTCAATGTTCCATCTGCCCAGCAGAAAAAGGGGAGGGGTTTGCAAAGGGAGTAGCCTCTGGTCCTTTTGTTACTTAGGTGTGGAAAGTTAGGGTTTTCCTTTTGATTGAGTTGTACACAGTCAGCATTAACTGGCCTTGGGTTCCCTACCTCCAGACCCTATTCTCCTGCCTCAGGACCAGGCAACTAGAGGCCACTGGTATAGACCCAAACCCTCTGGAATTATTTAAGACATCCAGCCCTAAGCTATTGACTCTGCCCTGCCTGGCTTTCCCAAGGAAACCCCAGTACAGGCTCTGGCCTCAGCTTTCCTCTCCCTCCCACTTTCATCTCCTGACCAAAACCTGGAGCTTCTCCTATGGCCTTGTGTGGCAGGGTATGCCCCCTTCTCTCAGGAAATCTCTCAGATAAAAGCCATCATTCAATGACATTGGCCTCTCTGTGCCGTCACTCAACCATGTCCGCAAATTCTAATTCCACAGGTACAAATGTAAAACATGGGACACCCTGAGTTAATCAGGGGAGAAACTGATTTAGGAGGCTTCCTGCAGAACTGAGCTGATGGTTTCCAAAACTCCTCTTTTATTCTATCGCAGTAATACCTTCATAGTCACATGCACTCATTTATCTGTTTCAGCTCAATTTGGAAACTGCAAACTCTAAAACAAGATATTAAACTCAGTTTTTTAAATATGAAATTATACCCATCAAAGCATTTCCTACTATACTTCTTGCCTGATTCAACATCTTGTTGATTGATTCATGTAACTGCCAAAACCCAGAGTATTTCAGGAGCAGAGATTCCTTAGTTTCCAGCAATATTTTTCTCATTGTTTCCAGTAAGAAAGTTTTAGTGGAGGCCGGGCACAGTGGCTCACGCCTGTAATCCCAGTACTTTGGGAGGTCGAGGAAGGCAGATCCCTTTAGGTCAGGAGTTTGAGACCAGCCTGGCCAACATGGCGAAACCCCATCTCTGCTAAAAATACAAAAAATTAACCGGGCATGGTGGCGCATACTTGTAATCCCAGTTACTCTGGAGGCTGAGGCAGGTGAATCACTTGAACCCAGGAAAGGCAGAGGTTACAGTGAGCCGAGATCCCACCACTGCACTGTAACCCGGGCAACAGAGTGAAACACCACCTCAAAAGGAAAAAAAAAAATTTATTGGAGCACACGGGTACCCAGAGTAAACATTATATTCGCTGACCTCCCTGGCAGCCATGTGTGGCCATATGGCTGAGTTCTGACCAATAGGATGGATGGGTGCAAAGTCCATGTGGCTCACAACCCACCTCTTTTCTCTTCCTCATTGTCCCTTCTTGCATCCTGGATGCTGGGAATGCTGACGCCACCACATTGGACCATAAGGACTGGTTCCTGAAAACTTCTGGGAGCAGACTGCTTATGCTTCAATTTGTCATCTTGTTAAACAACTGTTAGCTGGGGTTTTCTGCCACTCGCAGAAAAGCCAAATCATTACTAATTCAGTGGCAAATGGTGTAAGTGAAGCAAGCACTCAAGGAGGTGGCAGTGAGTGACAAAATTAATAACCACATGGCTTAGCTGAGATAGCATCCTAAGGACAAGAAAAGCAATAGTAATAATGGCTTGCTTTTTATAGTGCTTTATAATTTCAACATACTTTCTTTTTTTTTTTTTTTTTTTTTTTTTTTTTTGAGACAGAATCTGGCTCTGTCGCCCAGGCTGGAGTGCAGTGGCGCGATCTCGGCTCACTGCAAGCTCCGCCTCCCGGGTTCACGCCATTCTCCTGCCTCAGCCTCCCGAGTAGCTGGGACTACAGGCGCCCACAACCGCGCCCGGCTAATTTTTTGTATTTTTAGTAGAGACGGGGTTTCACCGTGGTCTCGATCTCCTGACCTTGTGATCCGCCCGCCTCGGCCTCCCAAAGTGCTGGGATTACAGGCGTGAGCCACCTCGCCCGGCCAATAATTTCAACATACTTTCAAACGCTTTTTCTCTTTTGATCCTCATAATAACCTCCTTGGCCAGAGAAATAACAGGACTTTGGTGCTATTCTCCAAGCTGAAAGCCATCATCTCCGGCCCTGAGGATACAGCTTTTTCTGCCATAACTCACTGTCTCCACTGGCTCAATTAGCCAATTAGTGGCATGGTAGAGGGCTGAGATGTTACTTCTTAGTTTCCAATAAAATTCTCAAGTTGGTTTAAATTCTCCTTATAATGATGATAAAGTCAAAGCTCAGAGGAACTGAATGATGGCCCCTTAAAATTTACATTTTGAAGCCCTAACTCCCAAAGTGACTGTATTTGGAGATTGGCTCTCTTTAAAGAGGTAATTATGGTTAAATGAGGTTATAAGGGTGAGGTTTACGGCAATAAGACTGGTGTGCTGAAAAAAAGGGGAAGAGGCGGGACACAGTGCCTCATGCCTGTAATCTTAGCACTTTGGGAATCCAAGGCAGGGAGGGGTTTGAGACCAGCCAGGGCAAAATTTGTGAAACCCTGTCTCTACAAAAAATTTAAAAATTACTGCGGGGGAGGTTCCAGGCGTGGTGGCTCATGCCTGTAATTCCAGCAGTTTGAGACGCCAAGACGGGTGGATCACCTGAGGTCAGCAGTTCGAGACCAACATGGCAAAACCCCGTCTCCACTAAAAATACAAAAATAAGCGGGGCGTAGTGGCACACACTTGTAATCCCAGCTACTTGGGAGGCTGAAGTGGGAGGATTGCTTGAGTCCAGGAGTTTGAGGTTACAACGAGCAATGATTAGGCCACAACAGTCTAGTCTGGCAAGAGAGTGAGACACCATCTATAAAAAAGGATAATAAAATTTTGAAAATCGCTGGGCGCAGTGGCTCACGCCTGTAATCCCAGCACTTTGGGAGGCCGAGGCGGGCAGATCACAAGGTCAGGAGATCGAGACCATCCTGGCTAACACGGTGAAACTCCGTCTCTACTAAAAATACAAAAAATTAGCCGGGCGTGGTGGTGCCTGCCTGTGGTCCCAGCTACTCGGAGGCTGAGACAGGAGAATGGCGTGAACCTGGGAGGTGGAGCTTGCAGTGAGCTGAGATGGTGCCACTGCACTCCAGCCCCGGCGACAAAGCAAGACTCCGTCTCAAAAAAAAAAAAAAAGAAAAGAAAATAATATAAGAACAAAATATTAATAATTCCACCAGTGTCAGAAGATAGAGGCCTAGGCCTCTCAACTTCCAACCCAAGATCTTTCCAGCAGCCCAATCCGCTTCCTTGAAGGTGTAAAGATAGGCCTCCCACCATCCCAAATCCGTATCCTGTCATTTAGATGTTTAGGGGCTGATAGCACTCACGTGTATAGGCATGAACACAAATACATACTTAATTTTGGACTATTATTCATCAGAAAAATAGTTTTTTTACATAAATAATTGTAATCGAGTTGTGTTTGAAAGTAAAAAAATTTGTCAAAATAAATGGAAAGGAAACCATGGGGGAAATCACAAGAAGATACCACTTCATACCCACTAGGGTGACTATAATTTTTTAAAATGGAAAATAAGTGTTACTGAGCATGTGGAAAAATGGGAGCCCTAAGACATTGCGGGTAGGAATGAAAAATGCTGCAGCCACTGTGGAAAACAGTATGGCAGTTCCTCAAAAAGTTAAACACAGAATTGCCATGAGCCAGTGGTTCCACTCCCAGGTACATAACCAAAAGAATTGATAACAGAAACAATTATTTTACATGAATGTTCACAGCATTATTTACAGTGGCCAAAAGGCAAAAACAACCCAAATATTTATCAACTGTTGACTTACTGGATAATCACAATGTGATATATCCATACAATGGAATATTACCTATAAGAAGCTGCAAAGGGCTGGGCGTGGTGGCTCACGCCTGTAATCCTAGCACTTTGGGAGGACGAAGTGAGCAGATCACAAGGTCAGGAGTTTGAGACCAGCCTGACCAACAGAGTGAAACCCTGTCTGTACCAAAAATACAAAAATTAGCCAGGCATGGTGGTGCACTCCTGTAGTCCCAGCTACTCAGGAGGCTGAGGCAGGAGAATCGCTTGAACCCGGGAGGCAGAGGTTGTGGTAAGCCAAGACTGTACCACTGCACTCCAGCATGGGCAACAGAGTGAGACTCCGTCTCAAAAAAAAAAAAAAAAAGATACAAAGAGGCCAGCGTGGTGGCTTATGCCTATAATCCCAGCATCTTGGGAGGCTGAGGCGGGTGGATCACTTGAGGTCAGGAGTTTGAGACCAGTCTGGCCAATGTGGTGAAACCCTGTCTCCATTAAAAATATAAAAATTAGCAGGGCGTGGTGGCACATGCCTGTATTCCCAGCTACTCCAGTGGCTGAGGCAGGAGAATTGCTTGAGCCAGGGAGGTGGTAGTTGCAGTGAGCCGAGATCGTGCCACTGCACTCCAGTCTGGGCGACAGAGTGAGACTTCATTTAAAAACAAACAGCCGGGCATGGTGACTCACGCCTATAATCCCAGCACTTTGGGAGGCCCAGGCGGGCAGATCAGGAGGTCAGTATGATCGAGACCATCCTGGCTAACATGGTGAAACCCCGTTTCTACTATAAATTAAAAAAAATCAGCTGGGTATCGTGGCATGCGCCTGTAGTCCCAGCTACTCGGGAGGGTGAGACAGGAGAATGGCTTGAACCCAGGAGGCGGAGTTTGCAGTGAGCTAAGATCATGCCACAGCACTCCAGCTTGGGTGACAGAGCGAGACTCAGTCTCAAAAAAAAAAAAAAAAAAAAGTAAAAAAAAAAGGTACAAAGAACTGATATGTGTTACAATGTGGATCAACCTTGAAAACATACTAAATGAAAGAATACAGGTATAAAGGTCACATGTCATATGATTCCATTTATATGAAATGTCGAGAATAGGCAAATCCATAGAGACAAAAAGAAGATTGAGGATACTGTTTCAGTTTTGCAAGATGAAAAAATTCTGGAGATTTTGGGCCAAGTGAGGTGGCTCCTACCTGTAATTCCAGCACTTTGGGAGGCCAAGGTGAACAGATTGCTTGAGCCCAGGAGTTCAAGACCAGCCTGGGCATCATAGCAAGTCCCCATTTCTATTAAAAGTAATAATTTAAAACACGGTCTGGAGAGCTGTTTGACAACAATATGAACATACTTAACATACTTAACACTTGGTTAAGATGGTAAATTTTGTTGTATTTTTTCATCACAATTTTTAAAAAAGGTATGAGACCTAGACTTTGCCCTCTGTGTGTCCCCAGTTTCTTGGGTGTAAATGGCAAGTAATTTAGCACTATTTACAAATTACTTTCATATACATAATATATCAGGTGCTCCAGGCAGTCCTTGAGATAGATGGAATAATCCCTCTATATCCATGGGAGTTGGTTTCAGGACCCCTTGAGGATACCAACATTTACAGAGGCTCAAGTCCTTTAAATAAAATGGCATAGGACAGGCGTGGTGGCTCATGCCTGTAATCCCAGCATTTTGGGAGGCCGAGGCCAGCGAATCACCTGAGGTCAGGAGTTTGAGACCAGTATGGCCAACACAGTGAAACCCTGTCTCTACAAAAAATACAAAAAAAATTAGCTGGGCCTGGTGGCGCGCGCCTGTAGTCCCAGCTATTTAGGAGGCTGAGGCAAGAGAATCGCTTGAAACTGGGAGGCGGGCCGGGCGCGGTGGCTCACGCCTGTAATCCCAGCACTTTGGGAGGCCGAGACGGGCGGATCACGAGGTCAGGAGATCGAGACCATCCTGGCTAACACGGTGAAACCCCGTCTCTACTAAAAAATACAAAAAACTAGCCGGGCGAGGTGGCGGGTGCCTATAGTCCCAGCTACTCGGGAGGCTGAGGCAGGAGAATGGCGTGAACCCGGGAGGCGGAGCTTGCAGTGAGCTGAGATCCGGCCACCGCACTCCAGCCTGGGTGACAGAGCGAGACTCCGTCTCAAAAAAAAAAAAAAAAAAAGAAACTGGGAGGCGGAGGTTGCAGTGAGCCGAGATCGTGCCATTGCACTCCAGCCTGGGCGACAGAATGAGACTCCATCTCAAAAAAAAAAAAAAAAAAGCATAGTAATATAACATATGCATATCCTCCCCTATACTTTAAATCATCTCTAGATTACTCATAATATTTAATACAATGTAAATGCTATATAAAGTCATTATACTGCATTGTTTAGAGAACGAGGACAAGGAAAAAATCTGTATCTGTTCAGTACAGACACAACCATCCTTTTCTTTTTTTTCTGAAAAAAAATTTTTTTTTTTTTGAGACAGAGTTTCACTCTTGTTGCCCAGGCTGGAGTGCAGTGGCGTGATCTTAGCTCACTGTAACCTCCGCCTCCCAGGTTCAAGAGATTCTTCTGCATCAGCCTCCTGAGCAGCTGGGAGTACAGGCATCTGCCACCATGCCTGGCTAGTTTTTGTACTTTTAATAGAGATGGGTGGGGTTTCACCATGTTGGCCAGGCTGATTTCAAACTCCTGACCTCAGGTGATCCACCTGCCTCGGCCTCCCAAAGTGCTAGGATTACAGGCATGAGCCACCGTGCCCGGCCTTCTGAATATTTTTAATCCACAGTTGGTTAAAATCACAGATATGGATTCCATAGTTACAGAGTGTTAATATCATCAAACACTTTTTTTTTTTTTTTTTTTTGAGACAGAGTCTCTCTGTGTTGCCCAGGCTGAAGTGCAGTGGCGTGATCTCAGCTCACCGCAACCTCCACCTCCCGGGTTCAAGCCGTTCTCCTGCCTCAGCCTCCTGAGTAGCTGGGACTACAGGTGAGCACCACCACACGTGGCTAATTTTTATATTTTTAGTAGAGACACAGTTTCACCATGTTGATCAGGCTGGTCTCAAAATCCTGACCTCAGGTGATCTGCCTGCCTTGGCCTCCCAAAGTGCTGGGATTACAGATGGAGCCACCATGCCTGGCCTCATCACACACATTTGCATGAACTGAGGTTGGGATTCAAAGCTGGATCTTCCTGGTGCTCTGTATAATGCAGAATGTGACCTTGCCCTCCTGGACAGGGTTGTGTACATTCCATCTGTTCTGATGGGCTTTGGTCCCAGAGGGGTGACTTTATTTCCATATGACTGACAGTCTCAGGAGGACTCCCAGAATTGGTCACAAGCTGCTGCCCTGGTACACACCTCTCCTGAGGCTGGGGTGGCCCTGAGGGAGTCCACAGCTTCTGAAAGCTTCCCCCTTCCCTGGCAGCCTCTGGGCTAGCACTGTGCCCAGGGGCTAACTGCGCTGTGTTTGTGGCACCCCTCTCTCCTGCCCGGTGTAGGCAAGGACCTAGCAAAAAGAGTTCTTCCAGGCATGAATCAGCCAACACCCTTGGATGGCCCAGTAGCAGTTGTCCCAGTGGCAATTCTTGGCAGCAAGAGATGGGGAAAGAAAGGAGTCCAGGGATAATACCTTAAATAAAGATATCACTTCTGCATTTAAATAGTGTGCTAATGAAGCCGATGGGCCAGACTCCAAGTTCTGCAGTTTGGAGGATCTTTGTTCTGAGTGCTTAAACGGTAGTGTTTGTGGGCTATTCATGTAAAGTGGTTCAGAGTTGAATATCTACATGTTTGGAGAAACAGAGGCCTCAGCTTGGGCACCAGAGCTCGGAGGCCCCCATTTCTCAACTAAATACTACCTATTCCTCACTGCTGCTGCCCCCAAGCTGAAAACGGTCTTTCCCTTTAGCTTTTATCGGAGAAATGCAGGTGGGCCAACCATTCCGAGTACTTTGATCAGCAGTCCCATCAGAACCACACAGGGCCAGGGAGACTGCTTCCCAACAAAAGGAGGTGCTGTTCAGACAACAGCACAGTCTTCTTCCAGACCATCCCCTCCACCTGAGTCCTCACGGAGACTACGCTCCAGTCACAATACCTACAGTGAACCTTTTATTCAAGAGTCTGAACTCAGAAACATCCAAACAATAGATCTATTCTTTTTTTGCCTTTTTTTTTTTTTCTTTGAGACTGAGTTTTGCTTATTCACCCAGGCTGGAGTGCAGTGGCATGATCTCGACTCACTGCAATTTCTGCCTTCTGGGTTCATTCGATTCTTCTGCCTCAGCCTCCTGCGTAGCTGAGTAGCTGGTATTACAGGCACGCATCACCATGCCCTGCTAATTTTGTATCGAGCTCACTGTAGCCTTGACCTCCTGGGCTCAAGGGATCCTCCCACTTCAGCCTCACGGTTAGCTAGGACTATAGGAGTGCACTGCCATCCCCCGCTATTGTTTTCTTTTTTGAAGAAACAGGGTCTCACTATGTTGCCCAAACTGGTCTTTAACTCCTAGGCTCAAGAGATCCTCTTGCCTTAGCCTCCCAAAGTGCTGGGACTGTGGGCATGAGCCACTGTGCCCAGCCATGATTAATTTTCTAAATAATACATGAGCATTCCAGTTGCTCCACATCCTTTCCAATATTTGGTGTTGTCAGCCTTTTAAATGTTAGCCATCTGGTGGACATCAAATGGTATCGTCTATGATTTTAATTCGCATCTCCCTGATCTATGATTTTAATTTGCATCTCACATGATGGACACTTTTTCATGTGCTTATCGGCCATTTGGGTTTCGTTTACTGTCTATGTGGGAACAGCCAGTATATGTAGTCACTGTTTGGAGAACCATCTCATCAGTAAAGCCTATGATGTGAAAAATAAATAAACTTTTTTTTTTTTTTTGAGACAGTCTTGCTCTGTCGCCCAGGCTGGCATGCAATGGCCTGCTCTCAGCTCACTACAACCTCCGCCTCCTGGGTTCAAGCGATTCTCCTGCCTCAGCCTCCCGAGTAACTGGGACTACAGGTGTGCGCCATGACGCCAGATAATTTTTGTATTTTTAGTAAAGATGGGGTAATTTTTGTATTTTTAGTAGAGACGGGGTTTCACCATGTTGGCCAGGCTGGTCTCGAACTCCTGACCTCAAGTGATCCACCGGCCTCGGCCTCCCAAAGTGCTGGGATTACAGGCATGAGCCACTGCACCCGGCCAAACTTCTTTGTTAATCCACTGAAATGTGGTCCTGTTTCAAGAGTTAGAGCATTAAGTACCCTGATTAAATATAATCCCCTCAACTCTTTCTTTTCTCAGCATTTAGATTGCCTTTGCACTTCACTAGTAGGCCTTTTGTTTTCACCTCTTAGATCCAATGCACTTTCTTTCTTCCAAATCTGGGGGAAAATGTGTTTAAAAAAACCCGTAAGAGGCCAGGTGCAGCGGCTCACACCTGTAATCCCAGCACTTTGGGAGGCCGAGGCAGACGGATCCCCTGTGGTCAGGAGTTTGAGACCAGCCTGGCCAACATGGCAAAACCCTGTCTCTACTAAAAATACAAAAAAAATTAGCTGGGTGTGGTGGCAGAGTGAGACCCTATCTCAGAAAAGAAAGAATAAAAACAAACAAAAAATCCTCACTGCTCAGGTCATTGGAACATTTATGCTATTTTATGGAATGAAGTGTTACCCGATTCTAGAATCACAAATAAAGCCAATTAAGATCGTTCAAACTAAGTTTGTTGTAATTTTGTCATTTGACAAATGTAATGGTTATATCCTCAAAAGATAGACAGGAGTTGGGAACTGGCCAGAAAACTAAAAGTTTAAGCCTGGATTCAGATTACAGGGACGAGGGGAACTTCCCCTTCACCCTCTGAAGGCTCGCTGAAAACTCAACTCACAAAAGGCAGATTAATTGGAGAAAAGGCATATAAATTTTATGAACGGTACACGGGCAGAAGCACAGAGTGACTGCCCAGGCCCTAGGGTGGTTCGGAAGCTTATACTCCATCCTGGCAAAACAGTTTATGGGAAGGAGGAGGAAGATGAATTCTGTTGAGGTGTTACTAGGAAGGATGAATGGATCAGGGAACAGAGATTAATTTGGACGGTATTTTGTGAAAGTTTCTGTTGGTGTGGCTGGATTCTTGGTCTTACAGGGAGGGGAAGAAAAAGCAGTTGTTTTGATGGGTCTGGTTCTTAGGCAGATAAAGGTTTTGGGAGAGATGTTGAGGGGGGATATGAGAAAGACCTTGAGGCTTCCTCAGTTCAGCATGTCAAAGCGCCACATTTGGGTATATTGGTGTCTTTCTTTTTCTTTTTTTTTTTTTTTTTGAGGCGGAGTCTTCACTCTGTCGCCCAGGCTGGAGTGCAGTGGCACCATCTGGGCTCACTGCAAGCTCCGCCTCCCGGGTTCGCGCCATTCTCCTGCCTCAGCCTCCCGAGTAGCTGGGACTACAGGCGCCCGCCACCGCGCCCGGCTAATTTTTTGTATTTTAGTAGAGACGGGGTTTCACCGTGTTAGCCAGGATGGTCTCGATCTCCTGACCTTGTGATCCGCCCGCCTCGGCCTCCCAAAGTGCAGGGATTACAGGTGTGAGCCACCGCGCCCGGCCTCTTTTTCATTTTTTTTTAAGACAGCCTCGCTGTCTCGTATTCTTAAAGTACTTTTAAAAAAGGAATCTTTTGGTGGGGCAAGATGTTTTGCTGGAGTGCAGTGGCATGATCATGGCTCACTGCAGGCTGAAACTCCTGGGCTCGTGATCCTCAGCCTCCCGAGCAGCTGGGTCTGCGGGCTTGCGCCACTGCACCTGGCTACATGTTTGTATTTTTAATAGAGATAGGGTTTTTCCATGTTGGCAAGGCTGGTCTACAACCCCCGGCCTCAAGTGAGCTGCCCACCTCGGCCTCCCAAAGTGCTGGGACTACAGGCATGTGGCGCCACACCCAGCTAATTAAAAAAAAAATTTGTAGAGATGAGGTCTCATTATGTTGCCCAGGCTTTAGGTTCAAGAGATTCTCCCACCTCAGGTTCCCAATTAGCTAAGACTACAGGTGCACACCACCACGCCTAGCTAAGTTTTTTACATTTGTAGAGATGGGGTCTCACTATCTTGCTCAGGCTGGTCTCAAACTCCCGGCTTCAAGCAATCTTCCCTCCTTGGTTTCCTAAAGTACTGGAATTGCAGGCATGAGCCACTGTGCCCAGCCAGGTCTTGGTTTCTGAGCCTCATCAAGATGATAATTATGAAAAAGTAAGACATCATGAAGGCAAAGTCAACAGGACTTAGAGATTAAGCTGATTCAGAGAATGAGTAAAAATAAAGACAAAAATGACACCGAGGTTTTTTTTTCTTTTTTTTTTTGAGACGGAGTCTCGCTCTGTCACCCAGGCTGGAGTGCTGTGGCTGGATCTCAGCTCACTGCAAGCTCCGCCTCCCGGGTTCCCGCCATTCTCCTGCCTCAGCCTCCGGAGTAGCTGGGACTACAGGCACCCGCCACCTCGCCCGGCTAGTTTTTGTATTTTTTAGTAGAGACGGGGTTTCACCGTGTTAGCCAGGATGGTCTCGATCTCCTGACCTCGTGATCCACCCGTCTCGGCCTCCCAAAGTGCTGGGATTACAGGCTTGAGCCACCGCGCCCAGCCCCACACCACGGTTTTGAACTCAATGATTGGGTGAAGTTAACAGCCCTTCCTTCCAAAGGAAGATCTGATTTGAGGGAAGGTAATTTATGGGTTGGACATGCTGGTGGGATATCCAAATGAAAACTGCCAGCAGACAACTAGAAATGAGGGACTGACATGTGCCGTGTCTCATCTTCCATTTCCTCATTCCTGCTTTTGAATAAAACTAATCTAATTAATTTGAACTAAGTATATTAAGAAATGATAAGCCGGGCGCACCTGTAATCCCAGCACTTTGGGAGGCCGAGGAGGGTGGATCGCCTGAGGTCAGGAGTTCGAGACCAGCCTGACCAGCATGGTGAAACCCTGTCTCTACTAAAAATACAAAAAATTAGCCGGGCATGTAATCCCAGCTATTTGGGAGGTTGAGGAAGGAGAATTGCTTGAACCCGGGAAGGCAGAGGTTGCAGTGAGCCCAGATCATGCCACTGCACTCCAGCCTGGGCAATAGAGTGAGACTCCGCCTCAAAAAAAAAAAAAAAAGAAATTATAATGATTTCTTGTACACTTCTTCATCAGTACCATTTGTACTTTAGGAATAACCTTCAGTGCTCTCTTTCCAGTGGCTCACAGTCTTTACGTGTGAGAGAGAGAGAGAGATTGCTCTGTCAGTCACTCCAAAGACTGGAGTACTTTGGCAGTTTTACTCACTGGAGCCTCAAACTCCCGGGCTCAAGTGATCCTGCCTCAGCCCCCAGAGTACCTGGGGCCACAGGCGTGTGCCACCATGCCTGGCTAATTTTTTGTAGAGATGGGGTCTTGCTAGATTGCCCAGGCCAGTTCACAATCTTTATTCCACTTCCTCCTCAGTGAAGAAGGCAACAAAGCATTTGGATACATGAGTCTGGCTCTCAGAAGAAAGGTGTGGCTGTGACCTATACATTTAGGAGTCCTCAGGCCGGGCGCGGTGGCTCAAGCCTGTAATCCCAGCACTTTGGGAGGCCGAGACGGGCGGATCACGAGGTCAGGAGATCGAGACCATCCTGGCTAACACAGTGAAACCCCGTCTCTACTAAAAATACAAAAAACTTAGCCGGACGAGGTGGCAGGCGCCTGTAGTCCCAGCTACTCGGGAGGCTGAGGCAGGAGAATGGCGTAAACCTGGGAGGCGGAGCTTGCGGTGAGCTGAGATCCGGCCACTGCACTCCAGCCTGGGTGACAGAGCGAGACTCCGTCTCAAAAAAAAAAATAAATAAATAAATAAATAAATAAATAAATAAATTTAGGAGTCCTCAGTATATAGGTGATGTTCAAAGCCATGGTGAGATTACTTGAGGAGAATATGTGGAATGAGAAGAGGGTTCAGGGTCAAACTTGAGGTTGAACCAGCAAGAGAACTGGGAGGGTGTGGTCAGAAAAGTAGTGGGGAAGCCCAAGAAAGGAGGTGTCTGTGAAGTGTTTCCCCAGTGAAAATCGAATGGCGCTTATTGGGTTTCAGATCAGGGAGGTTACTGGTAACCTAGCAGGGCAGTTTTGATGGAGTGAATGATAGAAGCCAGATTGGAAGGGATCTGAAGTGTGAACGAAAGGTGGGAAGCTAGAGATAGCAAATGTGGACAACTCTTTTTGAGTAGCTTGGCAAGAAGGAATATGGGGGCAGGCTGGTGGCTCTCACCTGTAATCCCAGCACTTTTGTAATTACAAGGGTGTCAAGGTTACCTCCTAGAAACCTTAAACAAAGGCCCAACTTCTCTTTGGAAGAGGTCAAATTATTTGTCTGGGAGGCCAAAGTGGGAGGATCACTTGAACCCAAGTGTTCAAGACGAGTCTGGGCGACATAGTGGGACCTTGTCACTACAAAAAATAAAAAAAATTTTTAAAAGTAGCTGGGTGTGGTGGCACACACCTGTAGTCCCAGCTACTTGAGAAGCTGAGGTGTGAGGATCCCTAGATCTTGGGAGGCCGAGGCTGCAGTGAGCTATGATTGTGCTGCTACACTCCAGCCTGGGTGACAGAGTGAGACGCCCATCTCCACAAAAAAATTCCTTTTTTAAAAGTAAGAGGCAGGCCGGGCGCGGTGGCTCAAGCCTGTAATCCCAGCACTTTGGGAGGCCGAGATGGGCGGATCACGAGGTCAGGAGATCGAGACCATCCTGGCTAACACAGTGAAACCCCTTCTCTACTAAAAAATAGAAAAAAAACTAGCCGGGCGAGGTGGCGGGCGCCTGTAGTCCCAGCTACTCAGGAGGATGAGGCAGGAGAATGGCGTGAACCCAGGAGGCGGAGCTTGCAGTGAGCTGAGATCCGGCCACTGCACTCCAGCCTGGGCGACAGAGCAAGAGTCTGTCTCCAAAAGAAAAAAAAAAAAAGTATGAGGCAGGCCAGGCGCGATGGCTCACACCTGTAATCCCAGCACTTTGGGAGGCCGAGGCGGGTGGATCACCTGAGGTCAGGAGTTCGAGACCAGCCTGGTCAATATGGTGAAACCCTGTCTCTACTAAAATACAAAAATTAGCCGGGTGTGGTGGTGGGCGCCTGTAATCCCAGCTACTTGGGAGTCTGAGGCAGGAGAATTGCTTGAACCCGGGAGGCGGAGGTTGCAGTGAGCTGAGATCACACCACTGCACTCCAGCCTGGGCAACAGAGCGAGACTCTGTTTAAAAAAAAAAAAAAAAAAAACGCCAGGTGCGGTGGCTCAAGCCTGTAATCCCAGCACTTTGGGAGGCCGAGATGGGCGGATCACAAGATCAGGAGATCGAGACCATCCCGGCTAACACAGTGAAACCCCGTCTCTACTAAAATACAAAAAAATTAGCTGGGCGTGGTGGCGGGCACCTGTAGTCCCAGCTACTCGGGAGGCTGAGGCAGGAGAATGGCATGAACCTGGGAGGCAGAGCTTGCAGTGAGCCGATATCGTGCCACTGCACTCCAGCCTGGGTGACAGAGCGAGAGTCTGTCTCAAAAAAAAAATAAAAAATTAAAAAATTAAAAAATTAAAAATGAGGCCGGGCACGGTGGGTCAAGCCTGTAATCCCAGCACTTTGGGAGGCCGAGACGGGTGGATCACGACGTCAGGAGATCGAGACCATCCTGGCTAACACGGTGAAACCCCGTCTCTACTAAAAAAATACAGGGCCGGGCGTGGTGGCTCACGCCTGTAATCCCAGCACTTTGGGAGGCCGAGGCAGGCGGATCACAAGGTCAGGAGATCGAGACCACGGTGAAACCCCGTCTCTACTAAAAAAAATACAAAAAATTAGCCGGGCGCGGTTGTGGGCGCCTGTAGTCCCAGCTACTCGGGAGGCTGAGCCAGGAGAATGGCGTGAACCCGGGAGGCGGAGCTTGCAGTGAGCCGAGATTGCGCCACTGCACTCCAGCCTGGGCGACAGAGCGAGACTCCATCTCAAAAATAAATAAATAAATAAATAAAATTAAAAAAAATTAAAAATAAAAAAATACAAAAAACTAGCCGGGCGAGGTGGCGGGGGCCTGTAGTCCCAGCTACTCGGGAGGCTGAGGCAGGAGAATGGCGTGAACCCGGGAGGCGGAGCTTGCAGTGAGCTGAGATCCGGCCACTGCACTGCAGCCTGGGTGACAGAGCGAGACTCCGTCTCAAAAAAAAAAAAAATAAATAAATAAAAATGAAAAACCCTCTGTGTCCAAATATAATCACATTGAGGGCTAGGGCTTCCAGATGATGTGAATTTGGGAGGCGGACACAGTTCAGCCCACAGCATAACATTTGTTTGTCAAAACTCACGGAACTATACACCAAAAAAGGGTGAATTTTTAAGCTGTATATAAATTATACCTCAATAAACATAATTTAAAAAGTAAAAAGAGACCTGGTGCAGTGGCTCATGCCTATAATCCCAGCATTTTAGGAAGCTGAAGTGGGAAGATCACTTGAGCCCAAGAGTTCAAGACCAGCCTGGGCAACCTAAGGAGGCCTCATCTGTATTGCAATAAAAATAATTAGAAAAAAAAATGAAAAGTGACAAAAATGGTGAAGGGGGAGTAAATCCTGAGAACACAAGAAGCCAGAGAGTGCTGAGCTGACCCTGGACTTCTAAGCATGGCTTCCACATGGAGCGGGCTCTGGTCCTGCCCTTTTGTGTAGGGATGTCATCCTATACAGTTCACTGGTAAAATTAACTAGATTGGGCTTCTTCTAGAATGAGTTCCGTGGATGTTTTTAGGCTTGAGGTGAGAAATCAAAATAGAGAAATTCAGATGGGTGGAATTATCTAACACTATAAAAAATCCTAGCTCCCATGCTGTTAATCCGGGAGACAGTCATAGGCTTTAGTGTCACCAGCTTCAAAATAGCTCAGGTCAGCGTTGCCTGGGAGCTGCTGATTCAGGGCTGCCTGCTCAACTGTCGAGGTCTCTAGGAGCTCTGTTGTGCAGAGGTATTCCAAACCCTCGGAACTGTCCTTGGCTGAACTGCTGCCTACTCCCCCAGGCCTTCTGAGTTCTATTTGAAGAGCTTGCAATTTAAAGAAGTGAAGAACCAGCAAATACATAGGGGTGAAAATGAAAAACATTTTCTCCAGGGTTAAGCCAAGTCCTGGGGTTAAGACTTGTTAGTGGAGCCCACCTGCTATCCTTTTAAATAGATAAAAGGCTTTTCAGTCTCTTACCGTGAAAAACTACATCCACTCCCCCGCCCCTGCCACTCTCCTACACCCTGCTTCTCCCACCCCCAAAACCTTATAATTAAAAAGGCTCTTTTCAGACTGGAACACAATTCAAGCACAATCATTATGAAAACCCTGCCCTGTTTCAGTGGTTACTGACAACTCCCTTTGTGTAAATCTCATTAAATCAAACCAGGGACTCCTATGTTTTTGTGTGTGACAATTTCTAGGAAGAGAAAGCTATGTGGATTTAAGAAATAATGTTGCAAATCTTAGGTATGAGACTTCTTTGGATTAGAAAGTAATATTATTTATCTCTCTGAAGCCACTAACAAATCAACCATGAAAAATGGGTTTTTGTCACCCAGCATCCTTTCTCTACCCTGGTCGTGTTCTCTGTTTAATAGGAAGGGGAAACAGAGTGCTTTCCTTGATGGGCTATTTTATTTTCAGGCCTTTAAGAAGACAAATGAAACCACTAAAAATATTGCCTTAGAAAGTATTTTCAATTCATTTTCATGCTATACATGTTTGGTACTTAGGAGCTATTTGCTTCTATTTGATAAGAAAAATGATTCTTCTTCAAAACATATGCAACAGTGGGTTTTCTTTACACCCTGAAAAGCTTGAAAAGTAAAATGATTCTTATATCGAATTAAAGATGACAGTGAGATTCCCCTGTACCTTGCAGAATAGCCTACAACAATAGGATACTTACACATTTTTTCTGGGCCTTGAAGTTATGGTAGCTGTTAATTATCTTTTCTTTTCCCTTTAATATTGTTATTTCTTTTTTCCTTTCCCTGTTTTTTTTTTGTTTGTTTGTTTGTTTGAGACAGAGTCTTGCTCTGCAACCTCTGCATCCCAGGTTCAAGCCATTCTCCTGCCTCAGCCTGCGAGTAGCTGGGATTACAGGTGTGTGCTAACACACCCAGCTAATTTTTATATTTTTAGTAGAGACGGGGTTTTGCCATGTTGGCCAGGCTGGTGTCGAACTCCTGACCTCAAATGATCTGTCCACCTCAGCCTCTCAAAGTGCTGGGATTACAGGAGTGAGCTACTGTGCCTGGGCAAATTTTATTATTTCTAGTCCTATTCCAGAATTTCCAAAGTTCTTAACTGTAAAAAGGTTCCTCTTCCTTTGTATCTTTTTCCATCAGTGGATATAAATGGCTTTGACACTTCCTTACCATCAAATGTCTAAATAGACTACACTGGGCACAACTGAGTACTACCAGAAAAGGGCACCTGTGTGACCCCGTGTTCTGGTTTCTTGAGCTTATGAATGCATGTGCCTTTCTTTGTTTTCTTTGGCTCTTTCTTGCCGCTGTGCTAAGTCCTAGTGACTGGAACAAGCTCCTAGAGGGGTTCTTTTAAAGGATTAATGTCTGCTTACTCACACATCTTATAGGGATCTCCCTCATACCTTGCCTCACCCAAATGCATGCTGTAACTTTCCATATGGTCCTGCCATCAATAACAAATCTTCAAGTTAAAAAAAAGGGGTATAACCAGGATGAGGGGAAAAGAGGTGCATAGCTAGAAGGGAGCCTCTGAATGCCACACAGCCCAGAGGTGCCCCCCTCTCCACATATCCAGGTTCCTCCTGGTGCCTGCTCTCCAACCCCACATGTTCTCCCAGGGCTTCTGCCTTGTACTTCTATTTGTGTGAATTTCATTCCGCATATTGATTTTTTTTTTTTTTTTTTTTTTTTTTTGAGACATAGTCTCGCTCTGTCGCCAGCCCAGGCTGGACTGCAATGGCATGATCGCTGCTCACTGCAACCACTGCCTCCAGGATTCAAGCGATTCTCCTGCTTCAGCCTCCCAAGTAGCTGGGACTACAGGCTTGCGCCACCACGCCCTGCTAATTTTTGTATTTTTAGTAGAGACGGGGGTTTCACCATGTTGGCCAGGCTGGTCTTGAACTGCTGACCTCAAGTGATCTGCTCATCTCAGCCTCCCAAAGTGTTGGGATTACAGGCGTGAGCCACCATGTTGGGATTACAGGCGTGAGCTACCGCACCTGGCCTCATTACACACATTGTTGCAGAGCATGTTTCCCTCGTTTTTATCCTGCACCAGACTATAAGGTGTCATTCTTCTGGGTGCTCTCCCAGCCCCAGCACACTGCTCTGGCCACAATGCCCATGCGATGAAAAGAACATTTTAGTGTCAAGGAAGTATTGATGCCTGAGAATCTGCAGCTGTTGAGCCATGGTCCGATATACTTTGCAGAAAAAGAATCATCTTCTGGTAAGAATAACCTTCCAAGAGAGATAAATACAGCAAGCATTAGATCACAACCAGAAGTATCTCTACCCTGAATGAGATCTTGAAGACCTAAGAACACCTTAGGAGGCTTAGGAGTGGACAAAAAAGAGTCTCAGACAAAGGGAGGAGGGAGGAGAGGGCAAAAGGGTGCAGGATTACAGGGCCACACCCTCGTGAGATTGCACAGTGATTAGCACAGTGATGATGAATATTTATGAAGGCAGTACTGATTATTTTACAAGGATTCATTTGAATAATCATGAATATGTTTCCATGCATTTGCACCTAATGGGATGGTTTGCAGTCTTTAATGAGGCATTGGCGCGTGTTTGAAGAGCAAGGGAGGGCAGAGAGACGGGAAAGAACAATGCAGGTCACAACATTCATGCAGGATTTTCTTACTGTACTGACCTCTTGTCCCTGAAGTCCTGTCTGTAAAGAACTAGCTGGGAAATGTCTAAAGCATGCCTCGGGGTGCCTATCCGTGCATAGGCTAAAATGCTTTGCTGTTTCTTCTAAGCCTACTCTGTTCTTGAAGAGAGGGAAAACCTTGACCCTTTCTTTGTTGTTGTTTTTTTTGTTTGTTTGTTTGTTTTTGTTTTTTGTAGACAGAGTCTCGCTCTGTGGCCCAGGCTGGAGTGCAGTGGCGCGATCTCCGCTCACTGCAAGCTCTGCCCGCCGGGTTCACGCCGTTCTCCTGCCTCAGCCTCCCGAGTTAGCCGGGACTACAGGCACCTGCCAACATGCCCGGCTAATTTTTTTGTATTTTTAGTAGAGACGGGGTTTCACCGTGTTCACCAGGATGGTGTCGATCTCCTGACCTCGTGATCCGCCCGCCTTGGCCTCCCAAAGTGCTGGGATTACAGGCGTGAGCCACCGCGCCCGGCCGGACTCTTTCTTTGACTTCTCAGGCCTTCCAGTTTCGGGAATTTTGCAAGGTCACATGGCTATACAATGGCAGAACATTTTCCAAGGTCCCATGGCTGTACATTGGCAGATCCATGCCTTCAGATCCCTGTCTCTTCCAAGCGCCTGGGGTGAAGTGCCCCCTTTGCCAGGGTCAGTGCTGGGTTGTGGAATTGTCCACTCTAATTACTAATAGGCTGCTCCTTTCACTGGCAAAATTGTAAGAGGGTTTTAAGTAATTTGTTTTGTTCAATGGTTTGAGGAGAGCAGCCATTTGTTTCTTTTCCCTTCAGTCCCTTGCAGGATGTTAGTTTTGAAGGGAGAAATGGCAGGACGGCAGAGTGGGGGGAGCAGGAAAGGCCTGGAGGGACAGGAGCATCTCTGTGACCTGGTGAGTAGCTCAGCGGGCGGGAGGAGCTGGGGCCGCAGGAGGACTTCCGAAGTGGATTAGTTTCAACCTTCACATACTGAGATGACTTGCATCGGAGGGAAGGCGGACCTGAAATCAGCCCGCAGAAGGCAGGGGCCTACACCACAAGGCCCATTTAGTTAATTTCTTTTTTTTTTTTTTTTTTTTTTTTTTTTTTTTTTTTTTTTTGAGACGGAGTCTCGCTCTGTCACCCAGGCTGGAGTGCAGTGGCCGGATCTCAGCTCACTGCAAGCTCCGCCTCCTGGGTTCATGCCATTCTCCTGCCTCAGCCTCCCGAGTAGCTGGGACTACAGGCGCCCGCCACCTCGCCCGGCTAAGTTTTTGTATTTTTAGTAGAGACGGGGTTTCACTGTGTTAGCCAGGATGGTCTCGATCTCCTGACCTCGTGATCCGCCCGTCTCGGCCTCCCAAAGTGCTGGGATTACAGGCTTGAGCCACCGCGCCCGGCCATTTAGTTAATTTCTACCACGAGTCCCAAGCATGCTCGTGTGGGCGGGACAGGCAAGGGGTGGCCAGCTGATCCCGCACCTGGAGCTGGGCCATTCCAGCTCTTCCTTTTCCGGTGTCTGCAGTTTGACCTTGGACGTGCCCTTTAGCTATGCAAGCTTCCCCAGTTGGAGACTGGGCTGTGTGAGGCCGAAATGCAACTTAGGCTGTAGGCAAGTGCCTAGTCGGGGTGCAGACACACACAAGGGAGCTATTATTAGGCAGTTTCTGCCGGCGGAAGCGGAATTGCAATCGGGTCGCCAGCTCCGCGGGAGAGGGGGCGGGGGCGGTAGGCGGCGGTTCAGCTGGCGGCTGCGTGCTTCCCCACGCGGGGATACACCTGCCACATCAGCTGGCACCTCCCGCCGGGAAAGGTTCTGGGTTCCTCGCGGTCAAAGCAGGATTCCGACTGTAGTGTATTTTCCCAGGTTCTAAACTCACCGACCCCCTCTTCTGATTGACACATTCTTTCTTTAGATATGCTAATACTCAATTAGATTACTGTCTAGGCTTGCCTTGGCCGGCAGGCTTTGTCTCCTAAGGGGACTTTACCCATCTCAGGCCTTTTACATTAGATTTTTTAATAGTTCACCTCTAAAGAGGCACATTTTTAACCCTAATTCTTTAGTGGTATCTTAATCCGGATATTCCCAACCCCCACCTCGGTGCATCCATTCGCGTGTTCATTCAGCAAAGGCTTGCTACTGTGACCGTAGTCTTTTTTTTTTGTTTTTTGAGACGGAGTATCAGTCTGTCGCCCAGGCTGGAGGGCAACCTCCGCCTCCCGGATTCAAGCTATTCTCCCGTCTCAGCCTCCTGAATAGCTGGAACTTCAGGCACACACCACCACCACGGGTTAATTTTGTATTTTTGGTGGAGACAGGGTACCATGATGGCCAGGCTGGTCTCAAACTCCTAACCTCGGGTGATCCACCCGCCTTGGCTTCCCAAAGTGCTGGGAGTACAGGTGTGAGCCACCGCGCCCGGCCCAGCCAATTTTTTTACACAGAAGAAACTCCATCTAATTTTCCTAATCCATGAACTGGGTTTTTCGGTGTGTTGTTATGAAGAAATGAAATAAAGTAATCCTTGAAGAAGGATTAAATGAGAAAAGCTTGAGTACCATAGTGCATGGTGTCTAGCAGGCACTCGATAAATGTGTTCAATTGGTGAATGAATAAACTTTACCTGTGATTCCGGTCACTCCTGCAAGGTGCCTCCGGCACTGTGCTACTCTTTGGGGAAGTAGTGGTGGACCAGACACAGGAGGTCCTGCCCTCAGGGAGCCTGTAATCTATTCTATGAGGGATAGAGACAAATAAAGCAATCCCAGGGCTGGGGGACAAATGCCAACAACTTGGGAAATTCTGAGCTGACTGGAGCTCCCATCAGGAGGACCTAACCAGTGTAGAGGTCTCCGCAGCTCCCAGGAGGAAGTGGGCTCTAAGCTATGATGCAAATGTGAGTAAGAGTTGGCCAGGCAGAGGGGGAGGATCTGAGTGATAGTTAAGGGACCGCCCTGATGCAAAGGCCTCCAGGCAAGAAAGTCCTTCTTCCAACCAAAGAGACACTGAGGAACTACAGGAATGTTGCTTGCCAGGGGATTTGGGCCAAAGAGGCTGGGGAGGTAAGCCAGGGCTGGATTTTGGAGGGCTGAGTAAATCCTAAAATCTTAGGATTTTATCCTAAGAGCTATGGAGTGTTTAGGAGATAGGGGTCCACCCGCTCAATAAAAATTGGAATATGGGGCCGGGCGTGGTGGCTCACACCTGTAATCCCAGCACTTTGGGAGGCTGAGGCGGGCAGATCACTTGAGGTCAGGAGTTCAAGACCAGACTGGCCAACATGTTGAAATCCCGTCACTACTAAAAATACATAAAATTCGCTGGGTGTGGTGGCGGGCGCCTGTAATCCCAGCTATTCAGGAGGCTGAGGCAGGAGAATCACTTGAACCTGGGAGGCGGAGGTGGCAGTGAGCCGAGATCGTGCCATTGTATTCCAACCTGGGCAACAAGAGCGAAACTCTGTCTCAAAAAAAAAAAAAAAAAAAAAAATTGGAATATGGTAATCCCAACTATTCAGGAAGAATCGTTTGAGCCCAGGAGTTTGAGAGTTTGAGTTCAGCCTGGGCAATATAGCGGGACTCTAAAAAATATATATTTAAGAAAAGAAAACAAAACTGGAGCATGGAGGAAGAGGGAAAGGACTGCCATGACTCAGGGCTTTCAAGTTCAGACTCCAAATCCAGGTGTACGCAACAGATCAGGGCGCCAGACTGCCTGGGATTGAGAGTGACTCCTTGCTTGAAAGTGACCTAACCACATTTGCAAACTTGGCTCATCACAGCCCCTAAGTCGTAGGTTTGTGAGAGACAGTGGGTGAAATAATTACAGAATGAACTACTTACAACATTACCTGGCATAGACTAAGTACTCCATAGTGTTGGCTATTATCAATTCTACTCAGTTCCCAGAAGTCACAGGTTCTGCAGACCCAGCTATTTTTATTTATTTATTTATTTATCTATTTATTTATTTTTTTGAAACGGAGTCTCACTCTGTCACTCAAGCTGGAGTGCAGTGGTGTGATCTCAGCACATTGCAACCTCTGCCTACCGATTTCAAGTGATTCTCGAGCCTCAGCCTCCCACCACGCCTGGCTAATTTTGGGGTTTTTTGTTTTGTTTTGAGACGGAATCTTGCTCTTGTTGCCCAGGTGGAGTGCAATGACACAATCTTGGCTCACTGCAACCTCCGCCTCCCGGGTTCAAGCAATTCTCCTGCTTCAGCCTCCCAAGCAGCTGAGATTACAGGTGCCCACCACCACGCCCGGCTAATTTTTGTATTTTTAGTAGTGACGGGGTTTCACCATGTTGGCCAAGCTGGTTTCAAACTCCTGACCTCAGATGATCTGCCTGCCTCAGCCTCCCGAAGTGCTGGGATTACAGGCATGAACTACCATACCCATACCCGGCAGAGCCGGCTATTTAAAACACCAGGGAGAATGCAGGGGGAGAGGGAAATTTACAAACTGCAGGATGATGTAAACTCCAGGAACTGTGAACTCCTCCTTTTATAATAGTTTAGTCATGGTCCTTGCAAATTTGGTTGATTGATTTCAATAGCTGATTAGAAAGGAGAAGCTGCCAAGCAGGTCCACTAGGAATGGCAGAAGTAGTAATTCCTTTTTCTAGGAGTACAGCTCGAGGAAAACTGTGGAGTTTCCATAAAGAACAGAGGCAAGGCCCCAGAAGTATAGCAAACTAGCAGATGGTGGTCATTTAGAACAGAGGGCAAGGGTCTTACACATTCAAAGTACACCGAAGGCTTCACTGTATTGTAGTACAATTATTGAGCACTTAAAGGCTCTGTTCAGATTCCAGCTTGCCCATTAGAGTAGGAGGATGTTTCAGGAACTTGAGAAATAACATCATGTTGGACAATGGAATCAGACCGGGCATGGTGGCTCAAGCCTGTAATCCCAGCACTTTGGGAGGCCAGGAGTTAGAGACCAGCCTGGCCAACATGGCGAAACCCTGCCTCTATGAATAATACAAAAAAAAAATTAGATGGGCTTGGTGGTGCGGGCCTACAGTTCCAGCTATTCGGGAGGCTGAGGCAGGAGAATCGCTTGAACCCAGGAGGTGGAGGTTGCAGTGAGGCAAGATCGCATCACTGCACCCCAGTCTGCGCAACAGAGTAAAACTGTCTCCAAAAAAAAAAAAAAAGAAAAGAAAAAAAGAAAAAGAAAAAGAAAAAAAAGGCATGCCTCACAATTTATTTATATGAAGGCAGATGTTTTCTAATGTGTTGCTTCCCTTACTCCCCAGGGGGGTGAGATTTGGGACAGGCGAAAGAAAAAGGAAATTTGACTTCCCTCTGCATGAAAACTCTTAAAATTCAAACCTTGGCAAGAAGCATTTACTTTCTGCTGCTGGATAGAAAAGGTGTGCTTTTGGGGCTTTAACCTCCTTTCTGGCTTCCTGCCTCTGTAAAATGCCCATGAGAGGAATGCCGGGGGTCACAAGAGTTACTTAGCTGAATAAATATACATGAGTGATTGAGAGAGAATTACAAAGTCTCCTCTAAGTAATCAAGTCAAAACGAACAATACTCATTTGTCAGAACATCTGATGGAGCTGCCCAAACTATCACCCTAGACACAGCCAACTATGTTAAAGACAGCCATTGAGGACAATATCTGATGGATATAGTTTGGTTCTCTAGCTTATGGGAACTCTGCTCAATGGGACAGTAACAGTGAATGAAGTTGGAGGAAGGAAATGCAGTGATTATGGGTGGGGGATAAGCAAGACAAGGAATGAATTAGGGGTATGTCTAAAAAATTATTTTTACTTCCAAATTTATGGCTTAGTTTTGATTTGTGTTAGTAGGATTTGTTAGCTGTTATTTGCCTGGGGTTTGGCGGTTTGGTATGTACTGGTGGTCTTAATCTGCTATCTGGACCAGAAAGCAAATGTTTGCATCCTTGGAATCCCCATTACAATTGAAAAATTTCTGAGGAGACAGCCAAGGCCAGATGGGAATGCGGCATGAATTGCCCCGTTAGCACTTAAATCCTCTGTTGGTGCAGTCTTGCTTTGTGCTTTCTTCCTTCATTCCTTAACACTTAGCAGTGCCCAGCCTGATAAGGACCCAGAACACTAGATGTTGGGGATTAGATCAGTGAATCCAAAAGACCACACCTTTGCCACATCTTCTGAGGGCTATTTTGCATCATAATATGTTAGAAGGCATCACATGGCGAGAGACTGCCTGTGAGAGTGCAAGAGGGGACCAAACTTACTTTGTTATTCTTTTTTCTTTTTGAGATGGAGTCTTGCTGTGTCGCCCAGGCTGGAGTACAGTGGCCGGATCTCAGCTCACTGCAAGCTCCGCCTCCCGGGTTCACGCCATTCTCCTGCCTCAGCCTCCCGCGTAGCTGGGACTACAGGCGCCGCCACCACGCCCGGCTAGTTTTTTGTATTTTTAGTAGAGACGGGGTTTCACCATGTTAGCCAGGATGATCTCGATCTCCTGACCTCGTGATGCACTCCCCTCGGCCTCCCAAAGTGCTGGGATTACAGGCTTGAGCCACCGCGCCCGGCCCTTACTTTGTTTTTCTTTTGAGACAGTCTCTGTTGCCCAGGCTGGAGCGCAGTGGCACGATCTGTGCTCACTGCAATCTCCACCTCCCAAGTTCCAGCAATCCACCCATCTCAGTCTCCTGAGTAGCTGGGACTACAGGCATACACCGCCATGTCCAGCTAATTTTTGTATTTTTTTTTCTGTAGAGATGGGGTTTCACCATGTTGCCCAGACTGGTCTCGAATTCCTGGGCTTCCCCGAGGGAGAACTGCTTGAGCCCAGGAATTCAGAACCAGCCTGGGAAACATAGCAAGACCCATCTCTACAAAAATAATGTAAAAATCAGTTGGGCACAGTGGTGTGTGCATATAGTCCTGGCTACCCAGAAGGCTGAGGTGGGAGGATCACTTGAGCCCAGGAGTTCCAGGCTACAAAAATAAAAGAAGCCTGGCTGTGGTGGCTCACACATGTAATCCTAATACTTTGGGATGCCAAGACAGGAGAATCATGTGAGCCCAGGAGTTTGAGACAAACCTGGGCAACGCAGTGAAACTCTGTCTCTCCAAAAGATGTGTTTAAATTAGCAAGGTGAAGTGATACATGCCTGTACTCCCGGCTACTCAGAAGGATGGCTTGAACCTGGGAGGTCAAGGCTACAGTGAGCCATGATCACGCCACCCACCACACTGTTGTCTAGGTGAGAGACCCTGCCTCAGAAAGAAAGCAAGAGAGAGAGGTAGGAAGGAAGGAAGGAAGAGAGGAAGGAAGGAAGGAAGAGAGGAAGGAAGGAAGGAAGAGAGGAAGGAAGGAAGGCAGGAAGGCAGGCAGGCAGGCAGGCAGGCAGGCAGGAAGGCAGGCAGGCAGGCAAAAGAAAGAGGGAGGAAGGAAAGAAGGAAGGGAGGGAGGGAAGGAAAAAGTGCATATTTGCTCTTTAAAGAACAGTAATAAAAAGGTTTTGTTTTGTTTTGTTTTGTTTCTTCTCCTTCTTCTGTGACGGGTTTCCTACAACAGAGACAGGGACAAACCAAGAAGTGTGGTGCCATTGAATAACAGGCTGGTGGTGGAGGACAGAAGAGGAGGACCTACATTTTTGGACCTTCTGAGTTGGGAGTTGTTGTGGGACACAATGCAATTCATTGTGATCTGGAATTAGAGGAGAGATATCTGACCTGGAAACATAGATGTGGAATCATCAAATAGACCTGAGGCCCTGAGAGCAAATGTGTTTCTCCAAGAAATACAGATTTCAGAAAGAAGAGGGCCAAAGCTAGATCCTGGAGAACAGTCCATATTTCACAAAGGAATGCAGGAAAATTAGCCAAGGAGGAAGACTGAGAAGGAATGGCTTTATGGAAAGAGAGAAAGTTGTCTTGGAAGCTAAGGGAAGAGAGTTTTAAGAATGGGCTGGGCCGGGCGCGGTGGCTCAAGCCTGTAATCCCAGCACTTTGGGAGGCCGAGACGGGTGGGTCACGAGGTCAGGAGATCGAGACCATCCTGGCTAACACGGTGAAACCCCATCTCTACTAAAAAATACAAAAAACTAGCCGGGCGAGGTGGCGGGCGCTCGGGAGGCTGAGGCAGGAGAATGGCGTGAACCCGGGAGGCGGAGCTTGCAGTGAGCTGAGATCCGGCCACTGCACTCCAGCCTGGGCAACACAGCGAGACTCCGTCTCAAAAAAAAAAAGAATGGGCTGGTGTGCAATGCTCCCTGCAAAATTCTCCAAGTAGGGGGAGTCTTTCAGACTATAGAGTTATGTACTTTCCCTGAGGGAGATAGCCAAAAAAGGGGTCGGGGGCCTATGCTCCCTGCAAAATTCTCCAAGTAGGGGGAGTCTTTCAGACTATAGAGTTATGTACTTTCCCTGAGGGAGATAGCCAAAAAAGGGGTCGGGGGCCTATCCTATGCCCCAAGAGAAAGGGCCTCTATTCCTTTTAACTTAATTTGTATTGAAAGGATAGGTATAGGATGGACTAGGTAAAAGAATGGACAGATGCCAGGCATGGTGGCTTACGCCTGTAATCCCAGCACTTTGGGAGGCCGAGGATCACTTGAGGTTGGGAGTTCGAGATGAACCTGACCAACATGGAGAAACCCCATCTCTACTAAAAATACAAAAATTAGCCTGGCATGGTGGTGTGCATCTGTAATCCCAGCTACTTGGGAGGCTGAAGCAGGAGAATCACTTGAACCCGGGAGGCAGAGGTTGCAGTGAGCCGAGATCTCGCCACTGCACTCCAGCCTGGGTGACAGTGAGACTCCATCTCAAAAAAAAAGAGGCCTGGCACAGTGGCTTACACTTGTAAGCCGAGGTGGGCGGATCACCTGAGGTCAGGAGATGGAGACCAGCCTAACCAACACAGAGAAACCCTGTCTCTACTAAAAATACAAAATTAGCCGGGCATGATGGCGCATGCCTGTAATCCCAGCTACTCGGGAGGCTAAGGCAAGAGAATCGCTTGAACCCAGGAGGCGGAGGTTGCAGTGAGCTGAGATCATGCCATTGCACTCCAGCCTGGGCAACAAGAGAGAAACTCCATCTCAAAAAAAAAAAAAAAAAGGAATGGACAGATGGACAGCACCTTCAAGGACTTATTTAATGCTTCCTTTTCAAAGTTACTTAGTATTATTATTATTTTTTGAGATGGAGTCTCTCTCTGTCGCCCAACCTAGAGTGCAGTGGCGTGAATTCGGCTCACCGCAACCTCTGCCTCCCGGGTTCAAGTGATTCTCCTGCCTCAGCCTCCTAAGTAGCTGGGATTACAGGCGCGTGCCACCATGCCTAGCTAATTTTTGTATTTTTAGTAGAGACAGGGTTTCACCATTTTGGCCAGGCTGGTCTCGAACTCCTGACCTCGTGATCCACCCGCCTTGGCCTCCCAAAGTGCTGGGATTACAGGCATGAGCCACTGCGCCCGACCCAAAGTTCCTGAATTTTTTGTTTTGTTTTGAAACAGGGTCTCATTATGTAGCCCAGGCTGGTGTGCAGTGGTATGATCACAGCTCACTGCGGCCTCGACCTCCTGGGCTCAAGCGATCCTCCCACCTCGGCCTTCCGAGTAGCTGGGACCACAGGTGCACATCACCACGCCCAGCTAATTTATTTGTATTTTCTGTAGATACAGGGCCTCCCTATGTTGCCCAGGCTGGTCTCAGATTCCTGGGTAAATGATCCTCCCACCCACCTTGGCCTCCAAAAATGTTGGGGTTACAGGTATGAGCCACTGCACCTGGCGCTACCTAGTTATATGCACAGTGCAGGGTGCCTAAGGCCTGAGGTAGCTTAACTGGTTGTAGTTTATGCTCTAATTTTTTCACAGGCTACAGTCAAGTTGACTGACCATTATGTAGGATGGCCTTGGTTGGACAAGATGGAAAAAGAAAAGAGGCACTGCCAGAAGGGGGTACCCAGGAACTTTTTTTCTGTTTGTTTTTTTTGAGACAGAGTCTTGCTCTGTCGCCCAGGCTAGAGTGTAGTGGCACGATCTTGGCTCACTGCAATCTCTGCTTCCTGGGTTCAAGCGATTCTCCTGCCTCAGCCTCCCTGGTAGCTGGGACTACAGGCGGCCACCACCACGCCCGGCTAATTTTTGTATTTTTAGTAGAGACGGAGTTTCACCATATTGGCCGGCCAGGCTGGTCTTGAACTCCTGACCTGGTGATCCACCTGCCTCAGCCTCCCAAAGTGCTGGGATTACAGGCATGAGCCACCACGCCCGACCTAGGAACTCTTTTTAAATGGTGCAGTGTAGACTCTTGAACATTTGGTCAGAGATTGAGATGGAAATTCCAAAAGGGTGTGGTGAGAATATACTACTTGTGCTGTTGACATGGCCTTGTCAAACATAGCATGGGTATGATGTATTTCCTTTTTTTTTTTTTTTCCTTTTTGAGATGGAATCTCGCTCTGTCACCCAGGCTGGAGTGCAGTGGCACGATCTCAGCTCACTGCAACCTCTGCCTCCTGGGTTCAAGCGATTCTCCTGCCTCAGCCTCCCAAGTAGCTGGGATTACAGCTGCACGCCACCACACCTGGCTAATTTTTTATATTTTTAGTAGAGACAGGATTTTACCACGTTGGCCAGGCTGGACTTGAACTCCTGACCTCAAGTGATCCGCCCACCTTGGCCTCCCAAAGTGCTTGGATTACAGGCATGAGCCACTGTGCTCAACCGATATATTTTGTTGAGTTATCTATCTGATACTTGGAATGGGTTTATTCAGGGACACATATGTTTTATTTCCCCAAGTCTAGACTGTTGGTGAAGTGACACCATAGAGTAGAGGTTTTTTTATAGTGCAGAGCAAATTTGAGCTTGTCCACTTAGACAATTTTTCTAACTCAGTGACCTTTTTTGTCTTCTGATCACACCTCAAAATTTTTTGAGTATTCATCTCAATTATTCACTTATAATTTATAAAAATTAACTTACAGCTTATAGTTAGTACTATCCTAATATGTACATTACAAAAGATATACAAAAATAGAAATTTAAAAACATTGAAATGATGGACAAAACAATACCATTAACATTTAATTTTATTTACTAGCAGTAGAAAATATTTTGCTCTTACTAAAATGCTTAATATTGAGGTATGATTGAATGTGCTTCTCTTTTTTTTCTTTTTGAAATCTTGGCATAATAGTGTGATAGAATGATTTGAAGATTTTACTGTAAGTTTAGTTTTTTTCAACCTTGGTTGTTTAAAGGGCTGTCCTAGTGGGAGAGGATACCTTGCAAAGTTTTCTGCCAGTAGGAAGAGATAGACTATTTTTACCATTTAATTTTTTATTTTTATTTTTTGAGATGGAGTTTTGCTCTAGTTGCCCAGGCTGCACGGCAATGGCACGATCTCAGCTTACTGCAGCCTCTGCCTCGCTGGTCCAGGCTATTCTCCCGCCTCAGCCTCCCGAGTAGCTGGGATTATAGGCACCCGCCACCACACTCAGGTAATTTTTATATTTTTAGTAGAGACAAGGTTTTACCATGTTGGCCAGGCTGGTCTTGAACTCCTGACTGCAGATGATCCACCTGCCTCTGCCTCCCAAAGTGCTGAGATTACAGGCGTGAGCCACCTCGCCTGGCCATTTTTACCATTTACTTAATCATAATGCTCATTGCTCAATCTTATCTATCAGCTATGCAAAAGGTTTTAGTCGACATTTGGGTGGTGAGCCGCTGTTTGCCAATATCACTCAATTGTTTCTGCAATGTAAACTGGAAAATGTTGAATTTGCATTTCGATATTTTAACTGAATCGGTGATACATTTTATGTGTGTTGGAATTTTTGTAATTTAACCCCAGAATTTTAAATTCCTGTATAGAAGCTACTCCATTCGTGGTTACTGTTCCTGTTCTAAATAAAATGATATAATGTTTTGATTAAAGAGATCATTTATTGTTGATAATATACCTTCTCTGCTAAACACTTTTTTTAGTGGTTCATAAAAAATAAGTGTTTTCAGGTGTGTCATCATGTGAACAGGGGCAAGCAGATACCTTAAGCAGGGGCATTCAACAGTTGCACAAACTTCCCACACTGTGTGATCTATTCTAATGTGTGTTTCTTTAAATCTATAGCAATATTTTCTTTTGAGACGGAGTCTTGCTCTGTCGCCCAGGCTGGAGTGCAATGGCGCAATCTCAGTTCAGTGCAAGCTCCACCTCCTGGGTTCAAGCGATTCTCCTGCCTCAGCCTCCCAAGTAGCTGGGACTACAGGCACCTGCCACCACGCCTGGCTAATTTTTTGTATTTTTAGTAGAGACGGGGTTTCACCATGTTAGCCAGGATGGTCTCGATCTCCTGACCTTGTGATCCACCCTCCCTGGCCTCCCAAAGTGCTGGGATTACAAGCGTGAGCCACCACGCCCGGCCTACAGCAATATTTTCTAAGCATCTTCCAACTGTTTGTTGACAAATGAATGTATTTTATGTTGCAACTATATTTTCTGGTTATTATTTTCATATTTTAGCATTTGTTTTTTGTTTATATATGTCAATTATTATTATTAGTTTTTAAACTTTTCCAGAAATAACCACTGTTTTCCCAGTGACATGTGACTTCTAGTCATTTGGTATTAAATAAGAAACCTCAAAAGAGACTTCAAAATAGTCATCATTAAGTTTAGCAGAAAATTTTAAAGTATTTAATCATCTTTTGTCATTGGAAAAAAACCCCCAAACCTTACAGGTGTTAATCCCGGTGTTCTGAGCACTTAACTTTTAGATTTTTTTTTTTTTTTTTTTTTTGAGACAGAGTCTCTGTTGCCCAGGCTGGAGTGGAGTGACGTGATATCAGCTCACTGCAACCTCTACCTCCCAGGTTCAAGCAATTCTCCTGCCTCAGCCTCCTGAGTAGCTGGGATTATGGGCACCTGCCACCACACCCAGGTAATTTTTGTATTTTTAGTAGAGACAGGGTTTCATCATGTTGGTCAGGCTGGTCTTGAACTCCTGACTTCAAGTGATCCACCCGCCCTAGCCTCCCAAGGTGCTGGGATTACAGGTGTGAGCCACCACACCTGGCTGACACACAGGACTTAGATGAGGAGGTGGGGAAGGGTGAGGAGAGTCTTCCAGAAAGCAGGGCTGGCCTGTGTGCAAGCCTGACAGTGACAGAAAGTAGGTGTCATTCAAAGAACAAAAAGGCAAGCCTGGATCTTGAAACGTGAGGATGGAGGGGCGGGGACATGGGCAGGCAAATGGGTTGAATCGTGAAGAACCTTCTAAATCACAGGTACAATCTGGACCTCATTCTAAGGACAATTGAGTCATCTGGAAACCTTTGAGCAGAAGAGTGACAAGATGGTATCATTGGAAAGATTCCTCAAGGTTTAGTGTGCAGAATGCATTGAAAGTTGGCCAGGTTGGAGGCAAGGACTCAGTGACCAGTTCCACACTGGGACGATGGGCCTGAGGTTGGGTGTGCGTGGTCAGCCGAAAGAAGGGATCGGGATCAATAGACACTTGAGAGGTAGCACCCTCCCAGCCTGTGGTGATGGAGCAGATGAGAGGGAATGAGGGTCATTTTCTGAGAGGGCAGGTACTGCGGAGATGAATCTGGTTGGGTGGGCGTCTTGGGTTGCGGTGCTGGAAACACACCCTGAGTAATCTTTGGAGATATGCTTGTGAGGGACTGAGGAAGGCAGGATTAGACAGGAGGAGTTGACCCTCAGTGTTATGGTGATTGAGGCCTCAGCCAATTTACAGGGAGCTCTGGGGCTGGGATGACCCTTCAGAGTTGGCCCAAATAAAGGCAACAGGGCCAAGTTTTTCTCTCTCTACATCGGCCAGATGTTGGCTGTTTCTTGGAAGTGGGTATAGCCTCGGGCAAGACAGTTTCCAAGAACTGTCACAAGACAGTGGCCAAAGCAATTTGCAGTGAGGGACTCAGCTGTGAGTAGTCAGCAGCCAATATTCTTAGCAGTTAGGGGATGGGGGTGTACACCCTGAAGAGAGAACCTAGACAAAACACTACTGTATCCACTACAATAGCAAAAAAGCTTAGGTTTAATTGGGGATATATTTACTTTCAGGTGCCTCTGGGTTCATTATCCATTCCTTAGTTCACTGATGATTAATGTCAGTTATGGGATGTTCAAAGCATTGTGCCAAGTGGTGGGGATGGCAGGGATGATGAGGGCAGGATGGGAAGATGAAGTCAATATTAGTGCATGCATAGTGCTCAGGTAGTGTCCACGCTGCAGGAGACCAGTGATATTCCTTCTCAGGAGGAACTGGGTCTCCATTTCCTGTGTGTTCCCTTCTCCTTCAGGTAGGCCCTCAAAGGATTAAGCCTTTTCCTTTCTCAGATACCTTCCTAGGTCCTTCTTTCTCTTCTCCTCCTCTAAGACTTAGAGAGTAGAGAACAAACCCAAACACAAGTTTCTTTTAAGGAAGCCCAGATGTAATACAAAAAAGTTACAAAGGGTTAGGAAATCTTACAAAGTTCTCTACAGATTTCTCCTTTGGCCCAGTTTCTGCAGATGAACCTTTTTTTTTTTTTTTTTTTTTTTTTTTTTTGAGACAGAGTCTCGCTCTGTCGCCCAGGCTGGAGTGCAGTGGCCGGATCTCAGCTCACTGCAAGCTCCGCCTCCCGGGTTTACGCCATTCTCCTGCCTCAGCCTCCCGAGTAGCTGGGACTACAGGCGCCCGCCACCTCGCCCGGCTAGTTTTTTTGTATTTTTTTTTTTTTTAGTAGAGACGGGGTTTCACCGTGTTAGCCAGGATGGTCTCGATTTCCTGACCTCGTGATCCGCCCATCTCGGCCTCCCAAAGTGCTGGGATTACAGGCTTGAGCCACCGCGCCCGGCCTCTGCAGAGGAATCTTTACCAGGATCCGAATCCCCATACTTCTGGCTCTCCTTTGACTCCTGAAAGGAGGGCTCATAGAAACTACCCACTTTCTTCTGTCCCTACCCTTCTCAACTCTTTCCTTGGACAAGGCCAGCTTTCCAGCATTTACGCCTAAAGAGACAGCAGGAGGTAAGGATTAGTGGATTCATCCAGTAGCCAGGACCTAGGAGGTCATTCAAATATCTAGGGGCCTCCTAAATAATGCCCAATGCTGAGCCCAACCCCCACCTGCTTGGGGTCTGTCGGTGAATGGCCTTTGCAGGCATTTCCAAACTGAGGTTCAGAAAAGGAGAGGTGGTTTTGCCACAGAAATCTATTCATGAAATCTCTAGCAAAGGATAAGGGGAATCCTCTACAGGCTATTTCTGGCAGGCTACTAATAATTTAGACTTGGTTATGATTTCTTTCAAGGGTATGTTTTTGAATATAAAAAAACCTGATTCTATCCATATTTTGATGTTCTTAAAAGGAAAAGGTAGATTTTTTTTTTTTGTCCTTTTTCTTTGCTGGCTACCCTGCTACAAATCTTTAAATTATGATGCTAGGATTGAACAGTGTCATAATTTCTTTAAAAAGAAGCTAACACATTTAACCTATTAATATCGCTATAAACTCCTAGGTGTAGCTTGGTTTCGAGCTAAAAATGTGTAGTTCAAGGCATGAGACTGCTCGGTTTAGGCGTAGTTAGTTCCACAGGGCCTCTGGGTGGTGAGATAAAGAAAAGGCGTTTCCTTTTTTCCTTCCACTTTCCCTCCAGGAACCCACCTTTTGTGTGCTCTACCTAACATACGAATTTCCTAATTTCATAAGGGCATTTGGAGGGAAAGTATGATGATATTTACATGCTTCTGCAAAGCCGGCTTCCAGCCACAAAAGATTAAAGAAAAAAAGCTAGGATTTTGCAATACACTGATTGGAGGAAAAGCCAAGACTTTGAGAGTTAGCAATAAAAACAGCAACAACAAAATCCCAAAGGGTTTGGAATTCCTTTAGTTTCTATTTGGCATAAGAATCATATGATTTCTTTGTTCTGCCCTTCCTTATCGACTGCACTCAAATGATAGTTTTATTTCATTCTTGCAGTCAAGTGACTGGTTCTATTGTTGCTCAAAGCAGAGAGGTGCACAAGAGAGCCTTATATATGTAGAATAATAGAATGAACCTTTTTGTATTGTGTTTTTGGAAGATGGGTAGTGTCCACTTTTTAAAACAAACAAACAAAAAAACCCAGACTAAAATGCTGTCTTTTCAGCTGTGAAATTTAATGATTTTGCAAAATGGACTAAGACGGGTGCTTTGCTCTTAACTATTGGTTTACCTGGCAAAGGGGTTTCTCTGAAATCCTTTATAAAAATAGAACTGAGATAACTTGCAATAAAGTATCTTTTACTTTTTGTTTATGATATTTAAAAGCAGATGCAATATTATTTGTTGCCATCTGTGCAAATGATCAATTGTGCTTCTAGACCAAATATCTTCCAGCCGAGGCTCCGGCTAAATCACTAGGCTTTGTACAAAGCCCTGCTCAAAAAAGTATTTGGCACGATGAAGCCACGAAGCAGTTGTATAGCTGAAGGCTCTTTATGATAAGCATTTCAGACTTTAGTTTTGGTAGTACAACTCTTGTAACCATTCAAAGGCTGCTTTGCTGTCATTTCAACTCTTAAGAGAAAGGAATGGGGGAGGGGCAAGAGAGTATTTTAAGTAAACAAATATCCCAAATCCATGAAACCTAGAATTTATCATGGTATGTACATTATTAAATTCCATATATTGTAAACTGTGTAGCATGTCAAGATTTCAAATTAGCAGGTCCTAGTGTACTCTTCAATGCACATACGGTTTTTACATGCATATTAATAAAGGCCCATCTTTGGGAGAAGAAAAAGGGCTCCCTTTCAAATGAAATCAAGCCCAGGTAAAGTTGAAACCCAACCCACAGAGTACTGGCACCGTTTTCAGGCCAAAAGAAGACAAGGGTTTCAATTTCATCATCTTGTAATGCTGATAAATGGGATGCTGTGACTGGCAAAATTTGCAGATTACATAGGTCTTTTTAAACGTGTGTAAATATGCAAATATGTATTCCAATTTATGTGCAATTCCAAACAATTTGCTGTTTGAAATTAAAGACCAACGACTCTTCTGTGAGACAATAATTCGGGTCATTTACATAAAAAGTCTTAAATAGCAAAAATGCTACTTGCAATTTACATCATACAGTGCTCCCATCACAGAGAACAATGGCGTCCTCAATGGAAGTTAACGCAGTAGAGAGGTATACTGAGATTTTTAAAACTTTTCAGCACACTTCGCAAATACTAACCAATCAATCCAATTTAAAATGAAACAGAAATGCTTCTTATGCTTGGAGTCATCACTGCTACTTGAGTGTTGTTTTGTGTTTTCAGATTCCGATCAAACAGGAGTGAACCTTTTTAAGAGGTTATGGTGACATTTTTTCAGATCCTTCCATTTTGTCCTATTTCTAGTGTCAGCACCATTAGCTTGACTTGGGGGTTTCTGTCTGGTTTTAAAAACCTTTCAATGGAGTGCACGTCTGTGAACAATAAAGGAACCAGGACACGGGGCTGGGAGAACAGCATACCTCATCTGGAATGGAAATCTATCGTCTCTCGCCCTTGCATAGGTCACGATTATACACCTCCGTGACCTTTAGCAGGCTTACATATGTATCTTTTTGTGTTCCGTAGGCTATGACCACCTGCTGTATGTACAATATGTGCTTGTTACATTTGTACACCGTCTCCCTTCTAGAATTTAAAGACCTAGCTATTACATCTTGTTTACTCAATATCATTCCCCCATTAAGGGAAAAAAAAAAAAAAACCTACATGAACTGAACATGCCATGTTTCAATCTGGCCCCAGTGGCTTTTTCTCTGAAAGCAAACGTGTGTCTTTTACACCAGGGCTTTCTCCCCACCCCAGGGGGTGTCTTCCATTCTTTTGTGGCTCAGTTGAAGGGGAAAAGGGCTCCAAACCACTAACTAACCAGAGGAGAGCCCCTTCTTCCACCTCCAGGGAGAATTTCAGATTTAATTTGTCTGAAGATAGCGTGCTCTCTTCTTACTTATTTGCCACCATTACGAGGAGAACAAAACACCACCTTGGCTTCAAGATCCTGGGTAGAGGCTCACGGTCTTTTCAACCATCTTTGGCGAGGCCTTGCTTCCTTCCACTCGAGTAAGTCGCGGCTTGGGGCCACGGAAAGGACTGGGTGAGAGCCCGCAATGTCGTTGGAAAAAAGCAGCCCTCCCTGCGCCCCCTCACCAGCCCCACCACCCCGCTCCGCTCCCGGGGCGAAGCCGCGAGCCGGCGGCCCCGTATGGGCGAGACTTGGCAGGTCCGCGGGGCGCTTTCTCGCCGCCGCCGGACTCCGGGCTCCGCAGCGGCCGGGCGTCGGCGCCCGCCGGCCGCGGGGCTTCGCGCTGCCGCCGCCCGGCTCCAGGAGCCTCCCTTCCCCCACCGGCCGCCCCCTCCCCCTCGCCCGCGCTCCCTTTTGTTCGCTCGCCGCCCGGGCCGAGCCGCCGCCGCCGCCGCCCGGGCCCGCACCCCCAGCCGTAGGCCCCGGCGTGGCGGGCCGGCCGCCGCCGCCGCCGCGCGGCCTAGAGCGCGGTGCCCGGGGAGGCGCGGGGCCCGGGCCGGGCGCTCGGCGAGGCCCGGCGGCGGCGGCGGCGGCCGGGGAGCCCGGGAGGCGGCGGCGGCGGCGAGGCCGCTCCACCGCACACGCACACACAGACCCCGGCAGCGGGAACGCAGATGACACGCCCGTAACATGGAAGCCGCCGCCGCCGCCGCCGCCGCTCCGACGACAGCAGCAGCAGCCACAGCAGCAGCCGCCGGCGGCGCCGCGCTGAACAAAGGTCATCCGAGCTGCGGCCCAGACGCCCAGGCTTGACCGCCGCGAAGGCCAACCCCGGGAAGGGGGTGGGTGTGCGCCTCTGGGGGTGCGGGGCGGCGGGGGGCGGCCGGGGCGAGCGAGGGGCGCAGGGCAGCCGGACGCCGGGGCGCGGGTGGGCGCCGGGCAGAGGTGGGGCGCGGCCCCTCGTGCCCACTCCTGCGGCGGGGTGAGCGCGTGAGGCTCAGGCCCCTGGGCCTGCCCGCAGTGGCCTGTCCCACCCTGGCCTTGGGGACAGCCGGCCTTCGCGCCCCGCCAGTTGGCTTGGGGGGCCGAGGAGGAGCCGCCCGGGCTAGGCCCCGCAGGTTCCGAGAGGGGGGCCACGTGAGCGTGGCTCTCCTACTCCCCCCGCCGGCGCCGGCCGGGCACAGATGCGTTTCCAGAGGCCTCCGTGCCCCCTCTCCCACTGGCCCTGCCTTCGCCCCCCGCCCCCTCCCCAGACAGCCCCAGTTTTCTTCCCCCGAGGTGAAGGGATTTGGACTTCTCCCCCCAGGTGCTTGAAAGAAGAGAAGGTTGGAGGAGGAGGAGACTGGGGGGCTGCTGGTGGTGGTGACAGGGCTGGGAGAGAGAGGAGAGGGACGGAAGGGAGGAGGGGGCTGGGTGGGGTGGGGGTGACAGCAGAGAGGAGCCTGGTCAACAAGCCAGCACCACTGTGCTAGGAGGCCAGGCCGGCTCTGCAGCCGACGCATCCCGTGTGAGCAGACACACATAGCTCGCTTTCTTGGGGGCTCTTTGTCAGCCACCAACACAGAGAGCACACACTGACACACACGTACACAAAGATCTGAGCCAGGTTGTGGGAGGTAAGTGGGGGAAGGAGAAGGAGGGGGAAACAGTGTCTGCGGTGGGCTGTGGGGTGGAGGGGAGGGGGGATGGGCCCTGAGGGGCTCTGGGGTGCTTGCGAGGTGAGCATTTCCAAGGCTGTGTGCTCGTGGGGTGGGGGGACACAAGATGACCTTCCCCTCCTCAGGAAGACCTAAGAGGGAAGAGCAACCCCCAGCGAGATCCCCCCTGTGCTGATGATTTTCAGGGACTTGTTGGCAACTCAGCGAGGGTTGCCATAGCTTTTTTATGTAGGGTGACCAGAACCGGCTGAAACTGGTTTGAGGCAGATCAGCTCCTGAACACAATGCAGTCACTGAGCTACTACAGTAGGATAGCAGCTTCCTCCCTTCATGGCAGCCAAAAGCAGAGGAGCTTGCAGGAAGGTACCATCCCTACACAGTATGTGAATGCACACTTAGACACCACACAGCACTGGTACGTGACTAATGGAGCCCTAAAAGATTCTGGGTAGAGAAGATGGAAAAAAAAGGTGCAGGTTTGCAGGGTCTGAGATTCCTTGGGCTTTTCCTGCCTTTTTCTTTTGCTTAAGGGATGGACAAGGAGCTGAGATTTATGACCCTTATTAGAGAAAAAAAAATGTGCCTTGCTAGGGTGGGGACACTTGGTTGATGCAGTCTCTCTCTGTCTTTCTTGGTGTTTTTAACAAAACAAAACCAAAGTGAACTGAGGGGTTTGTAATGGTAGTTTGTTTGTTGCTGGAGAATGCTACTTTGCATGCTTTTTTTCTCTTGCAGGGTTATGTTCTGTTTTGTGCTTTTTCTTTTAGAAGCTACTAAAGGGTGTTGGGGATGCTTCTGACTATTATGAAGGCCAAAAGGTAACAATATTGTTCTAGGAAATGAGCATAAATGCATTCCAGTGATGCTGTGAGCCATACATGCTGTCTTTTTTTTCCTTGTAGGCCTGTTGACTGGGGCTGCTTTTAACCCTTTCCTATTTGCTGAGCATGCAGCCGTGTGACAGTAACTGAACATTGGTCTAAAGTCTTTCCAAAAGGTCAAGGTTCACAAGGTGAGATATGCTGTTTTGAGCATGAATTTAAATATTTATTTGCAGATCCATTTAGACAGAGACGGACCGTGGATGGCTACCCAGGAGATAAAATTGGGTTCAGAGTGGAGAAGAAATGCTCTTAATGTTATCCCAGTTTAATGGGATTAGAGTGACTTTATGATGGTATTGCGATCAAGGCGAAATCTGAATGCCTTCATTAAATCGCCTGTGTCTGGGCAATTGGGAGAGTCAGGCCTGGAAGGAAGCGAGTGTGGAGAATGGTAGGCGTCAGGGCCTTGTGGAGAATGTGCTGTTTTGCATAAGACGAAAGCAGTACACATGTGGCATTTTCCCGATGATTATAAGAAAAGGAAGGGCTTCACCAAATCGAGGCAGCCTAGCCACCTTTTTAGGATTTGAGGAGTCTGAAGGTAGTTTTGCCTTTTGTTCATTCATCACCTTTCTTTTACCTTGCTCTCTTGTGTTAACCTGAAAGGTTTTTCACTCCGAGTCAAGTGGTGGAATGTCTTTTATTGATTTTGGGGGCTGTTGACGGTGAGTTCGCCATTGGATTCTTTGTGGCATATGTTTAATGTGGAATACTAATGCAATACCAGGAGGAGCCGGGTAGTCTGGCTTCATCTGTGAAAAGATGCCTGTTAACTCAAAGCTGTACTAGAATGGGTGGTAGAAAATGTCTGATGCCTTTAAAGATCGCAGTTAGGTTTGAGCAGGGATTTTAATGCACCCTCCAAAACCAGAGGTTGGAGTGGAGAGGAGAGAAGGAAGGAGTAAGGAGACTAGCAAAGTGAAGAACAAAGGCTGAGGGGGCTTACAGGGGAACACTCAACATTTTGCCTTGGGTTCCTTGTGAAAAGAAGTGCAACTTCCCCAAACAGGAAACCAGCAGAGCTCCAGAATGGGATCCAGTGTGATCTCAACAACAGATAGAACTGGTCCTGCCTTTCTGTTGGTTTTGGGTAAAAGTACAGTCAAGAGGAGCCCATAGAAGACATGATTGAAAATAAAATTTTCCCCTACTTCGAAGTGGGCATTTTGTTCCTCTCCGTGTTCAGCAGGATAGGGGCTTTTCAGCAATGCCGAGGATCTTGGAATTGGTTAAGTTGTGTGCTGGCAGTTGGTGGGCAGGATATCTGCAGTGAAGGACGTCAAGTATGCAAGGGTTTTATTGTTAAACTGTTTTTCATTTGGCTACAGAACATCCACTGTGTGATAAAACTGGCAAAAGGGAAACGAGTGCATGGTTAGCTCAGGATACTTTATGGAGTATTTAATAGAGATAAATGTAATCTCGGACGGATATACCAGTAAATAGCTTACATGATGGAACAAAATTCTTTACAAATCACTGTGCTAAAATTGGTTTTCAATTCTCCATCATTTCTGACTGCCAGAGGTTCTGTGGATGAGTGTGGCAGGAATATGCTTGCGAAGCAGATCTGAATCCACGCTGCGTGGTGTGCTGCTCCTGCATTTCTAATGGCAACTAAAACTCAGATGGCTAATATGATAAACCTTAATTAGCTTAATACAATAAGCTGTTTTATCATTTAGTCCTTCATTCTTGTCTTTTGAGAGTCAGTGATTTTTATTTAACTTTGACAGCCAAACCCTTGCCACGGCTGTACACTGCGAATATGTTTTTAAAAAAACCTCTTCATAGAGCATTGCGTGTCATGGAATGTTCTGGTTTTCTGTCTTGGTGGTTCTTAGCTTTGTTCCTCTCCCTCCCCCTTGAAGTCTCCTGAAGATAGCATTTGTTTTTGCATTTAGACCAGTCTTTCCAGCTGCAAATGCTGCTGAGGGTTGGAGAGCTGGTTCTCTGGGGCGGGAGTCATGAGCTCATCTTGGATTGGAGCTTGTCTCAGGTGTTGATCTCATGCTGAGGTGTAACAATGTAGCAGGCCCAGGCCTCCCTGGATGGGGAGAGTCTTCTGGGCTGGGGAATGTGGATGTGAGTGTGCGGGATGAGCTAGGACATGTTCCTTCCTGGGAGAGCCAGGGGGGACCCGGTGTCTGCAGTGCCTGTCACTGTGGAGCCCAGAGCCCAGCCCCTGCTCAGCAGTGCCTGTAGCAGGAGGCTCTAAGGATGACCTACGGTCCATCCCCTCCGGAGCAGGAATGTGTGGGTTTGGCTGAGGAGGGCACACTGGAAATAAAGTGTAACTGGGTGTTGAACCCTTCTTGTTTTTATCCTTTGCCTATTCAGAGTCATTTTTTCCATGTTAAAGAACATTGGAGCCAGGGCGTTTGGAACTCTCAGCGCAACCTGGTTCAGGAGCACACACACTCTCTTTTTCTTCTGCTCTTTTCTCTCAGCGATTCCCTGCCCCCACCCACCTTGACTCATTTGAAGGAAGGTCTAGGAAGGAGGTTGCCAACTTGGCAGTGGAATCTTCCGATGCCTTTGACTAGGAGTTAGAATTTTAGGGTTTGTGTTGTCCCATCTCCCATTTATTTCTGATCTTGAAATGTTCTCTTGGACTTTGCTGTGCAATACAGTTGCTCTCCAGTTGGCTTTGAACAACCTTTACTGTATCTTTGGTAGAACGCCAACTGGCTGTTCACACCTGGAGCAGAGGTTGCCAGTACGAGGGAACTGACTCCTTCATTCCCCATCATTGACTCCTAATCCCAGGACCATCGGAACAAGAACTACTGACTTGATAAACATTATGGAAACACACACCTTTGTGTTCATTTTATTTTAGGGCTGATCTTTAACCAAGTCATGGTTAAATAATTAACTTAAAAAATTTTTAAATTTGTGTACAGTAAAATTTACTCTGTGGTGTACAGTTTTGTGGGTTTTGGCATATGTATAGAGTCACTTATCCACCACCACAGGCAAAGCAGAACAGGCCGATCACACCAGAGCATTTCCTCTTGCCACCCCTCTGTAGCCAGCCTCTCCTACCCCTGGCATCCACTGTCCCACTACAGGGACATGGTTCTCTCTTCCTAGAGCTTGGGCTTTCCCAGAATGTCAGATAGATAGCAAGATGCGTTTCAGATTCATCCATATCACTCTGTGTTTCGATACTTGGTTCTTTGTCATTGCTGAGTAGTATTCTGCTGTATGGATGTACCACAGTGTATTCATTTGCTGGGTGAAGGACATTAGGGTTGTTTCCAGTTTTTGGTAATTGTGAGTAAAGTTGCTGTAAACATTTGTGTGAACAGGTTTTTGTGTGAACATAAGTTTTTATTTCTTTTTTTGCTAAATGCAGTCACGTGTCGATTAATGCAGGGGTACATTCTGAGAAATGTATCATTAGACAGTTTTGTCATTGTGCAAACATCATAGAATGTACTTACACAAACCTAGATGGTGTAGCCTACTATAGCCTACTGTATACCTAGGCTATATGGTGTAGCCCATTGCTCTTACGTTGTAAACCTATACAGCATGTTACTGTACTGCATACTGTAGGCAATTTTAACACAATGGTAACTGTTTTGTGTTTCTGACCAATCTAAACATATAAAGGGTACGGGAAAAATACGGTATTATAATCTTATGGGATCGCTGTGTGTACGTGGGCCATTGTTGACCAAAACGTTGGTTTGTATTGCGTGACTGTTCTTAGAATTGGGATGGCTGGGATTATACGGTACATACGTAAGAGTTAGAAGTTTCAGTGAAAGGAAATTCAACTCATTGTAACTCACAAAAAAGATCTAGCCTTGACAGCTGCAGTTAAGACTCCTGGAGAAAGAGATCATAGTGAACATTGTCTGAAGACACACGAGAGATGATCACGATAATAGAACACTCTCTAATGGGATGACATGCTTTATAACCCTGAACTAATCAGAATTAGCCAAAAGTGGAAACAAAAAACTGCAAGCGGTAAAATATTCTTTATTTCCTGCAGCAATTATTTTTAATCTCTTCGGAAACATTTGGCAATCTAATTTTTACGTTCAGGTTCAATAACACACAAAACAAGAATAGAATTGAAATTTTGGAAAGTGATACCAAAGATCTTTGTTGAAATCTTAGTTGTGTGTAAACAACTTCTGAATTATAATTTGATTTATGGACTGCCAAAGTATTGTTGTCATTTTATTATTAATATTTGAAGTTTTTCAGCTTTTATGTGTTTTTAGGAACAGAAAATGTTTAAGCAATATTCAGTGAAAGCAGTGAAGAGGGGAGATTTTGGAAGATTTGTTTGGAAGATTTGGTTTTTTTTCTTTTTTCGTTTGTGAGATGGAATCTTGCTTTATTGCCCAGGCTGGAGTTTAGTAGCGTGATCTCGGCTCACTGCAACCTCTGTCTCCCAGGTTCAAGCGATTCTCCTGCCTCAGTCTCCTGAGTAGCTGGGATTACAGGTGAGCGCCACCATGCCCGGCTAATTTTCTGTAATTTTAGTAGAGACAGGGTTTCACCATGTTGGTTAGGCTGGTCTCGAACGCCTGACCTTGTGATCTGCTTGCCTCAGCCTCCCAAAGTACTGGGATTACAGGCGTGAGCCACTGTGCCCAGCCCAAGTTTTTTTTTTTTTTTTTTTTTTTTTTTTAAGGATAAAATAGCTTTCGGGAGTGGGAAGAACCGACAAAGGTAATGGTGGTACAGAGGAGGGAGGGGAGCCCAAGAAGTGGGACATGATGTTAACCTGGGGATTGCCTTGCCATTTAACAGACGCTTACTGAGTGTTTAAGCACTGAGCATTGTGCTAAGCACAGGGAGTGCAGAGGGAAAAGGGCCCCAGGGAGAAAAATCTAGTGGAAGGAGTCCCCAGAAGCTATGATAGGAATGTGAATAGGCCATCTCATGCCAAGCGTCCACAGAGGAGCTGTGAAAGACCAGTAGGAATATGTGAGGCAGGCAGAGCCTGGGAGAGCATGTAAGTCCATGCAGCACACGTGGAAAGGCCTGGGGAGAGCTTGGTGTTTTGAGTGGGGTGTGGGCGTGCCAGGGGATGGAGCTGGAAGGCAGTTGAGGGCCACCTGATGAGGCCTTTTGGTGCAGTCCCTTGAGGGTGGACTTCTGTGTAGGCAGGAAAGACAGACCTTTCGTTACAAAGGTCCTGTGGCAGCCCCATGGAGGATGGAATAGCGGCCGTACAGGCTGGAGGTAGGGAGACCAAAGAGGGAACCAGCAATCCGGGAGAGAAAGGATGAGGCCCTTTCATCCCAGGTGTTGTTTGTGGGGATGGAGTGGTAGGTGGGGGCTGCTTCCGGGGGCCAGGTAGTCCCTGATTGGAGGAGGAAGGCTGCCTCTCAGATGGCTGTCTGGGGACTGCTTGGAGACTGGGTGTTACTGTCTTTGAGATAGCAAATTCCGAAGGCAGAATAGATTTGGAAGAGTGGAGGTGGAGGGACTTGATACAGTGAGTTCAGTTTTGGGCTCCAGTTGCCTCCGGCTCTGTGAGCCTGGAATTTAGGAGGGTTGCTTGGGCTGGAGGTCAAGATTGGTAGTAATGAGCATACAGTAGAGAGGATAGAAGAAAGGTGTTTTAAAAGGGGCTGGGTTTGGGTCCCCTAAGAAAATGGCTTATGTAGTAAAAACCATAAAAGAAGCGGCAAGGGTGGCTGAAGAACTTAGAATGTATGCTTTAGCAAGTTGGAGGGCAGAAGATTCCCAGGAAGGTAGAAAATGATACCAGTAGCTAAAACCTGCAGATGCTGCAGTAGGTGATGGCACTTTATGTCTGTTATCCCTTTTTTTTTTCTTTTTTATGATTTTTAAACCTTTTCTTTTTTTTTTTTTGAGACGGAGTCTCGCTCTGTCGCCCAGGCTGGAGTGCAGTGGCCGGGTCTCAGCTCACTGCAAGCTCCGCCTCCCGGGTTCACGCCATTCTCCTGCCTCAGCCTCCAGAGTAGCTGGGACTACAGGCGCCCGCCACCTCGCCCGGCTAGTTTTTTGTATTTTTAGTAGAGACGGGGTTTCACCATGTTAGCCAGGATGGTCTCGATCTCCTGACCTTGTGATCCGCCCGTCTCGGCCTCCCAAAGTGCTGGGATTACAGGCTTGAGCCACCGCGCCCGGCCATTTTTAAACCTTTTCTTAGAGATGGCGTCCTGCTATGTTGCCCAGATTGAACTCAAACTAGCTGGACTTGAGCTCCTGGGCTCAAGGGATCCTCCTGCCTCGGCCTCCCAAGTAGCCAAGTAGCTGGCACTTGGCACTTGGCACAGGCATGCACCACTGCACCAACTGTTATGTTACCTCATTTGATAACGAAATGATGAGAGGAGCTGTACATGCTTATCCCTGTGGTACCAGTGGGGAAACAGACAGAGACCCTCCCAGCTCGTAAGTGGAAGTGGAAACAGGATTTGAAACATGCTCCTTCTCACTGTGCTGTTCTGCCTTGAGGGAGCACAGTTGGTGGACTGAGGGGTGAGCATGGAAGCTATTTCAGGGTGTGGAGGCCAGGAGGTGCCCATAGAGGGCACAGCAGGTGCTAAACGGCGAAGACACTGACGCCGTTCACGTTGGAGGTGATAGCTGATGACTGCCAGAGTGAGAATATGCAGTGGAGAAGTTTGAGATACATTCAAGGCATTTGTATTTAGCCAGATTTTCCTGATTGTAGTCAGCACAGAGAGCAGAGCATCTGTATTTGCACCAGAGACAGCTCTAGAAATAGCATGTTGAAAAGACTTATTTTATTGGGTACTGGGGTGAGGATACAGATTAGAAGGGAGAAGGGCTAGAAAGATGTATTTGTTTTATGTATTTGAAAAGGCTGAGAAAATCAAAGCAAATTGAAAGTGGTGCCGAGAAGAATCTTTTGTTCCAGCAATAAATAAACACAGTTTAAAGAATTCTTTGAATCATCTTCTACGGCAGGAAGTTCTAAATTCTGGCTGTTTTATAATGAGGGAGAGCAAATTCTGTTTAAATCTGGAGACTGAAATAAGTAATTTTTAGACACAGCGGCTTTTTTAGCTGTCTCACATATTCCTTACGAAGGATCACTCTTTAAGGATGGTCTTCAGGGGCCCCAAATGCAGATTTTGTATTCTTCTGTTTTCAGTCAGTTATTATTACAGCTTTACATAATTAGAGCTTTTAGACATCTTGAGTGATCCGGGGAGACCTAAAGATAAAATCAGGGTGTTGTGGTTCTTGAACTGTTTTCTTACCATCAGCCTTTGCATTTTGGGACACAAACTCCTCCTTTCCCCAAGGCTGACTCCCGGGGCTAGTAATGGGTATTGATTTTATCATTTTTCTTTTGTGAGGAAGAAATTCTTTCTAGGGATTTGAATAGCAAGAATTAGATCATTGAAAAACCTAATAAGGTTGGAAAATTCAAAGCCCTCTGTTGTAAAGGACCCCATAGCTGAAGTACTTCACACATTTGTAGTTATCTCATTTTCTACAGGGGGGACATTGGAGGATGGGGCTATCAGGTAGCCAATAGCAGGTTTAGAACTGGAAGCCAGCACTATAGTTCTAGCCCAAGACAGAGTTCATCATTACCTTCTCTCTGCCTTCCAAAATTTATCTTTGTTTTTTTTTTTGAGACCGAGTTTTGCTCTGTCACCCAGGCTGGAGTGCAGTGGCGTGATCTCGGTTCACTGCAACCTCTGCCTCCCGGGTTCAAGCGATTCTCCTGCCGCAGCCTCCTGAGTAGCTGGGATTACAGGCATGTGCCACCACGCCTGGCTAATTTTGTTCATTTTTTGTAGAGACAAGATCTCTCTATGTTGCCCAGGCTGGTCTCAAACACCGGGGCTCAAGTTATCTGCCTTCCTTGACCTCCCAAAGTGCTGGAATCAGAGGCGTGAGTCACTGTGCCCAGCTATCTTTTGTTTTGATGGTATTTAATCTACCTTCTATTTATAATCTTTATGTGAACCTGAAAACACAAGTTGATTAAGCTTTACCCAGGTACTTGTTGAGAAGCTGGTCTTTAATGGTTTTGCTGATTTTTTTTTTTTCTGAGATGAAATCTTGCTCTGTCGCCCATGCTGGAGTACAATGGTGCAATCTCAGCTCACTGCAACCTCTGCTTCCTGGGTTCAAGCAGTTCTCCTGCTTCAGCCTCCTGAAAGTAGCTGGGATTACAGGTGCCTGCCACCATGCCTGGCTAATTTTTTGTAATTTTAGTAGAGATGGGGTAACACCATGTCTCGATCTCCTGACTTCAGGTGATCCACCCACCTCAGCCTCCTAAAGCGCTGGGATGACAGGTTCGTGAGCTGACACCTGGCTGGTTTTGCTGATTTAACCTAGCAAGAATGGGAGAGGTAATTTGAAAACTGATTTTGCTTTGTGTTCTAGTGAAATCTGGGTGATGAAGGCCATTGAGATTTTCTTTTTTTTCTTTTTTTTTTTTTTTGAGACGGAGTCTCATCCTTGTCACCCAGCCTGCAGTGCGGTGGTGTGATCTTGGCTCACTGCAACCTCCATTTCCCGGGTTCAAGCGATTCTCCTGCCTCAGCTCCTGAGTAGCTGGGATTACAGGCGCCGGACACCACGCCCGGCTAATTTTGCATTTTTAGTAGAGATGGGGTTTCTCCATGTTGGCCAGGCTGGTCTCGAACTCCCCACCTCAGGTGATCCACCTGCTTTGGCCTCCCAAAGTGCTGGGATTACAGGCATGAGCCTCTGCGCCCGGCCAGGCCATGGAGATTTTCATTTGCCTTTGCCTAGCTCTCAATGATAAAAACCTGATTGCCTAAATGTCAATGATATAAACCTGTGTTTTGCCACGTACTAGCTGCGGGACCTTGAACAGGTTACGTAAATTCTAAACCATACGCTTCCTGAGGGTGGGTTGTTAGGAGGATTAAATGCATATAAAGTGTTTAGCAGAATATGTGTGGTACGTCCTTCCTACAATCTTAGCTGTTGTTTTGTGGTCTTTGGTCTCTGTTTTGGGAGAGTAGCCTTAGTTTTAGCACTTTTTTTTTTTTCTTTCTTGGAGGGTGTTATCTCCTGTCCTGCCTTACCTCCTTGGCAAGTAAATTTGTTTTTCACCACGAAAACAGACTGTGTGTCTCCCTCCTTGTCTCTAGGTCTTCAGTTACAGCTGCCCTATATCAGGTTAAAAGTGGGTGAAATGTAGGCACAAGGGTAGTGTATTTGTTCCTGCTTGGCTCTACTTTCATTTGTGGTTGGAGAATCTTGTCTGAATTTTGTTTTTATTTATGTTTTATTTTATATATTTTTTTGAGACAGAGTTTTGCTCTTGTTGCCCAGGCTGGAGTGCAATGGCACGATCTTGGCTCACTGCAACCCCTGCTTTCCAGGTTCAAGCGATTCTCCTGTCTCAGCCTCCTGAGTAGCTGGAATTACAGGCGCCCACCACCATGCCCAACTGATTTTTGTGTTTTTAGTAGAGATGGGGTTTCACCATGTTGGTCAGGCTGGTCTAGAACTCCTGACCTCAGGCGATCCACCGTCCTCGACCTCCCAAAGTGCTGGGATTACAGGTGTGAGCCACCGCGCCCGGCTTGAATTTTGTATTTATAATCTAGTACTTGAACTTTTTTTTGCTCCTGGAAAAATTTTCCATTGAGTGGCTGTACTTTAGGTTCGTTGTCTGTGGGTGCAATTTGTGTTGACCGAAGTTCAAAACAAAACTTGATTGTGAAAATATGCCAGGTTAGCAAAAGCCGATATTCTGACCCTTTCCCCCGGCACTTCGCTTCCCACGTTTGACAATGCCTAGATACTTATATTCTGCACACTGGGATTTGGGGGTGATAGAAGGGTGAGTGGAGAAGGATCTATGGATAGTTATATTATTTCTGGAATTACCCTGTTCAGTGATATGGTAGCACTAGCCACATACGACTACTAAGTGCTTGAAATACGGCAAATCCTAGTTGAAATAAGCTGTAAATATAAGATACATATCAGGTTTTGAAGACATAATGGAAAAAGACAAAATATCTTGTTAGTTTTTTATATTGATTACACGTTGAATTCATAACATTTTGGCTATTTCACCTTCTTCCCCTCTTTTTTTCTCCTTTTCAAAAAATTAAAATTTTTTTTCCTAGTGATGAGTGTCGTGCTGTGTTGCCCAGGCTGGTCTCAAACTTCTAGACTCTAGTGATCTTTCCCACTCGGCCTCCCAAGGTGTTGGGATTATGGGCATGAGCCACTGTGCCCGGTCCTTTTTTTCCTCTTTTTAAAATATGACCGCTAGAAAATGTAAAACTAGATACGTGGCTTTCGCTTACACTTCCCTTGGGCAATGCTGTTCTGGAATAGTGGGTGGACGTTTAAATAAATTTAGCAATGAAATTTCTCTGGTGCCCTGCAGCATTCACTTTTGTTGATAACTTTAGTCTGTCCTTCTGTTGACAAAGATAGTGCTAGTTTGGCCCCTTTTTCTCTCTCAGGTGTTCCTAATTCACCTGTCTCCATCACGGGTCTACACAGCCACGCTGGGTTGGTGTTTGCTAAGGGAACCAGTGTTTATCACAGGTTTGCTGTGTGCTGGATGCCGTACACTCACTATCCCCTGTAAGGTTATACTTCACATCCCTGTTGAGACTCAGAGCTTGAATGACCAGCTGAAGAATGTTCCACTAGTAGGTGATCGACCCTAGATTTGAACCAGGGTCTGGCCAGCTTTGAAGTTCTTTTCTGTTTTCCACCACTTTGTGCATGTTTTCTGTGTAAAAGCTCTGGCTTGCTGCTGGTGTTCTGTACCTCTCAGGAGCCCTTGTTGTCTAGAGTGTACTTCTCACACTTTAGTTTGCATACAAGTCACTTGGGGATCTTATTAAAATACAGATAATGTTTTAGTAGGACTGGGATGAGCCCAAGACTCTGCATTTCTGAGTAGCCTCCTGGTGCTGTTGACCTTGCTGGTTCATGGCCTGTCATGCTCTGAGTAGCAAGGCTCTCTGCTCCTCCCTTGGTCTTGGACCTGCTTCCTCTCTGCTTCCAAAGTGATCGGATTCTCCAGGCTTTCCCTGACACCACAGGGACTTACCCTCTAGCTTGGCATGTGGTGCTAGCAGTGAGCAGACATGGGGGCCAGAACTGTTTTTTTGATCACAGATGCCCAGTTCTGGCATGAATGCTGATTTCTGAGTACTCAAGATCTGACTGGATCCTGGGTTTATTCCTTTTCCTACGTTCCTGCATTACTCCACCTTTGATATTGTGATCCCTTTGACACTTGTAGTCTGATAAGATGGAAGATAATTTTAATATTATGATTACATCCAGGAGATGTGGCAGAGGTGCCTGTTACGACTTCATGAAGACTGTCAGGCCTTAGATCAGCAGACAAGTGACTTTGGGCCTAGTGCAATGGCTCACGCCTGTAATCCCAGCACTTTGGGAGGCTGAGGCTGAGGCTGAGGTGGGAAGATCGCTTGAGGCCAGGAGTTTGAGACCAGCCTGGGCAACATGGTGAGACCCGTCTCTACAAGAAATAAAATTAGCTGGCTGTGGTGGTGTGCACCTGAGTCCTAGCTACTTAGGAGACTGAGGCAAGAGGATCACTTGAACCCAGGAGTTAGAGGCTGCAGTGAGCTGGGATCACACTATTGCATTCCAGCCTAGGCGACAGAGTGAGACCTTGTCTCAAGAAAAAAAAAAGCAGAAAAGAAAAGTGACTGTGCCATATTTGGTTCAGGGATTCAGTATCCAGTGAGAGATGCGGACTGAAGGCGGTTAGCCTGCCACTGTTTCTGCCCCCTTGCCTGATGAGGAATAGAGGTGACTTGGGAGTTTTCCTTAGAATGGGGGTTAGAAGAGCCGCTTCATGTAGCAGTGTTGGAAAATGGCTAGTCACATCACCTCTCCAGCATGTGATGGAGACCCACCATTGGGTCCTTGGGTGAAGCTGTCCTGGGGAAGGTTGCCTTGGGGCCTGGACCAAACAGGAGATTGAGTTGCAGGAAGGAGTTCATTGTGTTACGTGTTTAAACTCTTATGTGAGAGACTGGAAAATTTTACTTAGTGGGTTTATTTTACTTTGGGAAGGCACATGGATTAAATCAGCTACAGCAATAAAGCGATGTCTGTTGCATGAGTTCAGTTCCCTTCCCCATCTCTGTACAAGAAAGTCTGCCATTTCACAGGCATGCCAGTTGAAATTTAGATCTTTTTTTTTTTTTTTGAGACGGAGTCTCGCTCTGTCACCCAGGCTGGAGTGCGGTGGCCGGATCTCAGCTCACTGCAAGCTCCGCCTCCCGGGTTCACGCCATTCTCCTGCCTCAGCCTCCCGAGTAGCTGGGACTATAGGCGCCCGCCACCTCGCCCGGCTAGTTTTTTGTATTTTTTAGTAGAGACGGGGTTTCACCGTGTTAGCCAGGATAGGAAATTTAGATCTTATTGGACATCTGGGCACTGAGAGTTCTGTATTATATGAACCTGGCACGCTGAATTGGATTTATTAATTGTTGGCTAAGTCTGTCAGCTCCCTGTGCTATGCAGAATCCTGTGCCTGGCATGGTGACAGTATCTGCTTTGGGCCTGTGAGTGTGGCCCTTATGGAGTCACAGATTGTCGGAAGGGGAGTGGAGTGGGGTTTGGAAGAATAGGGACAAGGCTGGGTGTGTCCTAAGGATGGTCAAGGCTGTGGGGCCAGTCCTAGATGAAGGAAGTGTAATTATGGGGAAAGTTAGTCACAGTAGGGGGTGAGTTCAGAATGTAGCTAGGGCAGAATGTTGCCATAGCATGCCAAGAGTCAGGGTAAGTTACCAGTCAGAGACTGGGCAGGTTGGCTGGGCATGGTGGCTCACGCCTGTAATCCCAGCACTTTGGGAGGCTGAGGTGGGCAGATCAGTAGAGGTCAGGAGTTCGAGACCAGCCTGGCCAACATGGTGAAACCCAGTCTCTACTAAAACTACAAAAAATAGCTAGGTGTGGTGGTGTGCACCTGTATTCCCAGCTACTCGGGAGGCTGAGTCAGGAGAATCGCCTGAACCTGGGAGGCAGAAGTTGCAGTGAGCCAAGATTGAGCCACTGCACTCCAGCCTGGGCGACACAGCAAGACTCCATCTCAAAAAAAAAAAAAAAACAAAAAAAAACAGTTTGCAGGTAGACCTTCCTAGGACGTCGGAAGGCCAAAGATTATGGGCACGAGTCCAGTGAAATAGGCAAGGACAGGAACACATACAGATGCAGGACAGATGGCTGTGTGCAAGTGGAGGATGGCAGGAGTTGGCAGTCCGAGAGATCTGTGATCGTGGTGCCGACAGGAGAGGCCCTCTGAAGGACCGTGGAATGAGTGAGTGAGTTGGTGAATGAATGAAGACCATATGAGCTACCAGTTCCAGTGATCACTGGATAACTGCAGCCTGAAGCAGAACCAACTTCACCCAGCCTTCACATGGAGTGGTGACTGAGGGCCCTGTGGCCCAGGTGGCTGAGGTGAAGGGTGTGCATTGGGAGAGGTAGTAGCTCCTTTCCTGGCAAAATTCATACGAGAAGGCTCTGAAAGACTAGGTTGTTTAGAGTTTGCATGATTTGTAGGACATGATCAAGCTATGCAGTAAGAAAGGCAGCTCATTCTGAGGCCCAGGGTTAGCATCTGTCAGGAGGACTTGACATCAGGAACTCAAGCGTCATCTTGCACTAAGCTTACTCCGCATTCTTTTGAGGACTACATGGCCTTGGTTGTCTCTTTTGCTTCCCCCTTAGTAGAATGTCTTTCCTATACACATGGCCAAACAATGCTGTTCCACAGCCCCTGGGTCTCCATGTCCTCATTTGAAATACTAGTGGACATCACCTGTAGTCCTCTGTCCTACTTGCAGTTCTCTAGGCCAAAAATCTCACTGGACCAGGTCTAATCAGCTGTGGAGGGAAGGGTTGTTCTTGTTCTTAACCCTAAATAGGCAACAGTAACCTTCTGTGAAGGTGGCCATTGGGCTTGTGAGACATGCCCAGCGGGGCCTGCTACAGTAGGAGCCATAGAGGCAAATCTGATACATTAGCGTCTCCTGTGTCTGGCCAAGGCATTCCTCATTTTAAAATGGGATGCTTTCTAGAGAATGTCATTGTGAGAAAAAAAATCTTTGTTCAGACATTGGCAAAACAATTAAGTAAATGAGTAAAGTCAATGAGAAATGAGCTATGCATGTTTATGAGGTAAGTGTAACAAGCTGGCGGCAAAAAGGCAATGCAAGTGGTGGCTGCCTTTTTTATTTTTTTGAGACGGAGTCTCGCTCTGTTGCCCAGGCTGGAGTGCAGTGACGCAGTCTCAGCTCACTGCAACCTCTGCCTCCTGGATTCTCCTGCCTCAGCCTCCCAAGTACCTGAGATTACAGGCGCTTGCCACCACACCCGGCTAGTTTTTTTGTATATTTAGTAGAGACAGGGTTTCACGATGTTGACCAGGCTGGTCTTGAACTCCTGACATTGTGATCCACCTGGCTCGGCCTCCCAAAGCGCTGGGATTACAGGTGTGAGCCACCATGCCTGGCTGTTGGCAGCTGCCTTTGTCTATAGCATGTACTCTTTTTCATATATAAAAACAACACTGTTGGCCAATGGTTCTTTTTTCAGTGGTAGGGATGGATTTTCCTTAGTTCATTCCATCTTTCATCTGTTCCCCTTACAGCCTTGAGCACAGAGTTGTTACTTGACTGTACTGTTTTAGGGGTGTAGTTTGTAGCTTTGCCTTAATTCATTATTGTGAGAAAAGAACTTACCAGTAAGTAAATTGGATTTGTGTCCTTAACTTTTAACACTGTTTTCTGACATGCTTATGTGGATTCTAGGTGCAAGGACAGGACGAATACAAAAAAGGGAAGGATTGGATCCAAAGAGAGGTTCTGAAAAAGGTGTTTTGGTGGAAGTGTGAAAAAAGAGAGGGACGGAGTTGGACAAAAAGATGATCCAGAGAGGGAATGGCGGGAACACTTAGTTAGCAGAAGAAAGTGTTTGCAGAGGCCACTGAGCATAGCTGTCTGACTCGATAGACATTTGTTTGCTAAGACACGATGAAAAGCAAGAGTTGCAATGAAGATGAGCTAACGGGTGACTTGGTCACCTTGGTAAAATGCAGCTAAGGAAACTCTGTTTATTTGGAGCCATTTTTGAGACCTAAGTCGTTAGGCCTCAGAGCAATGCTGAAAAGTGGGTCATCTTATCATCCCACTTTATTCCTGAGGAACTTGAGGCTGAGAGAGGTTAATGGATATGCTAAGGCTAAGTTGGAGTTGGCATTTGTACCTGGGTCTTTCTGACCCTGAAGTCTACAACCTTTACCATTCTTTAATACAATTGCCAGAGTGGATGAGCTCTTTTGAGTGTGGAAAGTGAATCTTTTTTCTGTTTTCTGTTTACTCAGAAATCACCAAAACAGTATGTCTAGCTTGCAGTATTAGCTCCATAAATGCATAGCAAATGCTGGTTGTCTGAGTAATGTATTGGACTGAGACACTGAAGGTAGGAAATTTGGCCAAATGACTGGTGGAATTGTGCAAATCTAAAGTTCAGGGTATTTTATGGGTACATAGATGTATATTTGAGCCCTCTCATAGGCGTGTGTGTGTGTGTGTGTGTGTGTGTTTGGGGCCCCTCAGAGGTATATATCTGGCAAAATGCAAGTCTAGTTTATCTGGCCAATGTTAATTTTGAAAAAGATTAATAAGCACATAGTTTAGCACTTCATGTAACACTGGGATTAGGCTTTACTACTTTTGATTTAGAGGGCTCAGAATTTTAAAAAAATTCTCCTTTTTAATCTTGAGTGTTAAGATATTACTGACTTCAGTTGGAGTTTCAAATTGAGCTATAACGTCTTTGGTTACACAGTGGTCTAATTCAGGTCACTGAGGATAGGAAAAATCTGTTCTGCATCTGTTTTTCTTTTTTTTTTTGAGACAGAGTCTCGTTCTGTCACCTGGGCTGGAGTGCAATGGCGTGATCTCGGCTCACTGCAGCCTCTGCCTCCTTCAAGTGGTTCGCTGTAGCCTCTGCTTCCTGGGTTCAAGTGATTCTCCTGCCTCAGCCTCCCGGGTAGCTGGGATCACAGGGGCCTGCCACTACGCCTGGCTAACTTTTTTGTATTTTTAGTAGAGATGACGGGGTTTCACCATGTTGCCCAGGCTGGTCTTGGACTCCTGACCTCAGTTGATCCTGCCTTGGCCTCCCAAAATGCTGGGATTACATGCGTGAGCCACTGCACTGAGCCTGTTTTACTTCTTAAAAGACCTGGCTGGGTTGTATATCTGCAAGGGGCACGTAAGTTGAGGATGCTATTTATCATACTGCATGTGGTTGTTGTAAATTTTGAGGACATCTATCTTGTTATCACCTATGGAAGTCACTTCGTTAGAATTTTCTAACTTCTAAAAGGCAAAGCTCACCTCAGTTTGTCTTACTACAAAGCCTATGCTTTTAATCACCTACAGTGTCCTGTGGTTTATAGGTGTCATTTTTATAGCTAATTGGTGGCAGGCTCAAATATCTTTGAGGTTCAAAGCCATTGCTTCTAGGTCAACCAGTATTTCTCCTATTCTCAAGAGCCATGAGGTATTTCTTGCTTCAGGAGACTGATGTGGCTGTGGCTACTCAAAGTCCATAAACATTAAGAGATCTTGTGCTGCTTTTATTAATTGTTCTTCCTTTACAGTATATATCTGTGCCTACTTGTGTGCATTTTACAATACAAGTAGCTTCCTTTTGGAAATACTTCTAGAACCATCAAACAAGGTTTTTTATTTTTTATTTTTCGAGACAAGGTCTTGCTCTGTCGCCCAGGCTGGGGTACAGTGGTGCAATCTCATTTTACTGCAACCTCTGCCTCCTGGGCTCAAGTGATCCTCCCACCTAAGTCTCCTGTGTAGCTTGGGACTATTAGGTGCACGCTGCCACGTCTGGCTGATTTTTCTGTTTTTAGTAGAGATGGAGTTTCACCATGTTGCCGAAGCTGGGAACAAAGTTTTTATAATCATTTCTATGACATGAAACTTTAGGCAGAGTCTCTTTAGAAATACTTCTTCATTTTTTTTTTTTTTTTTTGAGACGGAGTCTCGGTCTGTCGCCCAGGCTGGAGTGCAGTGGCCAGATCTCAGCTCACTGCAAGCTCCGCCTCCCGGGTTCACGCCATTCTCCTGCCTCAGCCTTCCGAGTAGCTGGGACTACAGGCGCCCGCCGCCTCGCCCGGCTAGTTTTTTGTATTTTTTAGTAGAGACGGGGTTTCACTGGGTTAGCCAGGATGGTCTCGATCTCCTGACCTCGTGATCCGCCGGTCTCGGCCTCCCAAAGTGCTGGGGAAATACTTCTTCATTCTTGCTCTCCCTCCATATTTGGAGATTTGTTAACTTGTTCTTTCCTTAAGTCATCTTGGGTTGATGCAGAGGTGTGTCTGGAGAGGAAGTACTGCCAAGAAAAGCATGGAGTTAGAGTTGTCAGGAAAATGGGCTGGAGGCACCTCCCTCACATGATAACTGTAGGATGCATGCCTGTTTCCTAAAACCAGTTCCTAAAGAGAACTTTTTTTTTTTTTTTTTTTTTTGAGACGGAGTCTCGCTGTGTCTCCCAGGCTGGAGTGCAGTGGCGTGATCTCGGCTCACTGCAAGCTCCGCCTCCCGGGTTCCCGCCATTCTCCTGCCTCAGACTCCCAAGTAGCTGGGACTACAGGCGCCCGCCACCGCACCCGGCTAATTTTTTATATTTTTAGTAGAGACGGGGTTTCACCATGTTAGCCAGGATAGTCTCGATCTCCTGACCTCGTGATCCACCCGCCTCGGCCTCCCAAAGTGCTGGGATTACAGGCTTGAGCCACCGCGCCCGGCCAAGAGAACTTTTTTTTTTTGAGACGGAGTCTCGCTCTGTCGCCCAGGCTGGAGTGCAGTGGCACGATCTCGGCTCACTGCAAGCTCCACCTCCCAGGTTCACGCCATTCTCCTGCCTCAGTCTGCCGAGTAGCTGGGACTACAGGCGCCCGCCACCATGCCCGGCTAATTTTTTTGTATTTTTAGTAGAGACGGGGTTTCACCTTGTTAGCCAGGATGGTCTTGATCTCCTGACCTCTGATCCGCCCGCCTCAGCCTCCCAAAGTGCTGGGATTAGAGGCGTGAGCCACTGTGCCTGGCCGAGAATATATTTTTAAGAGGCAGGGTCTTGCTCTGTTTCCTAGGCTGGAGTGCAGTGATGTGATCTCTGCTCATGGCAGCCTTGAACCTGTAGGCTCAAGCAATCCTCCTGTCTCAACCTCCCAAGTAGCTGAGACTGCAGACGTGCAACACCATTCCTGGCTAATTAATACTTTTATTTTTTGTAGAGATGGGGTCTTGCTTCATTGCTCAGGCTGGTCTCAAACTCCTGACCTCAAGTGATCCTCCCATCTCGACCTCTTAAAGTGTGATTAGAGGCGTGAGACACCATCCCCAGTCTCCAAAGACAGTAATTTCTTCAACGCGGCTTCACGTTTGTCCCAAAGATATCTCATCCTGAAATATTCCAGCATCAGAGAAGCTTGAGTAATGCTAAAGCCCCGGATCCCCACTTTGAAGATTCACATTGGAGGTTCATGTTAGCTCTGGAAAGTTCTGAGAAGCCTTGAGAAAAGAAATCAGTCTGTGTGTGTGTGTGTGTGTATTTAATCTAGCACTTCTCAAATTCCTAGACTGTAGAAACCCTTCTTCCCCTTTCTTGGGTGGAAAGTTTAGTAACAGGAGGAACGTTCCTGGGTAAATATTCTTCCAAGCTGTTGGTGTCTTTGATGAAATTAATGAAAACAGAGAGGGCCTTGTGAGGAAGACTCAGAGGGTTTCATCCATCCTCTTCTCAATATAACATAATGATTGATATACCGATGCAATTAATTTTCTTTCTCTGTATTTTTTTCCTGTTTTCTGTCTACTCCAGGAAGAGGACTTTTAAATGAATTGATTTTTATTTTATTTTATTTTTTATATATTTTTTGAGACGAGTGTTGCCCAGGCTAAAGTGCAGTGGGTGATCTTGCCTCACTGCATCCTCTGTCTCCTGGGTTCAAGCTATTCTCCTGCCTCAGCCTCCTGAGTAGCTGGGATTACAGTCATGCGCCACCACCCCAGCTAATTTTGTATTTTTAGTAGAGACAGGGTTTCTCCATGTTGGTCCGACTGGTCTTGAACTCTCGACCTCGGGTGATCCACCCGCCTCAGCCTCCCAAAGTGCTGGGATTACAGGCATGAGCCACCGGGCCCAGCCATGAATTGGTTTTTAAGATCGATGGCGGTGGGCATTCTGTGAGTGATCACTGTGGGGGATGCTCTCGGACATATTTTTTAAATGGAAGGACTGTGTTTCAGAATTCCAAAAGTGTTTTAGGTGAATTTGGTATCTAGTGAGAATTGTTTTCTGATTAGCCAGTGGCATCATTTTGGAGGATGAGAACAGCTGTGATACCTGTGCAGGGAGCCTGTTTGTCCACTCCCTCAATTGATGGGAGAGGGCCAAGGTCAGGGTTGGCTGGAGCTGGGAATTGCTACTGTTTCTCTACTAGGACATGGCTCTGGCATGGATGACCGAAGCAAGCAGATTTATTATAATTCCAGTAGGATTAAATATTGGTGGGAGGAGCATAGGGTGATACAGGGAAGGCGTCCCTGCTCACATAAAGCAGAGTTTTTTTAACCTCAGCACCATTAGCATTTGGTGCTGGGTAATTCTTGGTTGTGGGGAGGGCTGTCCTGTGTGTCTTAGGATGTTTAGCAGCATTCTTGGCCTCTACCCACTATATGCCAATAGCATGCCTCCTCCCCCAAGTCACAACAACCCAATGTCTCTGGACGTTGCAGGTCGCCCCAGTGGAGAGCCACTGACTTCAAGCCTTGTAGTAAGAACAATACTTGAAAACTTCAGGGGGTGAAAATTCCAAAAGAAAGACCTCTGTTGAGGGAAGCAAGGCAGTCAGCCTCGTGGGCCCGTGAAATCCCCAGAGAAGTACGTTACCTTCAGCTCCTAGTTTTCTCTTCCATGTTTTCTAATGCTGGAAGTCTCAAAAAGTGTTTGCAAATACTAATATTTTAAATTTAGTGCTTAAAATGTAAAAATTTGGCCAGGCTCAGTGGTTTACTCCTGTAATCCCAGCAGTTTGGAACGCCTAGGTGGGCAGATCATCTGAGGTCAGGAGTTCGAGACCAGCCTGGCCAATATGGTGAAACCCCGTCTTTACTAAAAAATACAAAAATTAGCTGGGTATTTTGGCATGCTCTTATAATCCCAGCTACTTGGAGGGCTAAGGCAGGAGAGTCGCTTGAATCTGGGAGGTGGAGTTTGCAGTGAGCCAAGATTGTGCCACTGCACACTAGCCTGGTTGACAAAGTGAGACTCCATCTCAAAAAAAATTTTTTAAACTGACAAAATAAATGAGAAGCAGCAGCAATTATTGCTGATGGTTCAGATCATTTCAGGGACAATAGTTTCTGTGCAGGATTTAGGACTTATGCACAAAAATGTAGAAGGCTTATTCAGGTGACAAAGGAAAATTACTTTGAAGTTATTCTTTTTCTATACTCAAATCATCACTTCTAATGTAGTAAATCAATACTTTGAAGCTACAGTTTTTAGAGATGCTACTAGTACTCACAAAATGACAAAGGAATGCTTCTAAAGTTGGTATGAGTTTTACTCCTAAACCACGAACCCCTTGTTACTAGTATTCACACAGATAAGTAACTTCTTAGTTTTGGAATACTAAAATTCATCAAACATGCTTCATTGAGGGGGGAAAAAGGCAGTTTGTGTCTACCTAAACAGTAAATACATTAATAAATATTTTCTTGTTTTCTTATTGTGAAGCTGTTTGAATAACCCGTTTCAAGCAGAAGCTATCATGGATTTTCCTGAAGTTGATTAAAAGTGACAGGTTTAGCCTAGACCCTTTCAGTATTTCTATAAACTCACTGATGAATCAGTAAGCTACCAGTACAAGGGTATTTTTTTTTTTTTGAGATAGAGTTTCACTCTTGTTGCCTAGGCTGGAGTTCAATGGCACGATCTTGGCTCACCACAGCCTCCGCCTCCTGGGTTCAAGCAATTCTCTTGCCTCAGCCTCCCTCGTAGCTGGGATTGCAGGCATGCGCCACCACGCCTGGCTAATTTTTGTGTTTTTAGTAGAGGCGGAGTTTCTCCCTGTTGGTCAGGCTGGTCTCGAACTCCTGACCTCAGGTGATCTGCCCACTTTGGCCTCCCAAAGTGCTGAGATTACAGGCATGAGCCACCGTGCTCAGGTGGTGGTTTTTTTTGTTTTTTTTTTAAGTTAAAAGAATATATATCCAGTGGAAAACAGAGCTTGTACAAAGTACCTTCGACAGAATTGCCAGGATTGATGATTGTAGGAAATTTATTAGTATCTTTATTTACAGATATACATTATGACCTTCAAAGTTTGTAGGAAATTTAAATTTCCACCTTCTTCCTTTTTTTTTCTTTTTTTTTTGAGACGGAGTCTCTGCTGCCCGGGCTGGAGTGCAGTGGCCGGATCTCAGCTCATTGCAAGCTCTGCCTCCCGGGTTCACGCCATTCTCCTGCCTCAGCCTCCCGAGTAGCTGGGACTACAGACGCCCGCCACCTCGCCTGGCTAGTTTTTTGTATTTTTTAGTAGAGACAGGGTTTCACCGTGTTAGCCAGGCTGGTCTCGATCTCCTGACCTCGTGATCCGCCCGTCTCGGCCTCCCAAAGTGCTGGGATTACAGGCTTGAGCCACCGTGCCCGGCCCACCTTCTTCCTTTTGTGCACATACGAGATTCTGAAAATGCAGACCTACGCTTACGTGGATGAATTTTGAAAAAAAAATTCTTTTTAGTGTTGTAAGAATACAACTGGGACCAGGCATGGTGACTCAAGCCTGTAATCCCAGCACTTTGGGAGGCCGAGGAGGGTGGATTACTTTAGGTCAGTAGATCGAGACCAGCCTGGCCAAAATGGTGAAACCCCATTTCTTTTTTTTTTTTTTTTTTTTTTTTTTTTGAGACGGAGTGTCGCTCTGTCGCCCAGGCTGGAGTGCAGTGGCCGCATCTCAGCTCACTGCAAGCTCCGCCTCCCGGGTCTACGCCATTCTCCTGCCTCAGCCTCCCGAGTAGCTGGGACTACAGGCGCCCGCCACCTCACCCGGCTAGTTTTTTGTATTTTTTAGTAGAGACGGGGTTTCACTGTATTAGCCAGGCTGGTCTCGATCTCCTGACCTTGTGATCCGCCCGTCTCGGCCTCCCAAAGTGCTGGGATTACAGGCTTGAGCCACCGCGCCCGGCCGGTGAAACCCCATTTCTACAAAAATACAAAATTTAGCTGGGCATGGTGGCAGGCGCCTGTAATCCCAGCCACTCGGGAGGCTGAGGCAGGAGAATCACTTGAACCCGGGAGACGGAGGTTGCAGTGAGCTGAAATCCATCATTGCACTCCAGCCTGGGTCGAGACAATGTCTCAAAAAAAAAAAAAAGGTGGAAGTTAGAGTAAAAGCTCAAAATACGACTACAATTTCCCTTATCCCGTTTCATAGCCTTTTAAAGCTGGGAGTCAGGATCTGTGGTGGCATCCTTCTGAGCCTTTCTATGAATTTTACTTTATTTATCTTTATTTTTTTTGAGATGGAGTCTCGTTCTGTCACCTCAGCTGGTGTGTAGTAGCATGATCTCAGCTCACTGCAGCCTCTGCCTCCCAGGTTCAAGTGATTCTCCTGCCTCAGCCTCCCCAGTAGCTGGGACTACAGGTGTGTGCCACCATGCCCAGCTAATTTTTATATATTTTTTTTAGTAGAAATGGGGTTTCACCACGTTGGCCAGGTTGGTCTCGAACTCCTGGCCTCAAGTGATCCTCCTGCCTTGGCCTCCCGAAGTGCTGAGATTACAGGCGTGAGCCACCACACCTGGCCCACGCACTTGGCCCTTTCGTTGAATTTTATGTATCTTTAAATTTTACATGTCTGTATGCTTAAAACATGCTTATTTTGTTTTAAAGTAGTATATGTATTGTTTTGTGACCTGATTTTTTTTTTTTTTTTTTTTTTACTTAATGGTCAATGTTGATTGTTCCACTTCAGTACTTACAATGACTCTAAACTCACTTTTAATCAGGGCATGGTACTCCATAAAAAAGGATGTACCAAAAACTGTGTGAATGCACTTAACACTGTTGAACTGTGCATTTAGGTATGGTTATGATGGTAAATTTTATACTATGTGTATTTTTACCACAATTTGAAAAATAAAGGATGTACCATAATTGTTACATAATCATTTATATACCATTGTCATTTCCCTGTTGATGAATATGGACATGATTTCTGGTGCTTTGCTATGTTGCAAATAACTCTGCACCAAACGTTTTCATAGATGTGATCCTCACTTGGGAGATTTTATTTCTGTGGTTTAAAATGTTGCCCCTGTGCCCTGAGATCAATGACACGTCATCCAGATATAGCACATAGGGCCCTTGCCCGTTTTTCTTTAGGAATAACTAAGGGAAGAGTAGGGGTTTTTTCTATCTGGATTTTGAGAATTTATTGATTGTCGGTATGCTATCAGAGAAAGACTATCCTGTAGTAATCTCCTTAGTTGGAGATGTTCTTTCATTAGCTTGTAATCTCAGTGGGTTCCTGGGCAAGCCCTGCCCAGAGCTCATTTTAACTTGTCCTTTACCAGATACCTGCAGGGATGGTCAGCTCGAGTAAATTACCTGGTTCCTAAGGCTTTCCTGGCCGTGAAATGAAGAACACCCCGAGGGAACACAGGCAGATGATGGAGTTCTGATAGCTTTGTTAGGTGGCTTATTCCCTAACACAGTTGTGTAGGGGCCCCCCTGGGCAGAAGCCGGGCCTTCTGGTCTCCTGCAGTGGTTTGGTATTTAGTAAACTCTTCTGTGTTTGAATTTTTCTGTGCAGAACCACAGTTTTGAAATGCTAACCTGAGGGCAGTCTTGCCCTTTAAATGTACATTTTGTTTTCTGAAGAGAAACGGGGCAGGTATTTTTGGAGGCTTTATATATTCAGTACGTAGATACTCCACTGTTCAAGAACCTTCACGCTCACAGCAAGTCAGCACAATTCTATTTTTGACTCTTGAGCAAGAAAAAGAAAACACTGGTCATGTGAATTGGCTGGAGTTGCTTAATTTGGTTATTGTTTGATGCATATTTACTTCCGGGGTGATGCAGCCCTCTGCCTCTCCCGTGTTTGGGGTCAGTTGGGTGGTGTGGTGGAAGGAGAGGGAAAGGAAGAAAATGGGTAGTCTGCTGCATCATTGTGGGACCTGTCATCTTCCACCTGGGCTTGACACAAAACCACAAACCAAAGCAGAACTCCCACGCTCACAGGAGGGACTGTCATGCAGGACTAGGCAGTATTGCTGGTTGTGGTTAGTGTCCTCTTCCCAATCCTAGGGCCTATCTGAAGGCTGGAGACCACACCGAGTCGGGGCGAGTTGCGGTCAGTGCCACTTCCTGAGGAAGTGACTGAGGCAGCCGGGCTTTGTGAAAGCTGCTTTATCCCTGCGTCCCCCGGGGCAGAGGGGAGCAGAAATAATATGCCAATGGCTTTTCCTGCGGAATTAAAGGAGCCCTCCCCAAACATCTTTTTGTTAGATTAGAGCTTCGTGTTCCTAAATTAATTCTAACTGCTCTCCTATTCTAGTTCTCAGAAAATGGAAAGAACAGAACTTTGTATCTTTAAGGATTTTCTGGGATTATGCGCTAATCGAAGTTATGAAAACTTAATATATTTTAAAGGAATTTACTTAGTTGAATAATAAACCACAATCTTCATGGGTATTTTATTTTACATAGGCAGACAGCATAAAACTTTTAGATAGTTCATTAATAGAGGAAAATTTGAGCATTTTGGAACTTTCTTTTTTTTTTTTTTTTTTTTGAGACGGAGTCTTGCTCTGTCACCCAGGCTGGAGTGCAGTGGTGCAATCTTGGCTCACTGCAAGCTCCATCTCCCGGGTTCACGCCATTCTCCTGCCTCAGCCTCCCGTGTAGCTGGGACTACAGGCGCCCACCACCGCACCCGGCTAATTTTTTATATTTTTAGTAGAGACGGGGTTTCACCGTGTTAGCCAGGATGGTCTCGATCTCCTGACCTCGTGATCCGCCTGTCTCGGCCTCCCAAAGTGCTGGGATTACAGGCATGAGCCACCGCGCCCGGCCTACATTTTGGAACTTTCATGTGATTTTAGCAAACTGCAAATCAGTCAAATATTAAATCTGCTAACTCCATGTGAAAGTAATGAACCACTTAGAATGTACAATGTCACATTTCCTAATTTTATAACTATAAAATCAAATATTTTCATTTTAAGTTTTCTTTTTAAAAATGAACATATGGCTGGGGGCAGTGGCTCACTCTTGTAATCCCAGCATTTTGGGAGGCCCAGGTGGGCGGATCACCTGAGGCCAGGAAGTCAGAGCAGCCTGGCCAACACGGTGAAACCCTGTCTCTACAAAATACAAAACATTAGCTGGGCGGGGTGATGCACGCCTGTGACCTCAGCTACTTGGGAGGCTGAGGCAGGAGAATCGCTTGAACCTGGGAGGCGGAGGTTGCAGTGAGCCAAGATTGCACCATTGTACTCCAGCCTGGGCGACAAGAGTGAAACTCTGTCTCCAAGGGGGGAAAGAAAAAAAAATATATATATATAAATAAAATTCATACAGGCTGAGTATCCCTTATCCATAATGCTTGGGGCCAGCATTTAGGTTTTTTTGTTCCAGATTTTGGAATATTTACATTATACTCACCAGTTGAGCATCTCAAATCCAAATTTGGAAATCAAATCCAAAATTTGAAAGTTCCAAGGTAGCATTTGACTGTTACTTTGGCACTCAAAAAGTTTAGGATTTTGGAGCATTTCGGAGTTAGAATATTCAACCTGTGCTTCTCTCCCGCACCCCTTACAAATCATATTTTCTCTTTCTGTGATTCTCTTTATTTCTCTCTCTTTTCCAAGCATTTTATTTTATTTTATTTATTTATTTTTATTTTTATTTTTTTTGGAGACGGAGTCTTGCTCTGTCGCCCAGGCTGGAGTGCAGTGGCCGGATCTCAGCTCACTGCAAGCTCCGCCTCCCGGGTCTACGCCATTCTCCTGCCTCAGCCTCCCGAGTAGCTGGGACTACAGGCGCCCGCCACCTCGCCCGGCTAGTTTTTTGTATTTTTTAGTAGAGACGGGGTTTCACTGTGTTAGCCAGGATGGTCTCGATCTCCTGACCTCGTGATCCGCCCGTCTCGGCCTCCCAAAGTGCTGGGATTACAGGCTTGAGCCACCGCGCCCGGCCCCAAGCATTTTAGATATGTATGCCAAAGTAGTTAACACAGAGACTTAAAAAGCTCTGAAATTAGCTAGAAAGAGATGAATAAACCGTCCCTGGGCGCTTCCTGTTTCCAGGTAACTGCCACAAATAAAGAGGGATGCTTGTTCCAGGTGCACCTGAAATTTATCAAGTTGTCTTTCTTGAGCCATATAACACATATCCATGTATTTTTACTTTTTCTATAAAGTGCAGTTAGTAAGAAAACAGCACTTACATTAACTTGTACTTTCTACTTAAAAGGATATTTTTCCAGAAGTGGAGTGGGTATATAAACTCTTGACCGGGTGCGGTGGCTCACACCTGTAATCCCAGCACTTTGGGAGGCTGAGACAGGCGGATCACTTGAGGTCAGGAGTTCGAGACCAGCCTGGCAAATATGGTGAAACCTCTTCTCTACTAAAAATACAAAAATTATCCCAGCTACTCGGGAGGTTGAGGCAGAAGACTGTCTTGAACCCGGGAGGCGGAGGTTGCAGTGAACTGAGATCATGCTGCTGCACTCCAGCCTGGGCGACAGAGTGTGATTCCATCTCAAAACAAAAAACAAACAAACCCAAAAATTTGGCGAGGTGTGGTGGCCAGTAATCCCAGCACTTTGGGAGGCCGAGGCAGGATCACCTGAGGTCAGGAGTTTGAGACCAACCTGGCCAACATGGTGAAACGCTGCCTCTCCTAAAAATAAAAAATTAGCCAGGTGTGGTGGCATGCACCTGTAGTCCCAGCTACTCAGGAGACTAAGGCAGGAGAATCGTTTGAACCCGGGAGGCGGAGGTTGTGGTGAGCCGAGATTGCACCACTGCATTCCAGCCTGGGAGATGATGAGACTCCGTTTAAAAAAAAAAAAAATTAGCTGGGCATGGTAGCACACACTTGTAATCCCAGCTACTCAGGAGGCTGAGGCAGGAGAATCACTTGAACTCAGGAGGTGGGGGTTGCAGTGAGCCGAGATTTTGACATGGCACTCCAGCCTGGGGAGAGAAAAAAAAAATACATGTGCATATATTATATTTTAATATATATTACGTATAAATAAATATATATTATATAATATATATTATAAATACATATTTATAAGATATATTTACATATATTTATAAATATATAAATACATAATACATTTATATTATATATATAACAAATATATATATATATGTAAGCTCTTAAGTAAAATTAAGTGCCCTGGTCGGTACTTAACTGTTACAACCTGTTTATCTAAATATTTGCTTTTCTTCTACCCAGAGGGCTGTTATTGTGCCTTTGACTCCAGTTTGATCCTTGTTCTTTTTTTGATGGAAAGAAGGTTCCATCATTATCTCCTTAATGACTTCTGTTATTTTTTTTTTAGAACCTTAAACTGTACCTAGGATCTCCTTGCCAAAATCCCAGTGACCCCTCATTGCTCTGTTACAGGAATTCTTTTCCCCCTGTCCTCGCACTCACCCCCGCCTTTTTTTGAGAAATTTAAAATGTAAGGAAGGATATGTGAATTACTTATTACTACCTGTGTTCTCACTAGTCACGGTAATGTGACTCTGTGTGCCCGTTCTGTTCCCTTCCCTGTCTTTTTCTCCATCCTGCCCTCTAGCTGCTTCCTCCTCCTCCTCCCCTCCACCTCTTCCTCTTCCTCAGAGCTTTCCACCTCTGCTTCCCGCTAGGTAAAGTGTTCCTCTCTTTCCTTTTTTCTTGTTTTTCCTTTTTAAACTGTTTTTTTTAGATACGGGGTCTCTATCATCCAGGCTGGGGTGCAGTGGTACTATCATAACTCACTGCAGCCTCGACCTCCTGAGTTCAAGCGATCCTCCCACCTTAACCTCCTGAGTAGCAGGAACTACAGGCATGCACGCCACCATATTGGGCTAATTATTTTTATTTTTGTAGAGATGGGCTCTTGCTGTGTTGCCCAGGCCAGTCTTGAACTTCTGGCCTGAAGTGATTCTCCCATCTTGGCCTCCCTGAAGCATTGCGATTATAGGTGTGAGCCACTGAGTCCAGCCTCTCTCTTTCCTTTTTTTTGAGATGGAGTCTTGCGGTGTCACCCAGGCTGGAGTGCAGTGGCGTGATCTCTGCTCACTGCAACCCCCGCCTCCCGGGTTCAAGCGATTCTGCTACCTCAGCCGCCCGAGTAGCTGGGACTACAGACGTGTGCTACCATGCCTGGCTAGTTTTTTGTAATTTTTAGTAGAGACGGTGTTTCACCGTGTTAGCCAGGATGGTCTCGATCCCCTGATCTTGTGATCTGTCCACCTCGGCCTCCGGAAGTGCTGGGATTACAGGCATGAGCCACCACGCCCGGCCTCTCTTTTTCCTTTTAAAAGGAACCTGTAATCCCAGCACTTTGGGAGGCTGAGATGGGCAGATCACTTGAGGCCAGGAGTTTGAGATAAGCTTGGCCAACATGGCGAAACCCTGTCTCTACTAAAAACACAAAAATTAGTTGAGGATCGTGGTGCGTGCCTGTCATCCCAGCTACTTGGGTGGCTGAGGCACGAGAATCGCCTGAACCCAGGAGGCAGAGGTTGCAGTGAGCCTTGATCGTGTCACTGCGTTCCAATCTGGGCGACAGAGAGAGACTGTCTCAAAAATGAATGAATGAATGGGACCTGGGACGCTTGTACTTACGAACATTTAAAAATCTGGTAAAATGGATCATGTTTTGTAAGTGTGATTAAAAAGACTTCTTACTGTTGGTTTTGGTCTGTGTTCTTGCATGTGTTTTAAGGCTTTTTACCTAAAATAGGAATTTATTTATAATGAGTTTGACTAAGGATCTCTTAGGAAGTTGGTTAACCTTTTCCGTTCTGACCAGCCCTCGTTTTGTTGTTGACCGTGCCATCCTCTTTCCCACCCTGGTGTGATACTAAGTGCCAGCCTACGCCAGTCTGCCCTCCCTTCTGAAGCTGGATAAACTCCTGGGTTCACGTTTTCCTTGAGTTGGGGGAGATAGTTTATTATTTGGAATAGAACATTTCCTTCAGGCCAAGATCCTTTAGGAAAATGAAAGTAAAAGGACTAAAATACCAGCCACCACTCACCCATAGGCAAGGCTGGTTTACTGTGAAATCAAGAATATATAGTATCTTGATGGATAGAGTGACAGAAGGTGTTCTTTGAGACATTTTAAGCATAAAGATTATGGTATAAGAGCATGAGTAAATTATTTTAATGTCTCCATTTCTCTAATCTTTCATTTTATCGTGAGTTAAAAATACATCTTCAGGATTTTAAAGCAAAAGAGCGAAACAACACTATGTCTCAAAGGGTTTTTTCTTTTTTGCTTAAGAGTTCTTATTTTTGTAAGAATTTATGAAGAAAGGTTGTTCTTGTGGTTACTTGCTTTGGCTTGAAACTCTTTTTGGAGACTATTACAATCTAAATTTAAAAGGTACTCTTGAAAACTCTGTTGAATTGACACGGAGTGTCTGATTTGATGGAAGCCCCGTAGACCTAGAACAGTATATGTGATATGTTGCTGAGTGTGAAAATGCCTGTATATGTGTATGTATATTTATGCTTATGTATGCATTTAGAAATCTGTATCCCAAATGTTACCAGTTTATCTCTGGTGAGGAGGCCTCCCAGAGGCCTTTGGTTTCTGTTGCTTGTACTTCTGGGTGTTAGAGCATTGGCAAAGAGCACGTAATACTCTTACAATAAAATCCAGGAATGAAAGAGGTACATTTGAACAAAGGGCTGCCTGTTGGCTAAATAAAGCGCTTCACAACGATGCTACTTTGGCATTCAAGTTTGAGCGATTGTAATGCAGAAGCAATGTTGGAGTAGAGATTTTGAATCTAAGAGGTTATGTTGGCTGAAAGTCCCCAAGTAGGGGTGTGGCAGAGATAGGAGGGGAACCATCATTACTGCAGTAGAACTCATACAAGAGAATTTAGTTTTCTGCTGCTGGTGGGTGAAATGATGAGACCTGTGGCTGCTGTTTCTGTAGTACTCTGCAAAGAAACTCCCAAGGAATGCTTGTCAGTTAACTGAGAGCAAGTCAGTTACTCTGGATTATCAACTCAGCAATTTCTGATTTGTACTTTTTTTTTTTTTTTTTTGAGATGGAGTCTTGCTCTCTTGCCCAGGCTGGAGTGCAGTGGCATGATTTCAGCTCACTGCGGCCTCCGCCTCACAGTACCAAGCGAATCGGCCTCAGCCTCCTGAGTAGCTGGAATTACAGGCATGTGCCACCACGCCCAGCTAATTTTTGCATTTTTAGTAGAGGCAGGGTTTCACCATGTTAGCCAGGCTGGTCCTGAACTCCTGACCTCGGGTGATCCCGCCTCAGCCTCCCAAAGTGCTGGGATTACGGGTGATTTGTACTTTAAAGAATAAAAAAAGAATAATTAGAAGTCTCTGTGAGTTGATTTAGATATCAGCGAATCTCTTGCTATTCTTATGTTAATAGTTTGCTTTTAGAAATGAGATAACTAGTTTCCTGGCGTGGTGACTCACACCTGTAATCTCAGCACTTTGGGAGGCTGAGATGGGTGGATCACTTGCCCAGCCTGGGCAACATGGTGAAACCCTGTTGCTACAAAATATCAAATTAGCCGGGCATGGTGGCTCGTGCCCATAATCCCGGCTCCTCAGAAGGCTGAGGTGGGAGGATCGCTTGAGCCTGGGAGGTTGAGACCACAGTGACTCATTATCATGTCACTGCACTTCAGTCTGGGTGACACAGCAAGACTCTGTCTCAAAAAAAAAAAAAAAAAAAAAAAAAAAAAAATGAGATAATTGGGAAGCTCTGTGAATTTTGGACCCACATGTTTATTATATTGATCTATTATTAGGACTGTTTGAAGAGCTAACTTGTCACCTGTGAAACGGTTGATTTGATATTTTGATATTTAGGGGTTTTTCTTTTACTTCTCATGGGTACAAGCCAGAGAGAGCAGTGGTTACGTGAGGGTAGAATGGTGACTCGTTTTTACCTGACTGTGGATCAGCTGGGTGGTTCCTCAATCTCCTCACTGGGCTGATTGTGGCTCGTTGCTTGTCCTGTATTTACCGTCTGTGGCAGTGAGACAGAAGAACCATGTTCTTCTGGTTCTAGACTCAAAAATTACGGAGAGAAGGAAGAGACATGTCTGGCATCATTACTGTGTTGGAATAACTTCATGGTAGATTGCTGTGGCCTTTCCTTATGGCCTGTCACTTGTCTTACATTCTTCAGAGCATTTATGCACAGGAGCATAAATATATGATTTTCATCTTGCCATTGAAAGTAGACTTTCTGGCTGGGCGCGGTGGCTCATGCCTGTAATCCTAGCACTTTTGGAGGCCGAGGTGAGTGGATAACTTGAGGTCAGGAGTTCAAGACCAGCCTGGCCAACGTGGTGAAACCCTGTCTCTACTAAAAATACAAAAATGTTAGCGGAGCGTGGTGGTATGTGCCTGCAATCCCAGCTACTCGGGAGGCTGAGGCAGGAAGATCACTTGAACCTGGGAGGTGGAGGTTGCTATGAGCTGAGATCGCACCACTGCACTCCATCCTGGGTGACACAGTGAGACTCCATCTCAAAAAAAAAAAAGAAAATAGACTTTCCTTGGTCTAGGAAGAGTTTAAGTAATGGAATAAGTGAAAAGGATGTTCTTACTAATCAAATCCAGAAAACCATGGCTCGTTGTGTGTATTAATTTGCTAGGCTTTATGAATATTGACCTCCTTATTCTTCCCTAAGGAAATAATTAATCATTTGCCTTTTGTGTGGTCTCGATTTTCCTTTTACACACCTTGTTTTCATTAGACTTGAAGTCATCCTCGATTTTCAGGCACTCCTTGGCATTTTATGAACGAACTACCCTGCCAATTTTTCTAGGTATTTTAGCATATTTTCTAGGTTAATGTTGTTGTCTACTTGGAATATTTTAGAGATTAATGTACATGAACGTTTTGGGAGCTGGACATGGTGGTGACTGTAGTCCCAGCACTTGGGAGGCTGAAGCAGAAGGATCATGTGAGCCCAGGAGTTTTTTTTTTTTTTTTTTTTGAGACGGAGTCTCACGCTGTTGCCCAGGCTGGAGTGCAGTGGCGCGATCTCGGCTCACTGCAAGCTCCGCCTCCCGGGTTCCCGCCATTCTCCTGCCTCAGCCTCCTGAGTAGCTGGGACTACAGGCGCCCGCCACCGCGCCCGGCTAATTTTTTGTATTTTTAGTAGAGACGGGGTTTCACTGTGGTCTCGATCTCCTGACTTTGTGATCCGCCCGCCTCGGCCTCCCAAAGTGCTGGGATTACAGGCTTGAGCCACCGCGCCCGGCCAAGCCCAGGAGTTTAAGACCAGCCTGGGCTACATAGGCCTTGTCTCTGTAGTTTAGAAGAAAAAGCATTCTCCTTCTTTTCACCCCATCCCTGTGGCACAGAGCCATTGGCAGAGACTCTAATTGGGCTTTTCTGTGTAAATTGTTGCTAAAGTTTGACCTAAATTGGCTTGCCCAACTTGGATTTTCTGCCAGGGTGCCAGTCACAGATGGTATTGGTGGCCCCCACTGAGCAGTGGCTGCGTTGTCTTCTAGGTGCTTGCAGCCTCTTCTCACGTTTGGCCGCAAAGGAACAGATGCCTGTCTTTAAGGCAGTATTTCCCAAAAGGGCATGCACATCTCCCAGATGCTGTTAGAGAAAAGAGAGTCCAGAGGTCAGATAGATTTGATAAATATTTTATGCTCTAGCCCTTCTTGGCGATTCAAAATGTGCTTTAATATGTTAAAACTCTCAAAGTGGGTTGGGGATAAAGATTTGGAGAACTCTTGTGTAAAGAAACCAGTTTAAACTTTGTTTAACCGTTTGACCCTAAGATCTCCTTTGTTCCTAATGTCTATAAACATTCTGGGAGACAGTGATGGACATGCCTGCCTGTTGGAGCCGGTTGAGGCTGGCTGCCAGTCTGTACTCTACGTGTCTCTTCCCAGCTCTACCAGGACATCTGGTTAGTAGCTTGAAATGTATCCCAGTGGGAGGATCTAAGTCACAGAAATGGGCAAAGGCTAAAAATTGGGGTTCCCCATCCCCACACTCCTTGTTGCTAAAGGTTGCTAGCATGTTGCTGGTATTTATCAGCCCATGTTCCTAAAGGCGTCACAAGGGGTGCCAGACATTAGAATACAGTGCATTTCTCAAATCTTCACTTTTCTTTCTTTTTTTTTTTTTTTTGAGATAGCCTCACTCTGTCGACGAGGCTGTATGCAGTGGCATGATCATAGCTCACTGGCAGCCTTGAGCTCCTGGGCTCAAACGGTCCTCCTGCCTTAGCCTCCCAAGTAGCTGAGACCACAGGTGCATACCACCATGCCTTACTAACTTTAAATTTTTTAAATAGAAATGAGGTCTCACTCTGTTGTCCAGGCTGGTCTCAAACTCTTGGCCTCAAGCGATCTTCCCACCTCAGCTTCCCAAAGTGTTGAGATTATAGGCGTCAGCCACTGCACCCAGCCAGATCCTTGCTTTTCAGTGCAGTGTAACTTTCTTCCCTGTTAAATCCAGCAGTGTGTGTGTGTGTGTGTTTTTTTTTTAGTAAAATACACACATAATATTTGTCATCTTAACCGTCAGTGTACAGTTTAGTGAAATGAAATATGTTACCCTCAGTAAAACTTTTTCATCACCTCCAAAAAAAGCTCTGAACCAAATAAATAACTCTCCCTTCTCTCCTTCCTCCTGCTTGTGGTAACTTCTCTTCTACTTCCTGTCTCTTAATTTGCCTATTCTAGGCACTTCAAGTAAGTGCAGCAGTTTTTATCTGGCCAATCTGCTGTGACCCAGTCAAGCCACCACCCATGTCTGGGCTGGGAAGGTGGGGAAAGAGGCTGCTGCACGTGCTGGGGATGCCTTCAGCCATATGCATCTGTCCATCTGTTCGTCCACCCATCCGTCTGTCCATCCGCCCACTCATCTATCTGTTTATCAAGGTATAACAATGCAGCTTTTTAATTCCTCTCCCTCTGTACCCTATTTGGGCCTTATTTATGTTTCTCTTCTTATAAACCACCTCATCTTTCTGTAGAGGTGTTTATTAAGTAAAACACCACCACCACGGGATGGACATAAATATTGAAAAGACCGGTCGATTGGAAGGACTAATCAGTAGAGGGAGGTGTTTGCAGGGGCTTTAGACAGGAGGAAGACAGCCTAGGCTGACAAATGGAGCAGCTGAAGATAAATCGGCAAAGTAAATAGGGAGACAAGATCTCTGTCCCATGTGACCATGCATTTGAAAGCAGGCAGCCCAGCGAGGTAGAGGCATGAAAGGCTGTATGGACTGCGCTCTTCAAAGGGCTGTGGTTTTGTTCTGGGGTCTAGTCTTAGGTTGTAAGCTCTTTGCTCTTTTCATTCTGTTTTTTCTCCCAGGGCTTGAACAGATTCACAGAATATTCTCAGGGTTGGCATTTCTCTTTGATTTTGGTCTTGGTCAGCAGGGATGGGGGGATTGTGACGAACATTTCATTAGGTGTGCTCTTAGATACGGTCAGTTTGACAGAACAGTCGCTCTGTTTCTGCATTAAAAACATAATTCTGTAAGTTTTGTAGCTTTTTGGAATATTAAGTAGTTGGATACTTAAAGCTCTCCCTGCTGCTTTCCCTTTATTTTTAAGTTGGACTGAGCAAGTTTCTTCCTTTTTTTTTTTTTTTTTTTTTTTTTTTGAGACAGAGTTTCGCTCAGTCGCCCAGGCTGCAGTGCAGTGGCTCGATCTCGGCTCACTGCAAATTCCATCTCCCAGGTTCACGCCATTCTCCTGCTTCAGCCTCCCGAGTAGCTGGGACTACAGGCGCTTGCCACCACGCCCAGCTAGTTTTTTTGTGTATTTTTAGTAGAGACAGGGTTTCACCGTGTTAGCCAGGATGGTCGCGATCTTCTGACCTCGTGATCTGCCCGCCTTGGCCTCCCAAAGTGCTGGGATTACAGGCTTGAGCCACCGCACCCGGCTGAGCAAGGTTCTTCTAAATGCGTTGAGGTTGGGGGAAAAAGACCTAAAAAAGAAAAATACACTGAATAATACTTTCGACATATACGCGAAACCTGATTTTGCAAAATCTGAAATTACTATTTCTGGGTTTTCAATTATAGAACGTTTTCTGACAAATAATAGAATTTGCTGTATTTCACTGTAAACAGTTTTGAGAATGCACTAAATGCAGCAACAACCTTAGGATTAGTTATCACGACAGATTGGCATTAGAAAAAATGATTAGTATATTTTATGTTCTGGAGGAATGAGACTTGAAGAGCAGAGTGATTTTTAAGTTGTTTACATCAAGGGAAGAGATGTAAAGTTAAGATTGCCTGGGCGTGGTGACTCACGCCTGTAATCCCAGCACTTCGGGAGCCCGAGGCAGGCGAATCACCTGAGATCAGGAGTTTGAGACCAGCCTGGCCAACATTGTGAAACCCTGTCTCTACTAAAAATATGAAAATTAGCCGGGAGTATTGGCGGGCGCCTGTAATCCCAGCTACTCTGGAGGCTGAGGCAGTAGAATCGCTTGAACTCAGAGGCGGAGGTTGCAGTGAGCCGAGACCATGCTACTGCACTCTACCCTGGGCGACAGAGCGGTGGAACTCTGTCTCGTAAATAAATAAATAAGTGAATAAAGATTATTACTTAACTCTTTCCAACAATTTAAAATTTTTTGTCAAAGTCATAGATTAAACAAATAGTACTTTACATCATAATTCCCTTAGGCAGTGAATTTGAATTCTTTGGTTTGTTCTGTTATTTCTAAATAATGTGCTTACACCGCTAAACTTGGACTTGTTCATTTGAGATAGTACCTGCTGACTGTGTGTGGTCAGAGAGAAGGTGACAGGCCTGGTCTGTGGAGGCAGAATCCTCTTGCTCACTGGCCATGTGTCCTTGAGCAAGACGCTTAAAACTTCTCTGTCTTGTAGAATAGGAATAATCACCACCATCATCACAGTGGCTCTGAGGCCTACCTTTAATGTTTGTAGGGCCTGGGGCAAGAGTACTAATGGAGACCAGATGGCTAAATATTTAAAAGGTATATTTAAATATTTACAAGGTATATATGATATGCCTAAATATTTAAAGGGTTCAAATCTAGCTCTGTCTATGGCCTGGCCCCTGTGTTCACGCAGGGCCTTGCAGCCTACTCTCCATCAAGACCAGGGTCTAACAGACAGTCTCACGCTTGGACCAGCCCTGAGCCAGCCCCGGTGTCTGCCCGGACAGCCCAGCGTGGATGCCGTACTAGACCCACTGATGCCCGGTGTAGTCTTGGCAGCTCAAGCTTCCCAGGAGCCTGTCTACATCCAGGGTGATTTTATCATATTCCCTCACACCTCGATTCTCTGATTTCCAGGCACTTCTAAGCACCTCCCCAAAACTGTACCATCTGTGTCGGGGAAATCAGGGAGCCTGTCCTGCCTAGACACCCACTTTTTCTCTGGTACCCCAAGGCAGGGGCTGTGATCTGCACATACATGCCCCCTCCCCCTCTACTCACCTGTCTCTCCCAGAATTCCTCCTTTTTCAGCCGGTTTCCAAAATTAAAATGGAATGAAACCAAACTTTCCCATGAGATTGAGAAGCACAGTCTCTGGGTTTCAGTGCTGGAGAGAAATGGTGGTGTCTACCACGCAGGCGGGGCAGAGCCCCCTTTATCTGGAGGCACAGGTGCTGAGTGCGAGTAGATTGCTGTGGGGATCCATGCACTGACAGCAGCAAGCCTCTTAAAATAGAGCCCAGACACAGCGAACCTGTGTGATTGTTGGTTCTGCTGCTTTGATTTTTGGAGCTCTGTAATTTCACTCCAGTGTGGACTTCTTTCCGCCTCTTGTGCTGGGCCAGCAGAGGTAGAGAGTTGTCAGACTTAGCAAATAAAAAATACAAGATGCTCAGATAAACAGTGGGACATCCTTACACTACAAGATGATTCGTTTATCTGAAATTCAGATTTAACTGGGCATCCTGTATTTTTCTGGCAGCCTCATGAGGCCCTTTCAATTGGATTGTCTCCTTTAGTCTTGGGAGATGTTCCTATATTATTTCTGTAATAATGTCCTTTCTGCATTTTCTCTTTCCGAAACACTTTTTTTTTTTTTTTTTTTTTTTTTTGAGATGGAGTCTCGCTGTGTCACCAGGCTGGAGTGCAGTGATGCGATCTTGGCTCACTGCAACCTCTGCCTCCTGGGTTCAAGCGATTCTTCTGTCTCAGCCCCCTAAGTAGCTGCGACTACAGGTGTGCACCACCACACCCAGCTAATTTTTGTATTTTTAGTAGAGACAGGGTTCCACCATGTTGACCAGGATGGTCTCAATCTCTCAACTTCATGACCCACCCGCCTCAGCCTCCCAAAGTGCTGGGATTACAAGTGTGAGCCACTGTGCCCGGCCTGAAACACTCTTTTTAGTCAGATGTTAAACCAGCTGGATTGAACTTTTAATTTTCATGCCTTTTCTCTCCTATCGTCTGTCTTTATATTCTAGTTATACTCTTGGAGAGAGATCCTGATTTCCTTGATTCTGTTGTTTCACGTGTTTTATCTTTTATTTCAGTTATTAATATTTATAATTTCCGAAAGTTCCTTCATAACGTCCTGTCCATTTTTCTCTGAGGATACTAATTGTATATATATTCTTTTCTTCCTCTCCTTGTAGCAGATGTATCATCTTTATTTTTGATTTTTGTTTTGATTCGGATCTCTTTTTGTGCCAGAGGCTTTCCCATGCGTCTGGTGATTATTTAGGGATGAGGCTGTGGAGAGCTGCCGGGGAGCTCTGTCTGCGCAGCTGCGGCCTATCCTCCAGGGGCTTCTCTGTGATTCCTCGTGGAGCTGGACTCATCGGAGGGTCGCAGCAGTCGTCATCCAGAATCTTGTCACTGGAGCTTTTGTTTTCCTAGGAGACTTGTCCATACTCCTGCCTGGGAGATAAACTTGGTTTTAGGCTGTAGGGCTGGAGGAAATGGAGGCTAGCCTGTCTCTTCTGGTTTCTGTCTCATGCTCACCCTGTGGCCCTGAACCCTGAGCTCCTGTGGCTTTGATAGCCCAGAGATTCTCCTCTCCCTCCTCCCTGGCTTCCCCAGCTGATGCCGGGTCGGGGGCTCCCTGTTTCCAGCCCTGCCCCGCTCCCTCCTTCCTTTGCTGGCTCCAAGGCCTGGGTATCTCTGCAGCTCTAGGACTGACTGTCCCCACCTCCATGGCAGCCCCTACTGGACCTTAGGATGGAACTTTGTGAGCTGGCGGTCACCTGCCCCTCCCCGTCCTCCTCGTCTTCCCCAAACTTTGTTGATGCCTCACCTTGGCTTTGACTCCATTCTGATAGCATATTGTTTTTGGTAACCATTAATGAGATAGAATTCACATACCATGCCACCCGCCTCTTTAAAGCACACAGGTCAGTCGTTTTTAACACGTTCACAGAGTTGTGCTGTCACTACCACAGTCAATTTTAGGATGTTTTCATCACCTCAGAAAGAAACCCTGTATCCTTTAGCTATGATGCCCAGTTCCCAACCCCCTAAGCAAACTCCTTACTTCCTGTCTCTATTTGCCTATTTAAACTTAAAAAATACATTTAATGCCATCTTCGTAGGGTTTCAGGAGGGAAGGGAAAGAAACTCATGAATTCACTCAGCCTTGTTTCATGGGCAGTCCTTGCCATGTATAAAATACTAAAATTCAAAAACCATTCTGCCTGTTCCTATTTCTGCCTTCAGAGTATTGACCCATGGCAGAGATGGGACCTTTCCTCTGGGTCTCTTTCTTTCTTTTCCTTTTTATGCCCTTGTTTAATGTCTGTGCTTGACCTGAACTTCTCTCTTCGGGAGCTGGACGTTGCCAAGCCTGCATCAGTGGCCTTCATCTCTTCTTGGCTTCTAGCACTTTTCTTTTTTTCTTTTTTAGAGACAGAGTCTAGCTATGTTGGCCAGGTTGGTCTTGAACTGCTGACGTCAGTCCTCCCGCCTCAGCCTCCCAAAGTGGGATTACAGACGTGAGCCACTGTGCCTGGCCCCTGGCAGTTTTCAAGTGTCTGTAGAGCAGTTGTGTAGAGGAGTTGCCTTGGGGAGCTGGAAGGCAAGCTTGAGTCCAGGCCCCTCCAATATCTTCTTGGTTCAGAAGTAGAGACTGTGGGCTGTGTGAAAATAGATAGGACTTTTAGTCACTTAATGTATTTTACTCTGATGCGTTTGCTATTTAGCCAGCACCTGCTCTTTGGAGAGTACTGCTGTGGGTAATTTTGCAAAGTGGAATCTGGAACTCTAAACCAGTGGGGGAGAGAAGACAAATACACAAGCAGACAACAGTACCTATTACAAGTGACGATGAGTGCACCTGGGGGCGTGGAGTCACCAGTTAGCATGGCCTAAGGATTGCCCTGAATGGATACTGGCCTCTTAGCATTGGGGCTGCTCCTGGGGAACCCTGTCCCCATCTCCTCTGGAGTGCCAGGATTTCTGTGTTGGTTTCACACCCTACCCTGCTGTCACAGCCTACCTAGCTAGTGCTGACTTGCTGGTGGCCTGCCTGGCCAGTGGGTGCCCGCTGGCTCCCTTCTCTGAGGTTGCCTCCCTTGCAGAGAACTGGACAGCTAGGAGTGACACCTTAGCAGCATGGTGAGGACTTCTTAGTCTACTTCTTCTTTGTTTTCTCTCTAACAGCAGTTTCTCCATGCCTGTTCTCCAGTTTCTCTTAGAGTGTTTATTTCGGGGCATGGGTACCACTGCTGTGGTTTGGGGTTCCTGGCCCATGTTACATTGTGGCTGCCCATCCCAGTGCTCTGCGGTCTGTGGGGCCTGGTCTGTGAGCCCAGTCCTGTGCAGCAGTGGTGTCTGTGTCAGCGTGGTGTGGAGGTGTGGGGTGGGCAGGGTTAGATGGGGGTGGTTGAGATCATAGCCCATCTTTGGTTAATGCTTGATGGGGAAGACACCAGTCTCAAAGTCAAAAGCAAGAGTCACAAGGGACCCAGAAATGCTGAGATGCTTTGTGGGTTGATGAAATTTTGTTGCCCTTTTTTTGAGATAGGGTCTCCCTCTGTTGCCCCAGACTGGGGTGCAGTGGTGCGATCATTTTACTGCCTTTTAAGAGAAACCTGTGCATTCTTTTTCATTTCTGAGCTCCAGGTGACCCTTCTCCTTTTTTTTTTTTTTTTTTTTTTTTTTGAGACAGAGTTTTGCTCTTGTTGCCCAGGCTGGAGTGCAATGGTGCGATCTTGACTCACTGCAACCTCCGCCTCCTGGATTCAAGCGATTCTCCTGCCTCAGCCTCTCAAGTAGTTGGGATTACAGGCATGTGCCACCATACCCGGCTAATTTTGTATTTTGAGTAGAGACAGGGTTTCTCCATGTTGGTCAGGCTGGTCTCGAACTCCTGACCTCAGGTGATCCGCCCACCTCGGCCTCCGAAAGTGCTGGGATTATAAGAGTGAGCCATCACGCCTGGCCCCAGGTGATCCTTCTAGAGGCTGATACCTAGAGTAGGACTGGAGGCACATCCACATTAGGAGAAAGGCTGTGCTTTTGGAAATGAATGAAATACACTAGGGAACCAGTGCCAGCACTCTGCGAAAGTACCCAAGAATCCCCTCGTTTTTCTTTTTCCTCTGATCATACCATCGTCACCTCACAACTTCTTCACTTTCTCTTCTCAAGAATATTAATTTAGTTTTTCCCATTTAATTATTAGAACAAATAAAGGAAGAAAATATAGCCTTTTAATGTCTGTGTGCTTGGCGCTTTCCATGTTACTTGGTTCCATTTGTAGAATAACCCTGTGATACGGCTGTTAACTATTAGTTCCCCTTTTGAAGATGAGGAAATTGAGGCTCTTCCTTCAGAGAACCTGAAGAATGAGTTCTTCATACTTGGCTAATGGAGATAAGTGTGTGTTGGGGGAGGCATTCCAGGTCAGGGGCTATCCGGAAGGGCAAACCAAGAAGGAAAGCTGGGCCTGCGGAAAAGCATGCGGAGTGGCAGCAGCGCATGGTTGGGGGCAGATTGTATTGGGAATTTGGTGTGAGGCCAAAGAGTTTGGACTTAATTTGGAAGGTGATTCCAGGATTTTTAATAGGAGGAGCGACAGCTATAATTAAAAGGAATTTTAGAAAGATTTGTCTGGAAATTCTGAATGAGAGGCTGGAGACAGGGAGAACAGAGCATTGGTCTCGGTGTGAGGTGAGATGGTAGAGGACTGACAGCAATTATAAAGAGAACGAGGGTGCATCTGCAAAATAGCACCAGGGAAGCGGGCAGGGCCTAGGGAGAAGAATTGGAGGTGAAATTCTGAGTTTGAGAAAATAATGGTATTGAAAGAGAGGAGTCTGATAGTGAGTAAGAGATGACGAAGTTAGTTTAAGAAAGCTGAAATGGTTGTGGGATATCTGATTGTAAATACCCGCAAGGCACTTGAACTAGATATCTCAAGAAAAACAGAAATCAGATTTGAACCTCTCTGAAGTGAAGTGACTGTGGTTTGATGTGGGAGTGTTTAGTGAATACAGTTTTAAAAAAATTAGAAGTCTGAAGTTTAAACCTTGTACAATGTGTGCATTTATAGATTGCCCTTTGGAGATTTAGGAAATCTAAGAAATTTTTAGCATACATTGGGAACAGTTAAACTAATATTTTAAAACTTCCCCTGCATGTTCTCCCTTAGTAATAATAGGTGGTCTTTTTGCTTTTATCGTTCAATATGTTCTTCATATAAAAATTAAATGTGGCTGGCCATGGTGGTTGACGCCTGTAATCACAGCACTTTGGGAGGCAGAGGCAGGCGAATTGCTTCAGCTCAGGGGTGTGGGACTAGCCTGGGCAACATAGTGAGACCTTGTATCTACAAAAAATACAAAAATTAGTCAGGTGTGGTGGTGTGCACCTATAGTCCCAGCTGCTTTGGAGGCCGGGGTGAGAGGAATGGCTTGAGCCTGGGAGGGGGAGGCTGCAGTGAGCCGAGATCATGCACGCTAGCCTAGGCAACCTAGCGAGATCTTCTCTCAAAAAAAAAAAGTGTATGGTTAAGATGGTAAATTTTATGTTTTGTGTGTTTTACCATGATTAAAAAAAGTTAAACATACACCTGGCTATATTTTAAAGGGAAGCGGTAGTTCCTATTTATGGGTATTAATTTTTAGAATTGAAAACCCAGTTATATTGCTGTTGCAGAAGGAAGGGCTGGCATTGTTAGAAGATACCTGAAGGATGGAGCGAGAGTAGAAATGTTTCTTTCTTTGTGACCCTGATAACCAAATTCTTAGGAGGGACCTATTTTTTTTTTGAATAAGCTGTTATTTCATATATTAAGCGATCAGTGATCCAATTGTTGTGTTGCCTACCATTGGCCAAAAAGATCTACCAAATAAATCATTTATCATCTCTGGCCAGACTGAGACTGGCTGTAGTCGTGGAAGATCATCTCAATGATTTTGTGTGCTGAAAGCATAGAGAATGCAAACTTTTGAAATTCTATTTCTTTTTTTTTTTCGAGACTGAGCCTTGCTCTGTCACCCAGGCTGGAGTGTAGTGGCATGACAATTGGCTCACTGCAACTTCCGACTCTAGGGTTCCAGCAGTTCTCGTGCCTCAGCCTTCCAAGTAGCTGGGATTACAGGTGCGTGACACCATGGCCGCCCAATTTTTGTATTTTTAGTATAGACAGGGTTTCACCATGTTGACCAGTCTGGTCTTGAACTCCTGGTCTCAAGTGATCTACCTGCCTTGGCCTCTGAAAGTTCTAGGACTACAGGCATGAGCCACCACGTCCAGCCTGAAAATTGTGTTTCTAATAACCTATGGTTTAAAAGTTGCTGCATCATTTTGATTAGTCACTGACCTTGAGGCAGTTTACTGATGAGAGGATAAAATGGAAAGCCAATATCTACATACCCAGAGCTGTGAAACCCTTTAGGAATGACTTCTTTTTTTAGGTTGCTTTTCGCCAATATTCTTTGGAAGTAAAAGGATTATAGTATACAACATCTCATCCCAGCTCTCCTCTGTATTTTCACACTCCCAGGTTCTCCTTTTTTTTTTTTTTTCTTTTTTTTCTTTTTTTTTTTGAGACAAGGTCTGGCTCTGTCGCCCAGGCTGATGTACAATGGCACAAACATGCTCACTGTAGCCTCTGCCTCCAGGGCTCAAGCCATCCTTCCACCTCAGCCTCCGGAGTAGCTGGGACTACAGGTGCGCCCCACCACGCCCATCTAAATTTTGTATTTTTTGTAGACATGGAGTTTTGCCATGTTGTCCAGGCCGGTCTCAAACTTGTGAACTCTTGGCCTCCCAACGTGCTGGGATTATAGGCATGAGCCACCATGCCTGGCCAGTTGTCTTAACTATTTACTATTTCTATCTTACTTAAAAAAAAAAAAAAAAAAAAAATCAACTAACCAACAACAACTAAAGTCTGCCTTTTTTGGATTTCCTTAGTTTTTACCTATTGTCCTTTTTCTGTTCCAGGAGTCCATCTAGGATATCACATTACATTTTGTCTTCAGACTTCACTTGGCCATGACCATTTCTCAGACTTCCTTTGTTTTCGATGACATTGACAGTTGTAAGGAATACTGGTCAGGGATGTTGTAGGAGGTCCCACCGTTGGGATTTGTCCGATGTGTCTCCTGTGGTCAGGCTAGGGTAGTGTGTCTTTGGGAAGATGGTCTCAGGGCAGTGTGCCGTTCTCATGACAGCCCGGGGACATACTGCCCGTGTGACTTACGGCAGTTGTTGCTGACCTTGACCACCTGGCTGAGGTTGTGTTCGTCAGGTTTCTTTCTCCACGGTAAAGTTGCTTTTTTCTCCGCTTTCCTTACTGTCCTCGGAAGAAAGTCATTGAAGGGGCGGGGAGTTGTTCTTCACTGCATAAGGGTGGGGCATCTACATAAATTACTTTGGAACTTCTGCACAGGGGATGGTTTGCATATCCCGTTTAGTTATTCCATCATTTATATCAGTATGCGTTCATGGGTATTTATTTAATATTTTGGGTTGTTACACAACACCACTTTATTTTGTTGCTCAGATTGTTCCAGTTTTCTATGGGCTTCTATGTCCCTTTGACACGCCCCATCAGTGTAGTTTTTTTGTTTTTTTTTTTGGAGGCGGGGGGCATTCAGCTCTTTCTTACTTTCTGACACTATGAGATTCATTGGTAGGTGCATTTCCCGCCCAATCCTAGATCAGTCATTTTTCTGTGGAGCTCTGGCTTCGTTCAGTGGAGAGTGGTGTAGGAAATGCAGCTCCGGGCAGGTTGTCTCTTCGTTCAGTGGAGAGTGGTGTGGGAAATGCAGCTCCGGGCAGGTTGTCTCTTCGTTCAGTGGAGAGTGGTGTGGGAAATGCAGCTCCGGGCAGCTTGTCTCTTCGTTCAGTGGAGAGTGGTGTGGGAAATGCAGCTCCGGGCAGCTTGTCTCTTCGTTCAGTGGAGAGTGGTGTGGGAAATGCAGCTCCGGGCAGCTTGTCTTCCTCACTTTTGGTTGTTGTCAGACCCCTGCACCGGTGCTGGGTTCACCTTCTCCCGTAACCTCACTTTCTTCTTTTTCCTATCTAATTTTGCCATAGATTGTCCAGCTCTGATTTTTACAGCTGTCAGATTTTTAGAAGACCAAGCTAATACAAAATTATTATTACTTGAATGAGAAATTGGCTGCTTCTTTTTGTGATCTGAATTCCAGTATTAATACTGCATAGGAATCTGGCTGTAAAGATTGAATTTGGGTTGATGGTGTTTTGGGACTGTGATTTGTCTTTTATTACAGCATCCAGGAACTTTACAGATTTATGAACCATAGTGAGATAATTAAAAACTTATTAAAGTTAAATTTTAACAAAGACCCAAATCTCAGAGTTTTGCATTTCTATATAATTCTTGGGGCGCCCTTGGGAAAACTCACTTGTGAGGTTCCTGAGGACCCGGAAAAGATGGCTCACAGGTCTCACCTCCTCCTCCACCTGTCTACAGAGGAGACAGCCTCATGTTTTGCAGGACGCAGAGAAGCAGGGGTCCTTTCAGATATGACCATTAAGGCTGCTGCTGCTTATGAGTTTTTTTTTTTTTTTAGATGGAGTCTCGCTCTGTTGTCCAGGCCGGGGTGCAGTGGCCTGATTTCGGCTGAGAAGTTTTATACACGGTGAAGTGTTGTGTCTGTGTGTATTCATAATTTTGTTGTCATTTGGGGGCTGCAAAGACCAGGAGGGTTCAGGAGAGGATGATCAGGCAGCTGTGCTTCCAGTCAGCATCTCTTCTGTCTGCCTCCCAGGTTCTGACCTGGTAGATTGGTCATTTGTGCCTCAGCCTCTAATTCTGATCTTTGCCAGGGCTCACTCCCAACCAGTGAGTTCTGTTTTTGACAAGGGGAGCCCCTGAGCTCCCCACAAGACTTCTGGCACCAGCCCTTCCCCGTGAGGATGATGCCCATTTAGCTTCTTTCCTTCTTTTGCTGAAAGCTGCAGTCTGACTAGGAAGGTTAATAAATAAGATCACCACAGACTGTTCTCCCGAATGTGATTCTGGCCAAATAGGTCCCCTGCCTGGTTGTAGGTCTCTTATCTGTGATACTGAAATGAAAAGGGTAGGAATATTCTTTGACATTCTCTGACCACTGGTCACTCATTGTTTGAATGTTACGCTGTTTTGTGCTGTGTGTTTAATTATGACAAGGCTCCCTCTAAATATCAGTAGCCCCTTTCCATATCCCTGGGGTTGAGCGTATGCTGTTATCCTCATTTTTTTAAGTGGAAAATTTTTGGACACAAAGAAGCCAGGAACAAAGGGAACACTGGTGCTGGAATGGAATCATGTTGCCAGGGGTATTGTGCTCTCCCACTTACTGTTTGTGTGTTGTGTACCTGGGATGTTAAATGCTCTTTTTCTTCATGAAGGTTTGTCTATGGACATAGAAGAGGAAAAGCCAGTGAGTCAGGGAACTGTATGGATAGGCTTTGTATACTCTTGCTTATTAATAAATGACGAGAGTGTGGATCGGTAAGTTGTTTCATAGAGCTGAAGAAAGAAAGAAACAGGAAATTCATCAGCTCTCTGCATCCATTCATTCATCATTCATTGATTGGTAACTAGCAAAACATAGGAGAAAAAGTAAACATTCAAATAATATGAAAAGTAAAGTACAGTAAGGCAACTTTGTGTTGCCTTTGATATTAGCTAATAATGACATTAGCTTATGAAGTTGGGGGACAAGATGCAATAAAAGTAACTAATGCATAACTTGCAACAACAAAAGTTTTTGTAGCCTTTTGGCCAATCATTTTGGCATTTGTATTTGTGGATCAGAAAAAATGACCTGCAGATAGATCAAAATTGGTGGCTATTGGCATCACTGATTTTGGAGATTTGTAATGCTCATTAGCATAATAGTGGGTCTTGCCTGAAAGAAATCTGTTTAACTTAGGAAAATCCAGCATTTGCTATGTGCATTTCAGTCTTGTCTTTGTGAAAGACCTAATAACATCCTACAGAACTAGTATCTGTGTTTTATGGTTTATGAAATGCTGCCTGAAGATGTTTTTTTTGGAGGTGGAGTTTTGCTCTTGTTGCCCAGGCTGGAGTGCAATGGTGCGATCTTGGCTCACCACAACCTCTGCCTCCTGGGTTCAAGCAATTCTCCTGTGTCAGCCTCCTGAGTAGCTGGGATTACAGGTGTGCACTACCACGCCTGGCTAATTTTGTATTTTTAGTAGAGACGGGGTTTCTCCATGTTGGTCAGGCTGGTCTCGAACTCCCGACCTCAAGTGATCCGCCCACCTCAGCCTCCCAAAGTGTTGGGATTACAGGCATGAGCCACTGTGCCCGCCCTGCCTGAAGATTTTTATTGTTTTCCTAGAGAAGGTGAAGGTCATTGACAAAACACAGGATTTACAGGAACATGGGAGGGAATATGAGGGCTTTAGTTTTAAGTTTGACCTAGTGTGAGGAGAGCCAAGCAGAATATCATCCCAACAATGGAAAGACGACTCTTAAGGCAGGTTAGGGCTAAAGGTAGAAACCTGTTTGTTCTGACTGTTCTGACCATGGGAGTTGGTGAGGTTGCCTTTGAACAAAGGTGGATAACAAAAAAGAGTCTGAAGGGACTCATGAAAGGGGAGAAGAGGAAAAGCCAGTGAGTCAGGAAAAGCCAAGTGAGCTTGAGGCAATGCTGTGGGGTCCATGAGAGGAAAGGATGACCAGAAAATGAAATTCTGCAGTAAGGTCACGGGCAACATGAAAGGCGATTGGCACCAAAAACCGGCGCGCGGGAACATGGATTGGGAATGGATCGTTTCTGGAGTGTTTTCTTGCTGTGAGACTACACTGTTCAGCGATGGCATGCACCTTCCTTTGGACCTAGGAGGAAGGGACACTCGGGGAGGTGCCATGGCCACCTGAGGTCACTAGCTAATAGTAGTAAATAGGACAGCAAGGATTTCATCTCCAAAGCTGTCTCCTTTGTATTATGTCACATAGCCTGGGTTTTCCCTTTTTAACTTTTATGTCGAAGTAATTTTAACTTAAAGTTTTGGCTAGGTACAGTGGCTCACGTCTGTAATCCCTGTGCTTTGGGAGGCCAAGGTAGAAGGATCACTGGAGCCCAGGAGTAACCAGCCTAGACAACATAGCGAGACCCTCTCTCTACAAAAAAGAAAAAAAAAGAAAGAAATGTTGCAAAAATAGGACAGAGAATTTCTAAGTACCCATTTACCCAACTTTGCTTAAAGCTCACATCTTGTGTAATTCTAACACACTTGTGAAAACTAAAAATTATCATTCGTATACTACTACTAACTAGATTTCAGCAGTTTTTTTTTTTTTTTTACTGGAGGACGGTGTTTGTGCACAGTCCTTTTTCATTAGCCTTACAGCGTACAGTCAGAATTCTGTTTTGCGAGTTGTTTAGGTTAGTTTTTTCTTCCCTGCACCCTTCAGTGTAGTAATGTTATTCATTTGTAATACATTTAGGTTCTTGTTACAGTTGGTCTTAATTTTGGACGCCCTCTCCCATTCCTGGTTTTTATTTTTAAATGTAATATTTACACAGTGAAATTCTCTAGTTTTTTTTTTTTTTTTTTTTTTTTGGAGAACCTCGCTTTGTCACCCAGGCTGGAGTACAGTGGCGTGATCTCAGCTCACTGCAACCTCTGCCTCCCAGGTTCAAGCGGCTCTCTCGCTTTAGCCTCCCGAGTAGCTGGGATTACAGGTGTGCACCACCACGCCCAGCTAATTTTTGTATTTGTAGTAGAGAGGGGGTTTCATCATGTCGGCCAGGCTGGTCTCCAACTCGTAGTCTTAAGTGATCCACCCGCCTCAGCCTCCCAAAGTGCTGGGATTACGGGCACGAACCACCACGCCCGGCCTGAAATTCTCGAGGGTTTGACAGATGCACAGAAACATGTCTCCATTACCACATTTGTGATATAGAACAATGTGATCTATATGATCCCCAAAATTCTTTCCTTCAGCCTGGCTTTTTTATTTTTATTTTTTAATTTAAGAGACAGGGTCTTACTCTGTTGCCTAGGCTAGATTGCAGTGGCGTGATTGTAGCTCACTATAGCCTCGACTTACTGGGCTCAACCAATCATCTTGCCTTGGCCTCCCAAAGTGTTGGAATCACAGTCATGAGCCACCACGCCCAGCCCTGCCTGGATTTCAATGGTGGTTTCAAGAGAGTGGATTGTCAGAGGGCTGGGGAAGATACTGGGAGGAGCAGGATATGTCCCAGTACTGGAGAACTTGAGCCGTGAAGGCTGCGTGGCAAGAGGACAGAGCACCAAGGGTTCCAGGGTAAGGCTGGGGGCCGTCTCTCTATGCCTCTAGGCAGATGGGATAGGAATGACCCAAAATAGAAGGGACAGACCAAGCTCACTGTGGAGGATTGGCTTGGCAAAGCCAGCAGTGAAGGTGCAGGCAAGATTTGAAGGAAGGAAGCCGTGGGAGACCTCTTGACTGGTGACTATGATTTTTTAACTTAACCTCAGAAAGAAAAGGAGATGGAGTTTAGAAGAGGGAGAGAGATTAGTAACATCTGCAGGCCACAGCCTTAGGCCAGGCAGGGTGGCTCAAACCTGTAATCCCAGCACTTGGGAGGCGAGGCTGGAGGATCACTTGAGGCCAGTCTGAGACCAGTCTGGGTGAGAGCGAGACCCCATTTCTGCAGCAAATAAGAATTAACTGAATGTGGCAGTACGTGTAAGGATCACTCGAGCCCAGGAGTTCAAGGCTGCAGTGAGCTGTGATCATGGCACTGCACTCTAGCCTGGGCAGAAGATCTAGGTCCTGTGTTAAAGAAAAGAAAAGAAGCAGACTCTGTCTCTTGGCAATACGGGAGTTAATAAGGAAAAACAAAATTGCAGTGCTGAATGGCGCTGAGGACCTGCTGTGGAGGGCCACAGGCAAGCCCTGAATTTCCCTGGAGCTTCTCTCCGGAAAAAAGCAAAGGAGCTCTCACTGTAGCTGCGCTTTCGTTTTGACTCAGGAGAGCGTGGAGTTGGGGAGCGAGCTTCCTTAGAGAGCTGTGATGTGAGAAGTAGGCTGAGTGGGGGAGGTTGAGCTTTCAGAGAAGGCTGAGGTTTGTAGGGACAGGGACTTTCCCTTAGTTGCTCCTGATGTGCCAGGGGGGAATGGATGGGGGCGGGGAGCCTACTTTTATAACCTTGAGGGAGAAGTGTGGAATAACTGCAGCAAAGGGCTGGGGCTGACTTCACTCTTCTCTTTCCCAAGGTCATGCCCTGGTTCGTGGCATTAGTAAGTGACTCCTGTGTTGATATTTCCAGAAGCAGTTTGAATTTCAGATCAGGAATATCGAGTGTTAACTGAAGAAGAAAACATACCACCTTGAGCAAAGTATTTGTATATCCATGATTGGTATCATCAGGTTTAAGGAAACCAGTAAATATCTATTTTGGATAATAGCAACTATATTTGCTAATTTCTTGTTAACTCACACAGAATTAACAAAACGTGCATTCTGTTCTTTGTGCATATAAGCTGTACTTGTACACTGTGTGTTACCCGGTGTAGGCTGCTTAGAAAATGAAGCTCTTCTGCTGAGAGTGGGCAGAGTGTGATCAGGGTGCCCAGCAGTGCTGACGGGTCAGAGGGTCCAGGCGAGTTGTTGGTGTCCCATTGTGTCAGCTTTCTTCCCTGTGGCCGGAGAGGAACCTTTAGACCTGCAAGGTGCTCTGGGCTGGCTGTCTCGACTTAATCAGGGTCTGACTAGCATGAAGGCTAAAGATAAAATGAAACTTTTCTTTGGCATTTTGTCACTGGCATGGGATCTTCAGATGGCAAGTCATTAAGAGATTCCATAGCTTTTTTCATAATTGCTTATTTTGCTTTTCCACACTTTTTCACGTGTGTGTCTGCGTGTATGCTATTTTTTTGAAATCCGAGAATCTGCCATTTTTGGGGCCCAGTCTCTCCCACCCCTGCCTGCACTTCCTAGAGAGAGGCAGTGAACCACGGCAACTGCTCCAGAGGTGTGGCTAATCAGATTTTTAGAAAAACTTGGCCCCCAAACTGACCTCTGTCCCCAGCTGGTTTAGGAAGAGTGAAGAACCATGAGGTCAGCCTGTGTAGCTGAACCGACGTGGTGTTTGGAATGGAAATGCAGTAAGAAAATAGATTTCCCTGATACGCAGTCGAGATTGAAGTGGGATAAAAGCAGCAGAAGGTCAGTTGGAAGAGAGGAGAGAAGGTTTTTTTTTTCTTTTCTTTGGTGGAAGAGATACAATGTGCAGAGCCTTGGAAATTCTAAAGATATAAGAGATTGGTGATGGAGGCAGAGCTAAGGTTAGCATAATGGGATAATGGGAAGAGCAAGAATTTGAATGTAGGCGGCCAAGAGAAGTGAAACCCCTGTTTCTTGAAGATGTATAAAAACTGGGGATACTAGCTAGATTTTCTAAGAGGAGGAAATTAAATTTGAAACATTATGTAATATAAACATGTGTTATAAGAACATTTTATATTTGAAGGAAAGATAGGAAAGATGAAAACATGCTAGATCCATTCATTTATTGAGTTTTTTTTTTGGGTCAGGCACAGTGGCTCACATCTGTAGTCCTGGCACTTTGGGAGGCTGAGGCAGGAGGATTGTTTCAGCTCAGGAGTTCGAGACCAGTCTGGACAACATAGTGAGACCCCATCCTAAAAGAAAGGGAAAGGAAAAAAAAAAGTGTGTGTGTGTGTGTGTGTGTGTGTATAAAATAATTATTTTAAAAAAATTCAATGGAATACAAAAAAGACACAATGAAGGTCTCAGTGGCCAGATAGTGCTAGAAAATAGGGACTGGGAATCCTAAAGCAGACCTTGTATTATTACGGTTGTTTTATGGGAAGCCTTTATAATACTGTCAAGATGGTCAGTAGACTTTGATTTGTTTTTCTCTAAGTAGGACTGTTATGATTTAGAGGCTATTGATTTTCATTAGGGGAAATGTTAGTTTCTCTATTAAATAGGGAACCAGTGTTTTCACAGGTCAGAGGAGGCAGACCTTGGCTGGATTTAGGCATGTGTCTTCCTGTTTCAGAATTATTTAAAGTTGGGATTCAATGGTTAGGCTGTGCCTGTGCGTTTAATATTGACATTCTCTAATTGGAAATTGGGAAACCAACAATTTTTTTTATTGTGAAGAAGAATTTTGTTACAAAGTATGAGAAGTATGATTAAGGGGTGAATAGGTTTTTCTTACGTTTTTCTTTTGACTTCATAACTTTTGACTTCTGCCAACAAAGATGAAATAGCTTTTTATAGTTCTCAGAGGCTTTGGGTAGGAAAGGAAATGTTTTGTCTCTGTGTCATAGGAGAAAATAAAGTGATCATGTGACAGACCTGAGTTCTTTGAATTTCCTTTTTTGTAAACAGGTCTAATTCCCTCAGATATTGTTGATGTCTTCGGGTGAAAGAACATTATACATTAAGCACAAATGCTTGTTAGTGAATTGTAGGTCATTTATATAGGGTTTACTTTTAAATTAAACGACAATTGGCTGGGCGCGGTGGCTCATGCCTGTAATCCCAGCACTCTGGGAGGCCACAGCGGGCAGATCACGAGTTCAGGAGTTCGAGACCAGCCTGGCCAACATGGTGAAACCCTGTCTCTACTAAAAATACAAAAATTAGCCAGATGTGGTGGCAGGCGCCTGTAATCCCGGCTACTCGGGAGGCTGAAACAGGAGAATTGCTTGAACCCGGGAGGCGGAGGTTGCAGTGAGCAGAGATTGCGCCACTGCACTCCAGCCTGGGTGACAAAGCAAGACTCCGTCTTGGAAAAAATAAATAAATAAATAAATAAAAAGACTATTATTGCCTTTGAAGGGAGATGTATTTTATAGGGCATAAGTGAAAGACATTGTTAAAATAACTAAAGCTAATTCTGTTTGAAAATCAAACTGTTGAGGGAAAGGGAAGCTAAAATGAGATCGTTCTATTTTATCTTTTAAAAGAGGACTGAGATTTATTTTTGTAATGTTTTTAAGCAAAAGAATCTATTTTTAAGACAGTAGTACTTAGGAATTGGGGTGGAAAGTGAAGAAAACTTTCAGGCATAAACATTCCTCTTTGTATTCAATATAACTGAGAAATGAAGTGGGAGTTACACATTTTTTTCCCCTCCAAGTGGAATGGAACTCTTGCTCTTGCCTTCCAGAATGTGGGAAGGGAAAGGGTAATAGGACAATGTGATTGTGGGTATGAAAAACATTCCTATAAACCAAAAAAGAAGTGTGAAGTTACAGGGAGTGGTATCCATTCCATTAGTTATACATCCTCAGACGGGGAGTCCTCCCGCCACAGTGATCTCGGGTTTCAGATGACACGATGCGCTTTCAGGTGGCCACTGCGCTCAAAAACGCCCATTATGCATTTTCAGCTTATAGTCGGCCTTCCTGCAGGTGAACTAGGATGGCTGACTCACTTTTTAAAACTACCATCAGTTCACTCTGACCTCTTACCACGTGCCACTGCCTCACTCTGGGCTTCCCCCCATCCCCCAAGAGAAGAGTATAAACCTTAGGTGCAGTAGAGGGATGGGGACAGGGTGAGGCTGGGTCACTGTGGAGAAGGAGTTGCTTCTCAACCCCTTGCGGGGTTTGCAGGCATGGGAGTTCCTCTCTGGGGCCTTCTAGACCTTAACTCTGCTTTAGCTGGGCAGATAGGAAAAGACAGGGGTGGTGTGGAGCAACAAGTTTAGCATTAACTCAGTGATTCAGTATGGCCGCTGTGCACGGGTTTATAAATCAGGAGGTTCCTGTACGTATAACAGCAGAAAAAGGTGAGAAGAGCCATATTAACCTTCCCAGGGTTCCTGAGAATATCAGACAGTCACACTGCCGACCACTCAAGTTTGGTTTCACGTGGCGACCTTTCCTCATTCTTGTGGTTGTATGTTCTGGGCCTCCCACCCACTGAGTATTTGAATTATCTCTTATCTTCTTTTTGTTCCTGAACCGACTGCCCTCTGGGATGAACAGTGTGTAACTGTATAAAGTCTTTTGCTCACCAAAGTCATAAAGAGAGGGCAAATGACATAAATCCTGTGAAGCTCGAAAGAAAAGGTGGAGGGACTAGGGCAGAGCCCCGCTACCATGGGGACTTCCAGAGCCTGAGCCCAAGCTTTGCATCAGTTAAAAATCTTCTTTTCAGGCCCTTTCAACCCTGGTGGGGTAGGGGGTGGTGTCTTGAGTTTTCTGATAACAGTGACCTCCAACTTTAGATCAACATGGTTGGTAAAGACAGATCACAGGAATACTCTGCTAATGGCAGTTTTATTGTGAGTATTCCATTTACGGCCCCAGGATGATGGATAGAAATAAGAGTGGTGACATTCAGGGATTATTTGTAAGTGGGTGGATTCTTTTATGGATATAGTGCCTGACAGATGGCTTTTTCATTCCCCACATTTTGCAGTTTAAATGTTCAATTTCATTTAAAAAACAAAATCATAATCACAGACTTTCCTACTGGGTCTGACTTCTCATAGATATTTGTACTTCAGTATCCCTTTGGAGATGTTAATGTTTTATATCCCGTGTACTTTTCGCATTGGTGGTAGTTTGGTGCTGGGGATATGTTACTTCCCCCCTGTTGCCGCAGGCCCCCTCTGAGAGAAGAGTGGTCACAGAGGGTTTTCTCTAGGCTGAGGAAGCCATCGAAAGAAAAGCACGCGTGACTTCTTCAGCTTGGTATTAACCGAGACAGGTGTGAATAGAAGCAGATTTATTCTTCAGCTCCCATCGAACCCATTTATTCTTCAGCTCCCATCGAACTCTAAGCGTTGATTTTGCCTTCAACAGTAGTTTTTCCTAACCAAATTCTTCACAGTGTTTGGATGTGTCCCCAGAGTGAGTTAATATGCTGAGGGTCTTAGCTGTTGATAGATTTGTGGTGTATATGAGTTTTCTCAGGCATGTATATTCTCACTAAGTAGAAATTCTCTCTTGACCCTGGAATAGTTACTTTTATTAGGAATGTGTGATGTTTTCTAGATTGTACAAGAAAAAAAAATCAAGTGCTTCAGTAAGATGTGGAAGGAGACAACGTGTCAGGGATCACTAAAACAGATTTGAAGGAAGGATAATAACACAGTAAATACTAAAGAACAGAGTCTGTCAAGGAACACACATCTAAATTGGCTAGGTGAATTCTTCCACTGAAAGTTGCCTGAAGTCAGCTGCTACCCTCTTCCCTTCCGACTGACTGCTGCTTGCTTCATTCCTCTTTCTCTTCTCTTGCTCTCTCCTGTTCCCTCTTTCCTTTCCTTCTCTCCCTGGCTGTTTGCCTCCACTGCAGAAGGAACAGATCCAAGAGATCCTCTCACATCCTGAGGGCCCCAGAGCTAGTGAGTGTCAGAGCTGGGTCCAGCCCTGTTCTTCTGTTATAAACCCAGTGCCTGTCTTGGTGTTGCATTAATTATTTGACATTTATGCTAGAACCTGTCTTGGTATTGCGTTAATTATTTGACATTTGTGCTAGAAAGATGAGTGACACTTTGCCTGTCCTCAGGCAGCTTACAGGCCAGTCTGTAAGAGGAGACAAGTACACACAGACCAGGAAACAGTAGAGTCCCAGGACGGAAGGCTGGGGGTCCAGGGAGCAGAACATACCCCCTGCAGTGGAGGCTTTATTTCCCCCTGACAGTCACTTGTCCTCTGCAGGTGGGGGGATGGGCCCCTTTTAAAGACCCTCAAGCACTGCATGTATTCATATATCCTTCATGTTTAGTAACGGCTGTGACCAGCCATTTTTCTAAAACTCTCCATCCTCCTATCATCTGAGAGTGTTTCTTTTTTAACAAACATAATAGGGAAAATTAGGGTTAAATAAAAATGGACGGAATCAGCTCCTTAGGGTTTTTTTAAAAAAAAAGTCCCAAGTGGAATTTATTAGCAGGTATCCTGCGGTGGGTGTGGATGCTCGTTTCTTTTCTTTCTGTGGATGAATATTGAAATCTGTAATTGGCTTTTTTGATTGTGGCATGTTTCTTTTAATAAGGTATCCCAAATCTGATGGTGACGATGATAGTGATAATTTTGCTAGCGGAATTAAATACTGTCAAGATCAGAATATGTTGGAAGTAGCTTTTTATGAAAATGACACATTTTCTAGTTGCTAAACCAGAACCTGTTTTTCTAGGCTACAGCCGTTTCAGTCAACTTCATTCTTGTTAGCTGGGAGCCATGCTGGTAACGCCGTACAGCAGTATGAAGGGATCACTTTTGAAGCTAAAATTATCTAGGTCTTACATGTATTTTCTTGATGTTTGTCCACTTGGACTCAGAGTTTCGTAGTTACCGTAAATGCAGTTACCTCCTTGCTCTTTCTTGGTAATCAGTTACGTTAGTGCGAGTTGTATAGGGGTTTTATCTCATCGCGAGGAAATATCAATTTCTGATGGAACTATTTTCTGCTCATTTAACAGAACATCTGCTCAAATTCATGACCATGGGGGATATGAAGACCCCAGACTTTGATGACCTCCTGGCAGCATTTGACATCCCAGATATGGTCGATCCTAAAGCAGCTATTGAGTCTGGACATGATGACCACGAAAGCCACATGAAGCAGAACGCTCACGGAGAGGACGACTCCCACGCACCATCATCTTCTGACGTGGGTGTCAGCGTCATCGTCAAGAATGTTCGGAACATCGACTCGTCCGAGGGCGGGGAGAAAGACAGCCACAACCCCACCGGCAATGGCCTACATAATGGGTTTCTCACAGCGTCCTCCCTCGACAGTTACAGTAAAGATGGAGCAAAGTCCTTGAAAGGAGATGTGCCTGCCTCTGAGGTGACTCTGAAAGACTCGACGTTCAGCCAGTTTAGCCCGATCTCCAGTGCTGAAGAGTTTGACGACGATGAGAAGATTGAGGTAGATGACCCTCCTGACAAGGAGGATGTGCGATCAAGCTTCAGGTCGAACGTGTTGACGGGGTCGGCTCCCCAGCAGGACTACGATAAGCTGAAGGCACTGGGAGGGGAAAACTCCAGCAAAACGGGACTTTCCACGTCAGGCAATATGGAGAAAAACAAAGTTGTTAAGAGAGAAGCAGAAGCCAATTCTATAAACCTGAGCGTTTATGAACCTTTTAAAGTCAGAAAAGCAGAGGATAAATTGAAGGAAAACTCTGACAAGGTGCTGGAAAACAGAGTCCCGGATGGGAAGCCGAGCTCTGAGAAGAATGACACTGGCCTTCCAGGCGTTGCGCCATCAAAGACAAAGTCGTCCTCCAAGCTCTCGTCCTGCATCGCTGCCATCGCGGCTCTTAGCGCTAAAAAGGCGGCTTCAGACTCCTGCAAAGAACCAGTGGCCAATTCGAGGGAATCCTCCCCGTTACCAAAAGAAGTAAACGACAGTCCGAGAGCCGCCGACAAGTCTCCTGAATCCCAAAATCTGATCGACGGGACCAAAAAACCATCCCTAAAGCAACCAGATAGTCCCAGAAGCATCTCAAGTGAGAACAGCAGCAAGGGATCCCCATCCTCTCCCGCAGGGTCCACACCAGCAATCCCCAAAGTTCGCATAAAAACCATTAAGACATCTTCTGGGGAAATCAAGAGAACAGTGACCAGGGTACTGCCAGAAGTGGATCTTGACTCTGGGAAGAAACCTTCCGAGCAGACAGCATCCGTGATGGCCTCTGTGACATCCCTTCTGTCATCTCCAGCATCAGCCGCCGTCCTTTCCTCTCCCCCCAGGGCGCCTCTCCAGTCTGCGGTCGTGACCAATGCAGTTTCCCCTGCAGAGCTCACCCCTAAACAGGTCACAATCAAGCCTGTGGCTACTGCTTTCCTCCCAGTGTCTGCTGTAAAGACGGCAGGATCCCAAGTCATTAATTTGAAGCTCGCTAACAACACCACGGTGAAAGCCACGGTCATATCTGCTGCCTCTGTCCAGAGCGCCAGCAGCGCCATCATTAAAGCCGCCAATGCCATCCAGCAGCAAACTGTCGTGGTGCCGGCATCCAGCCTGGCCAACGCCAAACTCGTGCCAAAGACTGTGCACCTTGCCAACCTTAACCTTTTGCCTCAGGGTGCCCAGGCCACCTCTGAACTCCGCCAAGTGCTAACCAAACCTCAGCAACAAATAAAGCAGGCAATAATCAATGCAGCAGCCTCGCAACCCCCCAAAAAGGTGTCTCGAGTCCAGGTGGTGTCGTCCTTGCAGAGTTCTGTGGTGGAAGCTTTCAACAAGGTGCTGAGCAGTGTCAATCCAGTCCCTGTTTACATCCCAAACCTCAGTCCTCCCGCCAATGCAGGGATCACGTTACCGACGCGTGGGTACAAGTGCTTGGAGTGTGGGGACTCCTTTGCACTTGAAAAGAGTCTCACCCAGCACTACGACAGACGGAGCGTGCGCATCGAAGTAACGTGCAACCATTGTACAAAGAACCTCGTTTTTTACAACAAATGCAGCCTCCTTTCCCATGCCCGTGGGCATAAGGAGAAAGGGGTGGTAATGCAATGCTCCCACTTAATTTTAAAGCCAGTCCCAGCAGATCAAATGATAGTTTCTCCATCAAGCAATACTTCCACTTCAACTTCCACTCTTCAGAGCCCTGTGGGAGCTGGCACACACACTGTCACAAAAATTCAGTCTGGCATAACTGGGACAGTCATATCGGCTCCTTCAAGCACTCCCATCACCCCAGCCATGCCCCTAGATGAAGACCCCTCCAAACTGTGTAGACATAGTCTAAAATGTTTGGAGTGTAATGAAGTCTTCCAGGACGAGACGTCACTGGCTACACATTTCCAGCAGGCTGCAGATACGAGTGGACAAGTAGAGTATCATTTACATTTTCGTGTTTCAGTGATGAGTCTGTAGGCATGAGTGCTTGATAAGATGTCCTTGATTTTAGGGTGGGAATGCAGTGGAATGGATGGGTGTGTGTGTGCGTACATGCCTGTGCAGCCAGGCACATGATCCAGTAAGGATTGTTCTCATAGAATAGAGAAAATTAGCTGGGGATGTGGTGGTGGCGGCGGTGATGGAGGTGGTAGGAGTGGTAGTGGCGGTGGTGGTTGTGGCAGCAGTGGCATGTGCCTGTTGCCCCCAGCTATACTCGGGAGGCTGAGATGGGAAGATTGCTTGAGTCCAGGAGTTCGAAGCTGCGGTGAGCTGTGATTGAGCCACTGCACTATAGCCTGGCATTGGGGCGAGATCATATCTATTAAAAAAAAGAATAGAAACAATGTTGAAACATTGATCTTATTTTAATAGAATAGTTTTTTTTGGGAAGATAATATATATGTACTAATTGAGTTGTGGAACTTTAGATTTTGGTAATCATTTGGTCATTGGAATGTATATTGAAAGTCTGAAATTTAGCTGATTATAGTGTCATCCTGTTGTATTAGGTGTTTGAGCCAGGCTTCATCATCAGAGTTCCTGAGTTAGTGACAATTTTGATATTTAGAAAAATACTTACTGTTATTTATCTGCTGGCAGCTGTACTGAGCTTACTGTTGTTTATAATGCTGATCTTTCTTTTATAGTTGAATGCATTTATCAGTACCCACTTCTATGGCATGTCTGCTTACTTAAGATGGTGGTCCAGAAGTGTGTTCAGTAATATCCTTCACTGCAATGAATTTAAGCCACAAATGGCAAACCCACCTCCAATTAAACAGAATACCTTTGTATGTGTTTGCAGCTTTTGTTTTGTAGTGAAGTGCAGGTCGATGTTTGTGAATTACATTTCACAGTGGGCATCAGCCAGCCTTTTATCTCCATCATTTGCTACTTCATGAGGCAACTTTTAGCTAATAGAGAAATGTATTTATCATAAATTTATAATACTGTTATTTGGAAGTAATTAGACATGTTGAATGAAATAAATTGGAGTTAGACCATGTGACATAATGTCCAAACCAGAAAACTTGTGAAATTTGACTGGGCACAGTGGCTTATGCCTGTAATCCCAGCACTTTGGGAGGCCGAGACAGGTGAATTGCCTGAGCTTGGGAGTTCAAGACCAGCCTGGGGAACATGGCAAAACCTCGCCTCTACCAAAAATACCAAACATTAGCTGGGCTTGGTAGCGCGTGCCTGTGGTCCCAGCTACTTGGGAGGCTGAGGTGGAAAGATCACTTGAGCCTGGGAGGTGGAGGTTGCAGTGAGCTGAGATCATACCATGGCACTCCAGCCTCAGGTGACAGAGCAAGACCCTGTCTCCAAAAAACAAACAAACAAACAAACAAACAAAAAACCACTTGTGAAATTCAAAGGGAGCACTAGTTTGAGCTAATATACTCTGCCCCTCAAACATCTCTTTATAAAGATTTAGCAGTAAACTGGGCTTTCCTTTTTTTCCCCCTCCAATAGTTTGTTAATTAGGATGTTTGTGCTGCAGTTCAGAAGTTTGGTACTATCTTGGTGATTAGTTCCTCAAGGGTAATTACTGGTTTAAGTTCTTTGTAGCATTTCGAGTTTGGGGAACGAAAGATCAAGAATACCCCGGTAATTTTTTTTCTCTGGTTTTTCAGTTTAGTGGAAATGGAAGCAATAAAGAGTTTTGACAGCATTCTTGCAGGTTTAAATGTTAAATGTTTCATTGACTCCAGCAGTAAAATGCTCATAAAACAGGAAAGCAGCGACTTAGTTTAAGAAGGCTGTGATGGCTCCAGCTGTTAACCTAGCCCGGTGACAATGCCTGGGTTCTGTCTCCATGGATGTTCTCCCATCTTGATACCACTTCATCAAAAGGATAATATTTCTTTTCATCCTAACGGGATGCAGTAAAAAAGGGGGAAACGCCAAACAGCTCTTTCTTCATTTCTCTTTTCCTCTTGTCTCGTGTCTGTCTGCTGCTGGACTGTGTAGAGTGGTCGACTGTGTCCTGGTTTAGGAGGGTTCTCACTGTGAGCTGTGTGCTCTGTATCTGGCCTTTGGAGCTACCCTCAGATGTGTCTGTCTGAGACCTCCTTCTCTGAGAGCAAGGAAGGGCATGGGCAGGTGGTAGGATTTCCTTCTTCCCTGCGTTTCCCTAGTTTTTGTTCTTTATTAACCTTTTAGGCTCAACAGCCAAACTAGGGTGAAATGGGTGAAGCTCTGCCCCGGGAGGAGAGATTAACATCTTTTCTTTTGTGTGTGGTTGCTTTGGCATCACTTTTGTGTCTTGCTGGGATGAGTAAAATAACGCAGGTCACCTATTTCACGCGGAATCCCAAGGAGTGAATCGGGGTAGAATGTACATTTAACTCTCAGGCCAGATACACACAAGCAAAACACTCACCTCCTGTTCTATGTCCTTTTTGCAGCCATGCCCTCATCTATGTAGGCCACTCAGCTCACCACAGAAGGGCGTTGGTTTGTAGTGAGCTTCAGCCCACTGCATAGCCACGCACTGCAGGACCAGCAGTGTGAAAAGGCCCCATAGCACGCTGTCCTCCTGTTCCTCGTTTCCCCTTTCTCACTGGATCCAGAATGCCTCTCTACAGCTTCCCATTTCCCAGACGCAGCCAGACTGTGTCACTCAGACCCAGGCGGGGAGTGTGGCTTCTGCCTCAGTGGGAGTAGCTGCTGTGTCTTCAGCATTCATGGTTTAACCCAACCTGGAGTCTCTTCCTCGGTTCTAGGGGCTCAGTAGAATTCCTGTGGCTGTTGCCATCCTAGCCTCCACATGTGACCATGGGGGTTCTCGCCCATTACTGTTGCCCAGGGTGCCATCCAGCAGCCATGGGAGCGGGAGGTGGGGGCTGCAGTAAGACAGGGAGAAAAGAAAAGAGAAAGTAGCCTTTGTTTCATCCTTTTCACTTGCCAGTCACATGACTGTCGGCCAGTTTATAGTTTGTTCAACTCGATTGGGAAAACATCTACCCACAGAACTTGGTTTCTGTCTGAGGGTGGCACTTAAAACGCACATGACCGCTTACAAATCTAGAAATGGACCCAGGGGAACCTGAGGTACCGGCGGCTGTGCTGAGCCCCTCCTTTCCTCTGTTGTCCAACACATTCCATACATATTTTTTTGAGATAGAGTCTCACTCTGTCACCCAGGCTGGAGTGCAGTGGCATAATCTCGGCTCACGGCAACCTCTGCCTCCTGGGTTCAAGTGATTCTCCTGCCTCAGCCTCCAGAGCAGCCAGAATTACAGGCACACACCATCACATCCAGCTAATTTTTGTATTTTTAGTAGAGACGGAGTTTCACCATGTTGGCCAGGCTGGTCTTGAACTCCTGACCTCAAGTGATCCACCCGCCTCAGCCTCCCAAAGTGCTGGAATTATAGATGTGATCCACCCTGTCCAGCCAGTATTCCATGTATTTAACACTTTAACTTTCCATTTCCCCATAGACCTCCACATTCTTGGTAGCTCATGGGTGAATTGGAAGAGTATACCAGCCCACATTGTAACAGCTTTTCAGTGCTCACACCCTGGCCTGTGCTTTCTGGGGTAGGAACCCAGTGCAATTTAAGCCTGTGCCTGCGACTCTGAGTCAGGGTGCCCTGGGTCTGCACATTAGTGTCTAGTCAGTCTAGTCTCGTCACCTGAAGTGGATTCCTGAACCGACCCTGCTGCCACTGTTCATGGTTCAGAAAGTGTAAGGGGTGTGGCCTCTGGGGTCCTTGCTAGATTGGCAGGTCCATCACTCTTCACTCAGTGCCTTTCAGCTCCTTGGTTTACCAGGTCTGGAGAAAGGTACTACTTTGGCAGAGGGACCTCCTTCCCTTTTTCTTTTGAGATAATTATAGATCTATGTAAGAAATAATACAGAGACAACTTGTATACCCTTCATCCAGTTCCCCACAATGGTAACATCTCACAAAACTATAGAACAGTATCACACCTGGGAAATGGGCATTGACTCAGTCAAGATAACAGAGCTTTTCCAGCACTACAAGGATCTCATATTGCTCATTTATAGCCACCCACACCCTCTCCTCGCTCCTTAACCCTGGCAATCACTAAGCTGTTTTTCATTTCTATAATTTCGTCATTTCAGGAATGTTATATAGATGGAATAATATCGTATATAACTCCTTAGGATTGGCTTTTTTTCCACTCAGCATATTTCCCTGGTTGTTGCGTATATCAATAGTATATTCCTTTTTATTGCTGAGTAGATTCCGTTGTATGGTTTACCATAGTTCATTTAACCATTCACTTGTTGAAAGACATCTGCATTGGATCCAGTTGGGGGCTATGATGGATAAAGCTGTTATTAACATTGTGTACTGGGTTTTGTGTGGACATAAGTTTTTATTTCTCTGGGATAAATGCCTATTTATCAGCAGAATATAATTGCTGGCTTGTGTGGTATTTGCATGTTTAGACTCTTAAACTGTTTTGCAGAGTGGCTGTACCATTTTATATTCCCAGGAGCAGCACACAAGGGATCCAGTTTCTCTGCATCCTCCAGCATTTGACGGTGGTACCATTTTTTATTTTAGCCATTTTGATAGGTGCGTGGTATTATTTTATTGTGGTTTCAGTTTGTGTTTCCCTAGTGGCTAACGATGTTGAACACCTTTTCATGGGTTTAATTTGCCATCTGTTTTTCCTTTTTGGTGAAATGTCTCTTCATATCTTTTGCCCATTTCTAATTAGGTTGTTTGCTTTTACAACAAACCATTGAGTTTCACAAGTTCTTGATAGAGCCTAGATACTAGTCTTTTGTTGGCTATGTGGTTGCAAGTGTTTTCGCCTAGTCTGTAACTTGTCTTTTCATCCTCTTAACAGGTCTTTAGCAGAGCAAAAGTTTGTAATTTTCATGAAGTCAAGTATATCAGTTTTCCATTTTATGACCCCTGCTTTTGGTGTCAAGTGTAAGGCATAGCTCTAGATTCTAAACATTTTCTCCCATGTTTTTTTCCTTAACGCTTTATAATTCTGTGATTTACATTTAAGTCTGTGACTCATTTTGAGTTGATGTTGGTATCAGGTGTGAGATTTAGGTGGAGGGTCATTTTTTTTTCCCCCATACATGGATATTTGTTGAAGATGCTGTCATCCTCCAATGAATTGCTTTTGCCCCTTTGTCAAGTATCAGTCAGGCATTTGTGTGGGGTTGTTTCTGAGTTCTTTATTCTGTTCCATTGATCTGTGTGTCTGTCCGTCTACCAGTATCTACAGTCTGAGTACTGTAGGTAGTCTTCGAATCTGGTAGATGGATGCCTCCAATTGACTTTTCTTTCCCAAAATTGTTTTCACTAATCTAGTTCTTTTACCTTTTATATGTTGTCTATTTCTGTAAAACAACATGCTGGGATTTTGATAGGAATTGCATTAAACCTACATATCAGTTTGGGGGAGAATTGACATCTTTACTATATTGAGCCTTTCAATCCATGAACATGAGCACAGATTCTTCATTTATTTATACTAATAAGAACAGATACTACACTTGTTCTTAGCCAAAAGGCCGAGAAGTGATTTTTCATTTATTTATATCTTTGATTCTTTGTTTTGTAGTTTTCTTTTCTTCTTTTTTTTTTTTTGGAGACGGAGTCTCGCTCTGTCACCCAGGCTGGAGTGCAGTGGCCGGATCTCAGCTCACTGCAAGCTCCGCCTCCCGGGTTTCCGCCATTCTCCTGCCTCAGCCTCCCCAGTAGCTGGGATTACAGTCGCCCGCCACCTCACCGGGCTAGTTTTTTGTATTTTTTAGTAGAGACGGGGTTTCACCGGGTTAGCCAGGATGGTCTCGATCTGCTGACGTTGTGATCCGCCCGTCTCGGCCTCCCAAAGTGCTGGGATTACAGGCTTGAGCCACCGCGCCCGGCCTGTAGTTTTCTTTTCTTTTTTTTTTCTTTGAGATGGCGTTTTACTCTTGTTGCTCAGGCTGGAGTGCAGTGGTGCAAACTCGGCTCACGGCAACCTCCGTCTCCCGGGTTCAAGTGATTCTCCTGCCTTAGCCTCCCGAGTAGCTGGGATTACAGGCATGTGCCACCGTGCCCGGCTAATTTTGTACTTTTAGTAGAGATGGGGTTGAGACGGGGTTTCTCCGTGTTGGTCAGGCTGATCTCGAACTCCTGACCTCAGGTGATTCGCCCGCCTCAGCCTCCCAAAGTGCAGGGATTACAGGTGTGAGCCGCTGCGCCAGCCTTGTAGTTTTCATCATGTAAGTCCTGTGCATGTTTGGTTAGATTTATTTTTTCAAACAATCATAAGTGGTATCATATTTTTTGGTGAGGACATATTGATCGCTAATATGTATAGAGACAAATAATTTTTACATATTGTGTATCCTTTGACTCTGTTGAACTCAGTTATTGGTTTCAGGGTTTTTTTGGGTAGATTATATTGATATTTCAGATATCAAAATAGCCTTGCATTTCTGAAATGAATCCCACTTGGTCAAGCTGCATATTTCTTTTTTTTTTTTTTTGAGATGGAGTCTTGCTCTGTCGCCCAGGCTGGAGTGCAGTGGCCGGATCTCAGCTCACTGCAAGCTCTGCCTCCCGGGTTCACGCCATTCTCCTGGCTCAGCCTCCCGAGTAGCTGGGACTACAGGCGCCCGCCACCTCGCCCGGCTAGTTTTTTTGTATTTTTTAGTAGAGACGGGATATCACTGTGTTAGCCAGGATGGTCTTGATCTCCTGACCTTGTGATCCGCCCGTCTCGGCCTCCCAAAGTGCTGGGATTACAGGCTTGAGCCACCGCGCCCGGCCATTCTTTTTATATATTTTGAATTATAATTGCTGCTATTTTGTTAAGAAGTTCTGCATCCATATCCATGTAGATTTCCTTTTTTGTTCTGTTCTTATCTGGTTTGAGATAGGTTGATACTCATTTTTTAAAGAATTGAGAAGTATTCCCTCCTCTTCAATTTTTCTGGAAGAGAGTGTGTATAATTGGTGTTAGTTTTTCTTCGTTTGGTAGAATTCTTTGTTTGGTAGCATTCTCCAGTGAAACCATCTGGACCTGGAGATTCCTTTTTTAGGGTTTAAAAAAAAAAAAAAACCTGCTGGGCTGGTGGTGGGGGAACTGGCAGAGATGAAAACTCCCCTTCGCTACTGGCCTTCTCTGACACCCACCATCTGGGTAGGGGCGTTGGGACAGGCAGCTTGTTACAGTCTCAAGAGGGTTGAATGAAGTCTTGACTCCCCTCGACTTGGCACAGATTGGGGTGAAGCCACAGCGTTTTCTGGAGGATTTGGCTGGAGTAGAGCAGTCTTCATTTAAAAGTTTTCTGTTTTCCTAGGCACCCCTTTCCTGGTCGTCGGCTACAGAGCACAGGCTTTCTTGGGGATATTTTTTTTGTCTCTTCCCATTGGCATTTTGGGTTACTAGCTTCTTCAGCTCCAAATCTGGTACATATGAGGCAAAGAGAAACCTAGGGAACTGACTACCCTGTCATTCGTAGGGTCTTGAGGTCCCTAGCTAACCTTTCGCTCCACATTTCAGAGTCCTTTTATGTTTACTTTATATATAATGTTCAGGGTTTTGAGTTGTACTTAATGGGAAGAATAGGGAAAGTGACTTTTATTCCATTTTCCTGAAAGTGGACGTTTTACTCCATTTTTTAAAAAAGATCCTAATGTAGCTGTCCTGTCTTCAGTGAGAGATTCTGTAATTGCATTATTGTGCTCTGCCAGAGACTTTCAGACCCCAATCTCAGTTGTTTTTGCAGTTAGGCTTCCTGGGAGGGTGACTTTCCATTTGACTTCCTGGGATTTCTGTTGTCTCTGAATTGAAGACATTTTCTCCGCCCAGTGTAAATTTCCTTTCTTAGCCCCGTCTTTAAAAGCAGTTAGGAGTGAGAATTGCTTCTTTTTCCTTTCACATCTGGTGAGCTGAGCCTCTTTTAAGACTTCAGCCTCTCTCTTAAGAACACACTTTTCTTGATTTAGCTCAGTCACTATCCCCTTTTTTAATCTTTCCTTTTATATTTTATTTTTTCCTTGGTATCATTTTGTATTTTGACCTCTGTTTATGTTTTGAACAGAGCCTGTCTCAGTTTCCCCAGGGTGCTTCTCTGCACCCAGCAAAGGGTCTGTCTGCCTGTGAGCACCAGCTGGGGCTGTTCCTCCTATGCCTCTCACCATCTCCCCTTACGCATGCCTTTAGCCTTCTGAGACTGCCAGTATGCCGTGGGTTAAAGGCAGGTTTGGGTGGCATTTGGTGCATTCTCTTTGCCAGTTGCTGCTCCTCCTCCGAGTGTTCCGTAGACAATCTATGCAGAACTAACAGTCGCCAGAGAGACTCAAAAGCACCGCTTCCTTATTAACTGGCCTGTGCTCAGTGACCCCCAAGAGCGGGTCTCTGGTAAGAGCTGTGTTGGAATATATGGTTTTAACTTGAGGCTCTCTTTGCCATACGTTCCCAAAGCTGTCTTGGGATTTGATCACACTGTGCTACACAATCTGGACCAGGAACCGAAAGCCTGCTAGGCTGAGGTTAGACTGCCTGCATGCATCTGCTTACCCCTTGGAGGAGGCGGTGGCAGAGGGAGAGAGCCAGAGGGCTGAGGACCTTTGCGGGGATCACTGCCTTCCAGGGAGCATGGAATCAAGCAGTACAATAAAAACAGAGTTCTGAGCAGTTGACTCTTTAGCCGTTAAATCTGCCCCAGTTAGGGGTTTGTATTCTGATCTGTCTGCTTAATAATCCCGGCTTTGGGGTATGTCGAGAAAAGGGAGTGGGCGAGAGACCAGAGGAGCTTTCCTCTTCTCCATAAAGTATTTAAGAGCTGAGGACTGTCGTTTGAATAATTGATAAATACCAATTTAATGTGTTGGGATGTCATTGCTTCAACTCCTCTTAAAACCATGTCTAAATTTAACCAACTATAGACTGGAAATGCTTTCTGTAACCCCTTAATTTTAAAAACCTGTTTTCTTCTTGTGGAATTTATATCAGCTGTAGAATCACAGAATGCTATAGGTCTTTTGACCAGCCCTTTTATTTTACAATTGAAAAAAGCAAATGCCCAATTGGTGGCAGAGCCGGGACTCAAGGCAAAGTTTCTGTATTGCTGGTTCATTCTTTCTGCTTGTCTAAGATGTCGAAGCATAGGCTCTTACAGCCAGAGGGACCTTAGGCATCACATAAGGATGGATTCTTGGGGTTACTTCCAAGTCACCTTCCGGAGTGTGGATAAAGGTGACATCTAAAGTGGTCCTCGTTTTCGGGAATTGCTGGTTCACTTTAGTTTCGGGAACTTTCTGGGCATCATTAATATAACATACTAACTGTATTCCCGGGAGCAGCCTCTGCTGGTTCTCATTTCTAGATCCGCTCTGCTCAGACAGCTTCCTCTGGAAACCGGGGAGCTCACCTGAATTCCTCCCTTCCTCCCTCTCCCAAAATACCCTTATTAGCAGAAGACTCATGACCCTTGGTTTTTGGTCCTGCTCTTCTAAGTGTTTAATTTAAATTTTGGTCAAGACTAGTCCTGTCCTAGTTTATATTTTAGTGTTATCAACTTTTAATTTACCCATATTCTTCAGTAATAAGCATCTAAGTAGATTATATGTGTTGGCCATATAGCTTTCTGTAAATTTGTTCATTTAACTGTCAATTCTTGTTAGGGATGTTTTGTGTAGCAGAATGATTTGAGGACAAAACCAGCACAACCGTCTAACTCTGTGAGCGAAAGGCATACAGAGCCAGCTCTGCTGTGTTTGCCTGGTATGACTTCCATTTAAGTGAGATCTGAAATGAAATGCTTTCTTTGTGTTCTCAGTCTGAAATTGGACAAAAGTGAAAGCCACAAAACAAACTGGTATACTTTATTATTTTTGGATAATTATACTGTAGACAGAAGATTATGGAACTGCTTTTAATGAGGTGAGAGTAATTTACTTAGCATCTGGGCTGACTGTTAAGCTGGCATTGTTTCTGACTTTAGCTGCAGTGTTTCATGTTGGTGTAGGCTTTTGGTCTGTTTGAAATTTAAGCATAAGTATACGGCCATACTTAATTTCTCTAGCCTCTCTCACTGTTTCTCACGTACCTCTCTCAGGCTGTTTTCTGCCTACATTATGAGCAAAACCACGTATAATTATTTTTCTTATTACTCAGCTAATTCCTCATCTATAGAAAGAGGATGTCAAGCTTGAACACTCTCTGATTCCTTAACTGGCCAGAATGTACCAGGTTCCGCCTTCCCTGTAGCCTGCATTTGCATGCCATTGATGGATTTCAGTGCCAGGATTGGATAGCAAAGGCTCAAGAAGGGTGCAGTGGCTGATGCCTCTAATCCTAGCACTTTGGGAGGCCGAAGTGGGCGGATCACCTGAGCTCAGGAGTTCGAGATCAGCCTGGGCAACATGGTGAAACCCTGTCTCTACTAAAATACAAAAAAATTAGCCGGGTGTGACGGTGTGTGCCTGTAGTCCCAGCTACTTGGAAGGCTGAGGCAGGAGAATTGCTTGAACCTGGGAGGCAGAGGTTACAGTGAACTGAGATCGTGCTGTTGCACTCCAGCCTGAGCGACAGAGTGAGACTCTGTCTCTTAAAAAAAATGAGTACAGTCATCTCTTAGTTTCCTCAGGTGTTGTTTCTAGGACCCCCTTCAGATACCAACATCTGAGAATGCTCAAGCCCCTGTTATAAAATGGCACAGTATTTGCATAGAACCTAAGCACATCTGCCTGTGTCCTTTAAATCATCTCAAGATTACTTATAATATCTAATAGTGTAAATACTATGTAAATAGTTGTTATACTGTATTTTTTATTGTTGTTTTGTTATTTTTTATTTTTTTCCCAAATATTTTTGATCTGTGGTGGACTGAATACATAGATGCAGAACCTCAGGATACACAGAGTCGGTTGTAATTGCAAAGCGTGGAATGTGGGTACTTTTCAGCTTTATTTTCCTATAGCTTTCTAGTATTACCTGACTATTGAAAAGTAATGTTTACTTTAAAAAGTAACAGTTCAACCGAGCAAATAAGTCTGCTGTAGAATAGAAATTAACTGTTTATTACCTAAGTACCGAAAACGTTTATCCATTTTTAGATGACATAAGTAAAATGTCAAGAGACACGTAAAACCACGTAGGTGCCCTTTCTTATGCTTTCTTCTATTGAAAAGGCGGTTACCGTCACATTCAACTGCTTTATCCTCTACTAAGTAGCTTCAGCTTGTGTAGTAGAGTGTTAGAATTTTAAGATATATTTTAATTTACTTGATTAAAAAAAGTAAGGAAAGTCAGTCATTACAGGCCCCAAAGAAATCCTTGTCTGCCCTCATGCTGAAATACATCCCCCCAAACCCAGAGGATGTTCATCATTTTCATGAATTCAAAGCATTCCAGAAAAGCTGATGGAAGATACTCTTTTGTGCTGTGAAAATGCATCACCACTATCATGGGAAGCAGGGATGACAAGTTTTCTATAACAGGAACAGTGAATACAGCTTGAGGGAATACAGTTAAGCAAATGATGTCATATGAGTTTAAAACTATTGACACCATGCAACCATCAAGGAGGAGGATGTCTCCAACCAAAATAGCTTGTTTTTTCCCTCAAAATGGAATGAAGCTGGCATGGTGGCTCATACCTGTAGTCCTAGCACTTTGAGAGGCTGAGGCAGGAGGATTGCTTGTGGCCAGGAGTTTGAGACCAGCCTGGACAATATGTGAGACCCTGTCTGTGCAAAAAAAATACAAACATTGGCTGAGTGTGGTGGCGTGTGCCTGTGGTCTCAGCTACTGGGGAGGCTGACGAGTGAGGATCGCTTGAGGCCAGGAGGTGGAGTCTGCAGTGAGCTGTGATCACGACACTGTACTCCAGCCTGGGCAACAAAGTGAGAGCCTATCTCAAAACAAGAACAAAAACAAAACCCAAACAGAATGGAGTCAAGGAGTAGAGGAGGCAGGTAAATAAAGATAGAAATGCAGGGGTAACTAAGTGTCTGTACGTAGATATGCATGCATCTACAGAAACTAAAGGCAAGGTCTCTAGTGTCCAGCGCGACTCCCCAGTGACCATTTTCTCCCACTTCAGGAATTGCAAAGTGTGAAAGCATTTTGATTTGAGGCTGTAGTCCTATGACTCCCTCTTTCTCCTTGTGCTTCTGTTCCGAAAGTGGGTGAGGAGCCTCAGCTGATGGGAGCGAGTGAGTGCAGACTCGTACAACTGGGTGGGGAGACATGATGATGATACATTCCAATGAATTTAAGTAATTCCTTGTGCGTCTTATATGTATTGTGAAGGATAACCATTTGTAGTATATCTTGATGAAAATGTGAAAATTTTTTTCAGGGAACACTGTCTGCTTTTTAGATTTTCTTTCCATTTTCTACCATTCTAAAAGTAGTACAATCACATTACTTTAGATAAAAGAGAAGCAGCAGGGGAGGGGGACTCACGTCGACACTGACATACTGTGGACACTGTTGGTATATTTGCTAATGGTTTTCCCTGTGTGTTTTTGTTTATTCATTCATTATATCCCCACCCCACTCCTAGACTCCAGTTCAAATCCTGGTTCTTCCACTTAATAGGTTTGGAGACTTGGGCGAGTTTCTTAACTTTACTGAGCCTCATTTCCTTATCTGTAAAATGGAGATGTTATCTGCTTCATAGGTTATGAGAATTAAATGAGATGATGTACTTCAATTTACTTAATGTATTTTAAATACCTAGCTTAATCTTACCATTTGACTCATGGTAGGATGGGACCAATGTATATATTTTAATATAACATATATATACACACATGCGTGTGTGTGTGTATATGTATGTATATAAATGTGTGTGTGTGTGTATATATATATAATGTTTTTTGACTTCTTTTAGTATAGAAAATGCTAACTTTATTCCCAAGTAAGTGCAAGACATTTTAAGTTGCCTGTGGAAGTTCAGACATGATAATTCCCTGCCTGGGACTGTGTGAAGGTAGATAGAAGACTTGAGTTCACAGAAACAAATGATTACCTGTGGTAATGTAGATGTTAACAGGATCTGTTGTTAATGAATCTGTTGACTGGTTTTCCTTGCTGTGGCTTGTTTTAACCTTTGAAATATGTGTTATGAGAAAAGGAGTGCTGTTTTTTTAATGATGCTAACTTCATCAAAGCTACCTGTAATGTTCTTATTTTGTGATTATAATAAACATTTTGTGGGATAAAATTGTTATTTTAGTCCTTTCAGGAGAAAATCAAGAAAGAATTTTCAAGTGAGTTTCCTATTTTTCTTAGTCTAAGTCACTTGGAAGTTTAAACCTTAATTTTTGGGCGTCCTTCAAAAACTAGAAGAATAAAAAAAGTTGTTTTAAAATTTCTTAACTGTTGTCAATATAAACAAATGCTTTGAATCTTAGCAAGAATGTATATTTTGAGGCTTTCTTTGGCTTTAATACAAATTGTACATTTTAGAAGATGGTAGATAATTTGTGTTTGCATGAATTTCTGAAAATACTTAAACACAGTTTATGTCATATGCTATGTGAGGTTTATTTTTGGGGTGGAAGTAATAAGTCCTCAGTTTATGTTTACTTTAATTTTTTTTTGGTTTTGTGTTTTTAAAAATATACCATGTTTATTGCCTATATCCAAGAGGATGAAAAATAGTGTTTTGGGTTTTCCTGGATAGTTAATGATATAGAGCCTTTTCCAAAGAGAATTTCACCTTTAATTTTATTTTATGCATAATCAGATTTTAAGCTCTATAAAATTTTAATTTAATGTCTAAATTTATATACTTGAACTTGAGTTCCTTGGTTTTAATTATAAATTTTATCATGGCCAGGTCATCCATTTAAAGGCCAATTTAAGTGCAAAAAGAACAAATAATTGCTGTCGCCATTCTTTTGCATTCCTGTATTTCAGATTTCAAATAACTGGTCGGGGAACAATTGGATTAGCTTCCAATTAATTTTTATTATTTTGGAGAAAGCTTTTTATGAATTGTGAGGACTGTGACTACTGTCAAGATACATATGCCTATAAACTTGTTACTACGTATTAAAATTGTTTGCTCACATACATTTGTAAGAATACCTCTCTTCTTTGCCCTAAGCAAAATGCAAAAGTAACAGAATTGGAACTCTGCTACAACAGATGTTTTTAGCTCATACTTTGAGATGAGCCTGACTACATAGCACATACTGTGATTTTACAGGATAAAGAATTGTACGCAGGACATGTAACTTTCAAGTTGGCTTTTCCCTTGGGCTTAGAATCAATTACTGTAGTGTTTGAAATGAAGGATGTATAATTATCTGGAGGTTTAACCATGGTTCTTTGCATATTAGAAAGTACTTAGTAGGACCAACCCTGTTTCCCCCTTTGGTTTGTTTAGAAGACTTGCACTATCTGCCAGATGCTGCTTCCTAACCAGTGCAGTTATGCATCACACCAGAGAATCCATCAGCACAAATCTCCCTACACCTGCCCTGAGTGCGGGGCCATCTGCAGGTCGGTGCACTTCCAGACCCACGTCACCAAGAACTGTCTGCACTACACGAGGAGAGTTGGTTTTCGGTCAGTATATCATTCACTTATGTGCAAGTAAAACTCGTTCACTTACAACCGCACAGCATTTTGAGTGGTCTGCACACACAGTTTTCTGGGTCATACAGTGATACCTCGATTAACAGATCCTCTGGGAACCTAGCTCGTTTGTAGAGTCCATCTGTTTGAATCCTCTTAATGTAATGTCGGCCCTGCTGGTCCTCACAAATCGGAGGGTCATGGGGCCTGTCCTTTTAGGCACAGTCTTGCATGTGTGCAGGTGTGACTTTGACTGTCAGGTTTTTTTGTGTCTCTACCGTTTTTAACAGACTTTTGCTATCATACTCTTTGCATTTTAACCCCTGCAAGAAAACTATACATTCTGTACCTCTTAATATTTCCCCTTCTCATGAAAACAGAAATAGTGCGATGGTCTTTTACTTTTATTTTGTCCACGTTGAAGGATGGGGTGTATGTCCCAGCCTTGCACTCCAAATAACTTCCTCCTCCTCCCCACTCCTCCTCCTCTCCCTCCTTCCTCTCCTCCCTTCCTCCTCCTCCCTCTCCTCCCTTCCTCCTCCTCCTCCCTCTCCCCCCTTCTCTCCCCTGTCTTCTCCTCTCCTCTCCCTCCTCCCCCTTCCTCCTCCTCCCTCTCCCTCCCCACTCCTCCTCCTCCCGCTCCCCTTCTCCCTCCTCCCCATTTACTCCTCCCTTCTCCTCCCTCCCTCTTCTCCCCTTCCTCCCTCTTCTCCCCTTCCTCCCTCTTCTCCCCTTCCTCCTCCTCCCTCTCCCCATTCGAGTTCTCTCATTCCTCCCTTGTCTCTTCTGTGTATCTTCACTGTGGTCCCTTTTACTGCCCCCAGGATTCTCAGATGTGCATCGTACAACATCTGGCAAATCTAATGTTAGCTAGTGTTGAATGATGATACATTTGAACTTTTTTCTCCATCTTATGACCTTCTGGTGCCTTTTACATTTTCACTAAGAAGATTCCACCAGAAAACATGTCCATTGATACACAGTGTCTTTGTTAATAGAGGTATTACTGTACTATATGTTTATCTTAACATTAGGTATTTGCTTACCTGGTACCTTTGTTAGATTGTTAATATGCAATGATTTTTTTTTTTTTACCTGTAATAAATTATGTTTAATAAAAATGAAGTCCAGTTAGCATGATTTGATGGTTTTATTTAAGTTTAGGTTATGTTATCATCAATTCCTAGGTGGTTCTGCCCAGTTTTCCATTAATAACACTAAGCTATGAGACTTACTTCACATTTTATCGCATGCCTCCAAACCTGTAATGCACAAGTGTTTTATGAATTGAGATCTAGCCTGGTGGAAACCTTTGGCTTGGAAATCAAGAAACCAGTTTTCTTGTACCACTTCTGCCAGTAACTAATTATGTGGTAATTCACGTATTCTCTCTGTACTGTGGTGCCTCTGTCTATAAAATTGGTGCATTGTCTGCCTCCAGCTCCACTGGGATGTTACTGAGTAAAACAGGATAATCAAAGGTGCCCCAGATCTGCAAAGTCCATGCAGAATAATACTTTCGTTCTTGCCATCACGTTTTGAAACTATTATTAATGGATTCTGCGTTTAATAATAGAAAGCAGCTCTGCAGCACTTCCCAAGTGCTCTTCTTTGCACTGATGTCGAATTTTTCTCAAATGTTTAGTTTTTCTAATATAATGAAAGTAAACTTAGGTTGGTATGATTAAAAGAAGTATGACTTCTGCAATTTTAGCTATTGCTGCTGTCTTTCCTGAATTAAAACAGAAGCTCCACATGCAGGCTGAAAGTAATCAGCCCACTTGGGAAAAGACCATCCTTGCCCTTCTGTTCTTTTGCCCTACTCACAGAGTTGTTCACATTTGGTATTTTGAATTGCATATTTCAAGTTGTTAACCAAAAATTTTGTGTTCAGTGTGGATTTTTTTCTCCCTGGACTTGAGGCTATATGGGGCTGGTAAAAAATGATGTGTTGTGAAGTTTAGTTCATATTGACTGCTCCTTTAGAAGAGAGGAACATTTTTAACTGTAATGCTTTTCCTCTGCTGCTTCATGTAATGGTCCATGTTCATGTTTAAGTGGGGCTTAGTACCCCTGTGGCCTTGTCATGTTTTCTGCTCCCTTTGGCTTTATAGTTACTCATTTTCAATATGTCTTTTCTTTAGCCAGAGGAGTCTAATGTGGCAGCATGGTTCCCACGCCTCACTTTGTCTCGTCTTGGTGCAGTGTGCCTTGCTGTCTCTCCTCCTGCTCATGTTACATCTCCCAAATATTGATGGGTCATCCCTGGCTCCTGGTTAACTTCGTAAAAGTTATATATTGATAAAAGTCAAATATTTTTTTCTGAATTTTCCTGCCTCTTGATACACTGGACTCCGTATCTAGAAAGGGGAATGGTTATAGGATTTTATACTGTAAACTTTTTTTTTTTAATTCAAAAAATAAAGAAAGTTTATTGCTATCCAGAACAGGACTTCAGGATATTACGTATTTCTTAGTAGACAGGATTTTTCATAGCATTAAGATACTGTATGAGCCGTTCGAAGTCTGCCTTTCTTTGTCTTATTTACATCCCCCATTGGCCTCTGTTGCCCCCTGAAACTCCTCTTCTTCCTGTAGGCAGATGTTGTATGACTTTTTAAAATACCCTGCTTTCGTTTCTTACTTGTTAAAGAGGGTTTCCCTTGGCCTCCATGGCGTTCTCTGGGTTGAGTCACAGCCACTTCCTTTTGCTTCAAAAAATTCCATCTTTATTTTAGATACTTCCTTTTTATTTGCTGTACATTAAACCTTCCTCTCACTCCGAGTGACTTTAGGTTATTATTGCTTCTCTCTATTCCTTTTTGTCCTTCCTGGGTCTTTTGCCCTTTGAACACCACCATCTTTCTATCCTTCATGGGAAAATCTTCTGTTTATAGTTATGGTGTGGTGGGTCCTTCAGTTTCATTAATTACTCATCTACTTTTGTTTTACATAATCTTCCTCTTGCATGGGAGTTGTAGGCTTCTAGGTTTGGGAAGAACTAAAAATGATCTATTTTAACTCTTCTCATTTTACAAATGAGTAACTGGCTCAGAGAGGAGCATTAACCTGTTCAAGACAACCCAGTAAGTTAACCCAAAATGGTTTCAGTATGCTTGGGTGGCTCTATTGCCTGAAATACCAGTTCAAGTAGATAGGCTAGCGAGGCTTTCCTTTTATTCTCCTGTTGTTATTTAGTGTTTTAACATAGCTGTTGCTGAACATAATGCCTTAAGTCACTGGAAATGCTAATGCATTAGTTATGATTTTTAACAGAATGCTTGCAAAGCCTAAATAGAATGCATGCAATCCAGAACATGCCACTCCTGTGTAACTTTGGAAGCATCTCCATGATTCAGAAGGGAGGTTCTAAGAATAGAAGCATCTTAGATTGTCATAGACGTCTTTGGATACTTCCCCCTGGAAACCAGGCCTTGTCTGCAGTCTTTCTTCCCTGGGTAGTTTACATCCGGGAGCACGTATGTTCAGTTGTATTAGAAGTACATTTCTGGAGACTTTGTACCTGCAGAGAGACCACTCTTCAATAGTTTTCAGGTGTGAACAAGGAAGACTTGGTCATCAAGTGGAGGTGTTATAAGTGTTGCTTAGAGTCTTTGTGTGAAAAAGATGAGATAGAGGAGAAATGTATTTTAGTTTTAAAGTTTGTCTTCATTGGATTATATTTGAGCAAGTAATTAGCTAATTGTGAGATTGTAAGCTAGAGAGACAATTTTTTTTTAAGAGATGCTGAATTTTCAGAGGTTTATAATTCATGCAATTTCTTAAACAAATGCAAGTGTACTTAAATGTATTTTCTAGGAGACAGAACACCTAGGTGGTTGACCTTCTCTATCCTGTGGACCACCATGAACCCTGCATACATTGACCACATCAGTGTGTACCAGGAAACAGTGGGCTGAGGCCTTGGAGCCAGAACTTCTTTGTTCTTCTCTGCCCCTGTGTTCATGGCATGTAGGTTTAGACACTGAAGATTTCTTCCATTAGAAATGCCGTTTAGGTCCTGGGGATGGGTAGGAAACTCAGAGCCCAGGTGCCAGCATCCAGCATGTGGAGGCCTCTCCAAAAACAGTAGTCTGGAGACTTGACATCCATTCTTAAAAATGTTAATTAAAGATGCTCCAAAAATAGACTATTTGAGTTTTATTTTTCTTCTTCATGACCTTTTCTCTTAAACATATAAAAATAGGCTGGGCATGGTGGTTTACACCTATCATCCCAGCATTTTGGGAAGTTGAGGTAGGTGAATTACTTGAGGCTAGGAGTTTGAGACCAGCTTGGCCAACATAGCGAAACCCCATCTCTACTAAAAATACAAAAATTAGTTGGGCGTGGTGGTGCACACTTGTGATCCCAGCTACTTGGGAGGCTGAGGCATGAAAATTGCTTGAACCTGGGAGGTGGAGGTTGCAATGAGCCGGGATCACACCACTGCACTGCAGCCTGGGCGACAGAGCGAGACCTTGTCTCAAAAAAAAAAAAAAAAAAAAACCCACAAAAAGCATAAAAATTAAATTGATTCGTAATAGGAAAAAAACTAAAATATACTTCCAAAGGGCCATTAAAAGCCTAAAAGGGCTATGAAAGTATGTTCATCTCACCCAGTTTTTGCAGTTACACGTGTGTTATGGTCTTGTGCTAATGACCATGTGTTTATTTTTCTAACAGATGTGTGCATTGCAATGTTGTGTACTCTGATGTGGCTGCTCTGAAGTCTCACATTCAAGGTTCTCACTGTGAAGTCTTCTACAAGTGTCCTATTTGTCCAATGGCGTTTAAGTCTGCCCCAAGCACACATTCCCACGCCTACACACAGCATCCTGGCATCAAGATAGGAGAACCAAAGTAAGTCATACCGACTTTCGATTTTTACTCCACTGCTTTATTAGTAATTTAGAGGCGAGGTGTAGTAGTCGTTCTATTGAATAACATTTACCAAGATCTGAAAAATTACACAGCTATGCCAATTTTGATGCTTTACGAAATATAGCTCAAAGCTCATCCAGATCTTTCTATTCTTTCCAGGTAAAGACATTGTCCAAAAATGTTACCTATTATTTATGCTCTTGTCACGAATTTTTGCTCAGCAAGTAAATTATTTATATATTTTTTTCTTAAGATGAATGTTTTTTTTTTGCGGGGGGGGACAGAGTCTTGCTCTGTTGCCCAGGCTGGAGTGCAGTGGTGTGATCTCGGCTCACTGCAACCTCCGTCTCCTGGGTTCAAGCGATTCTCCTGCCTCAGCCTTCTGAGTAGCTGGGACTACAGGTGCATGCCACCACACCCAGCTAATTTTTTGTATTGTTAGTAGAGACGGGGTTTCATCGTGTTAGCCAGGATGGTCTTGATATCCTGATCTCGTGATCCCCACACCTCAGCCTCCCAAAGTGCTGGGATTACAGGCATGAGACACCGTGCCCAGCCTCTGAAGATGATATTTAACAACTCCTAGGAAAACTATTTTTTAGAAACCCTGTCATCTTTAAATTTTTCCATAGTTCCTTTTTTATAGGGTACACTTTTGCTTAAAAAGTAACATTTTTAAGATGAAAGCAACTTAAGACACTGGTTACTGAATTTAACTTCATAGCCAGTATAAGTCCCTGATTAGTAAAATTTTTTTTGCCTTAATCTTGCTCTTAATTTGATTGATTTTTGCTTTGTGGAGTATTTAGTAATGAAGTGGTTCTTTGGCAAACAGGGGCTGGCTGCCTGCAGTAGGGGCAGCTTAGCAAAGAGGAGGGAGTGTAGGCACTGGAGCCAGTCGGAATCCTGCCACCCACTGGCTGGGTGACCTGGGGCCTGCACTGTCTCAGCCGCCATCTTCTCCCCTGTGAAGTGAGGGTCCTGCTTCAGTGAGAGAGATGACGTATTTAAAATGTGTAGCACGATAGTCCCTGTGTCTGGAGCACGGAGGGCTCTGTCAGCATTCATTCGTTCCTTTGTGTCTTCACTCCCTCCTTGTGCACACAGCACTGGATTAATGCTCCTGCTTGTGCTCATTTTATTCCTGGATTAGTTATGGCAACATAGAGTTTGATCATTACAAGAAGCTAGATTTGCCGTCCAAATCTGTTGGTGTTTTTTTGCCCATATCTCCATAATTAAGGAAGTATTAGGGGGAAGATATGCAGGTATGCCATATTTTACACACACATACACACACACACACACCCCACACACACACAAACACACACACACACACCCCCCCACACCTGGCTTTTGTTGAAACATTTAGTTTTGAGGAAACGTGATTGAATACTATAGAAGTAACTGTTTTATATATATAAAAAAACTGTGTTGAAGTTAAATTTTATTTTAATAGGACCTTCATTCTGATCTTTGTGGGGTGATCCCAAAATGAAACACATTACAAATTCAGGAATCCATACATGGCTTGATGGCCCTGAAGATGGGGATTAGTGAATTTTACTGTCTTCAGTTTTCAGGACAGTTAGACTTCTGGGTACTAATGCAGCCTTTCCCCTGGAGTGAATGTAGTTTTTATTTGGTTCTTTATTAAAATAAATAAAATTTGATTGTCAGAAATGTGTGTGACATCTGGAACAGTAGTTGTTACTCAGAATGTAAGGAAGCAAATGATTAAAATAGGCTAAAACCGTATTCCTCAAATTTGGCTATTATATAGAAAGCAATTATTCCAGTGTTTTCTTTTCTTTCTCTCTTTTTTTGAGATGAAGTCTCTTTCTAATCCAGGCTGGAGTGCGATCATGCCTCACTGCAGCCTCGACCTCCTGGGCTCAGGTGATCCTCCTGCCTCAGCCTTTCTAGTAGTTGGGACCACAGGTGCGCACGTGCACCACCACGCCTGGCTGATTTTTCAGTTTCCTGTAAAGACGGGATCTTGCCGTGTTGCCCAGGCTTGTCTTGAACTCCTGGGCTCAAGCAGTCCTCCCAAAGTGCTGGGATTGCAGGTGCGAGCCACTGCACCCCGCCCCAGTATTTATTTTCTTCCTTTCCTTTCCTTCTCTTTCCCTTTCCCTTTCCTTTCCTTCTCTTTTCTTTTCCCTCCCCTCCCCTCCTCTCCTGTTTCTTTCTTTCCTTCTTTCCTTCCTTCCCTCCTTCCTTCGTTCCCTCCCTCCCTCCTTCCTTCCTTCTCGGAGTCTCTGTTGCCCAGGCTGGAGTACGGTGGCACGATCTCAGCTCACTGCAAGATCCGTCTCCCAGGTTCACACCATTCTCCTGCCTCAGCCTCTCGAGTAGCTGGGACTACAGGTGCCTGCCACCACGCCCAGCTAATTTTTTGTATTTTTGGTAGAGACGGGATTTTACCGTGTTAGCCAGGATGGTTTCGAACTCCTGACCTCGTGATCTGCCTGTCTCGGCCTCCCAAAATGGTGGGATTACAGGCGCGAGCCACCGCGCCCGGCCCCTCCCTCCTTCCTTCCCTCCCTCCCCTCCCTCCTTCCTTCCCTCCCTCCCTCCCCTCCCTCCCTCCTCCCTCCCTCCCTCCCTCCCCTCCCTCCCTCCTTCCCCTCCCTCCCCTCCCTCCCTCCTTCCCTCCCTCCCTCCCTCCCTCCCCCCCTCCCTCCCCTCCCTCCCTCCTTCCCGTCCCTCCCTCCCCCCCCCTCCCTCCCTCCCTCCCCTCCCTCCCTCCCCCCCCCCTCCCTCCCTCCCTCCCCTCCCTCCCCTCCCTCCCTCCTTCCCTTCCTCCCTCCCCTCCCTCCCTCCCTCCCTTCCTTCCTTCCTTCCTTCCTTTCCTTCCTTCCTTCCTCAGTTCTTTAACAAGTGCAAGCCTAAAAATAGGTACTGTATTTTAAATTATAAAAGTGAAACAAATTTATAGAAGTGGTTAACAAAACTCCAAAGCCAGTGAAAGATAAGTTAATCGCATGGGTTCAGTGTGAGGGCTAGTCTGGCTGCCTGGAGCCCTCACCCGCAGCCTGGCTGTGGCAATGGGGGCTGCTGCACCAGCTCTGTTGGGCCTAGTAGGCCTGTACTGCAGTGTGCCCGAGGTAACCCTCCCTCACCCCCTTTTCCAATTAAAGCTAAGGTAAACGCTTTCATCCTGTGGCTGTTTGGCCTACATTTGACCCAAAGGTTTCTTTTGGCATTAAATCCATCTCTATCCTGTTTACGTTAGTCCAAAATGACTAAGTAGTCCCAGCTCAGGCACTGAAATCCCCCAGCAGTATTTGTTTAACAGGTGGTTATACAAATGACGTAAATTTATGCAAATGATTTGCATTAATTTTTTAAATGATCAGTGTTAAAATAACCTCTTACCCGTTTTTCTTAGAGAACATATGGATGTGTGAAAATATACCCGTGAAGTCCCATAGTCCCAGCATCCCAGTTCAAAAAGCATGGCACGCGATTTTTCTTTGATTTACTGTGTTTACTGTGTGCTGGGTACTGTTGGAAGCGCTTTGTTTCTTGTTTTCCAGTGGGTGGGCAGGCATAGTGCCCTGCTGTTTAAAAGGAAACTTCGAGTACCCCTTAATCTTTTCTGGATAATTTGGGATCATTTTGAATGTCTATTACTGTATCTCTTTTTTTTTTTTTTCTTTTTTTGAGATGGAGTCTCACTGTGTTGCCAGGCTGTGGTGCAGTGGCGCAATCTTGGCTCGCTGCAACCTCCGACTCCCTGGTTCAAGCAATTCTCCTGCCTTAGCTTCCTGAGTAGCTAGGATTACAGGCATGCGCCACCACATCCAGCTAATTTTTGTATTTTTAGTAGAGATGAGGTTTCACCATGTTGGCCAGGATGGTCTCGATCTCCTGAGCTTGTGATCCACCTGCCTCAGCCTCCCAAAGTGCTGGGATTATAGGTGTGAGCCACCACGCCTGGCCTGTATCTTATGGTAATGAAGTTTTGTGTCTGCTTCTATTTTTTCCTTGACTGCTGATTAACAGCAGTTTCTTTTGCTATGCCTTCCATTTATTGGCAATGTCTAAATGTATGTAAGTGGAGAAATGAGAACTTCAAAATAAGAATTGTGTAAGAGACAGAGTTTTTGAACATGTTCCTAAGAAGTAAAACATGCAAAATTAGAATAGAGGCATGAGAGAGGAGTATGGAGTCAGAGGAAGCTGAATTTGAACCTTGACCCTGAAATCTGTTTAACACCAAGCAGATTATCTAGTCTCACTAAGTACTGGTGTCCCATCTGTGAAATGGCAGCAGTGTCATCTACCTAACCGGGGCTGTGGGGATTAGGTATATGATGTGGAGGATGGTGCTTTGCCCCTAGCTGGATTCAATTGATGGTAACGTAGGAGGCTTATGGCAGCAATTTCAAAGCTTGGAGTCTTTTATTTATTTGTTGTGACACCTGTTTGAAGTGTTTTGGAGAGTTTGTTGCTGTAAATTTGACCTCACTGACTATGGGTATTTGGTTTTAGCTTTTTATTCTTTTCTCTTTCTCCTTCCTTTCCCCTTCCTCCTCTCCTCCTCTCTCTCTCTCTTCCCTCTTCTCCCTCCCCTGCTGCCTTCGTTGTGGTGTAGTCACCCTGCTACTCACCCAGTCTTGCATTTAGGATTAGGTCCAGACTTCCAGGTTTGGCCTTCAAAGCCCTGCACAACTCTAAAGCACCCTCTGTCGCCACTCCCACACCCCTGGGAGCCCAGCCACACTGGGATTCTCACTGTTTCCCAGCAAACCGTGCCCAGTAGACCCCTGCCTTTGTGCAGACTGGTCTCTCTATCTTGAATGCCACCCCTCCTCTCTGCCTGGCAGCTGGTCTCCCTGGGGATTTTCCATTTTCGTTGGAGAGTTTGCTCCATCCTCAGATTCTGCTCCTAAAAGACATGTCTGTGAGGTTTGTCGTATTTGGACTTCAAAAAAAAAAATCAACTGCAGTTTTTAATGGATTTTATCCTACAAAAAAAGCTGGAAGAACATGGAGAGAACGCGTGCATCTTTTCCCCCCAGATTGCTCAGTTGTGAGCGTTGCAATCATTGGTCTGTCTCCTTCCCTGCTTTGTATTTAGGAGGAAAGGGGAACCATGATGTAAATACTTTGGTGTGTTCTGGTCCCTTCCACAAAAGGAACTTGTGTAAATAACCTCCATGCAGCGGCCCCAGTCAGGAAGTCTGTTGATTATAATACAGTCCAGTTCGTTGACTTCATCCAGATTCCTCCCAGTTGTTAGACGTGTCTTTCTCCTCTCTGGTCCGAGATCTTATCTGGGTGTACATTTTGGATTTACTTGTGCTGCCTTATCAGTGTCCTTCCGTCTGAAGCAGTAGCTCAGTGTCCCCTGCTCTCATGTGTTTGGCCGTCTAAAAGGGGACCCAGGCCTCTCCTGTGGCTGACCCTCACTTGGGCTGTCACTGTGGTCTCATTGCTGGACTTGGGCATGTGCTCTTGGTGGCAGTGACCGGCCTGTGATGCCATGCTTTTCTCAAAGGATCACTGTGGGGGCAAGAGCGACGTCCACCTATCCTACAAGGTAGTGGTGATGCTGCCCTTCATCATCAAGGCAAGGCAGTGTCTGCCCGGTTTCTCCGTTGTAAAGTCACCATTTTCCCTTTTATATCTGTTTGTATTTTGTTGGGAGGGATTCTAATATTACACCAACAACCAGCTCCTCAGCCTCCTCAGAATGATACCTACGTAAATAGATGGTCTCCTGTTTTACACTTTCTGTTATTAAGACAGCACATCCAAACAACAGAATCCCTCGCTAGAGGAATGTAGCATGAACAAAATGAGTTGTGGCGTTGCTTGTGAAATCATGATTTCTCAAAATGTGAAAATTGAGTTTTTGAGGTGGAGTCTTGCTCTGTCGCCCAGGCTGGAGTGCAGTGGCGTGATCTCGGCTCACTGCAAGCTCCGCCTTCCAGGTTCACGCCATTCTCCTACCTCTGCCTACTGAGTAGCTGGGACTACAGGCGCCCACCACCACGCCTGGCTAATTTTTTTGTATTTTTAGTAGAGACGGGGTTTCACCATGTTAGCCAGGATGGTCTTGATCTCCTGACCTCGTGATCCGCCTGCCTCGGCCTCCCAAAGTGCTGGGATTACAGGCGTGAGCCACTGCGTCCAGCTGAGTTCAGAGCAGTTTCTTAACCTAGCTAGTAAATCTGAGTTCTTTTCTTGAAGCTATCTTTTTTTTTTTTCTTTTTTTTTTTTTTTTTTTGAGATGGAGTCTTGCTCCGTCGCCAGGCTGGAGTATAGTGGTGTGGTCTCAGCTCACTGTAACCTCTGCCTTCTGGGTTCAAGCAATTCCCCTGCCTCAGCCTCCCGAGTAGCTGGTACTACAGGTGCACACCACCACGCCCGGCTGATTTTTCTTTTATATTTTCATAGAGACGGGGTTTGACGATGTTGGCCAGGTTGGTCTCTATCTCCTGACCTGGTCAAAGTTCTGGGATACAGGCATGAGCCACCGGGCCCGGGCAAGTCTATCCTTTTAAAAAAAATTGTCCTATGCCAACTACAGAAAAAACAGGAAATAGAGACAAACAAAGCAATAAAAATACATATACTATTATCCAGCAGACATGACGACAATCCTATGCCTTCTCTTCCTTTTCTATGCCCTTTAAAAAATGTGATCACATCATGCATTGTCTTGTTATCTTCTGTTTCAATTTGTGTGAAAATCTTTCCATGCCATTGGTATAGCTCTGTGACATAATTTTAAAAAATCTTCATATAGTTTTCTTTCTTTCTCTTTTCTTTTCTTTTTCTTTCTTTTTTTTTTTTTTTTTTTTTGAGACATAGTCTTGCTCTGTTGCCCAGGCTGGAGTACAGTGGCATGATCTCAGTTCACTGCAACCTTCACCTCCTGGGCCCAAGCAATTCTTGTGCCTCAGCCACCCAAGTAGCTGGGACTACAGGTGTGCGCTCCCACGCCTGGCTAATTTTTTGTATTTTTAGTGGAGATAGGGTTTTGCCCTGTTGCCCAAGCTGGTCTCAAACTCCTGAGCTCAGGCAATCCACCCGCCTTAGCTTCCCAAAGTGCTGGGATTACAGGCATGAGCCACCATGCCGGCCTAGTTTTCTGTTTAACCATTTATACTCTTGGGCATTTGGGCTGTTCACAATACTAAGCAGTTTCAAACAGGGAGAAAGTGAGCATCTTTGTCACACCTGCTACAGTTAGTGATGACACATGATTAGTGTACAACCTTGTGCTGCAGTGTACGGTCCTGAAAGCCTCGTCTGCTCCTCAGCACCCCCGCCCCCAAGGGTACTTGTGCTCTGCAGGAAAGTCACATCTCAAGACCTTTAAAAAACAGGCCAATCCAGTTAAACTTATAAATCTTATGGGGGAAAAAGAGAAAAAAGTCACAGGAAGGGGAGCATCACGCACCGGGTCCTATTGTGGGGAGGGGGGAGGGGGGAGGGAGAGCATTAGGAGATATACCTAATGTAAATGACGAGTTGATGGGTGCAGCGCACCAACATAGCACATGTATACATATGTAACAAACCTGCACGTTGTGCACATGTACCCTAGAACTTAAAGTAGAATAAAAAAAAAGAGAGAGAAAAAAAGTTAAATCTGTAATTTTGGACAGAGAATTGCACAGTGAGGTTTGAAGCTACGTGGGCCCTGAGAGAGGGAAGGCACGTGGTTTAGGAGGCATTCCTTTCTTCAACTTTGCCGTAGGAATACCAGGTAAAACCTCAACTTCTCTCTCCTCCTTTCTGACCCTCACATCCAGTCGGCTTTTCTCTGACCTTTTCCTAAGTGGCTCTTTAGAATTCTTTGTGCCCATTCTCACAGTTCTCCAGACAAAATACAGATGCCCATAGGCCCTCCCCTATGCGCCAGGGTGACCCAGAGCAGTGACTAAAAAATGGTGACCTGCTGCCATCAGAACTGTTCACAAATGACCGATCACATCCATTGGAGGCAGAGGCCGGCGGCAGGGTAGATGCAGCCCTTTACCCTCCCCAGACGTCTCGTGCCCTCGTTTCAGTAGAGAGTGTGGATGGGCAGGAAGGATATTATGTTCAGAAGGTTCAGGTCTGCTGAATTCATTTGAGGAGGCTGCTTGTCAGTAACATATTAGTCATGGAAATAGTTTGTAGGAGACAAGTGAATATTTTAAATCATTCAAAGCATAAGAAACATTCAAGCATTGTTGAAATAACAGTAGTATCGATTTTATTTTCTGTTTCTTGATTTTAGTGTATATTTGTTTACTAGCGTAGGGCTTCCTGTGTTAAGAACAGGTATAGAAATATTGACATTCAAGTGTAAAATTGCTACTGACTCTAAACGGAAACTTTGGAGTTGAGTAGTCCTATTTAGTTTATTAATCAGATTAACATTCTTTTCCAAGTTAGGGTATCATCATTGCCTGGTCTGATCTTAAAAAAAAGAATCTTAAAAAAAAAAAGCATGCTTTTGCTCTGTGTTAAAGTAACATGAAGACTTTGTGCAAACATGTGCCAGTTATAGATTTGTGAGTAGTAAAATGGTCATTAATTTAGATTTCTAAGTAAATGTAGCCAAATACATCTTTACTCAAAATGTTAAGGTTGATCTATGATTGAGTGATGCCAGTTGTCTTGAAAAGTTTGTTCAAAGCTAATTGTTGTTCTCTTTATTGTGTTTGTGTGTTCTCAGTGTGCCTCTGCCTCCCGAGTTCTTTAGCTATAAAATAGCAGCTCCTTTGACTTAAAACAGGCTGACTGACATGATCTCGCTGCACTCTTCTGTTTTAGAATAATATATAAGTGTTCCATGTGCGACACTGTGTTCACCCTGCAAACCTTGCTGTATCGCCACTTTGACCAACACATTGAAAACCAGAAGGTGTCTGTTTTCAAGTGTCCAGACTGTTCTCTTTTATATGCACAGAAGCAACTTATGATGGACCATATCAAGGTGTGTGTGCGTCTAACCTCTCCTTTAAATGAATTGCAGATCCATTCACTGGTCATAAATCAAGGCTGAGCTGCAGGTGACTCTAAAGCACGCCTCACTGTCGAGGGAAGGGATGGATGCTGGTCGTTGTCAGTGAGCAACTTACGTGCTGTCATCGTGTGTTCACTTGACTGTGGGGTGCTTTTCATTCAGGAGTCCTGATCTGCCTACCAAAAGATTCGTGAAAAGGAACCAATGCCTGCCCTGATGTTAAGAGTAAAAAAGTACTAGGGTTTTTTTTTCTTTCTTTTTCTTTTTCTTTTAATATGTGAAAATGATGACTGTGAAGTTTTCCTTTCCTTTCTTTTCTTTTTTTTTTTTTTTTTTTGAGAGAGAGTGAGTCTCCCTCTGTCTCCCAAGCTAGAATGCAGTGGCACGATGTTGGCTCACTGCAACCTCTGCCTCCCAGGTTCAAGTGATTCTCCTGCCTCAGCCTCCCAAGTAGCTGGGATTACAGGTGCCTGCCACCACACCCGACTAATTTTTGTATTTTTAGTTTCACCATGTTGGCCAGGCTGATCTTGAACTCCTGACCTCAGGTGATCTGCCCGCCTTGGCATCCCAAAGTGCTGGGATTACAGGCATGAGCCACCACGCCCCGCCGAAGTTTTCCTTTTCTTGAGAATTCGGTATTGTTTAATACTTAGAAACAGACAAGGGCTCTGATGAATTATGCTAATTCATACAAATATTGGTATATTTAGAAAAATGAAGGTTTTTTCCCTTGAAATTATTTAAGCGGTTAGGTTTGCATTGTAATTAATGCCCCTAAACCTTTTAGTTTCGTTTTTTTTTTCTTTTCTGTAAAGATTGCATTGTAAATGGACTGTTAAATATCTAGGATATAGTATGGTACCTGGCACCTAGTGGTGTTCAGTTAATGAAATGAATAAATATCCAGTGTGGTCTATTTTACTCTCCAGCCCCCAAAAGGGGCACAGAAATCTATTTATAACCTTTTAAGCTTACTAAGTCCAGTGCTTAGTTCTAGCTGCTTAACTGTCCGCTGTAATATGTTAAGCATTTTTTTTTTCCTTGTGTGATTAGGAGATAATATCCATTGGCTTTCAGAGATTAAAATGACTTACTTTTTAAACGGAGAAACAAGAGACCCCATATTATCAGGAACTCAATCTCTTTCTTTTAGTTTTGCTCTTTTAAAAATATATTATACAGGCTGGGCACAGTGGGTCACACCTGTAATCCCAGTATTTTGGGAGGCCACGGTAGGTGGATCACTTGAGGCCAACATGGTGAAACCCCATCTCTACTAGAAATACAAAAATCAGCTGGATGTGGTGGTACATGCCTGTAATCCTCGCTACTTGGGAGGCCGAGGCAGGAGAATCACTTGAACTCAGGAGGCAGAGATCGCAGTGAGCCGAGACTGTGCCACTGTACTCCAGCCTGGGTGACAGAACAAGACTCCCTCTCAAAAACAAACAAAAAATTATACAAAAAAGTTCAGTTTGAAGAGCAAGTAAAGTCCCTGAATTATTCTGGTCTCATGTCGGCTAAATGCCTGGATTATGAATCCTTGACATTTCCTGTATTGAACATATGTGAGTTCATGTAGAGTAATTGCTTAATGCAAATGAACATCTTGGAGATTGTCTCCTTCTAGGCAAGGTGAAGATAGTGGTGGTGATGGCATTACTCAGGTGAATAAAATGCATGGGAGATGCCTTTCATCATTCTCACTTGAAGTACAGTAAAATCCTCTTAAGATACTTTAACTATTTTAGCTAAAATCACATAATTATTTTGATAGTAAATATCTATTTAATGAAACATCAAGAAGAATTTAAAATTGCTTTGAAAAATTTAGGGATGTTGGAATTAGACCAAAATATTTTAACATACTATATATGTGCCCACAACAAAAAAAGAAATGAGCAGTTGCTTCTTAAGAGGCTTTTAAGGCATTTGCTTTCTGGAACTCATCTTTGCATCTGGAAGTTGGGTCATCAACTTTGTGGTTAGGGTCTTCCTTGTGTTAATAGTGAATTTGGAGGAATACAAGGTTACAAGAAATAGAAACGGAAGAGGAGTGGTAAAATCCTGTGGCCACAAGGAGGAAATAATTGATTTTATTAATCTGAACCTATGCAAGACACATGATATGAAAACAGTGGGAATAATCACTTATGTTCTCACTTCATGTATGTTCTATGCATTTAAAAATATCCTGCATTTATGTGTTTGGGGATGGGTAAGCATAGCTTTAAAGACATACTGGTGTTTTGTTTTGTTTTTTAATTTTTAAGATGATCCATTTAGCTCTTTTTATTTATTTACATTGCCTGTGCCTGTTCTGTGCAGTCTTTCGTGAGGAAGGAAGAGGAAGTAGAACAGGCACAAGTTTTCTCCACATACACATTCACTTAAAGATGGGGCCTTATTTGCCCAGTTAATCCAATTTGTATCATTTTCTTCTCCTACCAAAATATAAACTTATTTACTTTGTAGGACCTCCATGTTGCCATTTGTATTTAAAGTAAACTTTCAAGTTACAAACATTCGTTCAAATTAATTATTGTTATAGGAGCTAAGGAAAAATCCATTTGAAAAGAAATAAGTTGTTTCTTTATTTTAAAATGACAATATGAATGAATGAATGAATGAATGAATGAATGAATGAATGAGGCAGGTCTTGCCATGTTGCCCAGGCTGAATGTCTGGTCTCAAGTGGTTTTCCCACCTGACCTTCCAGAGCATCGAAATTATAGGTGTGAGCCACCATTCCCAGGTATTTGCTTTTCAGAGTCTTTTTTTTTTTTTTTTTTTTTTTTTGAGGCGGAGTCTTCACTCTGTCGCCCAGGCTGGAGTGCAGTGGCACCATCTCAGCTCACTGCAAGCTCCGCCTCCTGGGTTCGCGCCATTCTCCTGCCTCAGCCTCCCAAGTAGCTGGGACTACAGGCGCCCGCCACCGCGCCCGGCTAATTTTTTGTATTTTAGTAGAGACGGGGTTTCACCGTGTTAGCCAGGATGGTCTCGATCTACTGACCTCGTGATCCGCCCGCCTCGGCCTCCCAAAGTGCAGGGATTACAGGCGTGAGCCACCGCGCCCGGCCTTTTTTTTTTTTTTTTTAAGGTAAGGTCTCACTCTGTTGCCCAGGTTGGAGTGCAGTGGCATGATCAGGGCTCAAGGCAGCCTCCACATCCTGGGCTCAGGTGATCCTCCACCCTCAGCCTCCCAAATAGCTGGGACTACAGGCATGTGCCACCACGCCTGGCCAGTTTTTGTATTTTGTATTTTTTGTAGAGACAGGGTTTCACTGTGTTGCCCAGGCTGGTCTCAAACTCCTGGGTTCAAGTGATCCTCCAGCCTTGGCCTTCTGAAGTACTGGGATTTACAGGCCTGAGCCACTGCACCTGGCCTTAATAGTCTTAATTTTACTTACAATGTAACTTGTTGCTTCTTTTCTGTAATTTCTATAGCATTTTAAGGTTATCTTACAGAAGAATACTTTAATACTTTATCCTTTCGTCAGCTTATCAGTTAGTAAAAATGCATTTGCCTAGAAACTTACAAAAAGTTACTAGAGGGATTTAGGTTTTGTTTTCTTTAGGTTTTAAATGTCAAAAATGGAAAAATTTTGCTTCTTTTTTGAAAAAGAGCAATCAAACACAGAAACCTTCTACCCTGCATGGTGGGCATGAAGCAAGGCATAGTTTTTGGCTATCAAGAAATCATGTCTTGCTCCAGATTTTCTCTTTGCAAAGAACATGGTTAGACATCCACCTCAGCCCGGCGTGCCTCTGTGTTTTTTTTGTTTTTTTTGTTTTTTTTGTTTTGAGACGGAGTCTCACTCTGTCGCCCAGGCTGGAGTGCAGTGGCGTGATCTCGGCTCACTGCAAGCTCTGCCTCCCGGGTTCACGCCATTCTCCTGCCACAGCCTCCCGAGTAGCTGGGACTACAGGCACCCGCCACCACGCCTGGCTAATTTTTTGTATTTTTAGGAGAGATGGGGTTTCACCATATTAGCCAGGATGGTCTCGATCTCCTAACCTCGTGATCACCCGCCTCAGCCTCCCAAAGTGCTGGGATTACAGGCGCCCGGCCTGCCTCAGCCCCTGGTTTATGGGCCACTTGTGCTGTTGCCTGTTTGGGTAGACCTTGAGACTTCAGCCAGTGAGAAGATGATAGAACCCCTGTTTCCCTCTGGGGGAAAATGGTGTTGAAGAAGGTTAGCTAGTTCTTGGCACTGTTTAGAGAAGACCTTACCTTGAGAAAGTGTGATGGAGAGTGTCCTGAAGGAATGGCTGGCTTAAATATCCAAGAAGGAATGTGGAGCTGAGGTCTTTCAGCGTCAGTTTCTGTGACCCAGGGAAACTCGGATATGTGGAAAGCCTCTTAGGAAAGATTTTTCATGTTGTCTTTCTGTAGGTTCAGGAATTCATGGTTTAACTGCAAGCCTGACTGCTAGTAAGAAGAGACGGCCCTATTCAAAGATAAATTTTATATTGTATACAGAGGCAAAGATTTTAGTTTTTGCTCTCCTCCACCCTCTTTTTTTGTTTTTGTTTTTAGTTTTTGAGACAGGGTCTTGCTCTGTTGCCCAGGCTAGAGTGCAGTGGCGTGATTATAGCTCACTGTAACCTTGAACTCCTGAGCTCAAGCAGTCCTCTTACCTCAGCCTTCTGAGTAACTGGAACTTCAGGCATGCACCACCATGCCCGGCTATTTCTTAATCTTTTTGTAGAAATGGGGTCTCTCTATTTGCCCAGACCGGTCTCAAACTCTAGGTCGCAAGTGATCCTCCTGCCTTGGCCTCCCAAAGTGTTGGAATTATAGGCGTGAGCCACTGCATACACCCCATCCCTCTGTTTTTATTCCATGCTTTTAGAATACAAAACAAAAACCAAAGTGAGCTGGTCTTTAGAATCAAATTGCACTAATTTTACCCTTTTCAAATTTGAAATCCAGTGAGTTTAAGTTGAACATGGCTGTTCGTGGCTATTACGTTGATGAAAATAGATAGCTAAGCAGTTTAAAAAGACGTGAGTATCTAATGTGTGTAGTTCTCAAGCCTGGCTGCCATCAGGAAGAAAGGATGGGTCGGGATAGGTGTAAGGAGATGAAAATTACTGACAAAACCCAGCAAAAACCCAGATTGTTACAAGTATTCCAAGAATGTGAAAGGCGTGAAAAGAAAAAGGCTTGCTATTTACTAACGTGTTGATCTTAGATGTTTGCTCAAGTCAGTTTGTTCTAGTTGAATTCCTAATAATGTATTAGCCTATTTAAACATTTCCAGGCTGATGAGAAAGGAGAGGGTTGTTCCGAAATGGTTGGTTGTAGAGAGGCCTCACTCTGGGTTGTTACAGGAGGGTAAAGTACCAGGATTAATTTGTGTTCAATACAGAGGTCTTTCTTTAAAGAATTTTAAAATGGTATAAATATATAGGCCTTTAAAAAGCGTTTGGAAAGAGAAATACATAACTTGTAACAGACTTTTATCTCTTTTGAAGTGTATATTTAGCTTAGGTTTTTTTCTTTATATATTAAGAAATACTTCTGAATGAATATAAAATGGTATTGAAATGTGTACCACGTGTTAAGATAGCATACTTGTGCTTTCTTTTAGTGTTGTGATTTGTGATAGATATTTCTTTTCTTTTTATAATGTAGTCTATGCATGGAACATTGAAAAGTATTGAAGGGCCTCCAAACTTGGGTATAAACTTGCCTTTGAGCATTAAGCCTACAACTCAAAATTCAGCAAATCAGAACAAAGAGGACACCAAATCCATGAATGGGAAAGAGAAATTGGAAAAGAAATCTCCATCTCCTGTGAAAAAATCCATGGAAACCAAGAAAGTGGCCAGTCCTGGGTGGACGTGTTGGGAGTGTGACCGCCTCTTCATGCAGAGAGATGTGTACATATCCCACGTGAGGAAGGAGCACGGGAAGGTCAGTAAAGAATGAAAGCTGCTCCGGGTGAGTGCAAGAGAGGGCACTGGACTGGCAAGCTTCCAAGATGTGGGCTCTTGGCTTGGCTCTGTCAGTAATTAGTGGTGTGACCTTAAAAATCACTTGGTGTCTCTGTGTCTCAATTCTTTATCTGTAAAAGGGACCTTTCCAAATCCTTCAGTCTGTAGTTTTCCTAGTCATTGCCTTCACATGCACTCCTCCAGACTGGTGTGCATGAATGTGGTACATTACCTACCACATTCATGTTTATAGCTTAGGAAAGGGAAATAGAGTAAACCAAGGTTAAAGGCATTTGAATTTACCTCTATCCCTGTACTAGCTAAGGGAGAAAGGAGCAGAGAAAGACAGTGGAAATGCTGAACACTGCCGGGAGCATTTGTGTAACTTACATGATTCTTCCTTGAGTTTGGTAGTGGGAAGAGGAACCACATCCTTTTACTTCCAGTAGAAGCTCTGTAACTCAAGATCGCTGAAAAATCTGAGTCACATATGTATATCCTTTCTCTTATAAATAGTATATGTCTCCCACTGATAAGAAATTTAAAAAATACTTATGACTAGACCTAGTAACATTAGCAAAATTATTTTTCAATATTATCTAATACTGTATTAAATACAATATTAGGCTGTATTGACATTTCCTGATTGTCTCAAAGTTGATTTGTTATGGTCAGGATCCAAAAAGTCCACATATCACATTTGGTTGTTGTGTCATTATTTTACGTAGTCCTCCTTCCAGTTTATTTTTTAATGTACGGTTGATTTCTTAGAAAAATTGGATTGTTTGTCCTATATATAGGTTGTCCCTCACTTTACTAGATTTGGGTAATTGCTACTTTTTTTTTTCTAACTTGCTGACACTAGGAACCAACATGGAATTTGCTACTTTTTTTTTTTTTTTTTTTTTTTGAGAAAGTGTCTCACTTTATCGTCCAGGCTGAAATGATCTCGGCTCACTGCAACCTCTGCCTCCTGGGTTCAAGCAATTCTCGTGCCTCAGCCTCCCAAGTAGCTGGGATTACAGATGTGCACCACCACGTTCAGCTAATTTTTTAATATTTTTAGTAAAGATGGGATTTCACCATGTTGGCCAGGCTGGTCTTGAACTCCTGGTCTCAGGCAGTCCACCCACTTTGGCCTCCCAAAGTGCTGGGATTACAGGCATGAGCCACTGTACCCAGCCAGAATTTGCTACTTTTTGACACCGTTTAACTTGTTCCTCTTTGTCTCATATTCCTGGAATTTTGATTAGATTTGAATTTTTTAGATAAGCCTATGTCAGGTGGGCATGGTGGCTCATGCCTATAATCCCAGCACATTGGGAGGCCGAGGCAGTTACTTGAGCCCAGGAATTCCAGGGTGCAGTGAACCATGATCATGCCACTGCACTCTAGCCTGGGCGATAGAGCAAGACCCTGTCTCAAAACCAAAAAACAACAAAAGAATATGTCATAGGTGCTGTATTCTTTTTGTATTTCATCATGAGGAACATAATACCAGCTTGTCTCATTTGTAGTCCTAATACTGAGATTGATTAGTGGGTTCAGATACATGACATTTTTAAAGAAAGTCATCTTAGTGCTTTAACTTAAGCCAATAGAACAAAATAGTCGTGCATAGTGAGCCTTTATAGAGAGTACATAGGAATTGTTTTGTAATTAGTATACACTACATCCTTGAGAAGTTTGTTCTAGCAAATGTGCTAAGAACTGTTCTATAATCTCATTTATTTGTACTACTTGTTTGAGGTACTCATGAAACTGACATGTTTTACTTTGTGATTATCCAAATGGCCTGTGAACATGGCTGGATCACAATGTTCACAAATTGCAAAAAGATGTTTTTATTGTATTTGGTCTCACTACAGTATGTCTTGATATAAAAAGTAGTTACTTACAGAATATATTTGGCTTTAGTGGCACGTTGCTTATTTAATCATCTTAGTCTTAGGCTTTCCTGCTAGCATTGTACAGTGTTCATTATAAATACTGGGTAGTTTTTAAGGAGCAATACTTTAATAATCTACAGTATAAATACACTGCCAGGGGTGCTGTCAGTCTGATGTGGTGGTTCTAGGGAGTCTTCACTTGGCACCCCTACCAGACTGCATAAGAGTCAAACAGGAGCTGGCCTTCGTCATCATCCGGTAGTCCAGTCCTTTCATTTCATGAGATTTCTGTAACTATCTTGTAACATTTCAGAACTCTTTTCCTTTTTTAAAAAAACTATCTTTATCTTACATAAGAGATAATGATTAGATCTAGGATATAAGAGGAGGAGATGATTTCAAAAAAGTTGGTGGGATGAAATGTAACACTGATTGAAAGCCTTTGCTCTGGACCTGCACAGAGATCCCACTCTGAATTGCATGTGTGTGCATGCTTGTGCCCTTGGTTTTGATGGAGATGTTCATCAGAATGGAAATGTTTGGCTTAGTAGGATTTTAGGATTAGCTTTGAAGGAGTTGAGGCCCTGCCTTTGGAATAAGGCACATCAGATTATATTGTAGTTTCAATCCTGTTCCCTCAGCCTCCTGAGAGAATGGAGGAGATGAGTGGGCAAGGAGAGGGGAGGAGCGTCTTCATAAGTTAGTGAAATGGATGGTGTTGAATGCGAGAGTTCCACCACGCCAAATCATACTGGAGCACCCACTTCCAAACACCCCTCTACAAGCTTCTTTTACCTATCTCCGCTCATTTCTCCTTTCCTAGAATACTCAAGTCACCCAGACTTCAAAGCCCCTGTGCTGTCTTTTCTCTGTCTTCCTTCAGACAACCAGGCAAGCACCTTGCTGTCTATATCTTTCCTTCCCATTTACCCTGGGCTTGCCACCTTATCACTGAACCCAGTTCTCTGGTGACCCCTTTGTTGTTAAGTCTGTTGGACGTGTTCCTGCCTTTACCTCCACTCACCTCACAGCAGTATTTCACATGATTAGAAGTTCTTTCTAAAAGCATTTTCTACCCTTATTGGGAATACCACTGTCTCCTGGGTTCTCTCTCCATTACTGGAATACCCATCAGGTTTCTGTCCTAGAAACATTTAACCTTCTCTTGGGAAAATTCAACCACTCTTATAACTTTGCTACTCGTGTACAGTATATATACGGATAGCACCCACATCTGTGTGTCCATTTTAGTTGAAAAGTATTTCTTGAATTAATAGACCAAAAATGAGTTCTAATTTGGAAGACATCTAACTCCTCTTAGACTTAACCTCCTCTTCTTTAAAATGGTTACATGTTTAGTGATCTTCCAGTGTCCTGTGTTTTAAGTACCTAGAGAACTGTATATGAGGTGATAAGTATTCTCTAATCCTTATGGGCTTAAGATGTGATATCAATATGAAATACACTATACACATATAAGGGATCAAAAATTATATTTGGCTAAAGGTCTCAGGAGAGAATACATTTTTACTTCCACCAGCCCAGAAGTTACTGTAAAGATCCAAATGTATTGGATTACCCAATGAAATATTATTATGCATTATGATAAATATGTCAGTGTTCTGAACCAGTGAACTTTGAATGTATACTTGATTTATCTAGTATCATAATTATGACTTAAAATACATATATATAAAATATAACTTGAGGAATAATCTAAATGCATTCTGCCAACCACAGTACAGTCATTACTTTAGTGTTATTGCTTCTAGTATGATTATTATTTTGATAAGGTTTGGAGTAAATATTTCAGGTTAGGAGTAAATTTAACTGGCATAAGTTAAAAATTTATGTCAAAATATTATATAATTCACTGCTACTCATTTTAAATGGCTGTTTTGGTTTCGGTAATTGTTTTTGACCTTTCTTCCCCTTCTCAGTTCCCATCCAGAACTTTACTAAAAAGAAATATTTTGTATACAGTTCCATTTATTAAGTAAAGATATTCAGTAGCTTTGTCTTTAAGATTCACAACTGGCCGGGCCTGGTGGCTCACGCCTGTAATCCCAGCACTTTGGGAGGCCAATGCAGGCAGGCGATCACTTGAGGTCAGGAGTTCGAGACCAGCCTGGCCAACATGACGAAAACCCATCTCTACTAAAAATACAAAAATGAGCCAGGCATGGTGGTGGGTGTCTTGTAATCCCAGCTACTTAGGAGGCTGAGACACGAGAATTGCTTAAACCCAGGAGGCAGAGGTTGCAGTTAGCCGAGATTGTGCCACTGCATTCCAGCCTGGGCAACAGAGTGAGACTCTGTGTCAAAAAAAAAAAAAGGAAAAAGAAAAAAAAAAGATACCAAAACCTAGTTCTGGCTCTGCTAGTTATTCAGTAGCTTTTCTATGTCTCTGATGCTCTTTTTAAAAAATGAATTGTCGCAGGCCGGGCGCGGTGGCTCAAGCCTGTAATCTCAGCACTTTGGGAGGCCGAGACGGGCGGATCACGAGGTCAGGAGATCGAGACCATCCTGGCTAACACGGTGAAACCCCGTCTCTACTTAAAAAATACAAAAAAAAACTAGCCGGGCAAGGTGGCAGGTGCCTGTAGTCCCAGCTACTCGAGAGGCTGAGGCAGGAGAATGGTGTAAACCCGGGAGGTGGAGCTTGCAGTGAGCTGAGATCCGGCCACTGCACTCCAGCCTGGGTGACAGAGCGAGACCCCGTCTCAAAAAAAAAAAAAAAAAAAGAATTGTCAGTATCCACTTTCAGTGGTTTTTAAACTTTTTTCCAGTTATTTGTCGTAATCTAATATCAAGTCAAATACTTTTAAAAAAATTGACAGATATTCAGTGCATATTATTCAGATATTAAAGGCATAATCATCTTAAAACCTACAATTTGCTGAATTACTACTTTAGCTATTTAAAAAAGAAAAATAGTTAAAGCAGCAGCATTTTAAGAAGTTCTTGTTACAGAAATTCTATATACAGAAAGCAGTAAAAAACTGATCAGTTTCTCTTTTTAAAGTTTTTTCTCAAATGCTTATGTATTGTCTAATTTTTATTGCACTTTCTAAAGTTGGTATTATTGTTTTGTTATGGCCAGATTTTAGCTGTCCTTGTAAATAGTGAAGTCTTTGAGGGCAAGTTGTATATCCATTTTATTATTACAGTCTTCTGTGGCTTACAGCATTGTGCCTTGCAGAGTATCTCTGGGGTCACTGATTGAAGCAGTTCTCTTTAGATTGTTACTTGCACATATGGCAAGGGGCTTTGTGTTAGTCACAGATACACACAAGTTGCAGTCTAGGTTCAGGTACCTAACTAGCTTTCTAACCACAGAAATCCCCCTTGTAACTTCCTGCTTCCCCTTTGTAATTAATCTTGTGGGAAGATACTTTGACACTATGCATAGAACCTGTGTCTCATCATTTTTTCACTCACTAATCTGAACATCCATTCTTTATTCTTGCCTGCAACAGTACTTAATGTTGACTTTCTACTTCCATCACTTCTTCTGCATTTATTAGTTGGAACTCCACTGCAAAGATGAGCTCAGTTTTATATTTACAGCTGTATGCATTTATGAATGTTTATTTTATCCAATGGGTTGGAATCCATTGCTATCATTATTATTATTATTATTATTTTTGCTTAAATGGTCCTAGATGTGGCCATTGGGAATTGCTTTCATTTGGCCCCTGTGTCTTCTGGACAAGCATCCTTTCTGAGGACTTTCTGGTGTCATAGTATGTTCCTGGTTCATCTTTCATTTTCCCTGCCCTAGCCCTGCAGTCAACCATTTCTTCTGGGAGCCTGGATCTTTTTCTAGAGAATGATAGCAAACATATTTTAAAGAGGTTCTGTATCTGTATTTTGATCATCACTTAGCATGGGAAACTATAATTGGGGAAATGGTAGGTAGAAGAAAGTAATAAGCTTCAAAGTGGCTCCTCAGTTATTTAGTGTGAGGTAGTGATGTATTTGGCTATTAATGGATTTTTATCAGATGCTTTGAGTTAAAATTAGAACGCACCAAAGCTTGTGAAATATATTCAAATATTGGAAGGTATATTTAATAGAGACATTTTGTAGAATGTGAAGAAAGAGGACAGGCATAGGTCATTGTTTTCAGGAAAGTTATGTTTATATTTGGCCAAGAGAAGGCAAAGCTGTTTAATTCCTGCTTTGCTTTCTCCAACGAAAATGGAATCAGGGCCAGGTGCGGTGGCTCACGCCTGTAATCCCAGCACTTTGGGAGGCTGAGGCGGGCAGATCACAAGGTCAGGAGATCAAGACCATCCTGGCCAACATGGTGAAACCCCATCTCTACTAAAAATATAAAAATTAGCTGGGCATGGTGGCGGGCGCCTGTAATCCCAGCTACTCAGGTGGCTGAGGCAGGAGAATCGCTTGAACCCGGGAGGCAGAGGTTGCAGTGAACCGAGATTGTGCCACTGCACTCCAGCCTGGGCGACAAGAGCGAAACTGCACCTCAAAAAAAAAAAGAAAAGAAAAACGAAAAACAAAAGAAAATGGAATCAATGTGATTAAGGGTGAATTGATGTCCCAGAATGACAGCAAGCCTCTAAGAAATGGTTTAGCCAATATAAATAAGTTTGCTTTTCCATCTGTATCTGTCTGTCTGTCTTATATGTTTGTATGTCTCTCTCTCTGTCTCTCTCTCTCTCGACAGGGTCTCTGTTGCCCAAGCTGGAGTACAGTGGTATGGTCATGGTTCACTGCAGCCTCGACCTCCCTGTCTCAAGTAATCCTCCCGCCTCAGCTTCCCAGGTAGCTGGGACCACAGGTATGGCACCACCGTGCTTGGCTAATTTTTTTTTTTTTAATTTTTTTTTTTAATTTTTTTTTTTTTTTTTTTTTTTTGAGACGGAGTCTCACTCTGTCCCCCTTGCTGGATTGCAGTGGCCGGATCTCAGCTCACTGCAAGCTCCGCCTCCCGGGTTCAGGCCATTCTCCTGCCTCAGCCTCCCGAGTAGCTGGGACCACAGGCGCCCGCCACCTCGCCCGGCTAGTTTTTTGTATTTTTTAGTAGAGACGGGGTTTCACTGTGTTAGCCAGGATGGTCTCGATCTCCTGACCTCGTGATCCACCCGTCTCGGCCTCCCAAAGTGCTGGGATTACAGGCTTGAGCCACCGCGCCCGGCCTTTTTTTAATTTTTGTTTTTTGTTTTTTGAGATGGAGTTTCGCTCTTGTTGCCCGAGCTGGAGTGCAACTGCACGATCTCAGCTCACTGTAACCTCTACCTTCTGGGTTCAAGCCTCATTCTCCTGCCTCAGCATCCCCAGTAGCTGGGATTACAGGCACACACTGCCATGCCCAGCTAATTTTTGTATTTTTAGTAGAGACGGGGTTTCACCATGTTGGCCAGCCTGTTCTTGAACTCCTGACCTCGTGATCCACCTGCCTTGGCCTCCCAAAAGTGCTGGGATTACAGGCATGAGCCACTCCACTTGGCCTTTTGTATTTTTAGTAGTGATGGGGTTTTGCCATGTTGGTTGGCCAGACTTGTCTCGAACCCCTGACCTCAGGCGATCCACCTGCCTTGGCCTCCCGAAGTGCTGGCATGAGCCATTGTGCCCGGCCTGCTTGGCTGATTTAAAAATTTTTTTTTGTAGAGATGAAGTCTTCTGATGCCCAGGCTGGTCTTGAACTCCTGAGCTCAAGTGATCCTGTCATCTTGGCCTCCCAAAGTGTTAGGATTACAGGTGTGAGCCATTGCCCTGGGCCACTTTTCCATCTTTACATGGGGTGAAGGGAGATTGCAAATATATGCATGTCGTGGAGAATGAGCTGTGGCCAGATATCCTGCTTGTGTGAGAGGAGAAGGTTGCGTAGATTCTGAAGATTTCAGATAAAGTCTGTCTGAACTTACTGAGCGCAGCCATTTCAGAGAACAGATGGTGAAGTAGCTGGTTCCTGCCTGAGCACTGGGGAAAAGAACTAGGCGAAGACTAAAAACATGTGATTGCGGATCAATCTCCTTTTCTTTACAGAGGGACCAGTTGGTACGTGGAATAACCCTCTGGACAGAAACTGGGTTTCAGCAAAACTGTTGGCAGATTCTGTTCTGATACTGTACAGTGTAGTGCAGGAGGGCCTGGATGAAACACTGCATGGATAGCTGGCTCATGGCTCCCTGCCTTGTTGGAGAGAAAACTTCCATCTCGGATCAGATTTTCCTCAGTCTTTCTGAAGAGAAGCTGGGAGGGATTTTACAAGGCAGATCTTAAATGCAGAGCTTTTCACTTAAACAACAAAAAATAAAAGTAGACAGATATTATGTGAGATAGATATGGCTAAGTTCTATGAAAAAGTATTCTGTCTTTATATGACTGTTTTGCTACAACCCATCCTTTTTTGTGGCTGCTGAGGTAGCATTCATACCAAGGAGAGCTAACACCCTTCCTTTGGCTTGGCAACATAATCTAGCTAGCGGTTCCCCAAATTGGAGTGTGCATCAGAATTAACTGGAGGGCTTGTTCAGCTAGTTGCTGGCCTCCACCCCACAGCTTCTGATTCAGCAGGTCTGGGATGGAACCCGGTCATTTGCATTTCTGACAAGCCCCAGCTGATGCTGATGCTGCTCATCTTGGGACCATACTTTGCGAACTACTTGCTTAGTCTGTGTGGCAGTACAATCCCCCAAAGCCCATTGATTTATCCAATAAAAGTTCATTTCTTGCACATACAGAGTTTGCTATGCAGAGTTTGCATTTCTCTGGGGCAGTCATCCCTTCCACCGGTAACTCAGTGATCAAGGCTGTTTCTTTCAGCCCCATTGTCTTAACGTAGGTGTTACTGAAAAACAGACTGGAGAGTCATGCCTGGTCTTTACACGCCTGGTCATTCTGGGTGTGATGCACAACACATGTCATTGGCCAGAATGAACTATGTGAGCAGCCCCAAATATATTCCCCCGTGTACCGCAAAGGGGAGGGAATGACAAGTACTATTTGCCACCTGCAGTAAGGTGGCCACAGTGAATCTAAACGATGGGAAGGGTTCCATTGCACCAATTTAAGATGGATGCTGACAACTAGCAGAGGAGGGTAAGCAGAATGCTGAGAGTCTAGAAACAGTGGCAGGAGGAAGAGAGAAGTTGGGGTTAAAGGGAGCTTTGATAGCTGTCTTCAGATAGATGTCCTCTGTGTGAGGACCAGCATGTGATAATTCCAGACCAGCTGGGGCCATGCGTGAGTGAAATGTCTGCCTACCTGTTGCTGAAAGTATTCAGGGAGTGGCCAAATGCTCACTTGTAAAACAATGGAATAGAATGGATTCTAGGGTTGGCTGGGCACAGTGGCTCACGCCTATAATCCCAGCACTTTTGGGAGGCTGAGGTGGGTGTATCATTTGAGGTCAGGAGTTCGAGACTAAAATGGCCAATATGGTGAAACCCCACCTCATGATGGCAGGCATCTGTGTAGTCCCAGCTACTCGGGAGGCTGAGGCAGGAGAGTTGTTTGAACCCAGGAGGTATAGATTGCAGTGAGCCGAGATTGCGCCTCTGCACTCCAGCCTGAATGACAGAGCGAGACTGCATCTAAAGAAAAAAAAATGGATTCTAGGGCCAATGTGACCTTTCTCCTCGGACACTGGAATGAAAGGAAACTACCAGTGGTAATCCATGTAGTAGCCATTGCTGGTGTGAGGTGGATATTTTAAACCAGTCACAGTCTAAAAGTCATTCCATGGACTAACCAAGTCTCTGTAGAAAGCATTTGGTTTTACAGTTAATCTACTTTGTGGATCAAACAGAACTTCTGGGAAGAAGTCCTTGTCCGCAGGAAGGCTGTGGGGGAGCAGTGAGCCTGACTCGGTGGCTGCGCACGAGAATCACCTGGAGAGCCTACGGCCCAGCACACTTGTGCTCCCTAGACCAGCTAATTGGCATCTCCAGGGATGGGACCTGGCCCTGGCATTCTTAAAGCTTCCAGGTGATTCCGGGGTTGCGGCAGGGCCGGGAGCACTCATAGCACCTGGGATCTGCTGCGCACCTGTCCTTGCTGCTGACGCTCATTGCTGCGGCCCTCACTGTGGCTGCTGTAGCACCGACACACCTTTGCTGAGTTTATGTTTTGGGGAAGGTTGATCCTAAGTGTATTTGTTTAAAGACTCCACCCAACGTTCACTCTTGGTTTAAAGACTCCACCCAATGTTCACTCTTGGTGGTGAAGGCAGGGGACACGACTCTCTGGACGTTGGAGATTACAGCATTAGTAAGTAGAGGAATAGCTGGGCCATAAGTCGGTTCGATATAATTTAAAGCCTGATTATAAATGATTTTAGGATGTCTTAATGTGATTTGGTGGTTTGGAATACTTGCTATTATGTAGCCTTTTCCATTCTGAAATTCACTTTCAGTTCACTCAGAGATGTAGGTGAAAGACAGACAGCAGTGGCAGTGAAGGAAAGTGGGAGAATGAAAGGATCAGAGTGTGGAGAGATGAACAGGCCACTGAGGCAGGTGTGCTGTTGTTACTTTTGAAAAGAATTGCAAGGCAATCAGCTTGCATTTCCCAGTTTGGGACCACCACGCTCAGTCAGATTCACTGTGGAGCTTCGCAGAGACTCTCACTTGCACAGTGTTTAAAAGAAAAGAAAAGTATATGTGTGTGTGTGTGTGTATGTATATGTATATAAATTTTTTAAGTGCCCACCTGGCCGGGTGCAGTGGTTCACGCCTGTAATCCTAAGACTTTCAGAGGCTGAGGCAGGAGGACTGCTAGAGCCCAGGGCTTGAGGCCGCAGTGAGCCGTAGTCCTGTCACTGCACTCCAGTGTGGGCAACAGAATGAGACCCTGTCTCAAAAAAAAAAAAAAAAAAAAGAAAAATTTTTAGAAGTGCTCACCCACACAACCTGGAACCTAGCCGTGCGTATGAAATGTGTGGTAGGGCATAATTTCCCCTCTTAATCTCCCTGAAACTTCTTTAGAGAACTTTGTGAAATAAAGAAAACATTAATCTCCATCTTGTTTCTGTCTTCCTGCTGTACTGTGGTGATGGCCATTAGTTAAGGGGATGAAAATACTGAAATACTATCTAGTTTGCATAGTTCATTACCAGATGGTTTCATTTTCCTTCTTTTACTGTTAGAGTTCATCCTGTTGTCATTAGGCATGCCTTACTACAAAGTCTCTTATTTAATCTAAATGTAGAGAGAGAATAGATTTTTATCCTTCTAAAACTCATCTTTTAGCTATGGCGACTTTGACTTCCTGCCAAAATCCTGTTACCCTAGCAACAGGTAAAATTAAAAAAAAAAGTTTCTCCTATCTTTTTTGGCTTAGAACTTACTTGTGATCTCAAGGTTTTAGGAGAAGTATCTTTAAATCAGTTGCATGTTCTCTTCTATCTCTGGTTGACTGTTAGAGAATGATGGCTTTTCACTTGATTCTGCATTTGTGTCACATGTGATTAAAAGGCACATAAGTCAGAGTTTGTATATTCATGCTAGAAATGTACATCACTGCTGGCTTTATGAAACTTATTTTTCATCAGTTTTGGCCACTGGAATTGATATTTTGTGTGTGTGTGTGTGTGTGTGTGTGTATATATATATATATATATATATTTTTTTTTTTTTTTTTTTGAGACAGAGTCTTGCTCTGTTGCCCTGGCTGGAATGCAGTGGCGTGATCATAGCTCATTGCAGCCTCACACTCCGGGTCATGAGCAGTCTGCCAACCTCAGCCTCCTGAGTAGCAGGGACTACAGGTGACCACTGCTGTGCCCAGCTAATTTTTATTGATTTTCATTTTTTTGTAGGGAGTTGGGGGCAGAGGGAGTTGTCCGTCTTTGTTGCCCTGGCTGGTCTCAAACTCCTGGCCTCAAGTGATCCTCCAGCCTCAGCCTCCCAAAGTGCCAGGATTACAGATGTGAGCCATCACACCTGGCCTATACTTTTATTATATTCTAAATATTTTTCTTATGTGTAATTATATGTATCTTATATATAATATATATTTCTTATACTATATAAATCTATAATTCTTTTTAATACCAATTTTATTTTTATTACAATTTATATTTTATTAGTTTATTTGATATTTTATTAACATGGTTTACTATATGTAGTTTTCTAAAGTCCTTCACTTGATTTAATAAAAACCTTTTTTTAATGTAAGGCTATAAATGTGTTGTAAAAAGGATGTTGAAAATATTTGGTTCAGAGCATATTAAGATACATATTGAACTACTGGTGATTTTGGTAGCTCGTGGCTAAATTGGAAGGTGGGGTGTTAAGGATGCTGGGGCTGACCCTGTCTGAGGGATTACCCTACTTACTATCTCATTGCAGCAGGCTCCTGAGGGGAGACAGTTACGAATCCCGCTTTCAGGTGAGGAAATGAAGCCTGAGAAAGGTTCAGTAACTTACCCCGGGGTTCTGCAGCCTGGCAGAAGCAGATTTCTAGCCCAGACTCCGCAGTTTGCACAGCATGAAAGCTGACATTTCAAAAGCTGCTGAATTTTAGTCTCCTTGAATCTTTCAGTATAGATGTGGGACAGTTAGCAAATATGACCTTCCATCCAGTTTTTATTGCTGCTTTTGATGTAGTCGTTTTCATTTAGGTGTTCGATCTTGGTTAAAGTTGGTTATGCCATCGTTAACTGGACGCATGTGTGTAGTTCTGGAAGACTGAGTGTCGTGGTTTTATATTCCTTAGCTGGGGCCTGATGCTTTACTGGAATTACTTGCAGTTGCTGTTAACAGCACCATGGTGGTGTTAATTAATCGGGCAAATCTTCCTGCAGAATAATGAAATGTTTTAGAGTGGTTTGAATTTAGCAGTTGCCTGGGATGTATCTGGGGGCTGCATGGATTGTAGCAGGGCCTAAGCCTCATGAGGGACAGAGCCTCTTCCTGCAGAGTCTCGAAAATCTGGAGAAATGCACCAGGGAGAGGTCCCTTCCTGACTCCGGGAGTTATCTTAAAGCAGAGGCTCTCAAGGGAGAGAGCACAATTAGAATCAGGGTTTTTTTTGAGTCTGGTTGTGGGGGTTTGAGATGTGGAGAAGTGGGTAGGACCTGGGTAGGAGTGAAGTCTATTTTTAAATTTCTCTAGATAATTGTGTTACCTTCACACTCACATACGTTCCCTCCTACTCTCCTACCCTCTCTCTTCTCCTTGAGAAGTTCTGCTGTAAAGGGATTAAGCTGAGCGATCAGCTATTTAGGGGATTTTGCTCTTAATACTGGAGAGTTTATAAAAGCTGCCTCACAGGAAGATGAGATTGGAGAAGAATTTCAGTTTAGGTGTTACATATTTTTAAGAATAGCTAGAAAAAACATGAATTTTTACTTTGGGTGTTATCTTTCATTTAAAATGTTTATCTTAAAATTGCTTGCCTTGGTGTTTATAATTTGTTTCTAAATTATATTTTATAACTATTATGTGTTTTAGCAAACCTGTTTATTTTTGGATCATGAACAAGAATCTGGAAAGCCCCAAGCTTGCCCCAGTACCAGGCAATTTTCACTGAACTGAAACAAACTGAAAGATACAAAGAAGGAACCATAAGGTTTGCCCTCTTAAATTGAAAGAAAATGAAATGACGAGTGACCAGTTTCCATTTCTAAAATTTACTGATTATTTTTCCATTAGGGACAGAAAAATAAATCCTTTCAAGACTGACTAACACAGTGTTTTGAAAATGTGACACAAATAAGACTGTAAAATATTAGTCCACATCTTGTATATAGCCAGAAAAGGGTTTTTCTTTTCTTTTTTTTTTTTTTTCAGGTTCTTATGAAGATGTGCTCTTTAGTGCGACGTGTTGGTGCCCGGTCAGATGTCTGTCTGTCGGAGGCACTTTTCTGTAAACTCACCCGAGGTTGCTATAAACAAGGTTGAAGGGCTATAAATGTGTATTTATATATGTCCCGTTATGTGGTCTGAGGAAAAAGCTGTGGCGTTATTAACCCTTTTTATTGTTACCGTGTGCACCTTATGACACTGCATGAGAGTATATTAATGTACATCCCATTGGATATTAAGTATAAAAACCCCACATCGAACGATGTGCAATGAAATTATTAACACAAAGTAATAGTAAGGCAAAGGTGTTGAGTCCAGTAATCAGGTCAGTGGGCTTCTTTCTGAAAGTCTGCTAGGATTTAGGGACTGGTGGTCCCAGGGGAGGGTCCCCAACAGAACCCATTGTCAGATAACAGAGCTTTCCCTGATAGACCCTACACAGCTGCCAGAGCATCTCTTGGAAGTGTGACTGTCATAGGCGGCCTTGGAGCCCTCCGTGATCTCACCCTGCCTCCTTTTCCACCCCTCCTCCCCCGGACCCCTGCCGATGCTTGTTCCAGCAATGCAGAGCTGCTTGCAGTTTCCTGACATGCCACATTCTTCCTTGTCTTTGTTACTTTCTGTTCCTTTTGCCTGGACGTGCCTTTCCTTGCCGCATTGCCTGCCTGTGAGCTAGTTGTGGCCAGCAGGTCTCTCCATCCCCGCCCTGCCCGCTGTGCACCCTTCCGCGCACCTGTGGCTGCCTCTACCATACCTTTTTTTCTGCCGTTGTTCAACAGATTATAATCTCCTCAAGGGCATGGAGAGCCTGGCAAGTTAGAGTCAGAGCTCAGTAAAAACCGTGGAAGGAATTAATTGAAATGCACGGCATTTGGTCTGCCATGGCCTGCTGGGTTGCTGAGGCTGCTTCAGACCTCAGTTTGGCTGAGGACTGGCTGTAGCTACTTACTCTCACCACTTTTTATTACTATAGATTTGCACCTTCTACCTTGCTGCACGGCAGTTGCAAGCCTTTGGCCAGAATTGCCGGCTGAAAGGGAGTGGTTCAGTGCAGGCTCATTAAGCATGTGTTAGAAAAAAATCATTTACAGCACTTGAGTGGTGGATACCAAGCTGTATCTTTGCGTACAAAGTACAGCACATATGGTACTCGTCTCTGAAAAATCAGTACCCTACAAGGCATGCAGGCAATAACGGGTTAGAACATGGTGCTTAAGAACACCACAGTGACTAAGATGTTTACAGATACTTCAGACATTTGTAGTTCATTGCCTACAGGGCTGCTGTTATTTTGTAGGCCAAGGAAGATATTTCCTTCCCTGGCTTTTCCTGTTTATCTCTAAGGGGCCCAGAAGGTAGAGGCTCCCTTGACACTGGGCTGGTGCTGTTACTGAGACAGGAAAAATAAGAGACTTGGTGCCTGTCTCTGTGTGCTTTGGGAGAATATACCAGGACTTCCTGGCCAAAAATATTTCGGATTAAAAACATTCCCATAGGCAGAGACTAAGCTCCCTCACTGTCACAGACAAGCACCTTCCTTCCAGCTCGGCTTCCAGTGCCCATGGCTGCAGCGAGTCTAGCCCCTCGCCCCTCTTTTCCTTTTGGCTTGGAGATTGGGTTCTGCTGTCTCACTGTGGTGCTCCCATACCTGGAAGCTTACTGATGGCAAAGCCTTGGCTTCTTGCAGACCCAGGCCAGTGCCTTCCTGAACCTTCTCCCTTGTCCTCTCTCAACCTGAAGTCCCTTCTTGGGACCCAGGGATCCCCCCCGTCCCTGGAATCCGTGGCAGGCAGAGCACAGACATAGATCCCTTGGGGTGGCGGGGCGGGGAGGAGTTTCGTATCTCTCATGCCTTGAAGAACCCAGATTTGCACTGATACTAGGTTTCTTCATTGAATCGGTGCTGAAAAGGGTGGTTTGTCTCTGTTGCATTGGTCCAGTGTTGTGATTCTACTGCAGTGCCTGGTGAGGCTGTTATGGACTTGGCCTAGAATGCAACTGTCGTTTGTAATTTCTTTAGGAAAATATGTTCCTTAATCCAACTGGCAGACCAGATTTCAGATTTTAAGAATTTAGGACATGATTCCGTCTGTAAATTGACATTACCTTGAAACCCAAAACAACTAGAAAATAATTTAGCCACAGATGGGGACATCAAAGGAAATAAGAGGCCATTCCCGGGCTTGGTTGAATGAATAAGGACTTGTAAGATAGACAGCACCAGAAGGTAACTGAGAGGAAGGAGATGCTCGCTCGCTTTAGTTTTAAGTTGGGAAAACTTCAGACCCAGAGGGACTGCAGCACTTTTTGCAGAGCACTTTAGCCCTTGTGCCTGGGCCTCGGGGTGTGGGCTTTTCCACAGCCACCCTGAGTTGTGAGTGAGAACACACACTTACTGCTTGGCAGGAGGAGAGCTGGGACCTGGGTGAGACCAGCACAGAGGAAAGTTCTGTCCAGTCTGCCAAATCCAGCAAGTCCGCATTAATGTCCAGTTGGAAGGGTGGTTCAGGGAGAAAGACGGGCTCCACTCTCATACCCTTTCTTCATGTGTCCTCAAAACCAGTCATTGCAGCACCACAATCAACACCGACATGGAGCACAGAGGAGCATCTTCATCGCCGCCCGGCAGCTGGGGCTCTCTCCTGGGTACACAGCACCTTCCTGGGACACTCCAACGGGTCACTTGTGCGCCGCCCTTTTTCTATTACACCTTCAGATATGATGGTTGATTATACGTACTGGTGGGACCTTATTAAAGTGGTCATTCAGGCAGTTGGAAAGTTTCTATATGATCTGGGGCTAGGACTGGAGAAAGTGACATGTCATCATTAGGTCTGTTAGCTTTTTTGACATTTGTGTTTGCTTGTTTACTTTCTAATGTTGTTAACACATTTTTTTATTGATCTGATAAAAACAGTAATTATCTTTAAAAGGAATGATTAGTTTCTTTTGTCTTTTGGTTTGTGGAAATAAATACTAGAGTCTGTGTAAGTCTTCAAGCGGTAATTTTTATTATGTAGCAATGTTTGTCCCCCCCGCCCCCCGCGAAGATGGAGTCTCGCTTTGTCGCCCAGTCTGGAGGGCAGTAGTGCGATCTCAGCTCACTGCAGCCTCCCACTCTGGGTTCAAGCTATTCTCCTGCCTCAGCCTCCCGAGTAACTGGGATTACAGGCGCATGCCACCACTCCTGGCTAATTTTTTTGTGTCTTTAGTAGAGATGGGGTTTCTTTTTATTTATTTATTTATTTATTTATTTATTTATTTATTTATATATTTTGAGACGGAGTCTTGCTCTATTGCCCAGGCTGGGTGCAGTGGCGCGATCTCTACTCACTGCAAGCTCCACCTCCTGGGTTCACGCCATTCTCCTGCCTCAGCCTGTCGAGTAGTTGGGACTACAGGCACCTGCTACCACGCCTGGCTAATTTTTTTTTATAGTTTTAGTAGAGACGGGGTTTCACCATGTTAGCCAGGATGGTCTCGATCTCCTGACCTCGTGATCCGCCCGCCTCTGCCTCCCAAAGTGCTGGGATTATAGACGTGAGCCACTGCACCCAGCCATATTTGTTCTTTTATAAAATACTAGCTATTAAATGGGGAAAAATCTTTCACAGTGACCTTTTTCTGTTCCAATTGCTTTGTGATTAAAAAGGGCCAAAAGATTGTTTAACTACTAGAAGAAAATATTCTGTGTATTCCTGCCAGTGGTCCCTTTTTGAAGACTGGATTCTCTATAAGAGAAATAACATGTCACCCATCTGTAGATGAACATCTTCGGAACCAGGGAGGTTTCAAAGGTAGGACAGATGCCTGCAAGTAGAAGAAGGGGAATGAAGTTGAGCCAGATCCAGACAAATAGGGCAGCAAAGATTTTTTTCATAGTCAGGTGGTCTCTGGTGAATGTTTCAGAGTTTATGGCCATGGCAGTGCACGCCCCAAGGCACCTGTCAGCTCTCTTTCCTTTCCGGGGCGTCAATCATTGTGAAGGAGAGGCAGTAAAGATTAGTCAGGATTAATGAAGAAGTACCCAGTGGATGGCACGAGGGTATTGACCCAAGAGTCCCCTGACAGAGAAGAGATGTGAGGTCTGTTTAGGGTCTGCAGTGAGAGCCCCAGACCTCTGCTGCACATCCCCACTGGCCAGTGGAGGTGGACGCAGAGGCCCGTGGCAGGCGCATACCCCTGGTAGCCCCACCGTGCCCTGGCAGGCATTTCTGGGTTTCATTGGCATGATGCTGGCAGCTTGTTAGAAAGTTTTAGGTAGCCTTCCTTCAGCACTTTCTTTTTTCCTCTGCCCGAGTGTCTGACATTGCTCTAAGCTCAAACTACAGTGCAACCCGTCTCTTTCCCATCTGCTCCGGATTTGGCCTTCTGTTCTTGTGCATTTGTTACTGTTTGCGTCATTGCTTTTTCAATTGTACAATGTCATCAGCAGACCAGACAGTCTCATAACCAGGAACTTCGGAGAGTTGGTTTTGTTTTTGTTGTTTTAAATAAGCATAGCGGTAAGCACACGTCGGTTTAACCCTCTTTATTTCAAAGTTGTCACCTTGGTAATCTAGGCGCATGACAGTGGTAGTGCTGGTTCTCAGAACCTGTTTAGAGCATGGCACATGAAAAACAAAACATTCTTTTCACTTTATAGTTATGACTGGCTTTAGCTAGATTATCTACATAAATTCACATGAATTTGGTTCTGAATGATTGAGACTTGTCTCTGTCTTCTGTTGAATGTGAAACAGTGGTCTCAGTCAGGGATCAGCAAACTGTGTTTCATGGGCCCGCCACCTGTTTTTGGAAATAATTTATGAGAACACAGTCACACCCATTCATATAATTATTGTCTCTTCTTGGTTTTAAAATATAAGGGCAGAGTTGAGTAGTTGCAACAGAAACCTTATGGATTCTGGCCTAACATACTGTCTGGCCATTTAGGGAAAAAGTTGTTTGACTGTTTACCTATCACTTTGGTAGAGTTGAAGACTAGAGCTGGTGTTGGAAACTCCCTTGGTGAACGTGCTAGTGGTGGTAGAATGAATCTTCTTTAGCGCAGTTTGGCATTTAAAGAGGCTTAACATTTTTCACAACCTTTATATTAGAAAAACTGCTTTCAATAATTCATACAAGGGAAATAATTGATTACAGAAATTTGTATCTGTAGTTACTAAGAAGTTGAAACAACCTGAATCATTAATAGAAAATAAACAATTCATGGTTCATTTGTGCAACAGAATACGATACACTTGTTAAGAATGCAGAACTAGGCCGGGCGCGGTGGCTCAAGCCTGTAATCCTAGCACTTTGGGAGGCTGAGACCATCCTGGCTAACCCGGTGAAACCCCGACTCTACAAAAAATACAAGAAACTAGCCAGGCGAGGTGGCAGGCACCTGTAGTCCCAGCTACTCGGGAGGCTGAGGCAGGAGAATGATGTAAACCCAGGAGCCGGAGCTTGCAGTGAGCTGAGATCCGGCCACTGCACTCCAGCCCGGGCGACAGAGCAAGACTCCGTCTCAAAAAAAAAAAAAAAAGAATGCAGAACTAGCCGGGCATAGTGGCTCACGCCTTTAATTCCAGCACTTTGGGAGGCTGAGGTGGGTAGATCGCCTGTGGTAAGGAATTTGAGACCAGCCTGGGCAACATGGTGAAACCCCGCCTCTATTAAAAATACAAAAGTCATCCAGGTGTGGTGGTGCATGCCTGCAATCCCAGCTACTTGGGAGGCTGAGGCATGAGAATCACGTGAATCCCAGGGCAGAGGCTATGGTGAGCTGAGACTGCAGTACTGCACTCCAGCTTGGGTGACAGAGACTCTGTCTCAAAAACAACACCACGAAAACAAAACAGAACTGTCAATGTGTGTGGATATGTGTGTTTTACAAGTGAAAATCAGGTTAAAAGCCAACGTGTATAATATAGATCAGTTTTATAAATATAAATACACGTCAGTGTGTATATTCAGAAAAGAAATGGGAAGGCTGTGTCATTAGAAATTGACAGTGATTGTTTTGATGGGTGAGATTGGAAGCAATCTTTTCTCTTTTACATTGTGCAATAAGCATTTGTTACTTTGATAAAGAAATAAGAAAATGAAGGCCACAGTTACTTGAGTCTGAAGTCTAGATGCACCATACGTGCTTCACTTTGAAAATGGAAGCTGCTGGGCAGGAATTCCTTCAATATCTAGGCCCCTTCCTCACCCACCCACCCCTGACTTTAATAAGCATCACACCTGTCCCTGGATGACGCCTTGGCTCTGGCCACACAGGAAGAGCTGTTCTTCCTGTGTCTGAATCCCTCCCTGTCTCCCTGCTCATTCATTCATCTCTCGCCTCTATCCTCAGCCTCTTCGTTTATTACAGGCTGTTTTTTTAATCAGTATTTAAACACTGTCATGTCTCGCCCATCTTGCTGGAAGTAAGCAGAGTTCCTCTGTGTGCAGCACTTTCTCCTAAATTCGTTACTCCGCGATTACTTTGTAGAACCTACTGATGTTTTCCAAGTAGATAATTGTGTTCAGTTAATGTTTATTTATTCATTTCCACAGTGAGTATTTACTGTTTTCTGTATGCTGAATGCCAAGGATGCAGAGATGAACAATTCATAGCTTCTGTTCTCAAGGAGCTTATAGGGGAGGGAAAATGCCCCAAACATCCCTTTAATAATTAAAAAACAACAAAACTTTGGTAGTAGGCTTTTCCTTTGAAGAAGGAGGCTTACTATAAGTTGGTGTTTTACCCACTGATTGAAATACATATATATATATATATATATATATATATATTTTTTTTTTTTTTTTTTTTTTTTTTTTTTTTTTTTTTGAGATGGTGTCTCACTTGCTCTGTCACCCAGGCTGGAGTGCAGTGGCGCTATCTCTGCTCACTGCAACCTCTGCTTCCCGAGTTCAAGCAATTCTTGTGCCTCAGCCTTCTGCGTAGCTGGGATTACAGGCATGTACCAGCATGCCTGGCTAATTTTTGTACTTTTAGTAGAGACAGGGTTTTGCCACGTTGGCCAGGCTGGTCTTGGACTCCTGGCCTCAAGTGATGTGCCCGCCTTGGCTTCCCAAAGTGCTGGGATTACAGGCATGAGCCACTGCGACTGGCCAGAAAGATTTTTTTGTTACCTTAATAAGTCATTAGAGAAATGCAAATTAAAACCACAACAAAATACTACTGGCCACCCTGTAGAATGACTGAATTAAATAAAGTGGCAATACCAAATGCTAAAAGATGGCAGAACGGTGGGATTTCCTCTCCACTGCTGGTGGACATGCAGGGGACAGCCGCTCTGGAAAACAGTTGGACAGTTTCTTATTTAACACATGACTTAGTAATCCCGCTCCTGGGTGTTTACCCAAGAGAAATCATATTCACAGATGAATGTTTATAGTAAACATTTATAGTGGCTTTATTCATAATATCAAAAACTAGAAACAACCTAAATGGCTTTCACTTGGCAAGTAAACACAGTGGGGCATATCCATACTGGAACACTACTCAGCAGAGAAAAGGAATGAATACCAATAGACCCAACAGCTTGGAGGAATTATACATGTATTATGCCGAGTGAAAGAAGCGAGACTCAAAGCTTCACGTGTACTGTATGGTTCCACTTATATGACAAATGGAGACAGCAAAACCAGAGATAGAAAGCAAACCTGTGGCTGCCAAGAGCGGGGTCGAGGGGGCGGGGTTGATTATAAAGGGGCATGTGGGAATTTTGGGGGATGACACAACTGTTCTATATCTTGACTGTGGTGGCAGTTATTCATAGAACTCTACTTTTAAAAAAGTGATTTTATAAACTATCTCAAACCTCAATTTTTTTTTTTGCAGTAACAAAATTTTTTTGGATATGTGCTATATTCTCATGGTTTAAAAATTTAAACAATATGAAGGAATATGGTGAAGTTTTAACTCCTAAGTTTCTTATCTTGAAGTCTGTTTAGCATATGTGCATATATGTTCTCATTCTTCTAATACAGAACACAGCTTCCGTCTATAATTTTGTGTACCAGTACTTTCTCCACTTAGTAGTTATGGTTCTTTTCATATCAGTGCATTGAGATCTTCCCTCCATTTCTATAGCAGCATGGCATCTTGTATGAGTGCATGCATATATTTAGCCAGTTCTCCTTTGATGGACCCACTGTCCACGATGGTGCAGTGAATAACCTTGAACACAGTCACTTACGCTATAATGCTTATGTTGAAAATATAAATTTATTCCAGTGCCACTGATCTATCAGAATAATGGGAGCTTAACCTGAATTTCATGTTTGCTTATGTGTGATTTCATCCCTGAGAAATACTACGTGACTACAGAATGCTGTGGAGTTGTGTAGGAGCACACAAAACACACACACACACACAACACACACACCCCCGATTTCACCAGCGCCTCCCTCTCACTGTGGGTCACAGCCGTCCACAGCTGGTATTGCAAGCTTCCCTTCCACTAAGATTGGCCTCCTTCCCCCACTTCACAGTAACTCACAAGCTGTAACCCTCTGACCTCCACAAGCTCACTGCAGGTCTTTTTCAAGGTAAAATGCAGTGTTTTTTTTTTTTGCATTTCTTAACCATTTGATGTAGTTAATATTTTCATTTGATGTGTCACTGACAAAGTCTTGAGTGCTGTCACTGTGACTCCATTTTTGCTAGAGACCCTGGTTTTATTGTTGAATTTTTGCGTAGTGCGGTCATTTTTAGGAGCACAGATGTTGCCTTACGGCAGAAATGGGCTGTAGTAAGTGTGCCGGTCTCTTCATTAGAATAGATTGCCCGGTGGAAGGGGTCAGAGCTTTAAGAGTGAATTTTGGAGGGACTGCCTGCTGCTGTGCTATATTTAAATCATATAATTGGCTTGGTTTTTCCTTTTTCATAAAAAGGTGTGATGATGGAGCTGAAGGGCATGTGTCAGCAAGGGTGGAGGATAATCCTGTACCCTGCAGTCTTAAGTTTGTGGGAGTTTCTGGCTGCATGGTGGTTGTTAAGGAGGCTCTTGCGTGTTGGCGCAAGGCAGATGCCTCATGCAGGCAGGACTCCCAGGACAAGGTGAGATGTGGATGCGTCCCCAGATCTGGGTATGAAGTTACGACTTTTCTCCCTCTGACTTCCCCAAAGTCACTGGAAACAGACTCGTAAGCAGGGAAACAGAAAGGACCAGTTATGAGAATGGGAAGTTTCTGATTGTGAGGGAAGCCCCATGGCAAACCGAGACACGTCCACCAAGTGCCCTCCAGGAAGAACGGCTTGCCGAGGCAGTACCATCCCAAGCACAGAAGCAGCACGGGGTAGAGCACGCGTAGCACCATCACTGGAGAAAAGGAGGCGGGGTTAATGCTTGCTTCCCTGAAGCTGCGAAGATGAAAGCCAAAAATGAGAAAGGAGGAAGAAATTTTAGGAAGTGTACCCGAGTGTTTATTTTGATATTTTACTCTCAAAAAGTTTTATGTTGAAAACTTTGGGAACCCTGCCAGCTTATCAGTTCACTATTTCTTTAAAGAGTTCTATTTAAAAACAAAGTAACTCGGAACTGAGTAGGAAGACATGTTCCTTTTCTGATCTTAGTTAACTGTTAAAAAGTTCACTCAAAGCCCTCAATCTCAGCTTATAGTACAGTAAAGCCAGGAGGAAGCAAACGGTGGTGGCTTTACACTGGAATGCCGTTTTCCCACTTTTTAAACTTACAAAAGCAGAAGGAGCTAGTAATACTGAGGAACAGAAGTTAGGAAAATAAATTTGGGAAAGCACCTTTGAGTAAGTTTGTTTTTAAAATCTAACAGAGGAAGAAAGTCATTAGGTAATTGTGACCAGGCAGGTTTGATCCGGAAACTGGTGTTTTAAACCTCATTTTCTTGTCAGCAGTGAATTGGAAAGCCTGCTCTTATTTTTGAATTGCAGAGTTCATTTCTGCATTTCTCATAAAGATGCTGAAACAGAAGGATGTCTCTCACACATTGATTCATCTTTTGAAAATAGCTACTGATTTGCTAAGCTCTTCTTCATTTCTTACCTTAGGGTTTTCTTATTGGCATTTCCGTATTAAAATTGTCTTGATGTTAATATTACTACACAAGAAGAAATAGAATATTAAACCTGTCACCTTAATAGGAAATCTAATTTTCCTTTCTGTGGGGTCTCTTGCCCTATTGAATTGTTAGATACGTTTTTTTTCTTTATAATTTGTTTTGGTGAAGCAGTCTTGCTTTTAGAAAGATGTCTTGACTTTCAGTTGATTTTTTTTTTTTTTTGAGATGGAGCCTTGCTCTGTCTCCCAGGCTGGAGTGCAAATGGCACAATCTTCTCGGCTCACTGCAAGCTCTGCCTCCCAGGTTCAAGCAATTCTTCCTCCCCAGCCTCCTGCGGGGGGTAGCTGGGATTATAGGCACCCCCATCACGCCCGGCTAACTTTTGGTGTTTTTTTTTTTTGAGACGGAGTCTTGCTCTGTCTCCCAGGCTGGAGTACAATGGCCTGATCTCAGCTCACTCCAAGCTCCACCCCCCTGGGGTTCACACCATTCTCCTGCCTCAGCCTCCTGAGTAACTGGGACTACAGCCACCCGCCACTATGCCTGGCTCAGTTTTTGTATTTTTAGTAGAGACGGGGTTTCACCATGTTAGCCAGGATGGTCTCGATCTCCTGACCTCGTGATCCGCCTGCCTCACCCTCCCAAAGTGCTGGGATTATAGACATGAGCCACTGCCCCTGGCCCCAGTTGATTTTTATATGTAGAAAATGTAGAAAGCATTAGGTACTAGATTTTTAAATATCTTTATTGAAATACAGAACTATTGCTCATGACTTTAAAGCTTTAAAATAAAGGCTTGTTACCTCTTATTCACTCTTTGGCTGCATAAATGCTAATCCAAAAGGTTAGGGATTGCTCTTGGCTTATTTTGTGTAATCAAATCTTTAAGAATATTTTTGGGTGGCACCAGCTTCTTTGCTTTGTTCTCTCTCCTGTTGTTTCCCCCAGAGATGAACAGCATTGGTATAACTTTCAACTTGAAGAAATTTTCTCCTTTGGATTCAAGATGCTTTTGAATATCTACCAGACTGATTTGGTTTATTTAAAAGGCAGTATTTTTCTACTCTTTTTAAGTGGAAGTTGGATGCATAACTTGACTATTACAAGAGCATTTCCTGACTGGTGTGTCCCACGCTGCCTGTCCCCTTTGTTAATTGTCCTGGTGTTCTCGAAGCATCCTGGGAGGCAGGCACTGTTGCAAGCCCACCTCACAGGGGTGGGAGTGGACATTCCTGCAGGTTGAGTGGCTTTCCCCAGGTCCTGTGATTCATGAGGCAGAGACCAGGTGCCAGCTCATCTTAGGTGCTGCCGGCCAGACTCAGCCACTCCGATTTGCCTGCCGGTTTGAACGAGGACATGTTTGTCAAGCAGTTAATGAGAAAATGATTTTGAAAATTGTAGTCAGTCTGGGCACAGTGGCTCACACCTGTAATCCCAGCACTTTGGGAGGCTGAGGTCCGCGGATCACTTCAGGCAGGAGTTCGAGACCAGCCTAGCCAACATGGTGAGACCTGGTCTCTACTAAAAATACAAAAATTAGCCGGGCGTGGTGATGGGCGCTTTTAGCCCCAGCTACTTGGGAGGCTGAGGCATGAGAGTTCCTTGAACCCAGGAGGCGGAGGTTGCAGTGAGCCAAGATTACGCCACTGCACTCCAGCCTAGGCAACAGAATGAGACTCAATCTCAAAAAAATGTAATCATTTCTTTATCATGTAGATTGCAATCACTTCTTGATGTTATCTCACATGAAAACTTCTTCCTACTTCAGTGTTTAATGAGTTTAGAGCCAGATTTTGTTCCATTCATGAGGCTTGACAGCTCTTTAATTTCCTTGTGATATGACATTGTTTAGTTCTAGACTGCTATGCATGTCATAACCAAAGAATTTGTTTTAAAGTTAAGCCACTAATTTACCTCAAAGGTTCTGCATGGAGATACATTCAATTAACATATCTCAGCCTGAGTGGGAAACTTTTAAATATAAGAAAATTCGGCTTATCTACTTGACAGCGTTTGCTGTCTGTCTCTCCCTCATCCGCTAAGTATACCAGCAGGCAGCCTCCTTAAGATTGTTCCAAAGTTATCTGTTCTTGAGATGATCAAGTGATATTATTTAAAACAAAAATCCTTCTAGAAAACTTGCCTTATATAATGAATAATTACTTCGTCATTAAAGGGTAGCCAGAGATTTCATTTAACATGGCATACTAAATAAAACAGCATATTCCGTCTACCACAAATTAGGTGGTAGCTTTACTTAGTACTTACTGATACGTTTTCATGTATTTTCAGTAAAAGATTTATATAATGTTATTTCAAATACCTGGATGTTTGTGTTGAATCAAAAACCTGTGTTTTTGAGAGAGAATTTTTTTTTACCCTTATGATAATTTAACCGATCCTCCTAAAATTAGCCCCGTCATGGTTACCTCAGCCTTGTCCTCAATTTTATTTTTACTATATATTTTTTTAAAGTTTTCTGGTTTTGTTACTGTATTCCTAAATACAGGTTGAGTATCCCTAAACTGAAAGTGTTTTGAATTTTAGATGTTTTTGGATCTCGGCATATTCAAATATACATAATATCTTGGGACTCTAATTGTGATATTTGTTCATGTTTCATATATACCTTATATACATAGCTTGAAGGTACTTTTATAAAATAATTTTAAATTTGTGCATGAGACAGTTCCGACTGTGACCCGTCACATGAGGTCAGGCATGACATTTTTCACGTGTAGTGTCATGTCAACACTCAGTTTTGGATTTGGGGACCTGTAATAATGATTTAAACTGTTACAAAAGAGTTCTTAATTGTTTGAATGCATCTGTTTTCATTCTCTTAAGTGACTTTCTCTCCTTCCTCCAGCAAATGAAGAAACACCCCTGCCGCCAGTGTGACAAGTCTTTCAGCTCGTCCCACAGCCTGTGCCGGCACAACCGGATCAAGCACAAAGGCATCAGGAAAGTGTACGCCTGCTCGTAAGTCCTGGTTTCTAACGGGACGCAGTCAGAAGACTCAGGAGGAACCTCTGGAAGGTTTTTCGTGTAGTACCATCAATTTGCTGTGCTCCACAGTTGCTAGATTACATTTCTACTATTGTTTTGGCATAGAGTTTTTGGATTGGGTTGTCACACTTAAATATGAAAATAAAAAGGAGCATTTTCTTGCATATCTCATGTACATTTTTTCTGAGACAGACAGAGTCTCACTCTGTTGCCCAGGCTGGAGTGCAGTGGTGCAGTTTTGGCTCACTGCCACCTCTGCCTCCCAGGTTCAAGTGATTCCCCTGCCTCAACCTCCTGAGTAGCTGGATTATAGGAACGTACCACCACTCCCAGCTTATGTTTGTATTTTTAGTAGAGACCGGGTTTCACCTTGTTAGCCAGGCTGGTCTCGAACTCCTGACCTTGGGTGATCCACTGCTTCGACCTTGTAAAGTGCTAGGATTACAGGCATGAGCCCTGGCACCCAGCCTGATCCCTGAGTGTCCTGGGGGAGCGATTGATTGGCAGTACATGGTCTCTCTGCACACACTGAGGTGATTCGGCTAGCTTCAGGGCTGGTCACAGATTCAGTCCTCGGCTGGGCCCTTTGCAGTCACAGCATATCCTGTCTACCACAAATTAGGTAGTCACTTTACTATTTACTGATATGTTTTCATATTTATGAATATATGAAATTTTTGAAAAATAATTGACCTATTTTAATAAAGCAGGCCAAAGATAGTTTAGAAAACAGGTTGGCTGGGGGCAGTCACCACCAAAGGTGGGACAGCCTGTGACCAAATCCAAGGGACTGGGTGGGCCAACATCAACCCAGACTGCAGTGGACAGTCATAAGCAGCTACTTCATACATGAACACCAGAATATATCTCATCATTAGTGAAAGTCTATCACTCACTCAACTGGAATGTGCCTGGAGTGGGTTGATAAGAAGAAAGCATGGCTCATGAGAGAGCCAAGGACCCTGAGGCTAAAGCACTGAAATGTTACATGGATGTCAGTGTAGGCCAGATGGACCCTATGGATCAGGAGAGTCATGAAGTTTGGCTGTCAGATTTGCAGGGGGTTATAATTGGGTAGGAATCATCTGATTCAGTGAAGTTGAAGCTGTTTAAAGTCTATATGTTGAGACCAAATCAAAAGAATCGGAATTTAGAAGGATGCTCTGGGCCAAGATGACAATGGGAGGTCTGGCCCATAATGCTTCACTGATAGGTTTTGCTTATTTCCCCATGAACTTACCGTAAAATGCTGGGATTGTTCCACTAACTTACGGCCAACAAAAAATTCATCCTCATGGAGAGCCCCCATCCTTTGTGGGTGGTCCTGGCTCCTGCCACTGCCCTGCAAGGGTCTCTAATAGGAGGTCATCAGGGTTTAGGGCCAATCATTATAAATTCCTCCGAAGCCATTTTGAAGGCAGATTTGAGACCACAAGAGACTTTTTGTCCTTCCCTGCAGTAGCATTATTAATACCTGGTTTTATAGCATCCATAATGACTAGGGCCATTACCTCTGTTTTTTTTTTTTTTTTAAGACGGCTCTTGTTGCCCAGGCTGGAGTGCAATGACACGATCTCGGCTCACTGCAACCTCTGCCTTCTGGGTTCAACTGATTATCCTGCCTCAGCCTCCTGGGTAGCTGGGATTACAGGCACGCACCACCATGCCTGGCTAATTTTGTATTTTTAGTAGAGACAGGGTTTCTCCATGTTGGGCAGGCTGGTCTTGAACTCCCAACCTCAGGTGATCCACCCACCTTGGCCTCCCAAAGTTCTGGGATTACAGATGTGAGCCACTGCACCCAGCCAACTTGTTTTCTAAACTATCTTTGGCCTGCTTTATTAAAGAAAAGAGGTCAATTATTTTTCAGAGAAAAACGATTTTTGATCTGCTTATCATCTACTGAGTGACCACACATACTCAACTACCATGAGTATAAACATGCATGTTGCTTTTGTGCTTGGAGGCATTTGGGCTGGACACTCATGTCTTTGTCATGGCAGAGGATAGGAATAATTAACAGCAGCACGAAGGAGTCAAGGAGGGACTTTACACTAACGTGTTCAGCATGGTGCTCATTCTGAGAATACTGAGTCATTGAAAACTTTTGAAATGCAGTATTTTCCCCTTTCCCTTTAAAATTAAAGCCATCTAGACCTGTAAATCAAGGGACACTCCTAGCAAAACTGCTGCTTGCGTGTTGAACTGTGGTGTGAACTGAGCTCATTAGACCTGTCTGTGTGAACGATGGCTCGGGAGGCCCTTCAACCATGAGTTCTTCCACAGGAGCTTATTTTGTCAGCAAGTGCGTTATCTCCTTGCCTTTCACCCCACAGGCACTGCCCAGACTCCAGACGTACCTTTACCAAGCGACTGATGCTGGAGAAGCACGTCCAGCTGATGCATGGCATCAAGGACCCTGACCTGAAAGAAATGACAGATGCCACCAATGAGGAGGAAACAGAAATAAAAGAAGACACCAAGGTCTAACACTGCAGATGTTTGCTTTACAGTGAAATTGTGTTGACCTGCCTTTCCCTTTTTATTTTTATTTTTTAAGTGTTTGTTGCATAGTTACAGTTTTAAAAATTCAGACTGACCAGGCACAGCAGCTCAATGCCTGTAATCCCAGCACTTTGGGAGGCTGAGGCGGGCGGATCATCTGAAGTCAGGAGTTCAAGACCAGCCTGGCCAACAGGGTGAAACCCTGTCTCTATCAAAAAATACAAAAAGTAGCCGGGCATGGTGGCAGGCGCCTTAATCCCAGCTACGTGGGAGGCTGAGGCAGGAGAATCATTTGAACCCGGGAGGCGGAGGTTGCAGTGAGCCGAGATAAAGTCATTGTACTCAAACCTGGGTGACAAGCGCAGGACTTTTCTCTCAAAAAGTTTAAAGAAATAGTTTAGGCTGGGCACGGTGGCTCATGCCTGTAATCCCCACACTTTGGGATGACAAGGCAGGCTGATTACTTGAAGCTAGAAGTTCGAGACCAGCCTGGTCAACATGGTGAAACCCCGTCTCTGCTAAAAGTACAAAAGTTAGCCGGGTATGGTGAAACTCGCCTGTAATCCCTAGCTACTCAGGAGGCCGAGGCAGAAGAATCGCTGGAACTTGGGAAGTAGAGGTTGCAGTATGCTGAGATCACGCCACTGTACTCTAGTCTGGGCAAAAGAGCAAGACTCTGTCTCAAAAAAAAAAAAAAGATATTTAAAAAGCCCTCCTGTCTTTGGTGCTGTGCTAGGTCTGGAATGTAACCAAGTAAAAGCTTATGTGTGCTTTCGGGGAGTTAATCATTGAGTAAAACCTCATCAGAATACAAGTCAGACTGGTGTGGCATTAAAATACAATACTTGAAGTGCTCCTGGTGATGTGTGAAGCCAGGCTCGGTGGCTCACACCTGTAATCCCAGCACTTTGGGAGGCTGAGGCAGACAATCACGAGGTCAGGAGTTCGAGACCAGCCTGGCCAATATGGTGAAACCCCGTCTCTACTAAAAATACAAAAATTAGCCGGGCATGGTGGTGCACACCTATAGTTCCAGCTAAGCGGAAGGCTGAGACAGGAGAATTGCTTGAACCCAGGAGGCAGAGGTTGTAGTGAGCCAAGATAGTGCCACTGCACTCCAGGCTGGGCAACAGTGCAAGACTCCATCTCAAAAAAAAAGAAAAAAGAAAAAGTGTGTGCAAAGGTAGCTTCAGGTCATGGCCACATGTGAAGGTGCACATGAACAGAGCAGAAAAGCTGGGGCAGAGAGGAGGGACACATGGGCTTGGGAAGGGGATTCAAAGTAGGATTTAGAGCCCTGGAAGGGAAGGATAAATGGCAGATGCAGCAGGGGAAATGATGTGAAGGAAAGGGTAGGGAAAGCTTCCAGTGGCTCTCAGTCGAAAAGCAAAATCCTGACTCTTTCCCACAAGGGGCGTTACAGACAGTCCACCTCCACATCTCTCGGACTCTGGTTCCTGCGGGCTCCCTGAGCACTCCTTCCTACTGGCTCTGGCCACCCTTCTGTCCCCCACTCACAAGCCTGTTTCCACCTTAGGCCTTGGCACTCACAGCTTCCTATGCCTGACTGCTTTCCCCACACTGCATCAGGTCTCTTTTCAAATGTCACCTGGCACCAGGCTGTCCCTGACCATACTACATCACCTAGCAGCTGCACACACACCCCCATTGCTTCCCATGGCCTCCATCCCACCCTGCTTGGTTGTCATGGGTCTGACGTGCTGCATATTTTCTAATGTGTTTCTGTTCATCTAACTCCGCTGTAACAAATCCCAGGAAGCTAGGAGCTCATCTGTCCGCTGCTATGCCCACTGGCCAGAGCAGTACCTGGTAACAACAGCTGGTAGGTTTCTGTCTGGAGTGGAAGAAAGGCGCAGGCCTCCGGGTGGGGTGGCAGACACACAGCTCTAAAGCCCCTAAATCCCAAAGCGTTCAGCACTTGTTTTCCTGGCAGCTCTAAAGTAAGAGAACCGATCATTTATCAGCCATCGGGAAGAATGGTTTTCAATCGTATCATTTGCTCTCTTTCCCTGAAAGGTCCCCAGTCCCAAGCGGAAGTTGGAAGAACCAGTTCTGGAGTTCAGGCCTCCCCGAGGAGCCATCACTCAACCATTGAAAAAGCTGAAAATCAATGTGTTTAAGGTCCACAAGTGTGCCGTGTGTGGCTTCACCACCGAAAACCTGCTGCAGTTCCACGAACACATCCCTCAGCACAAATCCGATGGTTCTTCCTACCAGTGCCGGGAGTGTGGCCTCTGCTACACGTCTCACGTCTCTTTATCCAGGCACCTCTTCATCGTACACAAGTTAAAGGAACCTCAGCCAGTGTCCAAGCAGAATGGGGCTGGGGAAGATAACCAACAGGAGAACAAACCCAGCCACGAGGATGAATCCCCCGATGGCGCCGTGTCAGACAGAAAGTGCAAAGTGTGCGCAAAAACTTTTGAAACTGAAGCTGCCTTAAATACTCACATGCGGACACACGGCATGGCCTTCATCAAATCCAAAAGGATGAGCTCAGCCGAGAAATAGCCACAGATGCTCCATGAGGAAAATCCCTGTCCACATTGGAATAAAAAAGACATTTTTGTTACAAAAGGTTTGCAGTATAATAGAGTTAACAGTACTGTCTAGGCTGTTGCAATATATTCTCTTTCAACGTACCTTCCTTCACCTCGTCGTATATATCCTCGATAAGTATTAAAACAGTATTTGAGTTTCAAAGAGTTTGTATATATTTAAATGAATAACTTTTTATACTCTACTCTTTGTTACATGTTTGTATCAGTATTTAGTGGAAAACCATTTGAGTTGTTTTGGGTTAGAATTTTTCTTTTTGTACTGTTTCTTTAAAACAGAGTTCTTAGTAACAGGGGCAGTTCCTGAATTCAAATAAACCATTTTGTATGTTTGGATTTTGAATGGGTTAACTAATTACAGGCTAAAATAATGCCTTTTTTAGTGTTTTTAATTTTTAGAATTCACTACATAAATTGTAAGTAATTGTGGATCTCAAAAACACTAGGAACTTTTAAGTGTCTTAGCACTTCCTCGATGTGCCTGCCCTGAGGGAGTGAGTTCACATTTGAGACAACTGCGCTCCACTGTGGGCGTGCCTTTGTCTTCAGGCCACGCCGAAGGGTGTTTAAAGTAGCCTTGCAGGTCGCTTCTTTCCCAGGGGTGGATAAAAACTGAAGCCAGGAATCTAATAAGGAATGCTGATTTCCTCAATTCTATTTTGAGGAATGGGGAAGGCTATTGTTTTTTTCTGGGCAGATCTGCAAGGCTGGCTTTAAGAGCACAAGGAGGGAAAGTAATGAAAGGGCTGGACTACTATAAAAGTTACAAATACGTAGTTAGACCAATAGATTTCTATAGTCAGGTTTTTGTCATGTAATTTATTAACTATTACAGAAACACAACGAAGAATATCAAGTATTTCTCTGGCTCTTGACAGAAAAAAAATCAGTTGACTTAACCCTTTGCTGTCAAAAGAGTTGGCGTTTCCTGGTCTGGGTGCTACTGCCAAACGTTCTGGTACTTAGAGTCGGGATGCACAACTTCCACCACCGACTTATCAATGCAGCCGCCTGTGTATTGCAATTGGCCGTTACCTTAAGCACTGAGCCACCCGGGTTTAGTTCAGCCATTTCAAGAGTATATTTAACGTCGGTAGTTCTGCTTTATTAAAATGCAGCAGAGGTACTCTTCTGTCCCTTCCGTTTATAGTTCTCTGAGAGAGTTCTATTTTTTGGTTTCGTTTTGTGTTTTCTTTTGCATTTTATATCTTGTATTTATCCCTGAACATGTTTTGTACTTTTTTTTTTTTTTTTTTAAGAAAAGGAATTCTTCTGTGTATATATAGATACTTGCATGATATACTGTAGTCAACGTTCGGTTCCTCGAAAGGTCTTGCTGCTGTCAGGTGTTATGCACTCCATCCATCATAACTGTATGAAACACATTTCATATGTAAATAAACGTGGGACATTTGGCCCTTGTGCTTCTGTGAGAGAGTTATTGACGGTGGGTCTCTGACATCTTCGTGAAGCTTGGGAAGTGATTAATTGCAGGGACAAGCTACAGGATGTTGCAGAATTCTTCCCACTCAGAAGAATGGCATATTCGTTCTCATTAGTAATCGGCTATTTTGTCACTTTCTCGTTGACTCCATCAGTATCATCGGTACAATCCGAGGGTGTGAATTTCAGCTTGAAATTCCATTGCTGTTACTTGTTATGGTTGTATTGCTCTAAGTTGTATTCATAGCACTTTCATGTTTCTGCATTTGAACCTTGCAATAAGCCTGTGTGGTAAGCCACATAGGTCCGAATAACCTACTTTTACAGTTGAGGAAGCTGAGCTCAGATTCAGTTATTTGCCGAAGCCCTCATAGCTGGTAAGTGGCTTTGCATATTAGAACCCAAATATTTTGCTTTCTAAATCTAATGCTCGCTCTATGTGGTTATGTACATATTGACAAATATTCATTTATTCAACAAATAAAAAGTACGTACAAAACATGATACAGAATTTTTGTTTTTGGCACTATGACTTTATAAATAACCTGAAAGTCTTTCTACTCTTAAGTACCCAGAGATGCTTAATATAAAATTAACACCTGTTAAATGCATAGGTGAGAAAACAAAAGTTTTTAAAAATACCCAGAGGTCCAAAATGAAGAAACTAAAATCTAGAGTCCAGAAAAACACTACACAATGCTGTAACCCTGGGGGAAAACCTGGATTGTTCAGCTGAAGAGGGAATTGGTAAACTGGAAGATAGCCCTTGAGAAAATTAGCCTCAGCACAGAGATAAAGTGACATTTCCAATATGAAAGAGAGGTTAGGAATCAAGAACAAAATGAGAAGATCTAGCTTCATTTTAACGGAAGTTCCAGAAAGGGGGACTAGAGAGAACTGGGAAGATAGTGTAGAAAATCTTAGCCATTGGCCGGGCGCGGTGGCTCAAGCCTGTAATCCCAGCATGTTGGGAGGGCAAGATGAGCGGATCACAAGGTCAGGAGATCGAGACCATCCTGGCTAACATGCTGAAACCCCGTCTCTACTAAAAAATACAAAAAAAAAAAACTAGCCGGGCGAGGTGGTGGGCGCCTGTAGTCCCAGCTACCCGGGAGGCTGAGGCAGGAGAATGGCGTAAACCCGGGAGGCAGAGCTTGCAGTGAGCTGAGATCGTGCCACTGCACTCCAGCCTGGGCGACAGAGCGAGACTCCGTCTCAAAAAAAAAAAAAAAAAAAAAAAAAAAAAATCTTAGCCATTAATGAAAGACATTAATACTTGGGTCAACAGTGAATGCTCAACAAAAATCATGCTGGGACATAAATTCTGCCCATTCTTCATTAGTTGTAGATGCTGGGTGTGTGCATTTGAGGAAGAGTATAACGTGAGGTATGCTGAATTCTTAGGAAGTCCATATACTCTTGAGTGCAGAAGTGAGAGCTAAGCCTGAAAGAATAGGCTTAGGCCAGGTTGGAAAAACCCTTGAATGAGGCCAGGTATGGTGACTCACACCTGTAATGCCCATAATTTGGGAGGCCGAGGTGGGTGGATCACCTGAGGCCAGGAGCTCACGACCAGCCTGGCCAACATAGTGAAACCTCATCTCTATTAAAAACATAAAAAATTAGCTGGGTGCAGTGGCAGGTGCCTGTAATTCCAGCTACTCTGAGGCTGAGGCAGGAGAATCACTTGAACCTGGGAGGCGGAGGTTGCAGTGAGCTGAGATTACACTGTTGCACTCCAACCTGGGCAACAAGACCAAAACTCCATTTCAAAAAAAAAAAAAAAAAAAAGCACTGTGAATGATAGAATGAAGGGGTTTGTACTGATAGAGGTAGTCATTTGGACAGGTGAGTGATAAGACCCGATTAATGGGTAGCAGTGTTTAGGATGGAGTATATCAATCAGGATAGGTCGGGTTATACTGTGGTTATGACCTTAAGTCTAAATAGCTTATCACAAGACATTTCTTGTTCACATTCATTGTCCACTGTGGGTTGGCTAGAGGCATGGCTCCGTATCTCCTTGTCCCATTACCCCACTATCAAAAAGCTGCCAGTTGTGTGCAGAGGGAAAATGCAATGAAATGCTGTGGCCCAGAAGTGACAGGTGCCATTTCTCACAACTCACTGGCCAAAACCAGTCATGTGGAGCCACCTAGTCACAAGGAGGCTGGGAAGTGCAATCCTCCCACATGCCCAGGAGACTGAAAGTATTTGGCCATCACAGGAATAACGTTTAAATTGGCATAGCTATGGTGCTGACACAGTAGGAACACTTGACCTAGGGTAGTGGGAGTAGGCTTGGGAAGTGGCTTCAGCTGTAAGTAGCATTTCAGATATAGTTTCCAGAGGGTTTCTTAATGTGGAATAGAGAGAAAGTCTGATCTGAAAGTTCAAGCTTAGTGATTCCTTAAATTTTTTCTCAAGGTTTAGGTTACTTAAAAATATGGAAGTAGGCCGGGCACGGTGGCTCACACCTATAATCCCAGCACTTTGGGAGGCCAAGGCAGGTGGATCACCCTAGATCAGGAGTTCAAAACCAGCCTGCCCAACATGGTGAAATTCTGTCTCTAATGAAAATACAAATGAGCCAGGCATGGTGGCGCCCACCTGTAGTCCCAGCTACTCGGGAGGCTGAGGCAGGAGAATCGCTCAAACCCAGGAAGCAGAGGTTGCAGTGAGCTGAGATGGTGCCACTGCACTCCAGCCTGGGTGACAGAGCCAGACTCTTATCTCCAAAAAAAAATTATATATATATTATGTATATATAATATATAATACATATATAAAATACATAATCATGTATATTTTTTTGCTTCCTATATATATATATGGAAGTAAAAATTAAGAGCTGATTACCAGGAAGATGATCTTAAGTTTCAGGTATACATACAAAATATGCTTTTGTTTTTATGTATTTGGGTGATACATCAATAGCTGAGTAACAAATGCATACAGAAGAATGCCAGCAAAATGTTACTTGCAAAATGAGAAAAAGGAAAATGTAGGCTTACACTGCATGGCAAAGACCACTTCTTCCTCCCAAACACATTTTCTGCAAATTCCTTACTCCTACCACAGCAAATAGTCCAAAGAACAGCTGTTCTACCCTGAAGCTCTGGTGGGTGTGCCTCACCAGTGTCAGCAGGCTAGTGAGTTTCCATCCTAAGTTCTTTGACCAAGTGAAATTTCCTCTTGAAATTTTTGGGCAGCCAAGAAATTTATAAAATATGACTCAGAGGAACCCTTCATCTATCCCAAAGGATAGTCTGAAAATAAAAAGTAATGTGCCAAATGTACGATGCTATTTATGCCATTTAATTTACACACACACACACGTGTGCACGCACACACACACTTTGCAAATTTCAGATGCTGTAAGGATTCCAGATTGTAGTTCTTAATTTTAACATACATCTTCTAAATAAGGAACCTAACCTTAGTTAGCTACCTTAAAAACTTGGCTCCTACTCAGGAGGTGTAATACACTCTGCTTAAATGGATCCTTGAAACTTCTTGTTTTCTTTGACAATTTTTGTTTTTGTTTTCTCAGTTTTGAATCTCACATCCTTACCAAGTTAGTTGTAAGCCTTTGGAATACGACAATGTGAATGTCTTTTTTTTTTGAGACGGAGTCTTGCTCTGTCACCCAGGCTGGAGTGCAGTGACTGGATCTCAGCTCACTGCAAGCTCCGCCTCCCGGGTTTACGCCATTCTCCTGCCTCAGCCTCCCTAGTAGCTGGGACTACAGGCGCCCGCCACCTCGCCTGGCTAGTTTTTTTGTATTTTTTAGTAGAGACGGGGTTTCACCGTATTAGCCAGGATAGTCTCGATCTCCTGACCTCATGATCCGCCCGTCTCGGCCTCCCAAAGTGCTGGGATTACAGGCTTGAGCCACCATGCTCGGCCGAATGTCTTTCTTTATAAAGATCATGGTAACCAGAAAACAATCTATAGTAGATGCACAGAGTATAAATAGAAAGGATTATTCATAACATCCCACTACAGCAAACTACAAACCAGCAAGACAGGGAGAAACAAAATACATCCCCAACAACCAGAAAACAAATTATAAAATGGCAGTAATAAGTTCTCACCTATCAGTAGTTACTTTGAATGTAAATGGGTTAAATTTTCTAATACGAGGACAGAGTGGCTGAATGGATTAAAAAAAGACCCAAGTACCCAACTGTATGCTGCCTACAAGAGACTCAGCTCTCTCTTAAGGATGCACATAGACTGAAAATGAAGGGATGAGAAGATACTGTATGCAAATGGAACCAGAAGAGAGCAGAGGGTAGCTACACCTACATCAGACAAAGCAACTTTAAGTCAAAAGCAATAAAAGAGACAAAGGACATTATATAACAATGAAAGGGTCAATTCATCGAAAGGATATAACAAATGTGTCCAACATTGAATGAAACACCTAAACTTATAAAGTAAATATTAATATATCTGAAGGGAGATAGAAACTATAATACAACAATAGTAGGGGACATCAATACCCCACTTTCAATAATGGATGACCATCCAGACAGAAAATTAATAAGGAAACATTGGACTTGAACTACACTTTATGACCTGACAGACGTATACAGAACATCCCATCCAACAGTAACAGGATACATATTTTTCTCAAGTACACACAGAACTTTCTCCAGGATGGATCATATGTTTGGCCACAATACAAATCTAAACAAATTTCAGGGGATCAAAATTATATCAAGTATCTTTTCTGACCACAATGGTATGAAACTTGAAATCAGTAACATGAGAAATCTTGGAAAATTCACAAATATGTAGAAATTAAACAACATAGGTCAAAGAAGAACTAAAAAAGAAAATCAAAAAAATCCTGAGACAAATAGAAACAACATACCAAAAACCTATGGGATGCAACAAAAGCAGTTCCAAGAGGGAAATTTATAGCAAGAAATGCCCGTATTTCTGCAAAAAGTCTCTCTTTGTGCTACTAGAAGTTTCTGGAGTAGCGAGTTGTCATTCTATAGTCACTGTTAGCCCCAATCAACCCATTCTGAATAGCCCAGCCTCAATTCATGTGGTTTGAGTATGAGGCTGAATTTGAGACTTGGCTTCTCTCAGTCTTTTCAGAGTATTTTCTTTTCACATCCATTTTTTCTTCACAGCCCCAATGGATTTTGAACGTTTTAGTAAAGATTCAATACATTGGATAAAGCTTTCATGATCTTAGCCTACATTTTTCTAGGCATTTGCTCATTCATATTTGCTGCCTTCTTTGGAAATCTAGATTTGGGGGTACCCTAGATCCTGTTTCAATTACGGTCCCAGCAGAATGCAGTACAGCACACTGAAAAAGGTTTAACTTTCAAGAAATTAAGGAAGGTACTATATACACAGAGCTGTGCCCTGGAACAAGGCTCGAGAAGCCTGAGTAGGGGTGGGAGCTAGAGCTGGAGCTGTGGGAAAAGGGCACTCAGGAGGAGCCACTGCCAGAGCCACGGTGAAGCCAGGAAGGTGTGGGGAGCGGAATCACCGGTAAGCCATCTCATCACACTCAAAGATTTCCTGCCCACACCTCCTACCTGCCAAAGCTAAATACAAGCTAGAGGACGAAGCAGCCACAGTAATAGTTTATAGATGTCCATGTGTTGGGCACAAAACAGGACAAAGAAGGGTGGACGAAGGATCTGGGTTTCCGAGTGGAGGGTTACAATGATCACTGACACCTGGCAGGCACTTTCAGCAGTGCGTGTTCTATGCCTGTTTAGTCAACATGCATCTCATCCCCTACAGGTAGGCTCTCTGATGGAACACAGTACTTCAGATTCTACATTTACCCTTTCTAATTACATTGCCAGGTTTCTCCTGGAATTATACCTTTTCCCTAGTGGTTATTTTTATGCAAGGAAACAGAATCGCACTTCCCAGAAGATATTCCTTACCAGTTTCTAAATTCAATTTATGAGGTTAGTTCTGACTCATCATGTAGCACTATTTATAATGTTTCCCAGTATTTAAGGGAACTGATTATTAAATTTGCCATGCTATTTTATTGCAAGTTGCTTATCCTCAAACTTTTCTTATAGTTAGAACTGTACATTACATGACCATGGCAGATCTGTTTGCAAACACAATCCTTGGCAAGACCATGTTTTCACCCGGGGGAGTTCTATAATTAGAGTCCACCATAGCACACCTCCAAGTCCAACTCAGTTCCAGAAAGTGTGGGTTTCGCCCGAGCCCATGAGTCATTTCCTGACCTTCAGGTCAAGTCATGCTTAATTGGATTGGTTACTTTTGGAGAACAAATGTTATTTTTTAAGAAAGAACAAGGTAGGCACAGGTCTGCTGATCAGAGAGGATGGTGTGATGTTGACAAGAGTTAACGGGAAGTAGAGCAACATCTTCCACCCTTTCCACGGTGGAAACAGATGCATCTGTAAGCAGGAATAATGAATGTCTCTACTTTGCCAGTTCAGCTCAGCACCTGAACTTCCCTTTCCAGTGTTGGGGGCACCTGCCATTATATGAATCTTGGCAAGAGATGGATCTTACCTCCCACTGCGGAATCCAGAAAGTCACTCGCCCTGACTCCCAGCAGCCTAACTTCAGGCACGGGGTGACCAAAACTATGCTCTTACTCGACCCTTCAGTAGGTGATACAAAGGAGCAGGCCAGTTAAACACATTTGTTTGGTGGCATGATGGTGGCATGGTGGCAATGGCCGTGGTGACTCTGAATTGTGAGTAACTTTGTGAATTGTCAAAGTGAGGGAAGTCAGTTTGTCTTTAAGGAACTACTGTATTGTCTTGGACACAAGCAGTGCCAACATCATGGGGAGAACCTCAAGTTTAGACTCTTGGTTCCCTCTGAATAAGACACCAGCTAAACAACGTGCCAGTATCCATTGTTTCAGAAGAGACCAAGATAAATGGAAGTGAGTGCCTTTCAATTGCTATGAGACCAGCCCCGGAAGACCTCCCCGCTCCCGTCACCATACCTAACCTCACCTCCTATCACTTCCCCCCACTCCCACGTCACTCCCTCTTTTTCGTTCCTATCCACGATTCATATTCCTGTTACAGGACCTCGGCACATGCTCTTCCCTCTCCTGGAATGCTCTTTCCCAGTTCTCCTCACGAGGGCTTTTCACATGTTTCACATCCGGTCCACACAGAAGTCCCCTGACTGGAGAGCCTTCCCTGATTCCCTTACTGAAATGTGCCCACCCCACTGAGCACACACCTGCCTTGCCACTCTCCATCTCTGCTCCCCCCGTTTTCTCCCTGGCACTTATCACTGCCTGACATGATACACTTACGTGCTAAATGTCTGCCATCCCCCGGATGAATGTTCTAAGATTTTCCATCAACTCTCTGCTTGCTTTCTATCTGAAACTGCCATTTCCTCTCATTGCAAGAGGCATTCTTCCTTTTCCAGCCTGAGAGCAGTGGGTATTAGTTATATTTTCCCCTGTGATCCTTATTCTTGACAGTCGAGACTGATCCTTATTTTCTCAAACCCATTGCCAAGTGATGGGAGGCCGAATGCCCTTTCCTTTTCAATAGTTACTTGAATAACATGACCGTGTCATAAATAATAGCACCAGCCAGTTGATTGCGGCTGCTTCCGGAAACGTTAGAGGCCCGCTTTCAGGAAACGAAGGCATTATTTATTTTCATGTCCTATTTTTATGCCCAGCAAACTGCTTACAAAAAAACAAAAAACAAAACAGGTACCTAAAATATTTTTGTAAAATGACTGAGCCTCCTTGAGCCTTGATTAGTCATAATTTTTTTTGTCTTAGGGGTTGGGACAAAAGAAGAATCTTGAGCTATTAATTAACCAGAAGTAAGATCCTCTTTTTCCTTTTTATTTAGGTAGTATTTTTAAACCATCGTAAGTGGTTTTTATTACTAATGATTAACATGTAGAGGTGGGTTCTGCTCGTTGTATTTCTTCCCCACTTGAAAAAAGATGAAGTATTTAATGCTGAATTCTAAAAGCAATGTCATTCTTTCAGTGACTACATGACACCAGCAACTAACCCGGGAATAAATCCAAGTTTCAGAGATTTTTCTGTTTAATCATTCATACAGACTTCCCTTGGTATTGGCAGTGGAAAAGTTCCAGAACCACTTCCTGTGAATATCAAAACCCACTGATACTCCCGGATATAAAATTGTCTCATATTTGCATATAATCTACACACATTCTCCCCTATACTTTAAATCATCTCTACAGTACATACAATACCTAATATGATGTAAGTAGTTGTTACACTATATTGTCTTTTTATTTGTATTTTTAAAAGTTGTTTTTTACCCCTCTGAATATTTTCTTTCAATCTATGGATTTGAAACCAGCAGATACAAAGGACTGACTGTATTCAAATTATCTAAACCTCTAGTTTTTTCAGTCCCCTCCCTCACCTTTTCCTAAGGTAGAAATATGATTAAGCAAAACAAAACCCAAAAAGCAACTTGGCGGTGAGAGCTCTAATGCTAACAAACATTTATTTAGGACTCGGGATTCTATAAATGTTTTTGTATCATGAGCTTTAGGTTCATGCTATAATACAACTGTGTGAACTGGGCTGAGTTCACAATTTTACAGATAGGGAAACTGAACCTGCTTCTGTAAGAGCCAGGACTTAAACCCTGGTTTCTGGCACCAAATTTGGTTTCCTTTTTCCTACAAGTTGTTGATGTATCTATATATTCCAAGTTGGATGCTTTCATTTTTGCATCAAATTTCAGTGTCTACTTCAATTAGACAACACTTTCAGAGGTGTTTAATAATAACACATTAATGGTAAAAAAAAAAAAAAAAAAAAAAATTCCTTTTTGTATTGTTTTTGTACAGATGGGGTTTTGCCATGTTGCCCAGGCTGGTCTTGAACTCCTGAGCTCAAAGAAATCTGCCTGCTTCAGCCTCCCAGAGTGCTGGGAATAGAGGCGTGAGCCACTGTGCCCAGCCAAAAATACTTTTGAAGGTAGATGCAGAGGATTTCAAAGTTGGAGGAGACCTAAGAGGTAATTTGTACAGGGACCATCTGAGGCTTGAATCTCTCTAATGCCTTCATTCATGGTCAACCAATAGCTGAGCTCTTCCAAGGCTGGAGACTGTGATGTCATTTGAAAGAGCCCCAGTTCAACTTTGAGTAGTTTTGACTACTAGAAAATTCTGTGTTTTAAAGCTGCCCCCCTTTGTAACTTGGATCTAAATTACGTTTTTTTTTTTTTTCAGGGAATTATTTACCTGATAGTGTGTTAACTATTTCGGCTTGTGTGCCTGAATGTTTTTTTCAAGCCAATAAAAAAATCCTAAACTGCCACAGTACCTACTGTTTATTAAGAGTCTACAAAAGGTCAGATACTCTAATGTCCCCTTGTAGATACATTATCAGGATATCTGGTATATTATCTGCCAGGTATGTAGTGGGCATTTAGAATATAAGGACAATACATAGTATTTCTTGAGTATTTATAATAGGCCAGTAACTCTTTCAATACTTTTTGGTTTTTTTTGAGACAGGGTCTTGCTCTGTTGTCCAAGCTGGTGTGCCATAGCACAAACTCAGCTCACTGCATCCTCGACCTCCTGGCCGCAGGCAAACATCCCACCTCAGACTGCCAGATATCTGGGACTACAGGTGTGTGCTACTCTGCTTGGCTAATTTTGTAAATTTTTGGTAGAAACGGGTCTCACCATGTTGCCCAGGCTGGTTGACCTCCTGGGCTCAAGTGAGCCTCCTGCTCAGCCTCCCAAAGTGCTGGGATTATAAACATGAGCCACTACACCCAGACTCTTTCAGTACTTTTAACATTTTTTTTTTTTTTTTTTTTAAGACATAGAATCTCGCTCTGATGCGTAGGCTGGAGTGCAGTTGTGTAATCATAGCTCACTGTAACCTGTAACTCCTGGGCTCACGCAGTCCTCCTGCCTTGGCCTCCCAAAGTGCTGGGATGGCAGGAATGAGCCACCACACTTGGCCTTCTTTTAATACTTTATATTAAATTTCATAATTCCAAGGTGTAGAAACTATTAGTATCTTCATTTTCAAGATAAGATCAATGAGACAGCACAATTGCTCTAGGTCACACAGCCAGTAAGGAACAGCTTTGGCTCTTAATCACTACCCAGAAGGCCTGAGAACATCCCAGGATGATAAAAAGAGCACAGTGCCTGCCCTCCTAGAGCTTCCAGTCTAAAAGAAAAAAGGAGGCAGAAATAGATACCTTCAAAGTGAGAAGGTAAAGGGAATGTGCAAAGCAATTAGGCAGCAGAGAGAACAGGCTATTCTCATAGCCTACTCTCAGAGGGGAAGCCCAGAAGGGCTTCCTGGAAGAGCCAACACCCACTTAGAAGAAGTGGGAATAGATGAGGATGCCCAGCAGGAGAAGGTCACTCCAGACAGAGGGCAGGGCATGAACAAAGGAACCGAACTCAGAGTCGGCGGGGTGTGTGCATAGAAAGGGGTGGTCCGGGATGCTAGAAGATGCTCTGAAGCCAAATGGCAGCAGGAAGTACAACTAAGTCACGGCCACCCACAAGTGCAGATGTGTTCCAGCAGTGTAAACAAGATCTACAGAAATTGTTTGCCATTTTAAATGGAGATATATGGAAGTTACTATTTAAAGCAAGTCTTTCTGGAAAAAGAATATTTACGCCGTGAGAAATCCAGATCGACACGTTTTATGTTTCCTTAAAGTAGTTGCGTACCATTCCCAAGGTCCTTTGTCAGCATCTGACTTCCCAGGATGTGTTTTCCAAACTCCCACGTGTGGATGTGTGTGCATATTTGTCCTGCTGCAACAACTTCCTTCCCACGGGGCAGTTCAACACTCCCACGCTGATACCGCTCTCAAAGTCCAGCACATGCTTTAGCAGATGCGTACCCTATGCAGACCATCATGGAGAAGCCCTTCTTTGCTTATCATTCATCCAAACGTTTTACAAGTTCATCATCCTTCTTGGACAAAAGCCAAATATTGCCACTTAACATAGTCACTAGAATTTTGAAACCCAGAGATGTACACCAGGCCATCTAACCAGAGAAAATCCAGCATTATCCATGTTAACTGGAAATGTTAATCTGCATAACCAAAGGAAGCCAGGTGGTCAGCGGCCCCCACATCCACAGTGCTGTGTTACTCAACAATAACAAGTTGTATATAAATTGGTTTCCATGGTTTGTTCATCTTGGCTGCTTTGCAGGTGGCTGGGAGACGCAGCTTGTCTCTCTGCCTATTAAAGAGCGAGCATGTCCCATTTACCCGCAACATATCATACGCCAGTGTTTCATAAATATAAGGCTGTTTACCCAAGATGTGAGGCTTATCCTAACAGGTTAGGAGACAATGATGGGCCTGACTCTACTATTTTGCCTGCTGTCTTTTCAATTTCCTTTTGTTTTTCCTGCAAGAAACATTTCTCTGAAGTGCATGCAAGATACTGATGAATTCCTTTCTGATCTGAATTCAGTGAAGCCCAAAGAATACGCTCTAAGAAGTAAGTAGGTTTCCCTGGCCCATTGCGGAGGTGAACACAGGGCAGTGGAGGTTTGTGCTGGGAGCATTCTAGACAAACTCTTGAGAATTGAAGACACAGAACCAGAAAGGAAAGAGAAGATGAGCCTTAATTTGCATTTTGCCAGGAATCAAAAAGGGAAGAGGAATTTTTAATGTAGGAGGCTCTACGATCAGTCTAGTCAGAAGAATCTCATGAAGACCAACCTCTTAAGATGAAAGGCCAGGCATGGGGGCTCACATCTGTATCCCAGCACTTTTGGAGGCCAAGGTGGGTGGATCACTTGAGGTCAGAAGTTCGAGACCTGCCTAGCAAACATGGTAAAACCCCATCTCTACTACAAACACAAAAATTAGCCAGGTGTGGTGGTACACACCTGTAATCCCAGGTACTTGGGAGGCTGAAGCAGGAGAATCACTTGAACCTAGAAGGCAGAGGTTGCAGTGAGCAGAGATCATGTCAGCCTGGGCAATAGAGCGAGTCTTCTCAAGAAAGATGAGAATAGTTTATACACTGTATGATGCTTATTATTAACATCATTGATGTCATCAATATGGGCAACATTTCATATTGTTATATGAGATATCTTGGTTTTTTTTTTTTTGAGATGGAGTCTCACTCTGTCACCCAGGCTGGAATACAATGGTGTGATCTTGGCTCACTGTAACCTCTGCCTTCTGGGTTCAAGTGATTTTCCTGCCTCAGCCTCCTGAGTAGCTGGGATTATACGCACCTGCCACCATGCCTAATTTTTGTATTTTTAGTAGAGACGGGGTTTCACCATGTTGGTCAGGCTGGTCTCGAACTCCTGACCTCGTGATCCACCCGCCTCGGCCTCCCAAAGTGCTGGGATTACAAGCATGAGCCACTGCACCTGGAGGGCTTCTTTTTTTAGACATTTAGTTTGCTTTTGGTAATGAGTTGCTTCCTTATTCGGGGGGAAAAGTCTTGCCCATTCTGTGCTTGATAATACATGCTAAGGAGTGTGTTAGTAAATGTGCGGGCTCACGCTAGATGGAGTGAGACTGCAGCCACACTTCTTGGCATGTGATAGAGATGGACTTCGGATGGTTAGAAGTTTGTTATTAGTTTCCCAAAATTATTCCCACAACTAAAGAGACACACACTTTCCTGCCGGAAAGTGACAAAAAATCAGATGTGTTGTCACTGGGGTAACCTCTTTTTCAGAAGAATGATTCATAGTTGATGCTGATGGGAACCACTAACAAGGAAAAACGTAAAAACTTGCTTTTCCCAAAGCCAGACAAACGAACATAGCAATTTACATTCACATTTTGAATGCACGACTAATGTACTTTGTATTGAAAAATGCTGTCGCGGTGGCTCAAGCCTGTAATCCCAGCACTTTGGGAGGCCGAGACGGGCGGATCACGAGGTCAGGAGTTCGAGACCATCCTGGCTAACACGGTGAAACCTCGTCTCTACTAAAAAATACAAAAAACTAGCCGGGCGAGGTGGCGGGCGCCTGTAGTCCCGGCTACTCAGGAGGCTGAGGCAGGAGAATGGCGTAAAAACCCGGGAGGCAGAGCTTGCAGTGAGCTGAGATCCGGCCACTGCACTCCAGCCTGGGCGACACAGCGAGACTCCGTCTCAAAAAAAAAAAAAAAAAAAAAAAAAGAAAAATGCTTAGTAGCATAATATCCATCGTAAAGGTAATCAAAAGCTTTCATCTGATATTTTGTAATTCAAAATAGCACATAAGGCCGGGCGCGGTGGCTCACACCTGTAATCCCAGCACTTTGCGAGGCCGAGGTAAGGAGTTCAGGACCAGCCTGGCCAACATAGTGAAACCCCATCTCTACTAAAAATACAAATATCAGCCCTGCATGGTCGTGGGTGCCTATAATCCCAGCTACTTGGGAGGTTGAGTAATGAGAATCGCTTGAACCTGGGGGGTGGAGGTTGCAGTGAGCCAAGATCGTGCCACTGCACTCCTGCCTGGGAGACAAGAGTGAGGCTTCATCTCAAAAAAACAAAAAACAACAAACCAAAAAACATAATTTGAAGCAGTTGCCATTCTACACGGGATTAGATGTCCGGATACTTAATGAAATAGCAAGAGAATACAAATCCAATTGATTTACTAGCCATCTTCTTCAAGCCCCATTTTGAAATTGTGTTTTGCTCCAACACTTAGTGATGTTGTAGGGAACATTCTGACAAACTGGGGCCAAATAAGCCGGCCAAGAAAATCCAGAAGGTGCCGTGGCTGGCTCAGATTCCTGGTGATGAGGTGGTGGCACATATTGTCATCATTAGTCACAGCCATGTTAACGCTCTATTTGCCTTGTAAGTTGCTCTAGTCATGCACTGACCATGTTCCATCTGTAGGAGCCTGAAAATTGAAAATCTTTTAAGGTAAAAAGATTTTTCCAAGATAAATGGTTCGGGAAAGAATTGAATGATTTACCTAAGTGGATAGATGACTTAATTTATTGTAACAGATGAATACAATACTTGGTAGTTTTTTAAACTGATTTTCATTCTAATGTACCAGAAAATACTTGGCATTGTTGCTCTGACATTTTGCCTGAGATTTTTGAGCACAGCATGTCGTTCTGACCTTAGTTCTCAGTTTGGTTTTCCTGGCAGTCATGTGGATGGAAAAAGAATAAGAGGCACTGGTGAGTGAGTACTTTAATACAGTAGGCATCATTCCGAGGCTTGGGCGGGAGCGGTGCCGTTTAGTTCTAGCAGCCACTATGCGGGGGAGGACAGTGTTAGTATCATCTCTTTTATAAAAGAGGAAATGGAGCCACAGAAATGCAAAGTATCCTGCCTGCAGTGGTAGAAATAAGATTTGAGCTCACATCGTCCAATTCCTGAGTCTGCACTTTTAATCGTTTAATAAAATAAGCAATAACAGGGCCGGGCACAGTGGCTCACGCCTGTAACCCCAGCACTTTGGGAGGCTGAGGCAAGTGGATTGCTTGAGCTCAGGAGTTTGAGACTAGCCTGGCCAACATGGTGAAACCCGTCTCTACTAAAAATTAAGACGTTAGTCTGGTGTGGTGGCACATGCCTGTAGTCCCAGCTGCTCAGGAGGCTGAGGTAGGAGGATTGCTTGAGCATGGGAGGCGGAGGTTGCAGAGAGCCAAGATTGCTCCACTGCACTCCAGCCTGGGTGACACAGCAAGACTCTGTCTCAATAAAATAAAATAAAATAAGCCACAAGAGAAACAAGAAAAACAAAATAAAACCCAGCAGCAAAAAGAGTGAAGCAGAGCTACACATATGGATCACATGGAAATAACATCAAGAAGAAAAAAACAAGCTGTAGGAAGTTATATACATATGTAAGTTTAAACAAATGCAATTTAAGGTGCTGTCTTGCTCTATGTGGTTCTGCATATGTAGTACAAATATTCAGAAATGCATGAGAATGATAACCTCCAAATTCAGTCCAGGGCTAGCCTTGGTGGGGATGCAATTAGGAACACACATTTCAAATGATTGGTCAAGTTTTATTTTTTAAGCTGGGTGGTGGGAACATAGGCACTTGTTTTATTGTTTATGACTTTTTAATGTATTAAATATTGCATAATAGCCTTTTTTTTTTTTTTTTTTGAGACAGAGTTTCACTCTTGTCACCCAGGTTAGAGTGCAATGGCGTTATCTCTGCACCTCTGCCTCCCGGATTCAAGTGATTCTCCTGCCTCAACCTCCCAAGTAGCTGGGATTACAGGCATGCGCCACCACACCCAGCTAATTTTTGCATTTTTAGTAGAAACGGGGTTTCACCATGTTGGACAGTCTGATCTCGAACTCCTGACCTCAAGAGATCTGCCCACCTCGGCCTCCTGAAGTGCTAGGATTACAGGCATAAGCCACCATGCCCAGCTGCGTGATGGCATTTTTAAATGCCACCTCCAATCCCCAAACACGAAGATTGTGGCAGGCATGGGCTGTATAGGAGCTTGGATAATGGACCAGGGCCGGCAGAATAAGGTGGAGAGAGAGTCCTTGAGTCATGGCTGTTCTAGAACAGGAGAGAGACTGATATTTAGAGACACTTAATCCAGCAGTGGGTAAGATAGATTAAAGGGGGCAGCCATGGTAGGAAACACTGTAGTAATCTAACTCTAAAAGGAGGCTCCGTTTCAAACTTTCCACCATCTTTTTCCATTTGCTTTCTAACATTCTCATGTCCACCATCCTTACAGAAATAAAATCCACCAAATACTTTCGTATGCTTTGGTTTTGCCACCCTCCTGGATCTTGGGGTTTTATTTTATGTCCCTTTTTACTGCTACAGTCCTCAGCGAGCGTTCTGGTCTGCTTCTGGTTTTGTTGCTGTTGTTTTAAACTCCGTAAACCTCAGAAGTCCTACATTCAACCTCTTATCACGTACAAAAACCATATCCAGGCCAGGCACAGTGGCTCATGCCTGTAATCCCAGTACTTTGAGAGGCCCAGGCAGGCAGATCACCTGAGGTCAGGAGTTCAAGAGCAACCTGGCCAACATCGTGAAGCCCCATCTTTACTAAAAATACAAAAATTAGCCAGGCGTGGTGGTGGGCACCTGTAATCCTGGCTACTTGGGAGGCTGAAGCAGGAGAGTTCCTTGAACCCAGGAGGCAGAGGTTGCAGTGAGCTGAGATCACTCCATTGCACTCCAACCTGGGTGACAAGAGCGAAACTGCATCTCAAAAACAAAACACAACAAAAACCACATCCCAAAAGATCACTGGTATCCTCTCTCCTGATTATTTTAAATGTTCTTTCTCCTTGATGTCTACAAAGAGTCAAACTCTGTAAAATACTTGAAGGGATTTATTCGAAGCCAAAATCAGTGACTGATGTCCTGTGACACAGCCCCAGGAGATCCTGAGAACATATGCCCAGGTGGTCAGACTGCAGGTTGGTACATTTCAGGGAGATATGAGACATCAGTCAACACATGTAAGATGTGTATTGGTTTGGTCTGAAAAGGCAGGACAACTGGAAGGGGGTGGGGTGGCTTCTAGGTCATAGGCGGATTCAAAGCTTTTCCTATTGGCAATTGGTTGAAAGAGTTTATCTAAAGACCTGGAATCCATAGAAGGAAGTGTATGGGTTAAGATAAGGGATTATGGAGACCTAGGTTATTATGCAGATGAAGCCTCCAGGTAACAAGCTTCAGAGACAATAGATTGTCAATGTCTCTTATCAGACTTAAGTCTCCTCTATCAGTCTTATGTTAACACTGGCCAGTTGTGCCTGAATTCTGACAGGGAGGAGGGTATAATGAGGGATGTCCCCCCTCCCTTCCCATTGTGGCCTGAACTAGTTTTTCAGGTTAACTTTGGAATGCCTTTGGCTGAAAGGAAGGGTGCATTCAGATGGTTGGGGGTCTTAGAATCGTATTTTTGGTTTACATTAACCACCATGGAATGAGCTGCCTTCCTCTTTCTTCATACCTGTCTATTTCTATTACAATTCAGGGTTGGTCCCTGTCTGGGCTGTCCTTCTATGTTGATAATTGGTCTCTTTTCTCCTTCTCTTTCTCTCTCTGCCTGACCCCCTGAACCTTCCCACAGGCACTTTGTTCCTTTCCTTATTGTACTTCTCTTGTAAACGAATCAAGGTTTAGAGACAGGATACTAAGCAGTGGAAATTGTGCTAGGCTGGCAATAAGGCCTGGGACCACCTCCTGGTTAGGCCAATCACCAGCTGTGTGGCCTCACCCAAGCCACATCACCTTGTTTCACACACTGCCTTTAACAAGGTTCCTCACCTGTAAATGGCCAGGCTGTGTACTCAATTCTGGAAATCTACAGCAATTTTAAAGGATTCCAACCAAACCCTCATGACACATAGTTTACCTATAACAAACCTGCACATATACCCAGAACCTAAAATAAAGGACTTCTGACTCTTAAGCCCAGTAGTGTGCTACAGACAGTCTGTGCTGGCTTGAGAGTGCCAATTGTTAAGTGTCAAGGTGGTTGTTAAATATAATTATTTTTAGGGGCTAACTCACGCAAATTTACAATTAAATTATATTAAGAACGAAAGTAATAGATTTTTTTTTTTTTTTGAGACTGAGTCACTCTGTCACCCAGGCTGGAGTACAGTGGGGCAGTCTTGGCTCACTGCAGCCTCCCCCTCCTGGGTTCAAGCAATTCTCCTGCCTCAGCCTTCTGAGCAGCTGGGATTACAGGTGTGCGCTGCCATACCTGGCCAATGTTGTATTTTTAGTAGAGATGGGGTTTCACCAAGTTGGTCAGGCTGTTCTCAAACTCCTGACCTCAGGTGATCTGCCCACCTTGGCCTCCCAAAGTGCTGAGATTACAGGTGTAAGCCACCATGCCCAGCCCAAAAGTAATAAATATTCAAAACTCATCACTTCCTAATTATTTTACTACATTAAAAAAAAATCTATGTCTTATGTTAACGCTGGCCGGTTGTGCTGGGTACAGGCTGGGTACAGTGGCTCACGCCTGTAATCCCAGCACTTTGGGAGGCTGAGGTGGGTGGATCACGAGGTCAGGAGATTGAGACTATCCTGGCCAACACGGTGAAACCCCGTCTGTATTAAAAATACAAAAGTTAGCTGGGTGTGGTGGCATGTGCCTGTAATCCCAACTACTCAGGAGGCTGAGGCAGGAGAATCGCTTGCACCTGGGAGGCGGAGGTTGCAAAGAGCCAAAATTGCACCACTGCACTCCAGCCTGGCGACAGAGTGAGACTGTCAAAATAAAAAAGAAAAAAAAAATCTATCTGTATTCTTAAAGCTCTTTACAGCTCTCGTGTCTGTATAGTGGAAGTCACTGCTGTGCTACTGTGCGTGGCCTTCTAAGTTCGTGTTCAAGGACGTCACCTTGAGAGCTGGGAGTCAGCCACGGGGGCCTGTCTTCATCAGGGAAGTCAGCAATAGCTGTAAGTCAGGGCTTGATTTATTGTTTTATTGTCTAGACTGAGGAAATTGATGGATAAAATCTTGAGTGCAAATTAGAAGTGTGTAATGTCTAACCATTACATTATGAATAGCACAAAAAGATAAGGAAGTATCTTCAGTACTCCAACTGTCATAAAATTCAGCAAAAAATTTGCTCACATCATGGACAAATAAGTTCTGACATACATCTTCCTTGTTTCACGTCGGTATTACTCATTAACGTGAATGAAAATATCAACATTCATGTGGGACGATACTTAGTCAACTGAAACATAGATTGGCTACGGACACAAGAGTTGGGTAAAAATCAATGAAAGTATTCTGAGAGAATCAATTCATTATACGTGGAATTGATACTAAGGACATCATTATTATACTACAGGCTTCATTATTTGTAATTTGTGTATGTTATAGGCTGACTTGTGTTTCCCTCAAATTCATATGTTTAAGTCCCAGTATGTCAGGATGGGATTCTATTTGGAGACAGGGTCTTTGAAGAGATAATTGGGCCAGACTTGGTGATTCACACCTGTAATCCCAGCTCTTTGGGAGGCCGAGGTGGGAGGATTGCTTGAGCCCAGGAGTTCAAGACCAGCCTGGGCAACAGGGCTAAACTATCTCTACAAAAAATACAAAAATTTAGCTGGGCATGGTGGCACATGCCTGTAATCTCGGCTGCCCAGGAGTCTAAGGTGGGGGGATCACCTGAGCCTGGGAGTTCGAGGCTACAGAGAGCTGTGATTGTGGCACTGTATTCCAGCCTGGGTGACAGAGTAAGACCCTATCTCAAAAAAATAATAATAAAAAAAAAAAAGATTATTAAGCCCAGATGAGATGAGTTGGGGTGGGGATTGCCTTAACCAATAACTGGTGCCCCTTATAAGAAAAGGTGCTTGGGACATAGACATACATGGAGGGAAGACCACATGGGGACACAAGAAGATGGTCTCCTAGAGGATAAGGAGAGAGGCCTCTGAAGCAGCCAATCCTGCCAGTGCCTTGATCTCAGGCATACAGCCTCCAGAACTGGCAGAAATGAATTCCTGTTGTTGAAGCCACCCAGTCTGTGGTACTTCATTATGGCAGCCCTAGCGAATGAATCCAGTGTCCCACACGGTTTTTATATCAGCGTAATCGATACTAATCCCCACCTGGTGAGTGTTACAGCTTGAACGTGTCTTCCCAAAAGATATGTTAAAACCATAACCCCCTGGTTCCTGTGAATGTTAAGTTACTTGGAAATAAGGTCTTTGCAGATATGTAACGGGAGGTAATAGTAGATTAGGGTAGGCCCTAATCCCATTATTGGTGTCCTTATAAAAGGGAAATTTGGACACAGACACAGAGGGAGAACGTTCCATAAGGATGGAGAAGAGATTGGGGTGATGCCTCCCGGCCTAGGGTTGCTGGCAACCTCTAGAAGCTAGGAGAGCATGAAACTGGTTCTTCCTCGGAGCCTCTGAAGGGAGCCAATGCTGCTCAGCCCTTGATTTCAGATTTCTAGTCCCTAGAACTATGAGATAATACATCTCTGTTGTTTTAAGCCACCCAGTTTGTGGAAAATTCTGGAGACAGTACTAGCAAACTAATACAAAGAACTACGAATTAACACCTCTCAAATGCACTCTAGAATCAAAAGCATGTATTTATCATCCAGAATGGAGAGAAGAAAAAAAAACAAAGTAAAGCACTGTGCCTCGGGTAGGTCCAGGGACTCATTTTCCTTGAGATGTAGCAGAGCTTTTTTTTTTTTTTTTTGAGGAGTCTCACTCTGTCACCAGGCTACAGTGCAGTTGCACGATCTCAGCTCACTGCAACCTCTACCTCACTGGTTCAAGTGATTCTCCTGCCTCAGCCTCCCGAGTAAGCTGAGACTACAGGTGCACACCAACACACCTGGCTCATTTTTGTATTTTTTCTGATAGAGATGGGTTTTGCTGTGTTGGCCAGGCTGGTCTTGAACTCCTGACCTCAGGTGATCTGCCTGCCTTGGCTTCCCAACATGCTGGGATTACAGGTGTGAGCCACTGTGCCTCGCCCCAGAGCACTTTCTTCAAGTGCAACCAGCCCATGTGTGTCTACAGCAGAGAACTTGCAGGGGAAGCTACTGATGTGGAATTTTAACTTCCCTCAGCAGATCTCAGCTCCTCCCCAGGTTTCACGTGATTGCTGCATTTTGCTGCACTTGATTCCTCTGGGACAGAATGATGAGGGAGGAAGGGAGGCCTCAGGATCCCAAGCAGCCTGCTGGGCTTTTCATTTCCTGTTTCTCTAATCTCATCACATTCTTGAAAATTTCCCCAAGCAGCTACTTTTGCTCTGAGACTTTAACCCTTTAAGTCCCTCTTCCCTGGTTCCTATACCAAGTCCTGAGCCCACCCTATTGGCCAGAGTACTGAGCTTCCTACTCGGGTCACCTGCTGCCTTTGGATTCCACGTTTCCCTCCTGGAATGCTTATTTCATGTCTCTTGTCCGTGTGCCTCATCTTCTCTCCTGGAAGCCAAGGCCACAGCTGATGCCTTGTCGGAGGCAGGGGTCTGCAGGCAGACACTGAATGGACTAGCACCCATCACAGGCCCCTGGCCGAGCCTGGGTCCCCTGTCACCAGGGCAGATCTGGTCATCTTGATTTTCAGTCTCTGAATATTGCCTCTTTTCCCACCCAGCTGTTAGTCTGAAGGGCATTTTACTCAAGGCCAGACCCTGTCCTGATGCCAGAGCAAGGGACAGAAAAGATGCTGAAATGAAGCAAATGTTAAGGTAAAGGGTGAAACTGGGCTTCACTGAAATTCTGGGTTCACTGGATGCCAAATAGCCATGCTGCAGTAGACTGAAACACGGTCCCCCAAAAGACATCCCAATTCCCGGAGCCTGGGAACATTACCTTATATGGAAACAGGGTCCTTGCAGAAGTGATTAAATTAAGGATCTTAAAATGTGGGGGTTGTCCTGGATTATCCAGGTGGGCCCTAAATGCAGCCCCATGTATCCTTAGAAGAGAGTGACAGGCCGGGCATGGTGGCTCACGCTGGTAATCCCACACTTTGGGAGGCTGAGGCAGGTGGATCACTGAAGGTCAAGAGTTCGAAACCAGTCTGGCCAACGTGGTGAAACCTCGTCTTTACTATAAATACAAAAATTAGCCAGGCATGGTGGCAGGTGCTTGTAATCCCAGCTACTTGGGAGGCTGAGGCAGGAGAATTGCTTGAAACTGAAAGGTAGAAGTTGGAGTGAGCTGAGATCGTGCCACTGCACTCCAGCCTGGGTGACAGTGAGACTTCATCTCAAGAAAAAAAAAAAAAAAAAAAAAGGGGGGAGACAGGAGGAAATATGCATCCACCACACATGCACACGGAGACGCTGTGGCCGCAGAGGCAGAGTTTGGAATGCTGTGGCCACAATCCAAGGGAGGCCGGCAGCTGGAGGAAGAACAGATTATTCCCTGAAGCCTCCACAAGGAGTGCAGCCCTTGCTAACACCTTGGTTTCAGTCCAGTCATATTTATTTTGGATTTCTGGCCTCCAGAACTGTGAGAAAATAACTTTCTATAGTTTTAAGCTATGAAATCTGTGGTAATTGTTACAGCAGCCACAAGAAATTAATATGCATGCTATTCTTGTTCTTTTGGTCTAAGATTAATAGCCGACCAGACACAAGGGGGACTGCCAGGAGGTGTCTGCTAAGAGCCTGTCTCGGGAACTAGGCTGTGAAATGGAGAGCACATTCAGCTCTTTTACCACAAGGAAATCTCTGGCACCTGCTAGTTAGCATTTTACCTGCATGCCTGTATCGTCAACTGTAAGGCAAGGACTATTCTTATTTTCAAAAATCTCCAATGTAACACAGCAATCTGGTAGGTGCTTAATAAAAGCTTGAACGACATAATTCCTTTCAGGATTTGTTTGTGGCCTAGCATTCCAGAAGCTTCCACTGCCTTCAACTTCATGATGTCAACACATCATATTTAAAAACTTAAGACTGTAGACCAAGGTCTCCTTTTTCCTCTATTCAAACCCAGAAATTAATCAGCTGTGCATTTTAATATCCACATTTCATTGCCACCAAGTGAGAAAGAAAATTTGCCTGCCAATTAGCACAGAATTGAAACAAGTTGTTTTTAATCTTTTGAAAATGAAACTTGGAACAACTGCCATATGATTTGAAGTAGCAGGTGCGATTAATCATTCATTTATTCTATTTCTCCCTCCCATGACAATCACAATGTATTTTGATTTGGAGGGTGCCCGTGCCCTGGCATCTCTTAGGTTCTTGACAGAAGCTAATTAAGGATTAGTTTGGAAAAGAGCAACTTGTCCATTTGAATTCATACTCAGAAAGGAAGCAAATGCAATTTGAAAATTTGCATGGCACAAAATATGAGCTCAGCTAGACAACTGCAAATGCAATCAGCTTAGAAAGCAAATACCAACTGGAAAGAAAACTAGAATTTAACCTTCTCAAATGAAGAATGGGATATTCTTCATGTGCCCTTCAGGGTTTCCCTAAGGAGGGAGACAGCCTCAGTTTTGACATCTCTTTTGTTTCTGTCTCCTTCAAGGCTTATGGTTCCAGACCCTTTCTTACACTTCAGGCTACAGAGTTGGGGCTACTCCATGATGGAAAAGAGGATTTGAAAATCATTTAGTCTGTTATAGGCTGGGTGTGGTGGCTCACGCCTGTAATCCCAGCACTTAGGGAGGCCGAGGCAGGTGGATCGCCTGAGGTCAGTAGTTTGACACCAGCCTGGCCAACATGGTGAAACCTCATTTCTACTAAAAATACGAAAATTAACCGGGTGTGGTGGTGCATGTCTGTAATCCCAGCTACTTGGGAGGCTGAAGCACGAAAGTCGCTTGAACCCCGGAAGCAGAGGTTGCAGTGAGCCGAGATTGTGCCACTGCACTCCAGCCTGGGTGACAGCAAGATTCTGTCTCAAAAAAAAAAAAAAAAAAAAATTAGTCTGTTACAGTAAACGCATCCAGTTTAATTGTTTTGTTTTTCTGACACAAAGAGACTTCAAAATGTCTCTGTGGAGCTGGATTTTGGGCATTTGAACTTAAATTTTTTTAAGTTTAATTTGATTCAGCAAATGTTCATTGAGCTCCTGCTCTGAGAGATACATGAAGACATAGCGCCTCCTCCCTCCCCTCACCGTGGGAGACACGTACACAATGTCAACCTACCTTTTAGTGTGACATGTAAGCAAGAATCTGGAATGCTTCTTAGGGAAGAGCATCCTTCAGTAGACTTAAAGGATGATTCAACATTTGCCAGGCAGATGGAAAGGGGAACATTCCACGCTTAAAGACAGTGTCGCCTGTGTGCGTTCTGTATCTTGGAGCAGAGGAAATGAGCGTGGGTTGGGAGGATGAGCCCAAAGGGGCAAGTCAGGTCATGAAGGGCCTTTTAAACCGTACTCAGGAGTCTGGAATTAATCCTCAAAGTCAGAGCAGGCAAGCCTGGCTGCTCATTACAATCACCTGGGACATTTTGAAAAAACAATTAAAGCTCAAGCCTCACCCCTGACCAATTAAGTCATTCTTTGTCGGGGTGGAGCCTGGGTGTATTTTTTTTTTTAATGTCTCAGGTGATTCGAATGCCCACTAGAATTCCCGCCAGAGCTGAGAATCACAGCCATAGCTAAGACGTCTGCAAAGCTTTTCCCTAAAGGGCCTGATAGTAAATATTTTCAGCTTCGTCAGCGAGACGGTCTCTCTTACAGCTACTCACCCTGCCATTTTGTGAGAAAGCAGCTCTGACAATATGTAAATGAATGAGCATGGCCCTATTAAAAATAAACTTTTCTTAAAAGACAAGCAGGGTTATAGTTGGCCAACCCCTACTCTAGATGATGGGACGCCATTAAGAATTTAAGAAGCATACTGATTCAAAAATTTTTACAGATTATTACATAAATAATACATGAATTTGTTCACACTGTAAATTAATCTAAATAATGCAGACAAAGTTCAAGACCTTTTTATTCCCTCATTCAAATACCAGTCCCTTTCCTAGATAATAACTGTTATCAATGAGGTATAAATTTTTCTAGAATTTTCTCCTTCCTCTTTTTGGTATGTACTAGAAAGATATAATTTTTTACGTTTAAAAAATGTATTTATTTTTCTTGCCAGGCATGGTGGCCTGTAATCCGGCACTTTGGGAGGCCAAGGTGGGAGGATCACTTGAGTCCAGGAGTTCGAGACCAGCCTGGGCAACATAATGTATAGACCCTGTCTATACAAAAATAAAAAAACAAAATTAGCTGGGTGTAGTGGTGTGTACCTGTAGTCCTAGCTACTCAGGAGGCTAAGGTGGAAGGATTGCTTGAGCCTGGGAGGTCAAGGCTGTAGTGAGCTGAGATCATACCACTGCACTCCAGCCTGGGTGACAGAGTAATGCCCTGTTTCAAATATATATATATGTAAAGAGAGAGAGAGAGAGTATATGTTTATACTGTGTGTGTATGTGTGTGTGTATATATATATGTATGTATTTCTTAAACTTGCTTTTTCCCCTACATAATAATTCGTCTTGGAGTATTTCCACAGCAGTAAATATGTATCTCTTTTTAGTTTTTGCATAGCATAATAAAATATGAACTATGAAAGCCCCTGGCTCATTTAACAATTTTCTGAGAGAGGTTGAACTATTTGGAATTGTGAACATTCAACTGTTTTATCCTACAAAATGGCATTTTGAAATGGTTAAACCTCACAGTCTGTCCAATTTTTTGCCATTACAAGCATTACTGCCGCAAGCATCTTGCATTGTGTGCTCATGTGTGTATCCCTGGGGCAGATTCTGAGACGCTGACTTGCTGGATCACTGTGCCTCGTAGTTTGAAAGGAGTCTTTGGCTAAACCCCAGACACTGACTCTGGCAAACTTCAACATAAAGGAAAGCTATTGGCAAAGTATGGGCCAGCTCAGAGGAGGCAGGGAAAGGCTAAAGACCTGCTTCCTGGCGGATGAGTGGAGCCCAAGCTTGGCTTTGGGACCTTTCTCACTCCACTAAAGTCCTGGCAGAGGGTTGACTGTGTGTCACAGTGATGGGCAGTAAGGCTTGGAGTGGCTTCCAGGGACCCCTTTGGCCTCTGTAATGAGAGGACAGAGCACCTTGATTTTTTGGTCAAGATTGTGCACAGCTGGGCAGTGGTATTCTCTAAAAGAAAATCTAGTTGCTGGGAGGCCGAGGCGGGCGGATCACAAGGTCAGGAGATCGAGACCACGGTGAAACCCCGTCTCTACTAAAAATACAAAAAATTAGCCGGGCGCGGTTGTGGGCGCCTGTAGTCCCAGCTACTCGGGAGGCTGAGGCAGGAGAATGGCGTGAACCTGGGAGGCGGAGCTTGCAGTGAGCCGAGATCGCGCCACTGCACTCCAGCCTGGGCGACAGAGCGAGACTCCGTCTCAAAAAAAAAAAAAAAAAAAAAAGAAAATCTAGTTGCTTACTAAGGAGAGAGAATGGCTTCCAGGAGACCAAAAAAATTTCTTCAGGCAGGGTGTGGTGGCTCACGCCTGTAATCCCAGCACTTTGGGAGGCTGAGGCAGGTGGATTGCTTGAGCTCAGGAGTTCAAGACCAGCCTGAGCTACACAGCAAAACCTTGTTTCTATCAAAATAAATAAATGTATTCATATTTTTACCGTCTTAGTTCATTTTCTGCTACTATAACAGAATATCATAGACTAGATAATTTATAAAGAAAAGAGATTTATTTTCTCACAGTTCTGGAGGCTGGGAAGTCTAAGAACATGGTGTCGGCATCTGGTAAGGGACTTTGTGCTGTGTTATCCCGCAGTGGAAGGTGGAAAGGTAAATGAGAGAGAAAGCATAAGGAACCAGGCTTGCTTTTATAATAACCCACTCTCTACACAAGTGACCTGGTCCTGCAATAATGACATTAGTCCATTATTAGGTCTCTTATCAGGCCTAATGAGCTCTTATTAGACCTCACCTTCCAATACTGGTACATTGGGGACTCAGTTTCCAACACATGAATTTTGGACACTCACCAATACTTAATTGTATTAACCTTTAAAATTTCAACCAATACAGTAAGTAGAATATCTAATTGCTGTTCACTGGCAAGACTGAACAACTTTCTCCTATTTATTAGTCAGTTGGATTTCCTTCTCCAAGGGTTTCCTGTTCGTAGCTTTTGTGGATTTTAAATCATTTCTTTGGCGTTTTAAAAATGTTTGCTTTATGCCGGGCACCATGGCTCACGCCTGTAATCTCAGCACTTTGGGAGGCTGAGGCAGGTGGATCGTGAAGTCAGGAGTTTGACACCAGCCTAGTCAACATGGTGAAACCCCATCTCTACTAAAAATATAAAACTGGCCAGGCGCGGTGGCTCAAGCCTGTAATCCCAGCACTTTGGGAGGCCGAGACGGGCGGATCACGAGGTTAGGAGATCGAGACCATCCTGGCTAACACGGTGAAACCCCGTCTCTACTAAAAAAAAAAAATACAAAAAACTAGCCGGGCGAGGTGGCGGGCGCCTGTAGTCCCTGCTACTCGGGAGGCTGAGGCAGGAGAATGGCGCAAACCCGGGAGGCGGAGCTTGCAGTGAACTGAGATCCGGCCACTGCACTCCAGCCTGGGTGACAAAGCGAGACTCTGTCTCAACAAAAAAATAAATAAATAAATAAATAAAATAAAAAAATAAAAAAAAATAAAAATATAAAACTTAGCTGGGTGTGGTGGTGCACACCTGTAATCCCAGCAACTTGGGAGGCTGAGGCAGGAGAATTGCTTGAACCTGGGAGGTGGAGGTTGCAGTGAGCTGAGATCACACCACTGCACTCCAGCCTGGGCAACAGAGCAAGACTCCACCTCAAAACAAAAAAGTTTGCTTTGTAAGGGTGCTTTATGTGTTCTGAATGCAATTCTTTATCTAAGTTATAAATATAGTGACCGTGTTCTCTCCTTATCTTTTAACTATGTTCACAGGGCCTTGAAGAGTTTAAAGGAGGGGAGGGACATGGTCAGTCTTGTGGTTCATCTCAGTCTAGAAGATCACCGATGGCTGTAAACGGCCAAGTTACACACCAGCTCTAAGGTTCTGAGTGTGGTGAGAGACAAGGAGACTCAAACTCATTGGAAGGAAAATGGGAGGGTCAGTAATTCTCATTCCAGCAAAAACCTGGAATAATGAAAACCTATGGAAAAGAGGTCACTGATAATCACCCACTGGCTGAGCCCAAGTGGTCTGACGCAGTGGAACTGGCCGGAGAAGAGGCGAAGGCTCCTCAAAAGCCAGTTAACCCGGTGAACTCAGCAAGTACTGTTTGTCAAGTTAGGACCAGGAGGTTTTCAAAATAACATATTCCCTTTTCCTTTTTTTTTTTTTTTTTTTTGAGACAGAGTCTTACTCTCTCTCTCAGGCTTGAGTGCAGTGGTGTGATCATGGCTCACTGCTGCCTTGACCTCCCCTGGTGAGGTAACCCACCTCAGTCTCTTGAGTAGCTGGGACTACAGGTGCAAGCCACTATGCCTGGCTAATTTTTTGTATTTTTTGTAGAGAGATAGGGTTTTGCCACATTGCCCAGAGTGGTCTTGCGCTTGTGGGCTCAAGCGATCCACCTGCCTCAGCCCCCAAAGGTGCTGGAATTACAGGCATGAGCCACTGCACTCGGCCTACATATTTCCCTTTGTTTTTCTTTTTTTTTTTTTAAAGCACATATGTAAGCAAAATGCAGTTCCTTCAACCTGATTTCCAGATTAAATCTCAGAAATCCAACTGTAGTAGTTAAGACAGAAATGCAGGAGGAGCAGGGTCATTTCACAAGCTTTATTGGGGTTTTCTCCCCCACTCCTTCTAAAGAATACCATCATCTTTAGTTATGCCTAAGAATCTATATTCCAAACTGACAAGTAAAAATTGGGTCCTTGTGTCTATTTGAAAGAGTAAGAGGTTATGAATTCTGCTTAAACTGGGTTTGAATACACAGCTCTAATTCTTGCTAGCAATTAAAAGGAGTTAGGTTTCTGTTGTTGTGCATATTACTTATCATTTCTGAGCCTCAGTTTTCTCACTTCTACTACCCTGTACTGGTCATGTGACCTTGAGTGAGTGACGTGACCTCCCTGTGCCTCAGTTTCCATATCTGTAAAATGGGGACTATAATGATTACTTAGCTCATAACGTTACACAGTTGTGTTAGGGTTAAATGAGACAATGGACGGAAAGCAACTCAAAACATGCCTGGCACACACTAGGGCCTACATGTTAGTTGTTATTGTCACAATGCACAGATCTGCCTGAGTCCTGGCAACATTCGTCTTGCCATGTAATTTTAAGGGAAAGAAGTCAAACGGACCATAGTCATCAAGTTTGAAAAACTCCAACTGGGCCACGCACGGTGGCTCACGCCTGGAATCCCTGCACTTTGGGAGGCCAAGGCGGGTGGATCACCTGAGGTCAGGAGTTCGAGACCAGCCTGACCAACACAAAAATTAGCCAGGCATGGTGGCAGGTGCCTGTAATCCCAGCCTGGTCATTCACTCATTCATTCACCCTTCTGGCCTCTGCCTTCGGTTCTCTTTCTTCCCTAAGGAGCTGGGGGATCGCAGTAGCAGGAGATTATGTCTTCTCGGTGCTGCTTCTTTCAGATAATTTGAGGGAAAATTCCAGACTGAGAGCGTTGTTCGGCAGGGCTGGGATTGCCGCTGATTCCGTGTGCCAGGGTTTTCTGCCCTGAGGGTCGTGCTGTCTTCTCTGCACTCTTTACATTTCTGAGGCAGCACACACTCTGGGGGCTGGGCTGTCACATGTTCTTGAACACATGCACTTCACCAGACAAAGAGTATAAGAGTGCACAAGCCAACACACCCAAATCCTTGAGGAGCAGGCACATAAAAGAGGGACACTGGACTGAAGAACATGTGTACTACGTGAAGCTGAATGATTGGAACAGGTGGGTCATCAGAAATATAAAAAAGCCCAATAAATGTAATCAGAGATAAGGGAGAATATGACTGATACAAAGCACAAAAAAAAAAAATCATAAAAAGTCAAGAGGAACAGTTGAAATCAAAACGAAATAGATAGGATAGATAGTAAGATGGATAGAGGCCAAGAAAAATTAGTGAGTTGGGAGATCAGTTTGAAGATCTCTCAAAACAGTGCAGGAAAGGATAAAGAGATGTGAAGGTTAAAGAAAAACCAAAGAATATTGAGGCTAAAGGTGCCAACAGTTGGATAATAGAAACCAAAAGGAGAAATGTAACAAAGCAAATGGAAGAAGGCAATATTTGAACACATAATGACAATACTTTCTCTGGAATTAAAGGAAGATTAAAAATATCAGGTTGAAAGGGTTTATAGTACGCTAAAATAAATAAAGAAAATTTACACCTGAGTATATGTCAGTAGAGATAAAATTAAGAATATTAGAAGCAATGAGGAAATTCTAAAAACTTCTGGAGAGAACAGCAATCAGATTGACATCAGACTTCAAAATTACAGAAGAAAACCTGAAAGAGAAATCTTCTCTGTATGGAAACTAAATATTATATTACCAGCTAACTCTTTGTAAAAAAAAAAAAAAAGAAAGTGCACGGGAAAGTTGTGTGAGTGCACACACACACACACTTAGAGCTGAATGATAATGAAAACACCAGACATCAAAATTTAGATACAGATATAGCAGTACTTAGAGGAAAATTCCTTGCTCTCAATACCTGTTACAAGGACATAAGAAAGTTTGAAAACATGAGCTAAGCAATCAACTCAATAAATTTATAAAAGACAAACAGATCAATCTCAAAGAAACAATAAGGACATAATAAAAATAAGGTCAGACCAGCCTGGCCAACACAGTGAAACACTGTCTCTGCTAAAAATACAAAAATTAGCTGGGCATGGTGGCGGGCACCTGTAGTCCTAGCTACTCGGAGGCTGAGGCAGAAGAATCCCTTGAACCCAGGAGGTGGAGGTTGCGGTGAGCCGAGATGGTGCCACTGCACTCCAGTCTGGGTGACAGAGTAAGAATCCATCTCAAAAAAAAAAAAAAAAAAGGTCAGAAATCAATGAGACAGAAAAGAAACAAACCCATAAAGAATACCAAGGTTAGCAAAACCAAAAGCTGATTGTTAGAGTTCTCAAGCCATAGTGAAGGAGGACAAGTGAGAAAAGATACAAATAAAAACTGAAGAATGAAAAAGGAGTAAATATAGATACAACAAAGAATAAAAAATAATAAATGAATATTTGGAAAGCAAAACAAAATGAATAAATTTTAAAAATTTTGAATGGTTCAAAAAGAAATAGAAAAATGGAAAAGCATTTGAAATTAAGACCTTCCTTCTCACCAAATTATAGACTATGATGGTTGAAACAGTTCCATTCTACCCAACTTCTTACAATATACAATCCCAGTTGTTCCAGCAAACTTCGAAAGTGTGAAAGTTGCCCATCTCACTTTACTTTTTTAAACCTTTTTATTTTAAATAATTATAGGTGCACAGGAAGTTGCAAGAATAGTTCAGTGATGTATCAGTTGTACCCATGGGATTTTAATTTATAGAAATGACTTAGTGTCTCCACTGAAAGGACAATGCCATTGAAAGATGATTTTTAGGCCAGGCGTGGTGGCTCACGCTTATAATCTCAGCACTTTGGGAGGCCCAGGCGGGTAGATCATGAGGTCAGGAGTTCAAGGCCAGCCCAGCCAACATGGTGAAACCGCATCTCTAAAAATACAAAAAAATACTAAAAATACAAAAAAATTAGCTGGGCGTGGTGGATGGGTGCCTGTAATCCCAGCTACTCGGGTGGCTGAGGCAGAGACTTGCTTGAACCTGGGAGGCAGAGGTTGCAGTGAGCCGAGATCATGCCACTGCACTCCAGCCTGGGAAACAGAGTGAGACTGTCTCAAAGAAAAAAAAAAGATGATTTTTATTACTCGCATTTCCTGGAAGGAGGGGCCTGCCATGCCACACAGGAGGGGCCTGCCATGCCACACAGAGCCACCTGGGGAAGCATACAATTGGCCAGGAGGCAGGAGGGTGAAGGAGAAGCATAGGTCACTGCCTTTGTCGGGGTTTCTGAAGGGAAGTCAGGCAGAGCAGGGTGAACAGTGCAGGACCGGCTGGTCTGAATACTATAGGTGGGCTCTGGGTAACTCGGGTGATTTCAGATTGTCTGGCACCTGGCTCTGGGGTGCTTTAGGGCAGAGGAACATTGACTTGGTGTGTGAGAGTTCGATAAAGGCGATAGCTGGGGTCATGTGCTCTGGATTGATTCATTTCCATGTTAAAGGTATGCTCCTAGGATGAGCCTTTGCTCCTTCTAAGAATTGGGTAGCCATGGGAGGGGCAGTCTCTTCTCAGTCAGCGAGGCCACACATGTCAGAGCTTGACAAATACAGAAAATAAGAAAATGTAGTTAACACAATTGAGTGATGAATGAGTGAATGCCAAATAGACAAATACAAAATCTATGAAAACACAGAACAAGAAGGGTTTCACATATCTTTCATCCAGTTTTCCCCAATTGTGTCAAACATAATTACAGCATTTTTTTTTTTTTTGAGACAGGGTCTCACTCTGTCACACAGGCTGGAGTGTAGTGGCAAAATCTCAGCTCATTGCAACCTCTGCCTCCTGGGCTCAAACAATCCTCCTACTTCAGCCTCCTGAGTATCTGGGACTATAGGTATGTACCACCATGCTTGGCTAATTTTTTGTTTTGTTTTGTTTTGTTTTGTTTGTATTGTAGAGACAGGGTTTCACCATTGCCCCAGCTGGTCTTGAACTTGAGCAATCCACCCGTCTTGGCTTCCCAAAGTGGAATTACAGGTGTGAGCCACCTCGCCTGACCTATAGTACAATATTTTTTTGAAAGGAAATTGATGTTGATATAATCTGTGGATATAGTTCTATGTCATTATGGCATGTGTAGATTTACGTAAGCCACACTCCAACCAAGATTCAGAACAATTTCATCACTAGAAAGTTCTCCATTGTGTTACACCTTTACAGCCATATATAACCTACTTCCCTCAACATCACTAACCCTGGCAGCCGATAATCATTACAGCTGTTCCTGAAAGCAAAAAAGTGTGAAAGCTGCCCAACTCACTTTGTAAATTTGATTATAACTTTAATTCCAAAACTAGAAGAGGAAAAAAGATGTGGTATAAGGATTATGAGAGGGAGAAATAAAACTGCAGAACTAATAAGAAAGTTCAGTCAATTCACCAAATATCAGAACAAATTATAAAAATCAATAGCATATTTCTGTGCCAGCAACAATCAATTAGAAAATATAAACTGAGTCGCTGGGCGTGGTGACTCATGCCTGTAATCCCAGCACTTTGGGAGGCCGAGGCGGGTGGATCACAAGGTCAGGAGATCGAGACCATCCTGGCTAACACTGTGAAACCCCATCTCTACTAAAAATACAAAAAAAATTAGCCGGGCGTGGTGGCGGGTGCCTGTAGTCCCAGCTACTTGAGAGGCTGAGGCAGGAGAATGGTGCGAACCTGGAAGGGGGAGCTTGCAGTGAGCCAAGACAGCGCCACTGTACTCCAGCCTGGGTGATGAACGAGACTCCGTTTAAAAAAAAAAAAAAAGAAAATATAAACTGAAAATAAAATACCACAGAAAATAGCCAACTGTACTCTATTTAGGAGTTATTTTATGTAATCTGTTTTAAGTTTACCAAGCAAAAAAAAGTAAAATTATAAGGACACAAAAAGATTTGCATAAATAGCATGGTCTCCAATGATGGCTTGGTATAAAATTAATGTCAATTCTTCCCCAACATTAATGTAAAAATTCAAAGCAAATTTAAGTCAATAGTCTAGTTGGATGTTTTGAAGAACTCAGCAAACTTTTTCTGAAATTTGTATACATGATTAATGGTCCACGACTAACTAGATCCATTTTGAAAAAAAAAAAGACTAAAGGCAGAATGCCTGATATAATACAAATCTATAATAATAAAAACCATATGGTTTTGTTTATGCTTATTTATGCCTTTTATCCCTTCATTTAAAAAATTCATTTCCTTTCATCTGTCTTCATCTCTTCCTTTCCCTTTCTCAAATTCCCCTCACTCCATATATGTGTGCTGTGTATCCTCTCATTTGTAGGTGTTCTTGTTTTGGGTATGTGTATTTGCCATATGTATGAATGGTTTTGTGCTTCCACTCTCCTATTTTTATATATGTCACACAGTGCTACATTTTTACAATTTTATGTGTATCTAGTCCAGTGCTAGAATCAGGGCTGCCTCCAGGGCATGCAATTCCTGCAGTCACACAGGGACCTACTCTTAAAAGAGCCTTATGCTTGGCTGAAGTGTGATTTGCTGTCATCATCTTCAAATTCTTAAAGAGTTTTAAACAAGCAGCCCTGTGTTGTCATTTTGCATTGGCCGTACATGCTCTGTAGGCAGTGTCATCTCAGATAAACAAAATAAACCAGAGAGCTCAGAGGCAGATCCATGTATATACGAGACCTGGATATAAGAAGAAACTTGCTCCATGAATCCATGATGAAAGGGAAAACTATTTAGAGGTGGTTTTGGGATAACCAGCCCACCTTTTGGAGGGGAAAAAAAAATGCACCATGACTCAGATGGATTACAGACCTAAATACACAAGGTAGAACTATAAAGACAGCAGGAGGTAATATTAGAAAATCCTTTTGTGACCTATGAATGGGGAATAATTTCTTAGGAAAACACCAAAAGCACAATCAATAAGCAAAATATTGGTGGATTTCATGATACCAAAAGTATGGGTTTCTGTTCAATGAAAGACATCATGGAAATGTCAACTGACAGAGAACTGCCAGAATATCTACTTTCAATGACTCAGACAGACAGAATCAATACATAGAATAATAAGCAGCTCTGGCAAACCACAAAGAAAAAAATCTATAAAAAATTGGCAAAGGACACATGGGTTCAGAAGAGAACATTTAAATGGCTGACTGATCAATAAAAATACCTTGGCTCATTTGTAATTAGATAAATGAAAATCAAAGCAGTAATTAAATACCATTTTATATCCATTAACTGCCAAAAATTAAAAAGCTAAACAGCACAAAGCAAAAAAGAACAACAACAACAAAAAGAGCCAGCATCCCTGGGCGATATAGATTGAAGGAGTCCCTCTAGTGAGCAATCTCGCTGGATTAACACAGACTAAGTATTTGTGTGCTTATCATTCATCAATTCCACTCACAGGTAGAATCTGAGCTCCATCTTCATGTTGTTCTACAAAGGGACACATATGAGGAGTGACCACTGTGTGTTTCTGTGGGTTGGAATCATCTATCCATCCATCATCAGGGGAATAGTTAAGTCAAAGGTGGTGATGCATTATTATACAGAAGTTAGTGGCCCTGGACTAGATACACATAAAATTGTAAAAATGTAGCACTGTGTGACATATATAGAAACAGTGGGAGAGTGGAAGCACAAAACCATTCACACATATGGCAGATACACATACACAAAACAAGAGTACCTACAAATAAGAGGATACACAGCACACATACATGGAGTGAGGGGAATCTGAGAAAAGGAAAGGAAGAGATGAAGAAAGATGAAAGGAAATGAATTTTTTTAAATGAAGGAATAAAGGCCATAAATAAGCATAAACAAACAAAAAAGACTCTGCAGGACCAGGGCTGAAAATGCCATGAACTGTGGAGTTGATCACTCCACTCTTCTGCTTCTAAGGTTAAATGAAAAAAGAAAAAATGAACTGTCTCCAAAGTAAGGTCCCACAAAACTGGATAAAAATTTTTAAAAACATGAGTATTTTCTCCTGGGTATATGCAGAGGAGAAAGAAAAGCTACCACATTTTAGTTATACCTTTTCACTTCCCAGAAAGCATTTGTTTTTTAAAAGAAATCAAACTCTTCATCTTTTTCAGCAACTGTTGGCAGACAATGTAATAGCACAAAAAATCACATCATTGTTCTCCCAGCATGATGAGAGGGGCTATGTATGTAAAACATAGGCTCAAAGAGTAGCATCTGACTAGATCTCTTTCTCTTCTTTTTCAGTCACGTAAGTTTGATAGATTCAGAAGGTAGAACTTAGTACCTATCAATTTATTTAAAAGTGACTCCAGAAAGGTAATTTTGCAAACTTCTTTTTCCTTGCAACTCAGTGTATGACTCTCTGGGGAAGCTTGGGAGCAACATTCTTAATGGAAACATGGACAGGCTGGGATCATACAGCGAGTGTCTTTCCACCCATGCTCCCAAGGGGAACTTCCGAGGGCAGTACTGCAAGCTTCACATACTGCAGGTGAGTATGGGGGACCTGCACACTTGCTCTTGAAGGACAAGCGAATGTCATGATATAGAATAAAATACAACTCCATTGATTCCTTTTCATAATTAAAAAAAAAAAAACTGTTACGATGTTTTGCAAAAAATAAAAACTAAATTTTAAATACTTGGCAGAAACCTGCTCAGCATCTTGAGTGTGAGACATTAAACGAGACTCTTGTTCACAAACCACATAGGACTTGAGATATTCCTTCTACCACATTGTATGGAGCAAGACCTCTGGACAATTTTCACAGGGAATCCAAGGTCAAACGCTGGCCAGCAGCTTCTATAGCTTCAAATGCTATGGCTCTCTTTTTGAGAGTTATTTTGAGTTTGCTGGTAGCTGTCTTCTGCCCTTCTCTGCTGGGGTCCAGTAGGGACTCTCCTTTACTAAAGGACCTCAAAATTTGGATTTGGTCCCAGACAAAGTCCCCATTCTGTATCCTTGCTGTCAGGGAACCGCATCATTACTTGGTATGAGGTGGATTAAGTCAAGGAGCTTTCCACACACTCCTGACTCATCAACAGCTTTTAGAATACCAGAGGCAGGGTGGACTTCCCATTACCCTTAACTCTTCTCAGAAACAGAACTCTAAACATGAATTTGAGGTTATCCTAGCAGACGGGCCATGACTTTTATGAAAACATTACTAAATCAGTTGACCAAATTTGCAGGACTATCTTCAAAGCATGTTAATCCTTTTATTGCTCAGAAACAAAACAAAACAAATAAAACAAACAAATAAACAAAACAAAAACAAAAACAGAAAACAAAACTAGGAACAGCATAGCCTGTTATGAAATACAAAGATAGGCTTGATGTGTGTCACACAGTACTAAAGGAAAATTACATTACAAGTTGGCTAATAACAGTTGTATAAATTAACAATAAGAAATCCAAGCTCTCTGATATTAATGCTATAAAATGATCTTAGAATGGTTCGCTGTGGAGACAGAGAGATGACCACCTAGCTCCATTTGTCCTGCTGAGGGTTGGGATAATGATTGCTTGAGGGATTAATCAGTGCATACAAATGTCATTTTCAAAGCAGATTAATGGTTTTGACACTGGAGAAAAAGGTCAGGCCTACACAATCCTCTAAATTATGTGTTTAGAAGAATCATCCCAGAATGTTTTATTTATACTTTGATGTTTTCTTTATTGGGACAGGCATTCTAGTTATTGGCTTGATTTGTTAATAAAATCTTTATTTGATACAATGTGTCCTGCCACCAATTAATGGCAACTTGGAAATTATATTGAAAATTGCAGGAGATGCAACTCTTAATGACCTTTCATTTGGAAGAGAGAGGCAGTGGGGCAGATTATCCAAAACTACTGGTTGCTTTTTAAAGAATCACCTACATTAAGCCTTGAGGCATTTTTAAAAAAATATGCATGTGTCCGATGCTCTGGAAATTCACTTGAACCACTCAGTAATGGAAAAGTCATCTTTTAAGAAGTTGGAACACTTCTTCTTTCAACATCCTTCTCTCCCACTCCCAATCTGATTATTTAGCAGCAAACTTACTTGGGATGATCATGCATATATGTTATGAATGCCAAAATGAAAGAACATTGTGGCATTGTGTTTCCCAGGATGGGACTGACTACAGTGTGGGCGTGTGTGTCCCTGATTCTTGTGCTGAAGAGGATGTGACTCTGATGTCTCGGCTGGGTAGGTACAAAATAATATCTAGTGAAACTATCATCTCACAGCGTAATGTTGGAAAAACCCCAGCTCCTTAGAACCAAGAAAGGTAATTCCTTCAGGACTGAAACACTCTTTTTTTTTTTTTTTTTTTTTTGAGGCGGAGTCTCGCTCTGTCGCCCAGGCTGGAGTGCAGTGGCGCGATCTCGGCTCACTGCAAGCTCCGCCTCCCGGGTTCCCGCCATTCTCCTGCCTCAGCCTCCCGAGTAGCTGGGACTACAGGCGCCGCCACCACGCCCGGCTAATTTTTTTTGTATTTTTAGTGGAGACGGGGTTTCATTGTGTTAGCCAGGATGGTCTCGATCTCCTGACCTCGTGATCCGCCCGTCTCGGCCTCCCAAAGTGCTGGGATTATAGGCTTGAGCCACCGCGCCCGGCCGAAACACTCTTTCATCGTGATCAATCCAATAAACTGAGCCTAATGGAGGTTTGAGGGGTTCAAGGGTAAAGATGGTGGCATAGTAATGGAGTCGGTAGGAAGGGAGACAATAAGGAAAAGATAGAGCTGAATCTTTATGTAACAAAAATGTGAAGTTAAACAATCTTTCCTCACCCACAGCTGCCTGGTTAGGCTGAAGAAAGAAGGTGGGTGGTGTTTGGTTTCAATATTGTGAGTGTTCTGTGCCCTGGCCCGTGTGTGGCAATCTGCCACCTGCCATATCCAGAGGCCGTTCTGAACCAGGGCTGTGTGCAGTCAACATGTTGTAATGGATTAGTGTTAAGAGCCCAGCATTTGGTCCAGGTTGTCACCTCCCAGCTGTGTGATCCTGGGCCAATCACTTAATCTCCCCAAGTTCAGTGTCTTCCTCTGTACAGTGACGGGTGGCTCTGCATGGCTCTCTCTATGGCCTTCTCATCACTTCTCCCTTAGCTATGCGGAAGGAATATATTTTAGTCTCCACAGAAACTGATTTGACTTCCCCTAAGTCTTTTAAAGTTTCCAAAGCAAGAATTTTAAGCCTAGGTTTTTGCCACTGGTGTCTTTTATATTTATTCTGGTCATCCAGAGAAGAACTAACACATACTAAAGTTCTACATTATTAGGAGTGAGAAGAACTAACATATAATAAAGTTATACAATATTAAGAGTTCTCCTTTAAAGTATTGATATTGCAGCTAGTTGTCAAAATCTTAAATGGTCCTCTGCATTTGTGACGATTCCTATGGCTTTGGGTGTATTAGCTATCTAACCAGGTATTTCATGTGCTGTTTAAAAAAGCAATAAATCAGCTGTGCACAGTGGCTCATACCTGTAATCCCAGCACTTTGGGAGGCCGAGGCCAGCGGATCACGAGGTCAGGAGATCGAGACCATCCTGGCTAACACGGTGAAACCCCATCTCTACTAAAAATACAAAGAATAAGCCAGGTGTGGTGGCGAGCGCCTGTGGTCCCAGCTACTCGGGTAGGCTGAGGCAGGACAATGGTGTGAACCTGGGAGGCGGAGCTTGCAGTGAGCCGAGATGGTGCCACTGCACTCCAGCCTGGGCTACAGAGCAAGACTCCGTCTCAAATAAATAAATAAATAAGTAAAAATAAAAAAGCAATCAATCATTACAAATCAAATGCAAATTTCAATTCTTGTTGGATAAGCCATAAATATCCTAGAAACAAAGATAAATGTGTAGTTATTATTAAATTAGCATTTCAAGTGACTAAGTGACTCTAAGTCTAATGAGTTAATAGTCCTTATTATTTAAGAGATTTGTCAATTAGCCTAATTTTTCAGACTAATGCCAAGCTTTCTAGCCAGAGTTGACATTAGAATAAAATAAAATATTAGAAATAATTACCATTGATAAAAAGATATTTTAAGAAAGTAGCATTCAAAGAGAAACAAGATGGAGATTCTCTTTGAGGAACCAGGAAAAGAAAACAGCCTGGTGGTTGTCAACTGAGCTGACGTGGGTGGATGGATTAGGGGAATTTAGTCTTTGCTGCCCAGGCGTTTTTCCAGCTCTGGCACAGAGGCAGCAGATAGAAATTGGAGGTCTTTGCCCGGGGTAAAGTGTCCCCATCTGGAAAGGATTTGTCAGCTATTCCTTAAAGCTCCTTGATGGAGTTGCCAATATTTCCTCTACAGATGTGAGACAACCAGCTCAGCATACCAGACTGAAGCTGTTTGCACGGACTGCACTCACCCAGAGGAGGGGAGCGGGGAGGGCCAGTAGTAGATTGGGCGAGAAAAAATGCCCTAGTACGGCAGAGGGAGAGCAAGATCCTGGCAGGTCAGGACATAACTGCTTTTGGCCAAGGGCTAGGGCAAAACACTGCACAGTTGTTGTCATAGAATGTTATAAAATTTCACCCAACATACTTTACCTGAATTCCTAAGAATAAAATTATTTCACACCAGAATGCTGAGAGCCTGGATGGAACTTGGATGTGGTGATTATGAAACCCAATTATGGGATATTTTCCTAAAAATCCAGACCCATGCATTTTGGTGTCATTAATAGTCCTTTCCCATCGCTGCTGTAACAAGTGACCACATACTGGGTGGCTTAGAACAACAGAGATTCATTCTCTCACAGTTCTGGAGGCTAAATATCTGAAGTCAAGGTGATGATGAGGTTGGTTCCTTCTGGAGGCTCTGAGGGAGAGTCTGTTCCTTGCCCTACTCCACATGCCTGGTAGTTGTCAGTACTTCCTGGCACTCCTTGGCTTGTAGCCACATCATTCCAGCCTCTACCTCCACCCACATGTGGAGTTCTTCCCTGTATGTCCAAACTTCCCTTGCATAAGGACACTAGTCATACTGGATTTAGGGCCCAACCTAACCTCATCTTCCTATTTCCAAATAAGGTCACATATGCAGGTACTAAGGGTTAGGACTTGAACCTTTCTGGAGGACACAGTTCAACCCAAAAGACTACCTAATACCTACTTCCTAGGCTGGCTAGATTATCTGAGTTCCCTTTAACACAACAGGGAGTTGGGAGGATGGGAACTCATAGCCCCTTAGCTCAGGGCCCTGCTCTTAGAATATGCTTGACAAAAGTTAGATAATCTTGCTGAAGTTTAATTGTGAGGCAGAGGCAATCTACCTGGTCACAGGGACCACACAAGAGCTGACAAAGAAGGGGCTTGGGTGTTTTTGGTTTTGCTTTTGTTTTTCTGAGACAGGGTCTTGCTGTGTCCCCAGGCTGGAGTGCAGTGGCACAATCATGGCTCATTGCCGCCTGAATCTCCTGGGTCCAAGCAATCCTTCCACCTCAGCCTCCCAAATAGCTGAGATCAGGCATGCACCACCACACCTGTCTAATTTGTAGATGTTTTGTAGAGATGGGGTCTCCTTATGTTGACCAGGCTGGTCTCAAACTTATGACGTCAAGTGATCCTTCTGCCTCGACCTCACAAAGTGCTGGGATCACAGGTGTGAGCCACCACACCCAGCCTGGGGCTTGTTCTAAAGGTCTGTTTAACACTGAGTTGTGTCTGATTTTATCCAGACACAACACTGAAGGCTGCACATTTCCATTCTCAGGGACTCACTCTAAGTCTAAGACTCACTCACTCTAAGTCTGTCCCATTGGAGACTTTATAACGTTTTATGATGATCACACTGTCCCAGTTTGCAGTGGCCAAAAGCAATGAGTTCCGAGCTGCTTAGAATAGACGTTTAACAAACCTTTACAATAAGCGTTAAACTGTGCTCTTTCCTATGCTCTATTAGGTTAATTTCACCTTGCTTTTCCTATGAGAATCACTAGGCCTACATAGCAGAACAATGGTGCTAGAAGCACAAGGGAAGATTTTTCTCCTCCAACTCCCTCTTACAGATTCCCTGAGCACCAATGGAGAAAATGGAACTCTTTTAATAGTAACTCCTTGAATTACCCATAGAATTGCCTTTCTGGCTAAGAATTCAAAAGGAATCCAAAACATTTCACAGAATACCATTTTGTGTTCTCAATTCAATTCAGAAAATATTTATTGAGCAATTTTCTCTCTGGCCTTTGTATGAGACATCACCTGTATGTGCTGGGGGCGGGGGGATCAAAATGATTGGGAGTTACTCTTTTCAAAAATATGTACAATTTAGTTAGGAAGAAAAGTGTGTGTGCCTGAGCTATTGGGAAACACTGTGGGGAAAGAAATGTCCAATCTCACTCAAGTGTTGGGGCTGGGCATAAAAGCTAGAGAAGCAGAGCCCAGCATGGATAGAGTAAGAGTGGGGAATTTAGACAGGGCTTGAGCTGACCTTGTGTTAGTGAAGAGGTCAGGATGGGGTAGGGTAAGAATTTGTTGGAAAACAGATTCAACAGAGGTTTCCAATAAAGGTTTCTTTTTTTTTTTTTTTTTTTTTTTTGAGACGGAGTCTCGCTCTGTCGCCCAGGCTGGAGTGCAGTGACCGGATCTCGGCTCACTGCAAGCTGCGCCTCCCGGGTTCACGCCATTCTCCTGCCTCAGCCTCCGGAGTAGCTGGGACTACAGGCGCCCGCCAACTCGCCCGGCTAGTTTTTTTTTGTATTTTTTTTAGTAGAGACGGGGTTTCACCGTGTTAGCCAGGATGGTCTCGATCTCCTGAGCTCGTGATCCGCCCGTCTTGGCCTCCCAAAGTGCTAGGATTACAGGCGTGAGCCACCGCGCCCGGCCCCAATAAAGATTTCATATTCCCCTTGTAGATCTGGAATCTAGCACAGCATAGACACTTCAGGCTGATTACTTAAGGCTGATTGGATGTGCGCGGGCTGCCGGTTGGTTGTCTTTGTTTACCATGGCAGGATTTAGAGCTGGGCTGTGGTTGATTGACAAAAAAACCAACGAACCAAAACAACAAAACCAAAACAAAACAGAAACGTCATTTGATTCCTTTAAAATTAGAAATAGAACTTGCAAAGGGAACAGACGTGTGCTGGCTGGTCAGTGCACTTCGTTTCCAGTGGAAGAGTTTAGTTTGGAAACCCACATACTAACAGGAAGTAGCATTGGTTCAGAGCAAATGGAATTGGATTATGAAAAATTCTGCTGCCAGGTCTCCTGTGGGAACCTGCTGGTAACCTAGATCAAGCACCCCAACTCTTGGCCAGGGTTGAGAACACACAGATGACCTTCCTTCTTGTTTCTACCCTTACCATGCTACAATTAGGAATCACAGTTAATCACATATTATTAGTCTTTCAGCAGCATTTTTGGACGTTTTAGAAACCCTTGGGTCACAGACTCATGGGAACCTTGAGGGTTAGAGATGGAAAGGACATTAGAATACATCATGTCCCTTGTGTTTATTGCAGCACTATTTACAATAGCAAAGACTTGGAACCAACCCAAATGCCCATCAATGATAGACTGGATAAACAAAATGGGGCACATATACACCATGGAATACTATGCAGCCCAAAAAAGAATGAGTTTTTATCCTCTGCAGGGACATGGATGAAGCTGGAAACCATCATTCTCAGCAAACTAACACAGGAACAGAAAACCAAACGCTGCATGTTCTCACTCATAAGTGGGAGTTGAACAATGAGAACACATGGACACAGGGAGGAGAACATCACACACCGAGACCTGTCGGGGGGTTGGGGGCAAGGGGAGGGAGAGCATTAGGACAAATACCTAATGCATGCGGGGCTTAAAACCTGGATGACGGGTTGATGGGTGCAGCAAATCACCATGGCACGTGTATACCTATGTAACAAACCTGCACATTCTACACATGTATCCCAGAACTTAAAGTATAATAATAATAAAAGAATACATCGTGTCTGACCCACCCTTCATTGTTACACAGATGAGGAAATGAGACCCAGAGAGATGAAGCGACTTGCTCAGGGTCACACAGCAAGCTAGCTCAAACTTGAGCCTCTTGAATGCAAGACTAGGCAATGTGGTGTGGTGAGATGAGGAACACCCAACATTTATTAAACTTACTGCCTGTCCTGCACTGTTCTAAGGGCTTTACAACCATTGTGTCATTTAGTTCTCATGACAACCCTAGGAGGTAGGTACTATTATGATCCCCATTTTAAAGAAGGAGGAAAGCTGTGTGCCCATCCTTTGTGGAGATTTTGGAAGTCCCCTGGTCTTAATTCTAACCGTATGCTCCTGGGATTCGCAGCAAGAACACCTGTAAACTTGTCAGAAGCACAAAGTCAGGTTCCGCCTCAAACCTCCTGGATCAGAAACTTGCAGGGAGGGGAGGCAGAGAGCCAACAGGCCCTCAAGGTAATTCTGAGGCTTGCTAAAATTGGAGACAACAGCCCTAGTCTTACCAGTAGGATCTTTACACGCAATTTCTTCCAGCGCTTATCAGCTGTGTCCTGACTTGCTGCTTCTTACCTTCAATTTCAGATGGCACCTTTCCCCAGACTATGGGCTGAAATTGTATATTTCCATCTTATATTGCATTTCTCTGTCGGGGGGGCTTGTTCACAAATAGATTTGAGCCAGCAACGGCGCATGTTTAGGTTTTTAGTTCCCAGTACCATGTGCTAGGAAAGGCCAGGAGAAAAGACTGATTCAGTAGACCTGGGTTTACTTCCAGCTGGGCTAAGAGTTCCTCATTCTGTAAGTTTCCACATTTTTGTGCCCTACTTCCCTCCAACTGTAAATCAGATATATTCAAAACCAGCTGTCCCCACCCTTTTTCTTTTTGGAGACAGTCTCGCTCTGTGGCCCAGGCTGGAGTGCAGTGGCATGATCTCAGCTCACTGCAACCTCTGCCTCCCCGGCTCAAGTGATTCTTATGTCTCAGCCTCCCGAGTAGCTGGGACTACAGATGAGCACCACCATGCCTGGCTAATTTTTCTATTTTTAGTAGAGACAGGGTTTCACCATGCTGGCCAGGATGGTCTCAAACTCCTGACCTCAAGTGATCACCCTGCCTCAGCCTCCTCCCAAAGTGTAGGATTACAGGCGTGAGCCACTGCGCCCAGCCCCAGCTGTCCCTTTTTACTGTAAAAGTTTCATTTTGAAATAATAGATATGAAAGCACTTGGGAAAATGTAAGGCATTATTACAAGCTAAATGATTTATACAATCTCTTTTTCTTTTTTGGTAGATACTTTAAGATTCAGAAATACTTCATTTTTGGCCCCTTCCCTCTTTCTTTTTACAATAAATTCTTCCTCCTCGTCTGGTGGGAGTGTGGCCAGATGTGCTACTGGAACGTTCCCCCTGGACACATTTGCTGCCGTATGTCTGTGAGTATGGACATTCGAGGTACCTGGGTGGGTTGTGATCTGTCAGTACTGTTTTATCAACTCCCCTCATCAACTGCATTTCACTATTAAATCTCATTCATTGCATGATGTCTGGCCAGTACTGCCTGTTTCAGGATATTATGGTCTGAGTGTTTTTGTTTCCCCCCCAAAATTCATAAGTTGGAATGTCACCCGCAATGTGATGATCTCCACAGATGGGGCCTTTGGGAGGTGCCTGTCATGAGGGCAGAGCCTTCAGAAATGGGGTTGCGTAGCTTAGACAAGGGACCCCAGAGAGCTCTCTTGCCCCTTCCAACATGTGAGGACACAGCTAGAAGGCGCCGTCTATGAACCAGAAAGTGGGCTCTCAACAGGCACCGAATCTTCCAGCACTTTGATCCTGGGCTTCCCACCCTCCAGAACTGTGAGAAATTAATTTCTGGGGTGTATAAGCCGCCTAGCCTACGGTATTTTGTTACAGCAGCTAAACAGACTGAGACACAAGGAGATCACCATTTACCTTTTTTTTTTGAGACAGTCTTGCTGTGTCACCCAGGCTGGAGTGCAGTGGTGTAATCTCAGCTCACTGCAGCCTCCCCCTCACGGGTTCAAGCAATTCTCCTGTCTCAGCCTCCCGAGTAGCTGGGACCACAGGCGTGCACCACTGCACCAGGCTAATTTTGTATTTTTAGTAGAGACGGGGTTTCACCATGTTGGCCAGGCTGGTCTCGAACTCCTGACCTCGTGATCCATCTGCCTTGGCCTCCCAAAGTGCTGGGATCACAGGCGTGAGCCACCGTGCCCGGTCTCTTAACATAAATTAAATAGAAGTATAATTGCTGGGTCATAATTCTTGAATCATTTGATGTTGTTTTCCTTAACAATTCATTTTTCCTGTCCCCAGTAGGAAACTCTCATGTGTTACTTTACCCTCTCACCAGCATCAAAAGCTACTACCTTTATAAAAAGTGGAACCAATTTGATAGGTGAATACACTGGTTTAATTTATGTCTTCAAAAAACTGGCGAAGAGGGTTTTTCTTTCCTAAGTTTATCTGCCACTTGTATTTTTCTCTTGTAAATTCATATTCTTTACCCCCTTTTCCATGTGTGAGTTAGGTTCTTCTTCTTCTTTTTTTTTTTGAGACAGTCTCGCCCTGTCACCCAGGCTGCAGTGCAGTGGGGCGATCTCAGCTCATTGCAACCTCTGCCTCCTGGGCTCAAGAGATTCTCCTGCCTCAGCCTTCCGAGTAGCTGGAACTACAGGCACGCACCACCATACCCAGCTAATTTTTGTATTTTCAGTAGAGTTGGGGGTTTCACCATGTAGGCCAGACTGGTCTCAAACTCCTGACCTCAGGTGATCTGTCCGCCAAGGCCTCCCAAAGTGCTGGGATTACAGTCTTGAGCCACCGCACCCAGCCAGGTTCTTACTAATTTTTAAAGTTTATTATGTATGTAAAGAATATTAATTCTTAGTCATATCAGCTGCAGACATCTTCCTCAGTATTTTGGTTGCTTTAAGATTTTAAAAATAATTATGACAAGTTAAGTGAAATCCGTTAACATTTTCCTTGATATATTTTCTCTTTTTTCATTCGTTTTATTCTTAGAGCATCATTCTCCATCCTTAAAATTGTTGAAGGTTTTTCTACATAAGTATGCAGCGGTTTGCTTTTCACAGGCCCGTGTTCCCGGCGTCTCATTTCGGCGTCCTGAGATGAGGGAAGGCGCAGCTGTTGTGTCTTCTTCCTGCAGGTTCATCGCCTTGCTGGGGCTCACCCTCCCTTTGGCTGGAACAGTCTGCGTGGCAGCTAGGGAATGGGGGTCAGCCTGCAGGACATCGCAGGAACATGGGGCACCTCTGGCCACTTACGGGAGTCTGCCGCTGAGCAAGGCGGAGAGCAATGAACAAAGAAGCAGAATCCCACGGACGCACTGCCCGGCACATCTGCCCCTGTCAGCAGCCCCGAGCGGAGGAAAAAGTAGGCATTTGAATGAAACTAAGACCACCCAGGAGAGGTGACTTAGCCGAGTGTGCAGTTGGATACGAATGCCTACAGTGCTGGCTCCTAGTGAACGCCCGGCAGCTTCCAAATGTCAGTGTGGAGGTTAGATCTCTGCTCTTGACTGTCCCGTCTTTGTTTACCATCAGCGTGCTAAGGTCAGGCAAGGTCACTAAAAATGCTGCTTTATTTTGTGAGTACAATTATCCAGTGTGTTTTTGTGCTGATCAAAGACTAGGTTCAAACAGGGCTTGGGGTTTCACTGCGGCAATTCTCTGAGAACAATTCCGTGGCCACAGTGTCTGCTTTCAGTGTCACACTTATACACATGACCCGTAGAAGCTTCCTGCCATCCGCAGGAAGGTGAATGATTTACATAGAAACTGAAGGGAGGGTGTTGAGCTTGTAACACAAGGTAATTCACGCAGTACGGTACGTGTGAACCAGAAACAGATTAACCCAGCCTAGGTAGTGAGAGGCTGGATTTCATTGAGATAGACTGCACTGTGTTTTAGTGAAAAATCAAGAGCATTGCCTTCATTTCTACTGCCTGCCTATGCACCAAGGCAAATAGAATATCTCTCTCTCTAACCTTCAGAACATGTGGAATAAAAGGGCCAGGCTCAGTGGCTCAAGCCTGTAATCCCAGCACTTCGGGAAGTCAAGGTGAGAGGATTGATTGAACTCGGGAGTTTGAGGCCAGCCTGTGTAATGTAGCAAGACCCCCATCTCTACAAAAATAATTTAAATATTAGTCAGGCAACAGAGAGAGACCTTGACTCAAAAAAAAAAAAAAAAAAAAAAGAACAGAACCAGAATGTGAATATTTGGCAGATTTCTTTTAGATCCAGGTCCACACAATTGTCCTTTCTTACTCCAACTAGGGGGATAAAAATAAAATGGAATGGCTGGGCTTGGTGGCTCATGCCTGTAATCTCAGCACTTCGGGAGGCCGAGGCAGGTGGATCACCTGAGGTCAAGAGTTCGAGACCAACCTGGCCAACATGGTGAAACCTTGTCTCTACTAAAAATACAAAAATTAGCCAGGCATGGTGGCAGGTGCCTGTAATCCTGGCTATTTGGGAGGCTGAGGCAGGAGAATTGCTTGAACCTGGGAGGCAGAGGTTGCAGTGAGCCAAGATCATGCCACTGTATTCCAGCCTGGGTGACAAGAGCAAGACTCTGTCTCAAAAAAAAAAGAAATTTCAGTGAATGAACTAGAAGGATATGAAGAAATGATAAAGCAGCTTCAGGGAATATGCCTACTGTGGAAGGCATAGAAATTATTTTCTCAGATCCTACTCAGATTTTTTTTTTTTTTTTTTCCAGAGACAGGATCTCCCTCTGTCACCCAGGCTGGAGTGCAGTGGCATGATCTCAGCTCACCTCCACCTCTGCCTCCTGGCTCAAACGATCTTTGTATTTTCAGTAGAGATGGGGTTTTGCCATGTGTTGCCCAGGCTGGTCTCAAGCTCCTGGGCTCAAAGGATCCACTCGCCTCGACCTTCCAAAGTGCCGGGATTTTAGGCGTGAGCCACTGTGCCCGGCCCTATTCGGGTCTTAAGGCAAAAACAAAAACAGTAGCAACACCAACCAAAAGCTCAACAATAAAAAGAAAACACATGTTTGTGTAAGCAGAGATATGGTATAAGAAGGAGCCCAGAAGGCCTAGAGGTCCCTGGCACAACCTCTTTCCCAAAGCTGGAAGCAGCTGTAGCAGCCGGGTGGCTTCCTGTGGACCCATCTGTGATGGGAAGCGCTGGCGGTCAGGCTTCCGAACGAGAGGCAATCCTTGCTGTCCTGTAATTCCCACCAGGGGCCCTGGTTTTGCCTTCTAGGGCCCAGAAAATAATCATGCTCTCTTGTTTCTATTGCAGCCCCATCAGATGTTGAGGGCAGTTATGGTGGCTCAGAATCCCTCAATTACTTCACATGATGTGGTTCTAGACCTCTGTCTCTGTGCCGCTACCCCCGCAACCCCGCACTCCCGCACTGGCAGCCTATAGACAGTTCCACATTTGGTGTGGCAGAAAGAGCACACGCTTAGGAATCCTGTCACCCAATCAAACCTGCTTTGATTGCTAACTCTGACTGTGGTCACATTGTGTGACCTCTGTGAACCTCAGTTTCTACATGTGTAAAACAGGGGCATATAATGGGATCTGTGGAAGGAATTAAATGAGATCATAAGTACTTACCATCTCCTCCTAAATTCATTCCTTGTTTCCCCATTCTCTTCGGTTAAGCCAGGAGAGGAAAGAAAGGGTAGGGGCTTAAATCTGCCAAGGCTACATGCTTGGGCTGCTCTGACCTCGCTGGGCTGCTCTGACCTCGCTCAGTGACCAGTAGAGTCAGCTGGATTGCAGGGACATGCCACGTCCCCAGAGCTGGATTGCAGAGCCCATCCTTTTAAGGCTGGATGACAGGATTTAGGCCAGACATACCTGGTATGGTGTCAGGAACTGAAACTTTAGGTTCCTCACCCAAAATGAGGCACCCTATGATTGGGACATTAAAGTTATGTTACCTTTTTTTATCTGGCACATTTAACTGTGGTCTCAAAATGGGGGTTTTCCATGTTCTGTTGCCATAACAACTTTTTAATTTTTGTACTTAATACCATCAAAGGATGCTGGGCATGGTGGCTCACGCCTATAATCCCAGCATTTTGGGAGGCTGAGGCAGGAAGATTGCTTGCACCCAGGAGTTCAAGACCAGCATGGGCAACGTGGTAAAACCTCGTTTCTACAAAGAAATACAAAAATTAGCTGGGCATGGTGGTGTGTGCCTGTAGTCCCCGCTACCCAGGAGGCCGAGCCAGGAGGATTGCATGAACCTGGAGATGGAGGTTGCAGTGTGAACTGAGTTCATATCACTGCACTCTAGCCTGGGTGACAGAGCCAGACGCTGCCTCAAAAAGAAAAAAACAAAAACATCAAAGGTAAAATACCATGTCTCTGAATGTTTGAAAATAAAAATCAATTTGGAGAGACTCAGAGATTCAGCATTTTTTTCTCTCTCCACTTTTACGTTAATCAGTGAGTCAAATCAACATAAGACCACCGTGTCTTCTAGAAGTTTGGAGCCAAGTTGGGTATTTGGATTCCTGACTCTTTATCCTCCAAATAACCATTGCATTTGCTTAGAATGGTTTCCTGTTACATGAGCCTGTCCTTTGCTATTTAGATGAGAAAAATATGAGCGAATGTATGAGGAAGTTTTCATGACATACATACATAGCTATGGATTCAGGCCCTGGGCATCAGGGCTCTTACTTAATGGCCTGTTGTTTAAAGTGGGCTCACTGTGGCCGGGCGCGGTGGCTCAAGCCTGTAATCCCAGCACTTTGGGAGGCCGAGATGGGCAGATCACGAGGTCGGAGGTCGAGACCATCCTGGCTAACACGGTGAAACCCCGTCTCTACTAAAAAACACAAAAAACTAGCCGGCGAGGTGGCGGGTGCCTGTAGTCCCAACTACTCGGGAGGCTGAGGCAGGAGAATGGCGTAAACCTGGGAAGAGGAGCTTGCAGTGAGCTGAGATCCGGCCACTGCACCCCAGCCTTGACGACAGAGCGAGACTCCGTCTCAAAAAAAAAAAAAAAAAAAAAGGGCTCACTGTGATTGAACAGAGCAGAAGTGGCTGCAAGGTTTTTTAGAGCATTGTCACAACCAATGGGTCTCAAACTTTGGCGAGCATCAGAGTCACCTGGATGACTATTACAGCACAGATTCCTGGGCCCTGACCCAAAGACTCTGACCTCATAGGTCTGTGGTGGGGCCTGGGAATGTGCATTTCTAATAAGTTCCCAGGTGATGCTGAAGCTGCTGGCTGGGAGACCTCCACTTTGAGAACCGGTGATTGCCTGCATCGTTTCATCCAATCTTCTCCACGTCCTCATGGTTTATAACACTTTCCATTTACAGATGAGCTAAGTGAGTCTCAGGAGCAGTTATTTTCAGAAGCCTTTATAAACCGCTGATGGGTGAGTTCATTCACGAGTAGAATTTAGACAGAAAAACATAATAACAAAACATATTGAGCACTAGCTTGCCACATTAGGCGTCAAACCAGATATTTGATGTTCTAGAATCCTCATTACAACCCTGGTCAAAATTATGCCCATTCTAAAAGTGAAGAAACTGAGGCTCAGGGAGGCTAAAGAAGTTGGCCAAACCTGGCAGAGCCCGGGTCCTGTATCTCTTCACTGCTCGGGAAACTGAGGAGGAGCAGGTGCATCAGCTCCAGGAGACTGTCGTGCTGTACTCATGGCCAATTTCTGAGTGAAAACCCCTGTGAATGAAAAGGTTGGGTGTGGTGACTTCAGATAGAGACGCAATCACAAAGAGTGACTTAAATGGAAATACTTGTATTCACGGCTGGAAATTCAAAATGTTAGGTAATTAAATTCTTCAGTTTAAGAAACTGATTTAGATTTCCAGAGCTTGATTATGAGCCAGACCTTATTTGTGAATAAGTTTTAATTCTGCAAAAACTTCTTTGTGCCCACAATGTTGAAGGCATGGGGCTCTGTCCAGGCAGAAATGGAAGTCTCTTGGAGCCGGCTTGAGCTTGGAGGCCCCTGTTTTGCAATTCCAAACACTTGCTTGGTTCTCAGAATAGGTAAACATTAAATTCTTTAAGAATGGGAATGAATTAAGAAGATGGTATTAACCATTCTTAAAGTGATAGGGCTTAAAATAGTGGTAGGAGTAGCTGCGTTCTCAAGAGTACATACTGTGGGTTGCCTCTGTTTAATGTGATCTATAAGCATTATCTCATTTGTTCTTCATGATAATCCTATAAAATCTACTTTGATTATTTTGCAGATGTGGAAACTTAGACACAGAGAAGTTAATTCACTTGCCGGGGGGGTCACAGAGCTGATAAGTGACAGAATCAGAGCCACGAGCATCTGGCTGTATAGCCTGTGCCCTAAGCTCCTGTGCCACCAGTCCCTCTGTTTTTGTGCCTATACTTTGACCTACATTATTTATTATTATTATTATTATTATTTTTGAGATGGAGTCTCACTCTGTCACCCAGGCTAGAAAGCAATGGTGCAATCTTGGCTCACTGCAACCTCCACCTCCTGGGTTCAAGTAATTCTCCTGCCTCAGCTTCTGGAGTAGCTGGAACTACAGGCATGCGCACCACGTCCAGCTAACTGTTTTGTATTTTCAGTAGAGATGAGGTTTCATGTTGGTCAGGCTGGTCTCAAACTTCTGACCTCAACTGATCCACCTGCCTTGGCCTCCGAAAGTGTTGGGATTACAGGCGTGAGCCACCATGCCCGGCTCATTATTCATAAGCAACTAGTCCTCAGAATTGCAGGGGTGTTCTTTCACGTGAAGTGCTTGCTTTGTGGATCACATCGATTCTTACTGATGTCTGCGTTCTCCTTCCCTCAACTCTTCGTCAAGCAGGACTGGGGTCAGGGGTTGACATCTCTGGGGCCTGAGCTTGGGCAGCGTATTCTGCACAAAGCATGTGGGGCACCAAACTCAGGTCAAGTCTGTTAGCGAAAGTCAAGATTCAAAAGGGAGGGATACTAAGTATGAAAGTCCACAGATAGATCAAGAGGGAACCGTGGAGGCTGAGCTGAGAAGCCCACGGTCAGAGCAAGAGAGCCTCCGTGTAACTGCCAAGATCTGTGGATTGCACTTTGGTTCTTGTTGCGGGGCGGTGTGTGGATACCCTGGCAGTCAGGGTGGACAGTAACACCTTTGCTCTTGCCCAGGGTTTCTAGGAGCCATGGTTCATGCTCTGGAGTGCTTTTCTTGGCAGAAGAATGTGCCAGCCATCTGGACTACAAAGACACCAGGCAGCACCTGCTCTGCACTGAATGGCATTCGTGTTTTGAGTCTTCTGTGGATCATCTCGGGACATACCAGTCAGATGACTGCATGGCTGTCTTTGGGTGCGGAGAGTTGATGAGCCTTTACTCTGGGAGCAGTCAGGGAAGAGACACTCTTTGGTATGGCGGGATCATGGTGGCCAAAGGATGGGGGTCTGGCAGCCTTCCCACGAGCAGCCTTCCTTCTGTTTTAGAGACACTGTGTGTGACCTCCCATCAGTAAGGTTTCCAGGCCAGTGTCTAGTGGCTCATTTCACTCTCTCTAGGTACAAATCAGGCACCTGGCTGCCAGGTGAATACTGATACCTGGGTATTGTATTTTCGTTATCCAAAAAGCCGAGTTCTCTCTCATCATGGTTAACGAAGCCAGGACCTAACATTTATTTTTCCTTGAAAAGCAGACAAGCATAAATAAAAATGGTCCACTAATATCAAATCAGTGTTTCTCCACCTTCTTCTTGCTGCTACCGTCCTGAAGCGCTCCTATCAATAATAGTGGTACTCTCTAAACAGGGGGCAAACACAGCCCAGGGCAGATTGAAGAAGCCTCCTGGGTGATCTGTGCCAGCCCATGATAGGTAGTGCTACAGTCCAAGGGGGTTGTGGCCACTGTGACTGCACGAAGGAGCTTAAAGCTCCTGAATGATGGTTAGGGACCTCAGTCACCACCTTTTATTCCCAGTCTAACTTCTCCTCCTACATGAATTACAGTGATTCTTCTTCTTCTTCTTTTTTTTTTTTTTTTTTTTTTTTTTTTTTTTGAGACGGAGTCTCACTCTGTTACCCCCTGGGCTGGAGTACAATGGCATGATCTCGGCTCACTGCAACCTCCACCTCCCAGGTTCAAGCGATTCTCCTGTCTCAGCCTCCCAAGTAGCTGGGATTATAGGCGCCCACCACCACAGCCAGCTAATTTTTTGTATTTTTAGTAGACACGGGGTTTCACTATGTTGGCCAGGCTGGTCTCGAACTCCTGACCTCGTGATCCACCTGCCTTGGCCTCCCAAGTGCTGGGATTACAGGCGTGAGCCATCGGCCCGGCCTATAGTGATTCTTAAAACCTGCCCAGTACAACCAAAAGTTGAAGGTGTTCCTCTTGCTTTTTCTGAAAAGAGAAATCACATGATTTTCTTCTATGAAATAAAAAGACACGGCTTTTTAATGTTTGTTACAGATAATGTGCTTGAATGGAAAAGCAGAGTGCTTAGAAACCCACTGTACATTTACTCTCGGAGCGGTCCCTTCTATCTTGGAGTTGATACATTTTTCCTGATCAGGTAATAAGGTCGAACTATGTTTTCACTGCTGTGGGGCTTGTGGTGTTTGTTCTGGGATGTGTGTGTGCGTATGTGTTACCATTCTCACTCTAATGAGAAAAGCTGAATGACCCACATTTATTCACCTGGGCCTTTGTCCATTTCTAGACGGTACTGTTGTCACAAGAGATTCTCCACTGTACCTTCAGTTTATTACATGAGTTACGATGGCTCTATAACACAGGCCTTTTACAAACATTGATTGTATTCATCAAAATTGTTTATTTCAGTACTTCTCAAAGTCTGACCCACAGAGTAGTACAGGTGCTTGATGAAGTTCTGAATTCTCGCTGTAGCGAAATGGGAAAAATTCAGAAAATGGCATGATGTTTCAGAAAGTTATGTTTATTTATATGAACTATTAAGAGGTAAAATTTCTTAATTGAGAAGTGTCGGGCACTGTGGTAAGCACTTCGAAATAGTATCTCATTTAATCCTCATGAAAATTCTAATTTTTGTTTTTAAAAATTGGGGTAAAATTTACATAACAAAATTAACCACTCAGTGTAAAATTTCGGGCATTTAATACATTTATGATATTGTGCAACCCCCCCCCTTTTTTTTTTTTTTGAGATAGAGTCTCACTCTGTCGTCCAGGCTGGAGTACAGTGGCACAATTTCGGCTCACCACAACCTCTGCCTCCTGGGTTCAAGTGATTCTCCTGCCTCAGCCTCCCGAGTAGCTGGAACTACAGGTGCTTGCCACCACACCTGGCTAATTTTTATATTTTTAGTAGAGATGGGGTTTTGCCACGTTGGCCAGGCTGGTCTCAAACTCCTGACCTCAGGTGATCTGTTCACCTTGGCCTCCCAAAATGCTAGGATTACAGGAGTGAGCCACTGCACCCAGCCTGTGCAACTACTTTTATCTACTTCCAAAGGTCTGAGAAGGCTTGTCTGATGGAAGAGGTGCTATTTCAGCTGGGATCAGAATGGCAAGAAGGAGCTGGCCATGGGAAAATCTGAGATAAGAAAGTTCAGGCAAAGGGTCAATTAGTGCAAAAGTGCTCAGGCAAGAGCGGGGAGCCTTGTTAAGGAGAAGAAAGAAGGGTGAAGCTTAGTGAAGGTGAGGAAGAGTGGCAGAAAACCCAAGAGAAGGGCAAGGGTAGACCATGGGGGACCTTGTAACAACACTAAGGAGTTTAGACTTCAGTCTTGGTGGAACGGGAAGGAGCGAGAGAGCTTGTTTTAATCTGGACAGTGATGTGATCTGATTTATTGGAAAGATGATCGCTCTGGCTCCTATGTGAGTAATGCACCTAAGAAGGGCAAGAGTGGAAGCAGGATTGACGAGGATCGATTTGCCCTATTTCAGATGAGAAATGGTAAGGCTGGGGTGGTGGTGGCTGGAATCAAGAAAGAAGGTCACATTCAGGATATGTTTAAGATGTGGAATTGCTAAGGCTTGTTGATGCATCAGATGTGACATGTGAGAAAAGAGACGAGTTGAGGATGATTTCTAGATTTTGGTTTCAGTGTCTGAGTCGATGGTGATGGCATTCATTAAGATGGGAAAGATGGGAGGAGAAGCTGGGTCTGGAGGGAAAACCGAGCTTTCTGTTTTGGATGAATTAAGATGAAGAGGCCTTTTAGACAGCCATGTAGAAATGGCAGGTGAGCAGCTGACGTATCATAAGTCATATCATAACTTGTGATATGATAGCTGATATTCATAAGTCATATCATAACTCGTGATATGGTAGCCGACATTCATAAGTCATATTGTAACTTGTGAGATGGTAGCTGACATTCGTAAGTCATCTCGTAACTCGTGATATAGCTGACATTCGTAAGTCATATCATAACTTGTGATATGGTAGCTGACATTCGTAAGTCATATTATAACTTGTGATATGATAGCTGACATTTATTTGTAAGTCATATCATAACTCATGATATGGTAGCTGACATTCATAAGTCATATCATAACTTGTGATATGATAGCTGATATTCATAAGTCATATCATAACTTGTGATATGGTAGCCGACATTCATAAGTCATATTGTAACTTGTGATGTGGTCCCTGACATTCGTAAGTCATATCGTAACTCGTGATATAGCTGACATTCATAAGTCATATCATAACTCATGATATAACTGACATTCGTAAGTCATATCGTAACTTGTGATATGGTAACTGACATTCATAAGTCATATTATAACTCGTGATATGGTAGCTGACATTCATAAGTCATATCATAACTTGTGATATGACTGCTGACATTTATTTTTAAGTCATATCATAACTCGTGATATGGTAGCTGACATTCATAAGTCATATCATAACTTGTGATATGATAGCTGATATTCATAAGTCATATCATAACTTGTGATATGGTAGCCGACATTCATAAGTCATATTGTAACTTGTGATGTGGTCCCTGACATTCGTAAGTCATATCGTAACTCGTGATATAGCTGACATTCATAAGTCATATCATAACTCATGATATAACTGACATTCGTAAGTCATATCGTAACTTGTGATATGGTAACTGACATTCATAAGTCATATTATAACTCGTGATATGGTAGCTGACATTCATAAGTCATATCATAACTGTGATATGACTGCTGACATTTATTTTTAAGTCATATTATAACTCGTGATATGGTAGCTGACATTCATAAGTCATATCATAACTGTGATATGGTAGCTGACATTCATAAGTCATATCATAACTGTGATATGGTAGCTGACATTCGTAAGTCGGGAGATCAGTGGAAACATCAAGCCTGGAGATGTAAATTTTGGAGTCCTTGGGATACAGGAGGCATTTAAAGCCACAGTATTGAATCTGATCACATTAAGAGGAGAATGGAATGACCGATGGGGACTGAAGGCCAGGACCTCTGGTGTTCCAACCTTTAGAAGCTGAGAAGAACCCACAAAGGAGTCTGAGAATGAATGACCAGTGAAATGGGGCACAAGTCAGACACTGCGGGGACCAGGAAGCCAAGAGAAGAAAGCGCCTCAAGAAGGAATGCTGTGGTCAGCGGGGCCCAGCGCTCCGGGAGTTCATTGTGTAAAGAAACAATCTTTGACTTTGGCAACCAGAAGCCTTTTGGTGACATTGTCAGGAGCAGGGTCAGTGGCGTGGTGGACATGGAAGTCTGGGGGAGTGGGGTGAGGATGGGAGGATGTAGACACAATGACTTTGGATAACTCTTTCAAGATGTTTTGCTGTTTTAGGGAGCAAAGAAATGGAGTGGAGCTGGACTCTGTATGGGGCACAAAGAAAGGCTGTTAAAAGAGAAGGGACCCGAGACATACCTGTGGTATGTTGAGAATGACTGAGGAGAAAGGGGCAAACTGATGGCTGCTGGAGATGCTATTGTCGGCCAAACTACAAGAGCCACAGAGCAATGTTTTCATAAGTGCCCCCATTTTTAAAAAAAGGCCACTAAGGCCAGGCATGGTGGCTCACACCTGTAATCTCAGCACTTTGGGAGCCCAAGGCAGGCGAATTGCTTGAGGCCAGGAGTTCACGATCAGCCTGGACAACATGACAGAGCCACGTTTCTGCTAAAAATACAGAAATTAGGTGGGCGTGGTAATCCCAGCTACTCAGGAGGCTGAGGCAAGAGAATTGCTTGAACCCAGGAGGCGGAGGTTACAGTGAGCCAAGATCGTGCCACTGCACTCCAGCCTGTGCAACAGTGAGACTCCGTCTTGGGAAAAAAAAAAAAAGTCATTAAATTCAAATGTGTGTGACCCACCCAGTTAGGGGAGAACTAGCTCCCATGCTGCACAGAACAATGGTAAGGGATTACTAATCACCAGCCACCTTCTGTGCCACCTACCTCCCTAACAGCCTGGTTGCTTGATTCCTGTTCTCCTTCAAGTTTTTACACAGCAAAGCCTTCCTCGTCCCCTCTCTTTGAAGTGCAACTACCCAGCCTTCTAGACTTCATTTTTTCTATTTATCCACATACTATAGCTGCCATTTTTGATTGATTAATTGTCTGTGTCCTTTCAGTAGAATGTAAGGCATAAAGTTTGTTTTTCTGTTTTGTGTACTGCTGTGTTACCAGGTCACTGAGGCAGTGGTAGCCACAGAGTATGTTCAATAAGTCATTGTTGAAATGAATGATTTCTTGTCTTATCTCCAGAATCTGGTGTGTGAGTTTCTTGTGGTAATGCTGAGAAAGAGGGATGCAGAATGAGCTCAGACCTATCCATTAAGGTGGCAAGTAGCCCAGACAGGCCAGGCTCAGGGTCCACAGTATGCAGCAAACCAGCAGTGATAGGGGAACCCCTGGGTTCCAGACTTTCCAAGAGGGCAGCACTGGGTCTCACCAGGCAGAGGAAGCCCAGCTGCAGAAGACCGGGAGTGGGCCCCTGGAGAACGGGGAGGTCTGCCCACAGGGCAGCAGGCAAAGACCAGAACTCTGTTCCCTATAAGCCAGGCAAAAACAACTGTATGCTAGGATGGGACTGACTGGCAGGGTCCAAGCCCTGGGAGGGACACCGGCACAGACAGATCAGGATGGCAGGCACCGAAGCCAAACTCAATCTGGAGACTAGAAAAGCTGTCACTAGGATGGAAAGATAGAGGGCACGAAAGGCCACTGGTCATCTCTGGATCATCAGTGGGAATCGGAGACACCAGAGAAGCCACCAGGTCAGTCCTGAGATATCTAAAGCACAGGCCAAGGCTATTGAGATACCAAACAGCCCAGAAAACTACAAATATATAAAGATGACGTATCTGCCACCTGGATTGGTCTGGGGTCAGGGAGGGCCGTGCCTTGCCTTATGCCAGTGGTCCTCAGACAGCCATCCCACTGCAAATTCACCAGCATCACCTGGAATTGGTAGAAGTGCAAATTCTTGGGCACCACCCCAGACCCACTGAATCAGACTTTCTGGGGGCATGGGTCCAGCAGTCTGGACTGTCAGAAGCTCTCCGGGTTGTGCCTGCTGAAGCCTGAAAAGCTCTGTGTGAGCCCAGGCAGGAAGAGCTGAGGCCAACAGAGGTGGCGGAAGCCGGGCGGATTCTGACAGCAGCCTAGAGACGGAGAAGTACATCTCTTTTCTCTTTATCTCTGTTTGCTTCCATTTCTCACCATCAGTCTCCGTGACTGTCTTTTTCTCCTTTTCCTTCAGTTTTTATTGTATTACTTTCAAAGGTTCACATTTTCTTTTGAACAATGGAACCATTATTAATAGTGATACCTAGTATTGCCATTATGCTAAGAGCTTGAAATCTTTTATCCCATGCAATTCTCACAATAAACCTATAAAGCTGGTACACATATCATCCCCATTTTTTTTTTTTTTTTTTTTTTTGAGACGGAGTCTCACGCTGTTGCCCAGGCTGGAGTGCAGTGGCGCGATCTCGGCTCACTGCAAGCTCCGCCTCCCGGGTTCACGCCATTCTCCTGCCTCAGCCTCCCGAGTAGCTGGGACTACAGGCGCCCACAACCGCGCCCGGCTAATTTTTTGTATTTTTAGTAGAGACGGGGTTTCACCGTGGTCTCGATCTCCTGACCTTGTGATCCGCCCGCCTCGGCCTCCCAAAGTGCTGGGATTACAGGCGTGAGCCACCGCGCCCGGCCATCCCCATTTTTACAGATGAGAAACTTCTTGATGTTCAGTAATGAGGTGATTTGTCCAAGTCTACACAGCTAGTAAGGTTAGAATTAGAGCTTAAGTGTAGCTTGTTTCACAAGGAAACCATGTCTTACTCACTTTGTCACTGATATTTACATAGCAAAACCAAAGCCTTCTGATTATCCTGAAGAATAATTAGTTGGCGACTGTTTTGTAATCCTCTCCTACCTCTCGGGCTGACTTCATCTATCACTAGTGCGTGCTTTTCTCTGTTGCAGTGTGTTCAAGTCTTTGGGTCTTAGCCCCGTGGAGCTAGTTATCTTGCTTACAGCCTGTTTTCCTGCCAGCCTTTCTTGTAGCCCTCTCTTGATGAACTTGCAAGCCGGGAGGTGCGTGCCCACACACACAACGAGGCCCAGGTTTTGCTTAGCAACCGTGCTGGCAGAGCGGGAGCCAGTCACTCTGAAAAGAAAGAATTGCCCTGATTTATCCTTTCCTGAAATTAAGAGGAGGCCGGAATCAGAATTGGCTGCCCTGCTTCCCCCTCTTAGCACTGTCTTTTAGATGTCTCTATAAATTTTGTTCCTATTTAATGAGTCCAAGTTGCTGCTTTTCAAAGGAAAATCTGGCAGGCAGAGAATAGAGACATTCTCCAACCCTGCCTGATCCCTTCCAAGTCCCACCCAACCCACGGCTTTGTTTCGCAATAGGAAATACATTAGCTCCTTAGGGAAACACCCACAAGGATCGCTGGTACAAATGTCAAAAGGTTGAGAAACTCACATACTTGCTTACCATCCAGTTGCAATTAAAAGGCATCACTTTGGTTTCTTTAGCTGCACATTCTGGGTAATGAATTTGTCATCAGGGTGTGTTGGTTAAGAATTCTGCGATCTTGGGCAACCCTCTTAATAATCTGTAGGTCTCACTTTTCCCATCAGAGAAGCAGGAATGATAGTATCTTCCTTTTTACCTAATAGAGCTGTTTATTCATCTATTCAATCATTCACTCAACAAACAACTATTTATTTATTTTTTTGAGATGGAGTCTCGCTATGTCATCCAGGCTGGAGTACAGTGGCATGATCTCAGCTCACTGCAACCTCCGCCTCCCAGGTTCAAACGATTCTCCTGCCTCAGCCCCCTGAGTAGCTGGGACTACAGGCATATGCCACCACGCTCAGCAAATTTTTATATTTTTATTAGACGTGGTGTTTTGCCATGTTGGCCAGGCTGGTCTTGAACTCCTGACCTCAGGTGATCCACCCGTCTCCCAAAGTGCTGGGATTACAGGTGTGAGTCACTGGGTCCTGCCAACAAACGGTTTTTGCAAAGTAGTTTGGTACGACTGGAGAAGGAAAAGCAATCTCATTAGCGAAAGTACTTTGAAAGTCACGTGCTTCTACACAAATGGAAAGTCTTGGTGTTATTATTTCAAAAGACCCAATGGTGGTTGTTAATAGTGGTCAACAAATCTTTCTGTCTCCCTCCTTTTTGGGCACCTGGCAACATTCCACTTCCTGGCCCCATTGTGATTGGGTGGGTCGCATCATTAGTTCTGACCAAGTGGTACCTGGTATTGCCATTATGCTAAGTGCTTTAAACTCTTATGCTAAGAGCTTTAAACGTGACACTTTTAGATTAGACAGTTTCATTGCTAGTTTGTGGCCCTCCAGAAGGCTGTTGTCATCTTCCATGGTCACTGGTGAGGTTTCAGACGGTGGCTGCTCTGTCAACCTGGGCATGCAGCATGAGCAAGAATAAACCAATTGTTTTTGGCTGGGTGCGGTGACTCACACTTGTAATCCCAGCACTTTGGGAGGCTGAGGCGGGCGGATCATGAGGTCAGGAGTTCAAGACCAGTGTGGGCAACATAGTGAAACACCGTCTCTACTAAAAATACAACAATTAGCTAGGTGTGGTGGTAGGCGCCTCTAATCCCAGCTGAGGCAGGAGAATTGCTTGAACCCGAGAGGCGGAGGTTGCAGTGAGCCGAGATTACACCACTGCACTTCAGCCTGGGTGACGGTGGTAGACACCATCTAAAAAAAAAAAAATTATTTTAAGACTTGGAGGTGCTTTGTTAATGCATCATAATTTATTCTATCCAGATTGGGACAACCAAATGAATCAATCAGTGAACTGTATTATTGATAAGTAATTCCTGTGACAATTCTTCTTTCTCTTTTAGTGGTTGGTTAAGTGCAAGGTCGTTTTTAAAGATGCATCAGAATTCAGACAAAGGAATAACCCCTAAAGTCATACTCAGATACTTTCTCAGTCGCCTGGCAAGGTAGGTGTCACGTGTGTCTGTGTGAAGAGAGTCCACCGAACAGGCTTTGTGTGAACAACAAGGCTGTTTATTTCACCTGGGTGCAGGTGGGCTGAGTCCGAAAACAGAGTCAGCAAGGGGTGGTGGGATTATCATTAGTTCTTATAGGTTTGGGGATAGGCGGTGGAGTTAGGAGCAATGTTTTGTGGGCAGGGGGTGGATCTCACAAAGTACATTCTCAAGGGTGGGGAGAATTAAAAAGAACCTTCTAAAGGGTGGGGAGATTACAAAGAACCTTCTTAAGGGTGGGGGAGATTACAAAGTACATTGATCAGTTAGGGTGGGGCAGAAACAAATCACAATGGTGGAATGTCATCAGTTGAGGCTATTTTCACTTCTTTTGTGGATCTTCAGTTGCTTCAGGCCATCTGGGTGTATACAAGAAGGTCACAGGGGATATGATGGCTTAGCTTGGGCTCAGAGGCCTGACAGTAGGTTTATTTACATAATTTCTCAATTCCTCATTGCTGTGTAATAATTTATTAGTTTTCTGTCTTTAACCTTCTTTTAAAAGAATTTCCAGGCCGGGCGCAGTGGCTCAAGCCTGTAATCCCAGCACTTTGGGAGGCCGAGACGGGTGGATCACAAGGTCAGGAGATCGAGACCAGCCTGGCTAATACGGTGAAACCCCGTCTCTACTAAAAAATACAAAAAACTAGCCGGGTGAGGTGGCGGGCGCCTGTAGTCCCAGCTACTCGGGAGGCTGAGGCAGGAGAATGGCGTAGACCCGGGAGGTGGAGCTTGCAGTGAGCTGAGATGCGGCCACTGCACTCCAGCCTGGGTGACAGAGCGACACTCCGTCTCAAAAAAAAAAAAAAAAAACAATAAAAGAATTTCCAAAGAAAAGTAAACTGAAATAGTTTTGTTCCCTAAATACAGTTGATTTAAGCTGGTTTAATATGGTTCAAATTCTATTGGGAAAAATACCATGAAAACTGGTATGTTCCACTGGCAAAAACATCCTTAGTCCTCAGCTGATGGGCAGCAGAGTTCAATAAATGCACTGTCAGATTTCCATGGAATCTGTATTCAACAGGAAAATTTGTTTGTCTGCAAATTAGTAGTAATTGGATCCTGTAGATCAGAGTGCTAATGGTAATGATAAAAATAAAACGATACATGACCACGAGAGGAACTTGGTCGAAGCTCTGGGCCATGGTCATTCTGCTGGGAGGGAGGCAAGAAGAATGACAATTTTTTTTTTTTTTTTTTTTTTTTTTGAGACGGAGTCTCGCACTGTCACCCAGGCTGGAGTGCAGTGGCGCCATCTCTGCTCACTGCAACCTCCGTCTCTTGGGTTCAAGCAATTATCCTGCCTCAGCCTCCCAAGTAGGTGGGATTACAGGCACCTGCCACCATGCCCGGCTAAGATATATATATATATTTTGTATTTTTAGTAGAGACGGGGTTTCACTATGTTGACCAGGCTGGTCTTGAACTCCTGACCTCGTGATCTGCCCGTCCTGGCCTCCCAAAGTGCTGGGATCACAGGCGTGAGCCACCGTGCGTGGCCAATGGTCTTCTTTAGGAATGTGTGGTTGGTTGATGCAGAAGGGATTCCAACATTGGGGCAGAATATGGAATCAGTGGTAGCAGAGTAGCAGTGATGGAATGAGACAACCAAAGTTAAGGGCGGAGGGGCTGGGCACGGTGGCTCATGCCTGTAATCCCAGGCATTTTGGGGAGGCCCTTGGGAGGCTGAGGGGGGCATATCACTTGAGGTCAGGAATTGGAGACCAGCCTGGCTAACATGGTGAAACCCTTTCTCTACCAAAAATACAAAAAATTAGCTGAGCATGGTGGCACATGCCTGTAATCCCAGCTACTCTGGAGGTTGAGGTGGGAGAATCACTTGAACTCCAGAGGTGGAGGTTGCAGTGAGCCAAGATTGTGCCACTGCACTCCAGTGTGGGCAACAGAGTGAGACCTTGTCTCAAAACAAACAAACAAAAACAACAAAGTTAAGGGACAAAAGGAAACTTCAGCTCATGTCATCCAACCCTGCCACTGATGTATTTTCTACGTTGTGGTTATTTGCTGAGCTGGAAGCCAGCACTCCTGACTCCCGGTTCACGTTCATCTTGTTTCCACACTGTCACAAAATAGGAAGAGGAGTGTTGTCATAATATTTGGAGCTAGTGAAATGCAGTGGGCATGTGCAGACTCTGTAGTTGGGCGGCTGAGCGTGTATTCTGGCTCAGTCACACAGCAGCTGAGTGACCTTGAGTAAGTGTCTCAGTCTTTCTGTGCTTGAGTTTGCTCATCTCTAAAATGGGAAGAATAGTGACACTTCATAGGACTCTTGTGAGGATTCAGTGAGATAATGTATGTAAATAACTTGGAAGCGTGCTTTACACATAGTAGGCCCTCAATAAGTAGGAGCTATCATTATTAGTGTGGTTGTTATTTATACCTTTTAAGCTTTCCATCAAATAGGTGAAGAATGGGGACAAGCTAAGGCATAGACCTTTGTTGGTTTCTTTTCACCACGGTCTTTGTGGTTTCTTCCAAGCTTTATAAAATCTAACCCTCCTCCAGGGAAGGACAGAAGGCTTATGATTTCAATAATATTTTGGGTGTGTGGCACTGGGGTAAGCAGCCTGTCCTGCCCTGAGGTTTTCTGGGGGTGAGAGGCTGGCATACAGGCTGAGGGGTCATGGTGATGAATACTAAGAGGGGTTAGGTGGGGGTTGGGGCAGGGGATCTAATGGCATGGTGGGTTCTGCTTGGGAAACCAACTTTATTTTATTTTATTTTATTTATTTGTTTTTTGAGACAGAGTTTTGCTCTTGCTGGAGTGCAGTGGTGCAATCTCAGCTCACTGCAACCTCCGCCTCTCAGGTTCAAGCAATTCTCCTGTCTCAGCCTCCCGAGTAGCTGGGATTACAGGCGCCCACCACCATGCCCAGCTAATTTTTGTATTTTTAGTAGAGACGGGATTTCATCATATTGGTCAGGCTGGTCTTGAACTCCTGACCTCAGGCCCACCTTGGCCTCCCAAAGTGCTGGGATTACAGGCATGAGTCACCATGCCCAGCCTATTTATTTATTTTTTGAGATGGAGTCTTTCTGTGTCACCCAGGCTAGAGTGCAGTGGCATGATCTTGGCTCACTGCAACCTCCTCCTCCTCCTGGGTTCAAGCGATTCTTCTGCCTCAGCCTTCTGAGTAGCTGGGATTACAGGGTTCCACCACCATGCCTGGCTCATTTTTGTATTTTTAGTAGAGACAGGCTTTCTTGTCTTAGCCAGGCTGGTCTCTGTTTGGGTGAGGGAAAAGGGACAAGATGGAGGAAGGTGAACAAGATGGAGCAGTTCCTGTTGTTTCCGGGTTCTTCATCACAGATTTTCCCACGCCCGGGAAAAATTCCCGCGCCCGGGAAAAGAACCAAATCAACTGAGCCTGCACAGAATGATGTCAAGCCGGGGACACCGAAATTCAAGCAGCCACTCCTACACACACACCCCAAACTCCTCCCCCTCCAGCTCCCAGGCATAAAAGTCCGCCACCAGCAGGAGCCGGCGTGACTTCTTCGGCCCCCCACATTTGTGGACCGGAGAACATCACCCGAGAGCGCCGGCGCGACTTCCCTGGCTCCCCCCTCCACACCTGAGGACCAGAGAACCTCGTCCGAGAGTGTATGCATATTTGCAAATAAAAGGCTGCCACTTTCTTCGCTCATTTTGGCCTTTACTGATTGAGAAACAAAACAGTCTCAAACTCCTGACCTCAGATCTGCCTTCTTTGGCCTCCCAAAGTGCTGGGATTACAGGTGTGAGCCACTGCGTCCAGCTTTGGGAAACCTACTGCAGGGTAAAAGTCTGGAGCTGGGTATTGAGCAGAGAGAGGTTCTTTCCAAGGTGGATAGAGCAGCAGTGGGGGCAGGAGGAGCACGGGGTGAGAGTGAGGTGGTAGTGAGGCCTTGTAAGGCAAGGACCCCAGTGAGTAAATTACTGCAGTATCTGGGCAGGAGAGCAGGTTTTCACTGGCAATTGGCAGTGGGAATGGAGAGAGGAGAAATCAAGGACTCAGGAATTTTCTGGTTTGAGCAACATGGCAGGTGGTGCTGGCATTCTTGAGCTGGGGAACTCTGGAAGGAAGGCAGGTCAGAGTGGGAGCTAGGGAGACAATCAGTCCAACCTGGGAAAAAACTGTGTTGAAAATCGAGGGAACTGTCACCAACCCACAACTCGAACTCACCTTCACTAAGGTAACCCCAGTGACAAAAGAGTCATGCTCCTGGCCATTTTGAGGTTCTCACGTGTGCTGGTATAACTCACTGATGCTACCTGGTTAGCACTTATCACTTGTCTGCTTATCTCCAGGAGGACGGGGTCAGACCATCTGTTTACTCACTCATTCTGTGTTCACTGGAGGCCCATTTTGTGCCAGGCACTGTCCTAATCCCTGAGAATAGTTTTAATAAGCCATGCAAAGGTGCCTTCCAGCCCACAGGTTACATTCCAGTGAATAGAGGCAGACAATAAATAAATGAATATGCAATTTGAAGTTGCAGCATGCAAATAAATGTATGCTAGGCCAGGGAGGATGGCTGCTACAAAGTGATCATTTGGAGACGAGGCGGCTGCAGTGGCTCATGCCTCACAATCCCAGCACTTCAGGAGGCAAAGGTGGGATGATCCCTTGAGCTCAGGAGTTTGAGACCAGCCTGGCCAACATAGTGAGACCTCATCTCTACAAAACATACAAAAAATTAGCCCAGTGTGGTGGCGCATGCCTGTGGTCCCAGCTCCTTGGGAGGCTGAGGCAGGAGGATTGCTTGAGCCCAGGAGGTGGACGCTTCAGTGAGCTGTGATTGCATCACTGCCTTCCAGCCTGGGTGACAGAATGAGACTTTGCCTCAATCAATCAATCAATCAATCAATCAATCAATCGAAGTAAGCAAGGTGGAGGCTTTCTCCGGAAGGGCAGTCATGGGAGGTGACTTTTGGCCAGAGCCTAGAAGAAAGTAAAGGAATGTTCTAAGCAAAGAAAATCCTGTGGCGGAAGAATGGTCCATTCTGGGAAAACCGAATCACAAAGGTCCTGGGAAAGGAGGAGTGTCACAGTGTCTGAAGAGCCTCAAACAGCCCAAAGGTGCTCTGTGGAGTGAAGCGAGCCACGTGGACAGTGGGAGGAATGAGGTCAGAGATGGGCAGGGGCTGCCCTAAGGACGCTTCCTGTTGTTCTGAGACAGAAAGCTTTGAAGGATCCCAGCAAGGGAGTGGCATGGGGAGATTTACATCTTGCAAGACTCACTCTGGCTGCAGGGCAGAGAATGGCTGTAGGGGCCAGATACGGGGAGACCATTTGGGAGCTATTGCAAGTGATTATAAAATCCCCAAACTTAACTTCTAGGGGTAAGTCAGGACAGAGATTATCTAACAGGAAAGGAAGAGAGTAAAGCTCTAGAACCGTGGAACTGCCTGGTTATGTCAACTAGCAGCTACGTTTTAAAAATTAGGGTGTTTTTTTTTATACCTTGTGATAAAAATGTCTAATTATAACACAAGGTTATAGCTAAAATAATCGGTCCCCCTTCCAGTCTCACTCCCTGCAGGACACCTGTATTTAAGTTTCTTAGGAATTCTTGCAGAAACTTTCCACGTACATATAAGCACTGTTCTTCTCCTGCACGCGTAGGATTGCACTGTATACTTCACTGTTTGCATGTGATGTGTTCACTTATAATACAGAATTGGCCTATTTCTCTATTAGCACACAAGGACCCACATCCCTGATGTTAAAGGTTATCAGTACGGCACGGTGGGGTGTACCATTATGTATTTAACTTGTCCCCATTAGTGGGCATGGAGGTAACTCTTTGCTGTCTTAGACAATGGGACAATCTGTATATATTTTTGTGCACGTGTGTAGACCTGTTTGTGGGCTAAATGCCTACAGGTGGAATTAGGGGTTTTGGGCATTTAACATCGTAATGTGCATTTTCCAATTTACCTTCCTACCCACCAGGTATGAGAATCCCTGCTTCTCACCCCTCCACCACACTGGCCAGTATCCCACATTTTATTTTATTTTATTTTTTTTTTTTTTTTTCTGGAGACGGAGTCTCGCTCTGTCGCCCAGGCTGGAGTGCAGTGGCCGGATCTCGGCTCACTGCAAGCTCCGTCTCCCGGGTTCACGCCATTCTCCTGCCTCAGCCTCCCGAGTAGCTGGGACTACAGGCACCCGCCACCTCGCCCGGCTAGTTTTTTTGTATTTTTTAGTAGAGACGGGGTTTCACTGTGTTAGCCAGGATGGTCTCGATCTCCTGACCTCGTGATCCGCCCGTCTCGGCCTCCCAAAGTGCTGGGATTACAGGCTTGAGCCACCGCGCCCGGCCCCACATTTTAATCTTTGAAAACCCACTTTGACTTTTATTCTCTTGGAAACTTGGACAAAAATGTAGCACGTGTACATTTTAGGGTGGTTTAGATGTATCAAACTGTTTTCTTGTTTATCTCATTAGATTGTCAAAAAAATCTTAGAAAGCAGAAACCCTCGTTTCCCTTTTAGACAAGAGGAAAGAGGAGACATCACATGATTTTCTCAGTGTGAAAAGTTTAGACAAGCTTGATACTCAAGGCGTGGCCCACCCAACAGCCTGCAGACTCCAAGTCTGCATTTTAACAAGCACCCTGGGGAGGGGGGACTTGGCAGAGGTGAGGGATGCTGCCTGGAGTGGGGGGCAGGGGGATGCTCCCTTCTGCTCTGCTTCTGAAGGGAGCAGCGCTGACTACTTTCCCCGGGGAGGGGAGGCGACAGATGGTGGGAAGGATGATCAGAAACGCGAGGCCGGAGACTTGTAGGGGCAGCTGCAGGGCAGCACGGTCAGATGGCAAACATGGCAGGACCCAGTGCCTAGGACCCAAGGAGGCTGTCGCCGGAGCAAATGTGCAGGCGAGCTGATCTGGGAAGCTGTGTCTTGACAGAGTTGCCTGCCTTTTCTCTATCACATTGATCAACAATTCCACTCCCTCTCCTGGAATGCTTACCACCCTCCCACCCACCGGACACTCTCTATGTAGGACGTTCTCATTGTGGGGAGAACAGGGGAATCAGTGGTCCCCGTCCCCGGGTGCAGACCAGAGGCTTGGTGCTGAGCCCCTCTCTGCTGGGGGTGCGCCTCTAAGTGGAGACGCTCCAAGTCCTGCCACTTCCCATCTGTCAACGCCACCCCGGACCCCACCCTCTCACCCAGATGTTTGGAGGTACTGCTGGGCCGTTGTTCTGCCCTAGTTGAGCCAAAACCACCCTGGATTTTTAGTTATATTCTTTTAGAAGAGGGCTGTGAGCCCAGCCCATCCAGAATCCATGCCAGAATTGTATGCGCCTCCAGGCTGCCATCTCACTTCTAAACTCTAAACCCACACTGTCCAGCAAATAGCCACCAGATAAGTGGCCAGTTGAGATGTGCTATGTGTGCAAAGCCCACATTGGACTCTGAAGACTCAGTAAAAGGGAAAAGAATGTCAAATAGCTTCTTAACAATGTTTCATATTGGGTACATGTTTGTAGTGATAATATTTTGGATATATTGGTCTAAATAAATAATAGTAAAATGAGTTGTACCTATTTCTTTTTAAGTTGTGGCTACTGGAAAGTGTAAAATTGGGGGCAGCCGTGCTTGCATCCTGTTTCTATTGAACAGTGCTGGTCTAGACACCTTACTCCTGATTCTTCCCCTTTGTAGCTGCTTTAGATCTTGCTTGGAGGAGGTAGGGTGTGAGGAGGGGAGAAATGAAGCAAGCGAGGGAGGGAGGGAAGGGAGAAAGAGTTTTTCATCTTGTGAGGTCATGTGGAAAGAACATGAACCGGTGTCAGATCTTGGTACTGCTCTGTGATTGGTGGCCTTGGGTAAGTCACCCTAACTTCTCTTAGCTATAATTTCTTCATAAAAGGGAGGTCACAGCTACCTTGCAGGATTGTTCTGAGGTTTAGAAATCTGTAGCAGGCTCCTCCCACCGTGGTTCACCTATATGACTTGCTCAATAAATAACAGTATTTTTAGTGGAACATGGTGGCATGCGCCTGCAGTTCTAGCTACTTGGGAGGTTGAGGTGAGAGGACTGCTCGAGCCCTGGAGGTGGAAGTCAGGGCCATAGTGAGTGAGACCCTGTCTCTAAAAAAAAAGAAATAAACAGCAGTATTTTTGCAGCAGTAGCACCTGAGCCAGTACATGATCGGTGCTCAGTAAGTGATCTTGAACTTGTGGATGCTTGAGCGTTTGAGGTGTGGCTGGGTGGCAGCGGCCGACAGTACAATCTGTTTTAGAGCACCTTATGCCCCACCCGCCACGTTCCCGCTGAGGGGACTGGAGGGACCTCAGTGGAAAGTCACCTTCTTTCTCCCGGCTCTCTCCTGCCAGGTTGCAGCCTCTTCACCTGTATTCAGTGTGCTTGTTGGTTGGACTGTTCTCTCTTGTTCCCTGGGGACCTGTCTGGGAAGTGCCCAAATTCCACTGGGATAACTGCCGGCAAGCATGGCGGACAAATCTGCTGTTACTAAACAACTTTGTGTCGGTCGAGAATGCGGTGAGTCTCGAGTTGCTGGCTTTGGAAAGGCAGAAGGGTGCAAACCTGGCGTCTCATTTCTTCAACCGGTATGCTGAACTTTCCAAGGGCCAACCTGATTCTGGTGTTTTCTCTGGAGTACTGGTGATGCTGTAGGAAGGTGGGCTGTGTGAGTGGGGGATGGCTTCTGGTCATGGGGTGGGTGTAACCCTGCCAGGCTATGCAGGGGCAGCCGCTGTGAACAGCAGAGGGAGGGGGGCATAGCAGTGGCCAGCAAGGGGCCAGCCATCCTGGCACATGTCCTGGAGGCAGCTGACCCTGCCCCATCACTGTTCCTGTGCCAGCCCATGTTGCCCAACAGGGAAAGGACAGATTCCTCCCCTCCGTCTGTTGAGTCTATACTGCAATGGGACATTGCATCACACCCTTACTATGTTGGATTCTACTCAAGTTCAAAGTAGACCTGACCGAGTTGCTTTGGAGCAACAAGATCTATGTATGTCTTGGCTTCTCCAAAGCCCCAGTTTCCTCATAATGAATTTGAAGCAAGTGAAAGTGAAATAGCTGTAATGAAATTATATCACCAGTTCCACATATGCCTTGAAATCAAGGCTGAAAACGGAATCACTAAAGCGTGGCAGGGCCCTAATCATTGCATATAGCAACTCACTAACTAGATGGCTGCCTTCCGTTTGCAAAGGCCCAGCCATATGGACAGGCTTGCATCACCATCTACCTGCCCGCAGGTGGGGGCCGCCTGGCTGTGATGGGGTCCCTGGGGGATAATCTGGGCTGTTTTCCCCAATGCAAACTGATTTGGGCCATTTGCAGGAAGCAGTGGCAAGGATACCAGCCAGTGACGTTTTTGAGGTACAGCCCACCTTAGATCCTTGAAAGCAGAAGTGCCAGGGCCCTTTGGAGAGAATTGCCCTCAGGGACTTCCTCACACTGAAGAAAAAAACACTGGTAACCATCTCATCTGGCACAAGCACAGACCATCTGTGGAACTCATTTTGGCCAGGCGATCCCACGTCAGTCATCCATGGGAACTCTGGGGTTCTCCACAAAACATCATCTGGAGCCAAGCCCTGGTTCTAAATGAACTTGTTCTTTCCACCTAGAGTTGGGGCATGGGGAGTGGCAAGGAAAAGAGAAAAACGTTGACCCCTCTGACTTCCAACTGCACCATAATGATGAGAAACTCTTACATTCCTGTAACATGACAGAGTTCATGTCCCACAACTGTCCTAGGAGATGGGCTATGATCATTTTACTTTTTTAAACAAAAGAGAAAATGTGTCTGAATCTCCATTTTGTAAAATGGCAGCAATAATACCTGCCATCCAGGCTTGGTAGAAGGCTCAAGATGAGGGATGTGAAATATGAGTATCTCTAACTCAATTTCCTTTGTCTTCCCATGGAAATTCGCCCCACCCTACTGAATTCTGCCTCCTAGTCCAGGCAGGTGGAGAGTGTGGAGCAGAACTGGTAAATGAAGGAAGAGTGAACTTTGCTGCTCTCTTTTCAGTGCAATGGCTGGACCTGGTACCTTGCCAATGACTTCCAGTTCCACCTCACCACACCAGTGATTATCTTCATACACGCAAAGTGAGTCTGATTGGGACAAGCTTTTCTCCTCATGTGGCCTCTTTCACAAAACCCTCAGAAAGTGTCCCAATTCTGTGCAGAGCCGCTTTTTAAAATGTAGGAAACTAACTTTACAGAAAAGTAAATACCAAATCCTCTACTGTCTGCCTTCTTCCGCATTCTCCTCCAACATTGATCCTGCTCCAGTCAGTGTGTGTTTTGCAGAGTTACAATCATTGTGTGCATGTAATATCTAGTGCTCAGCTTTTTCCATTTAACTGTTCTTATAAACATTGCCACATATTGACATAACCTGCATACTTGTCAGTTTTAGGGTTTATCTACCATTTTTATGGTTGGGTGTCTAGATTGTGGCCAATTTTTCATGATTATAAATGTCACTGTAATGCATGCCTTTGAACACACTACTTTTTCTCTTAGTTACTTCCATGCGGGCAGATTTCCAAGTGGAATTGCTAGGTCAAAGGGTAGGAACAGTTTTGTGGCACTTGTCACATATTGTGAGATTGCCCTCCAGAAAGAGTGAAGTAATTTACAACACCCTTAGCAATGTATCGCTGCACCAGCTTTCCCACATTGGATATTTATCACCTTAATTTTTGTTAGTTTTAGAAACACCTTAAGGCCTCAATAATTCATGGAGAGACTTATAGTTGTGGATTATTCATGCCATATTTAAAAAATTTATTGTTCTTTTTTGTTAAAATATATGTTCAATTTGAGAAACATTGGAAAACATTAGGAGTTCAGAGAGGGGGAGAAAAATCACCCCAGTTCCACTTTGTCAGTCAAGGGAAGGAGAATTTGCTGCTAATATTTTGGGGCTTATTCTTCTGATATTTTTTCTGCCCAGTTTTTTGTTTGTTTGTTTGTTTGTTTGTTTTTAAGAGATGAGGGTCTCACTCTGTCACCCAGGCTGCTATAGTGGTGCCATCATAGCTCACTGCAGCCTCCAACTCCTGGGCTCAAACGACCTTCCTGCCTCAATCTATCAAGTGGTTGGGACTCACAGGCATGAACCACTGCACTTTGCTAATTTTTTAACTTCTCTAAAGAGATGAGGTCTTGCTATGTTGCCCAGGCTCTGCCCAGCTTTTGATACAGAAAAGCATTCTGTATATACACCTCAGTATCTTTCTTTCAATAGTTTTATGACACATGCATTTCCCTATATTATTTTATTTTTAAAGCAACATAATTTAAATGTCTGCATAACATTCCATTCCATGAATAAAATATATAATTTATGTATACCTTCTATTGTTTAATACTGGGATTATTCCAATGTTATGCTTTTGTAAATAATGGTTTGATAAATATTTTCATGGAAATATTTATCAGTGCCTGGATTTGTCTCCAACTTTGATATTTCTGTATAATATATATCTTTGAGGGGAATTACTAGTTCAAAGGGCATGAATGTCTTTTGCGCTCTTGAATCATAATGATAAATCACTTTCCTTAGAGGGAACATCAATATTCAGTCCTCTAGTCATCCAATTTAACTGTTGTCAGAGTGGAATATTAATAATAAAACAAAACATCTGAGTCTTTACATGTTCTTCCTTCTGTTTCCAAGTTTCCTCTTCTTATAAGGACACAGTCATATTGGATTAAGGCCCACCCCAATGACCTCATTTAATGTTAATTATTGCTTTAGAGACTCCATCTTCAAATACAGTCACATTCTGAATTACTGGGGGTTAGGATTTCAAGATAGGACTTTGTTGGGGATATAATTCAGCCCATAACATTCAATGTCAGGAAGATGTATGAGTTTAGTTGACATGGTGCTAGCTGGAAGAGAGTTGTGGAGTCTGTGGTGGAGATACTGATCTTGGAAGTAGGTGCCAGGGACTGGTCTTAAGTCCCCCAGGGAGTTAAACACATATTTACTTGGGTGGCTGTGGGTTTTTATTGGATGGCCTGACTACCACTTACCTAGGACACCGAGTTCTTATGCCTGCCCACTCTAGACTTCCCTGGGAACCCATGTGAGTGTCCTTATGACTGAGAAGCCCTGGCCCCAATGTCAGCATCTTTCCTAAAGGCTGTGGTGGAAGGTGAATTTCAGTCCTTCAACTGAAAGCCCACACTGTCCAAGCTTGTGACTATGCAACAAGATTTAGCTTGTAAGTGGAGGGAAGTATAAAAGTAGGGCTTTTCTTCCTTTAGAGAATATAATTCCATGGAATGCCAGTGGAATCAGGTCTTTCTGGAGCTCAGTAATTCAAGGAGCGAAGAGCTAAGGGGTCTGGCAGAAGTCACAGTAAATATACATACAGCATTATTACCATAACCCCCTGCCTACCCTCATAGCAGACATTACTAATCAATCATAGCACCATGGAGCTAGAATTCATCCTTCTTTCCAAACATTATACTAACATTGGTACTCTGGCTGAAAATAATTTTCTCCCTGTATCACTGTGGTGATAACTGAATAGTATCTATCTTATCCCTTCCTCATGAGCAGCCATGGCAAATTCCACTAGCAGAATTGCATTGTCAAAGGCATTTTCCAGGTGAGGCTGTGCCTGGATGGTCTTGCACCTGTGTTTAGCATTTCTTCCACACCACTGTAGATCCTCTAAATGCCAACCCTCACACTTCCGAGCAGGTACAACCAGACAGTGCCTCACTCTGGGTGCTTCAGGGAACATCCTAGTTTTATACATGCACAATCCCAAAGTGTGGAGGAATTAATTTGTGTGGGACCATCTTTAACCCATGTGAGACAGAAGACAGTGGGAAAATGCTTCTCTCTTTCATCTCAAAGGACAGTTTTAAGGTACATTTCATAAGGCCCTGTGGAACATTCTGGAAGAATTGAGCATTGGCTACCTTGATAACACATCCTGGTATTGGTTTTCCCTGCTTCCCTATTCTCCTACCCTATCCCTCATTCCTACTCCCACGTGAACTACCTGCACCCAGACATTTGTCTCAGGCTCTGCTCCTCAGTTGAAGGCATGTCTGGTTCCCCCTCTGTATTAGTCTATTTTCACACTGCTATAAAGAACTACCCAAGACTGGGTAATTTATAAAGAAAAGAGGTTTAATTGACCCATGGTTCTGCAGGCTGTACAGGCTTCTGCTTCTGGGGAGGCCTCAGGAAACTTACAATCAGGGCAGAATGGGAAGCAGGCACATCTTATATGGTGGGAGCAGGAGGAAGAGAGCAAAGTGGGGAGGTGCTACATACTTTTAAACAACCAGATCTCATGAGAATTCACTCACTATCACAAGAACAGCAAGGGGGAAATCCACTCCCATGATCCAGTCACCTCCTATCAGGCCCCACTTCCAACACTGGGGATTACAATTCCACATGAGATTTGGACAGGGACAAAGATCCAAACCATACTATCCTCCTTCTCGATCCTCTCTCCCCTGTGCTTGGAGTGGGTCCACTCTGTGTCCCATCCTGTCTTTGACAGTCCTCTCTCCCAAACCCACCACCACTTGTATCCATATCGTGTTTCATAGGTGACAAGGGGCATTCCCAGGCATGGACTCCTTTTGAGCTACACAGTAAGCCTCAGGGTGGTCAGGCATCGATGTGATTACTGTTCCTATCTAGACCAGGAAACTCAAGTTCAAGGCCCTGCCCTGTGTGGCACGGCTAATGGATGGTCAAGACCGAGGCTGCCTCAGGTCCTCCAGCCCCAGCCCAGCTCTCCCTGCCCCTCATCAGCCTCTCAAAAGCAGGTCCAGCAGGAAGTTCCTCTGACACTCAGGATTTCCAGCCTTTTGTGCCACAGGAAGTACATCTGTGGGGCAAGAAACTGAAGGGCACTCCTCTCTGTGTCCTCTCTTCTTTGCAGGAGTACACAAATCCTCATCCTCCTTGGAGCCATGCTGTTCTTGGCATCTTTCACAGCCACTGCTCTGATCACATTGGCATATAAACTTCCTGTGGTGGCTCCATCAGAAGCCAGGTAACGTGGTTCCCCAGCCTGCCCCTCTCTGGCCAGGACTTCCCGGGGAGGGCTGCTGAATGCCAGGCTGCTCACCCTGTGCCCTTTGGTTCATGGAAAAAGTGGGTATGAAACTTTTGGTCTGGATGGGAAAGCTGATTGCCTTCTTGCTTCCAAACTTATGAACCTTTCAGCCTGCACTGGTAGGTCCTCTCTGAGCTCACGTTGCCCACTGAAGCGCTTCTCAGAGGAAAGGAGCGCCCCCATGTGGCTCCACTGTGTTTCTCCTCCAGCAGCCAATTGCTGCTCGGTGGCTCTGTTGGATGGAGAGACTGAACCTACCTCTCCAAGGTCACACAACTAGTAGGTGGCACAATGTGATTTGAACCTAGGAGCCAATCCACAGTGCTATTTCGCCTCCCCAATGAGGCATGTATGACAATGACACAGGAAAACCTGGTATGATTACCTGATAATCTTTTCTCAATGCAGTGACACAAATGAATATCAGATCACGTCAGTCATCTGCTCGAATTCCTCCAGTGGCCTCACTGGTCACCCTCCTACCTGCTGACACTGGACCAGCCACACCAAGCATGCTCCCCGAACCCCCTTCCCCACCCTCCCCAACCCGGGGCCTCAGCACTTGCTGTTCAGCCTGAATTACTCTTCTGTTAACATCTAAGATCTTGGCAGGGCTTTCTCCTTCACATCTTTCAGGTGTCTGTGCCAATGTCACCTTCTCAGAGCAGCCTCTGCTGACCTTCCAAAATAAAATGGCCAGAACCATTCCTGGCATGTGAGTGCTCCATGTGAATCCGTGAGTGGATGGCATGTGAGAATAAATGAACGAATCGATGATGACATCCCAAGCCTCCTGACCAGGAGACTATCATGCCCTTCCCATTTCATGGCATGGCCAAGTGATCGAGGAGGAGGCTCACTCATGTCTAGTCCAGCGTTTTCCAACCCTGGCCATATATTAGAGTCACTTGGGAGCTTCTAAATCCACTGATGCTTCCAGCCCCACCTCCAAACAATTGAATCAGAATCTCTGGGCATGGGGCCCAGGCAGCTGACTTTTGTAAGCACTCCCAGGGTATTCAAATGTGCAGCCACAGTCGAAGAACCATACGTCTAGTCCTCAAACACCTTCCCTTTCTCCAGCAGTCCCTGCATGGGCAGTTAGGTGCTGAGAGTGTGTCTAGCTTCAGTGGGGAACGGTGATAATTTTAATGGTGATAAATTTAGAGCAGGGGTTCTCAATCTGCATTTGGGAAGCTCAGGAGAGTTTTAAAATTTTTAGTGCCTGGGTCCCACGTGCAGAGATGATGATTCCATGGTCTTGGGTATAACCTGGACGTCTCCTGTGAAGGGCACTGTTTAGGCAATGCTTCTCAGACTTGAGGGGCCAGGGTCACCTGGACGGCTTCTTAACACACAGATGGTTGGGTCCACTGCCAGTAGGTCTGGGTGGGGCCCATGAGTCTGGGTTCCTAATAAGTTCTCAGGTAATGCAGGTGTTTTGTTTTTGTTTGTGTGTTTTTTATTCTATTGCAACAGAGTCTCACTCTGTCACCCAAGCTGGAGCACAGTGGCATGATCACAGCTCACTGCAGCCTCAACCTCCTGAGTTCAAGCAAACCTCCTGCTTCAGCCTCCTGAGAAGCTGGGACTGTAGGCATGTGCCACCAGGCCTGGCTAATTTTTTTTTTTTTTTTTTTGTAGAGATGGGGTCTCCCTATGTTGCCCAGATTGGTCTCAAACTCCTAGGCTCAAGCGATCATCTTGCCTCGGCTTCCCAAAGTGCTGGGATTACATGTGTGAGCCACCATGTCTGGCCTGATGCAGCTGTTGATGTCAAGGTACCACACCTTGAAAAACACAGCTTCAAAGAATAGTTTTTGGTATCCTTTTAAAGGCCTGGCCTGGACCTCTCATCACTTCTCTCTCAGGACAGTCTCTGTCCTTGGGACCCTTGGGTTCACATCTGGGTGCTACATTTTTAGAGCATTCTGACATACCGGCCACCAGACACAGCTATTTAAAATGAACACACTCATCATATTTCCTTGGGATCTGGGGTGGAGGGGCCTGAGGGAATATGGAACCTAAACAAGACAGCTTTGGCTGAGACGGGACCATGAGGTACTGTTTGCACACCATGACTGAGGAAATGAACAAGTGTGCCCTAAATGTACCTTTGGGCTTGCTGATTATCCCAATGGCCATCAGGGATTTGGATTCCCTTTGCCATGTCCAGATTAAACATAACATTTTGCCTTATTTCCTTGTATTTTTCAGTGAAGAGGCGACTGTATCGTATTTTGTGGAGTACTACACAAAGCCCTACTGCCGATTCGGGCCATTTCTTGTGGGCCTCTTTCTGAGCATTTACATGCACCAAAACAACCAGGAAAACATTCTCAGAACCAAGGTATGATTTCCCGTGCCTCACTTTATGGGCATGGGTCTGGCTGGGTCTGTGTGGCCCACCTGGCCAGGCTCTTCCAAAGCTGTGGATGAAGGAGTCAGCCTGCTGGGTACTGTATTGTGCTGTAGAGTGTTACTGATGTCTCTCCATGCTAAAGAATAAGAACGAATTGGCCAGGTGCAGTGGTTAACACCTGTAATCCCAGCACTTTGGGAGGCTGAGGCAGGAGGATACCTTGAGTCCAGTTCAGGACCAGCTCAGGCAACATGCTGAGACCCCTGTCTTCATTTTTTTTTTTTTTTTTTTTTTTTTTTTTAAGATAAGAAGGCCTTTATCTTCCTGCCAGAGCTTGAATCTCTGCTTTCTTCACTGACCTCTCCTTATGATGCTCCAGATTTGGAACCCAGCGTGGTCCCATCAGTAGGAGCCTTGGTACTGACCCAAAGAAACCACCAATGTGAGAAAACTACCCAGTGAGATTACAATGGCAAGACTCTCTTCTGGAAGAGGATACTGAGTTGGGTTGGATTTTTAACAGCACACTCTCAGTGGTTTCTATACACAAGATTCTTGGTCAGATTTGATGGTTGTATGTGGGAATCAGGACATGAGGTGTCTAGAGGGGAAGAAGCTGTTACTTTGCTTTTCCAGATGTACCCCAACACTCATTTTCTTCTCTGGCTCCTTTGTGGGCAATCATTCTGGTTCACCATCCAATCTCATCACTCAAGCTGGAAACCTGGGTTCATCTTGGATGCCTCCTCCTCACTGACCACCGCTCTCAGTCAATCATTCCCTACACCCTGCCGATGGTTTCTCCTGCCATCCTCTCTCAGCCTTTTGAACTGACCTTAAAGCTTTTCTCATCTCTTGCCTGGATGTTGTCACTTGTTTCCTTGCCTCCAGTCTTATTGATCTCAACTCTACTCTTGATGAGTAGATTTGACCCTGGCCCTTGAAGTCATTCCCAAATGCTCCCTCTTCATGCTAAGTTAAATGTCTTAAATAGATGGTGATCTATGTGAGACACCACCTTGGCTATACCCTTGAACGATGCAAAATCTCTCCATGACTTCCTTTGACATCCATGATAAGGCTTGATCTGTTCAACAAGGCCTTCAGAGTCCCCATGACATCACTCTGCCTCTCTCTCTAGCGTCATCTCTCTCACCACTCCCTGCCTTGCCCTTTGCACGTCAGTGATACCAACCTGCTCACAGTGCCCTTGACTGCCACCACTGATACACACAAGCTTTTCCTGGCATCTGTGCAGTTGCTCATGTCTCCTTCTCTGTCTGGAATCTGCCTCTTACCCCTTCCCCCTACTCACCTCTCCCTTTCATCTGACTTAACTCCTGTTTTGCCTAGAGGGCTCACCTAGAGTTTTCACCCCCAGGAAGTCTTTCCTTATCCCTCCAGGCCAGGCCATGTCCTTCTTTTGGGTTCCTCTGTGCACTGTGCATTTCTGGGCCCTGGTTTGTACCACATGATAAAGCATTTATTCACCCCATAGACGGTGAGCTCCTGGAGTTCACTACTTGTCTCACTTCTGAATCACCAGCATCTGGTTCTGAGACCCTGACTCACTGAAGGTACTCAACACATGAATGGATGAAAGAGAATTTTCTTCTCAATGGAAGAAGGGCCAGGAATTAGGATATACCTCCTGCCCCAAACCCCTCTGCCAGGTCCTACCTTTGTTTGCCTAGGCTTTGTGGGTACCTTATCTAGATGTTCCAGAGGAGAGACCCTGGTCCTTGGAAAACCTTGTGTTGCCCATGGGAGGAAGAGGAGATAAGATTTTACCGAAAGGAATGAATATACAGAAGCTATGTGATTTTTTTTTTTTTTTTTTTTTGGTTGGAGTTACGATATTTTCCAGGAAATGCATAATTCAGTTGTAGATTATAACAGAATGCCTTTAAAGAGAGGCTTCAACATAGTCCAGGTTACATGGGGGCCCAGGGAGAAAATGTGTGTCAGCAAAGGGCCAAACTTAACATGAAGAGAGAGCATTTGGGAATGATTTCAAGGGCCAGGGTCAGGACCAGGAAGCCCGGAGCTGGAACACAAGCCACGTTAACCTGGAGAAACAATGCAAACAGTTGGGTAGACCAAACTCAAAGCTTTAGAAGCTAGAAAATAAAGACACAGGGTCTAAGCTGGAGGAAGCTGCCAAGAGTGAGATAAGGCCGGATGTACCGTAATAAAGATAAGCAGACAAGTACAGAAACAGAACATGATACCCAAGATGAATTTTGAGAGCCTGCAGGCCCATTTGGGCCAGGGAAGTAGCAAAGGGGTGAGGGAGATCCCAGGCTAAAAGAGTAGAGTGCCCCTGAGTATGTACCTTTCCTCTCCCGCAGCCAGGAACCTGAGACCTAAGCAGGTCTCAGAGACAAGACGGTGGACTGATCCGATGTTGGTTCAGTGCAGTGTAGACATCATCACAGCAGCTTGAGTACAGCACAGAGAAGCAAGACAGCTACTTGGGAGACAGGTCTGGGTCTAAAAAGGTCAAGTCAGGTGATGCAAGGTCAAGATCTTGAACTGAGTCACGTGTTAGGATTTAACTCTTGGGGCTATTCTTTGAGCTGAAGACTTCTCATCCTCCCATTCCTTCCACTTGACTAGGCTGCTGCCCAGGCCGGGGCTGTGCGCTGAGGCCCTCACATTTATGGTGAAGGCAGAAGCCATCAAGGAGCTTTAATTTGGTTAAGGGACAAAATGGGAGATTAGGAGTGGGTTAGAACATTACTTATGGATTTTCTTTTCACTTTCATTTTGAAATGATTATAGATGCCCCAAAAGTTGCAAAACTAGTACAGAGAGGTGCTGTGTGCTCTGGCTCCCCAGCAGGCAACGTGTGACATAACTATGGTACCTGACCACAGCCAGAAAATGGACATTGGCACAATAGACCTCCGATCCACCAACTCTACACGTACTCATTTGCGCACATCTGTATGGTTCTGGGTAATTTTGTCCCATGTGCAAATTTGTGCAACCCCTGCCCCCACAGTCAAGGTACTGGACTCTCTGTCACCACAAAGATCTCCTGGCCACCCCTTTTAAATTACAACCTTCCATTTTAGTCAAATCTATGCACTAACTGAGGTTTGCGAATAAAGACCTAAGTGACAGTAATAACACCAAAAAATACGTTTGTGTAGGAGGAGGGAATTATACAATGGCTAAAAAGGGTTGGGCCCCGCCTCTCCTCTCCCCGCAGATGCAGGTCCTGCTGGGGTGGAGCTGCTCCCTGGCCACCCTATTTGCGGTGGCCGCTCTGGCATACGTGGTGGACGACGCCTCTGCTTCCTTTCCAGTAGCTGCAGCTCTCTACCAAGCCCTCCACCGGACCCTGTGGGCGGCGGCCGTGGGCTGGGTCCTTTTTGCGTGCCACGGAGGATATGGAGGTATGGAAGCGGCTCTGGGCTTTGCTGTTGGGTTCACACCCTGTTCCTTCAAAGGTGACAAATTGAACACACAAGGAGTGTACCAGAGGGTCTTCTATTTTCTGGGGTGGTTGATGAATGACTGATATTGATTCAAAAATATCAATTTCTCTCTGTCCTTGGAAAAGACAGAGAATTTAAGTGTAAGATTTTTACATGGATGTATGCACAAGTGCGGGTTCTGAAAGAAAAAGATGCAGCCCCTCCAATGAAGCTAGTTTAGAAGTTGGAAAGTGAATTCAGGCAGAGTAATGTCACGAGAAAAAAAAATTAGTGCTTAGGAGCAAGACTTCCAGTCACAGCACCTTGAGCCTTGGTTTCCCCATCTGAAGGTGTAGACTAAATGCTTGCCAAGATCCCCTTTGATAACTGAGTTGGCTTTCAACATGCAGAGAGCCAAGCAGATAAAAGGCTTCAGTGGAAAAGAATCTTCTCCAGGTTAGAAAGGTGTATCCAAGTCACCTGATGCTTTCCTCCCTCTCCTCTCTATTTGGCGAGAGGTAGGAACTGTGTGCTTGGGATGTCAGCAAACAACAGGACAAGGCTGGCAGAAAGCTCCCAGAGGAGGTTCTGGCCTCAAGCTACCCAGAGCCCTGGAACAGAAGCAGTGAATCTGGGGGGAGGCATGCCCACTTCATACTCTAGGGAAATAACCCATCAGGAAGAGTTTAAACTTAGCCTGTAAACCCATGCCAGTCAGCCTCAGCAAAGGTAGGTGGTGGGAAATAATGATTGAAAGAGAAACACAGTGGCCAGCTGACTGGGCACATGGTATATACTAGACCTTGTGGGAAACACCACCCAGATCCCCAGTAGCACTGACCACACCCCTGGGAGGAAGACCTATAATTAGCAATGAGAACAACCGTGTCTGGAGAGAAAGCAACACAGTGAAAGTCCCACTGCTGGTGAGTGGTCGAACTAGAAAATGAACCCAGGTCTCAGCACGAAGTCCAAAGCCAGTGCTCTTCACGCCTAAGTGGCAGCACTTCTCCCGGATGTTAATTAAAACGGTTCCTAAATGTTAGAAGTATTTTAATATAGCGATGCTCTTTAATATTTTAATTTTAAAATGAGCCTTAATGATCTTTCATATTTTAATTTTAAAAGCTTTCCCTTATATGGAAAAGTGATATTAAAGAGGAAATGGACTGCGTTCTCTCTGACGGATGTATTTGCATTTATGGGAAATTCTGGGATACATTACCACAACCTTGCCGCCTCACCCCATGATCATGTTCCTGTGCTGTCATAGAGCCTCATAAACAACTGCTCCCCGTGGCCTGGCACAGGTCATTTCTAATGTTGCAAACATCACAGTATTCTTCTCTACTGTGAGAGGTGCTGCTGTTTATCAAAAATAACTGGCTAACATAAATGATATTAGAGAGCAATGACTTAGGTTAAGTTAGAAGATTAAACAAATTTGCATTATTATTATTATTTTTGAGACAGACTGTTGCTCTTGTCACCCAGGCTGGAGTGTAATGGCATGATCTCGGCTCACAGCAACCTCCGCCTCCTGGGTTCAATTGATTCTCCTGCCTCAGCCTCCTGATTAGCTGGGATTACAGGCACCTGCCACCACGCCGAGCTAATTTTTGTATTTTCAGTAGAGATGGGGTTTTGCCATGTTAGCCAGGCTGGTCTCGAACTTGTGACCTTGTGATCCACCTGCTTCGGCCTTCCAAAGTGCTGGGATTACAGGCGTGAGCCACCACGTCCAGCCTGCAGCATTATTATTACAGTGGAACAAGTCAATGCTCTCCGTCATTAGTCTGAGAAAGGGTGCGATCTCGTCACCCAGGTGATGAGCAAGCCAGTTTACTTATTCTTGAACAATTTATCATTCAAAAGTGTGTTGTCATTAGCCAATCCACAACTGTAGGGGCACCTGATGTCCTAGATTTGTATCTCCAAAACTATCTACGAGATATCAAGATGGATTAGTAGGTGGATGTAGGAGGTGATAGCTTAAATACATTTTTGGAAAATATGTGTCTACCTGACTCACACCTGTAATCCCAGCACTTGGAGAGGCCGAGGCAGGTGGATTGCTTGAGCCTGGGATTTCAAGACCAGCCTGGGCAACGAGGCAAAACCCCGTCTCTATTAAAAATACAAAAATTAGCTGGGCATGGCAGCACGCGTTTGTAATCTCAGCTCCTTGGGATGCTGAGGCAGGAGAATTGCTTGAGCCTGGGAAGCGGAGGTTGCAGTGAGCTGAGATCGTGCCACTGCACTCTAGCCTAGGCAACAGAGTGAGACCCTATCTCCAAAAAAAAAAAAAAAAGAAGTTTCTAGCTGATGACCTTTAGAAAAAAAAATAAGAAGTTTGAATAAGAAGAAATGTTTAGTTGAGATTCTCAGGACTAGAAGGGATCTTGATGATTCAATGAATCTTTAACCATCTTTTTGCTTGGTAGCAATGTAGACCATGCTGGTCTTGTTATGCTCAAAGTTGTCTTCTGTTGAGCTGCCAGAGTCATCTGACCACATTACTCCTTCAGTTAAAGTCCTTCAGTGGTGGTCTGTCACCTACAGTTTTCGTCCTCAAACTTAAGTATATGTGGGTCTATTCCAAAGAAATAAGAATTCTTTTGGCTTCTTGGTGTTGGCCCAAATTATTTGTGTTCTTTTTTATTCAATACATTTTGTTTCCCTGGGTACATAGATTCAAGTTACCCTGACTATATGCTCTTATTTTTGTTCCAATTTTGCCTAAACATGAACAAACATAAACCTAGATACAAAATTTTATGTTTATAGCACATGCATTCAGAAAGCCAAAGCAAATTTATGAAGTAATCATAAAACTATAAAACCAATAAAATTCGCATTAGCAACATTAATATGATATGATGAATAGTTGCTGGAATCACTTGTGGCTCGTAACATGAACACGGTATTATTTGCTTTAGGGCGCATTCTTTTGTGTCTGGCTTATCTGCATGAGCCTGGATTCTTTGCTGACTTCATTTTTCTGCAATTACTTGGTTTTTTTCTACCGTGAAATTGTGGTTTACCTTTATAGCCTTCACTTGGGGGAAATGTGTCTTTTGTCTGTAAGTCCATCTGTGTTTTTTCACTTAATTACATAAAATACTTCTTGAACGCTTATTCTATGCCAGGTACTGTTCTAGAATCTGGGGATACAGCAATAGACAAGAAAAATCCTGTCCTTGTGAGAGATTACTGTGGGGTCGGGGGAAGTTTAAATACAGTGAATAAAAATAAAGCAGGGATTAGTGGGTAACTAACTGGACTAGGGGTACATTTGCATAGATGTGTTACAAAAGCATTCTGGGCAGATGGAATGTGAAGGCAGAGGTCTCTAGAGTGGAACGAGCTTAGTGACTTGGAGGAAGAGCAAAATGACCAGTGAGATAGGAATCAAGGGTTAAGGGGGAGAGAGAGGTGGGAAGGGAACTCAGAGAGGAAGATAGGACCCAGGTTAGGCAGAGCTTTCAAGGCCATGGGAAGAGTTTTTATTTTATTTTAAATGCCACGTCACATGAAGTCTTAGTCCATTTCAGCTGCTATAACAAAAATCTCATAAATGAGGTGGCTTAAAAACAACAGAAATTTATATCTCACAGTTCTGGAGCTAGGAGATCTAAGATCAAGGCACCAGCAGATTTAGTGTTTGGGGAAGGCCTGCTTTCTGGTTCTTAGATGGAACTTTCTAGATGTGTCCTCACATGGTGGAAGGGTAGAGCGGTCTCTCTGGGGTCACTTTTTTTTTTTTTTTTTTTTTTTTTTTTAGGCGGAGTTTCACTCGTTTGCCCAGGCTGGAGTGCAATGGCACGATCACGGCTCACTGCAACCTCTGCCTCCTGGGTTCAAGCGATTCTCCTGCCTCAGCCTCCCTAGTAGCTGGGATTATAGGCATGTGCCACCACGCCCAGCCAATTTTGTATTTTTAGTGGAGATGGGGTTTCTCCATGTTGGTCAGGCTGGTCTCGAACTCCCAACCTCAGGTGATCCACCCGCCTCCGCCTCCCAAAGTGCTGGGATTACAGGCATGAGCCACCGCACCCGGCTCTGGGGTCGCTTTTATAAGAGCACTAATCCCATTCCTGAAGGCCCAGCCCTCATGAACTAATTGCCTCTCCAAAGACTCCATCTCTTAATACTATCGCCTTGGGGATTAGGATCTCAACGTATGAATTTTGGGGGAATGTAAACATTCAGATCATAGCTCATGATTTGATTTGTGGATTTGTAAAATTTATTTTCAAATTGACAAATAATAACTGTATGTATTTATGGAGTACAGCGTAATGTTTTGGTATATGTATACATAGTAGAAAAATGAAATCAAGTTAATTAACATATGCATCACTTCGCCAAGTTCTCTTTTTTTGTGGTGAGAATGTTAAGAATCTTTTCTTTCAGCCACTGAAAAATATCCAGTACATTATTATTAACTGTGGTCACTGCAGTGCAATAGATTACTAAAACTTACTCCAACAGTTTAACTGAAACTTTGTACTCTTTGATCAATATCTTCCCCTTCCCCATTTCTCCCTGATATGTGATTTTAAAAGATTACTCTGGATGTGGTATGGGGACTATAGGGTGGCAAGAACAAGAGCAGAGACCAACAAATCCACCGGGAAGCTCCCACGGAGGCCCACACAGGAGGTGATGGAAGATTCACGAGGGTGTTAGCCATGGAGGTGAGGAGCAGTGCTCTGATTTGAGACACATTTTTGGAAGCACTCTGTGGAGTCTGGAATGAAAGGAGTCTAGGATGGCTCCAAAGATTTATCATGAGCAAATTGTGATGCACTACTGAGCACTTTAAATGAGGAGGAGGCAGAGGAGAAACAGAAGTTATATTTTATTTCTGTGGCTTAAAACAACAGAACTTTATTCTCTCACAGTTCTGGAGGCTAGCTGTTCAAAATCCAAGTGTCAGCAGGATTGGTTCCCTCTGGATTTTCTGAAGGAGAATCTGTCCCATCCCCTCTCCTAGCCTCTGGTAGCTGCTGGCAAGCCTTGGCATTCCTTGGCTCGTGGACTCTTCACTCCAGTCTCTGTCTTCGTCATCACATGGTTCTCTTCCTTGCATCTCTCCTCTGCTTTTGTGACTCCTTTTCTGTCTCTTATAAGGACATTTGTCACTGGGTTTAGGGTCTACCCTAATCCACGATGATTTCATCTCTGGTTCCTTATCTTAATGACATCTGCAAAGACCCTTATTCCAAATAAGGTTAGCAATAAGTCCTATTCAGAAAGGAAGTTTTCATCGTATCTAATTTTAATTAAGTTAAATAGCCACAAGTGGCTAGGGGCTATTGCCTGGGACAACACAGTTCTAGAATATATACCAAGTTACAGAATATTTGTCCTGAAAGGCACCTAAAGGGTGATCAAATGCAAGGCTCTCACTGACAGATGAAGAGTTGGAGGCCTGGCAATGTTAAATGCCTTATCCCAAGGCCCCCCTGTGGCTACATCTTGATCCAGAACCCAGGTGAGTATGAGGAATGTATACCTTGTTTTATACATGGAATGTTTTATGCTCAGGGGCTGAAACCATATATCTCTCTTGTGTTATCATAATTCTTGCAATGGAAAGGTGGTTTTTGGTTTGGTACATTGTCTTAAAATTATGACGCATAAAGACTTTCTTAGGAAAAGTTCACAGACTTAGGTGCAGAATGCAACGGGAGCATCAATGGGACAACGGGGCATCTTCACCAGCCCAGAGACAGGCTGTGGCTTCATGCATCAGTGCTTGTTCCCTCCAGGTCTGGTGAACCGTGTGCTTTCTTGGGACATCTGGAGTTTCCTGTCCAGCATCAGTTATGCTTGCTACTTGGTGCATCCGATTCTGATCATCCTTTACAATGGCCTTCAGGAAACACTGATTCACTACACTGACGCAAACATGGTGAGTTAGCATGCAAGCACGCGCTCCTAGTTCTGTTATGGTATGTTATGGTACCATAGCTTGTTCTCTTCTTGAGCAACAAGGCATTCTATTTGCTTTTATGAAGGCTTTTTTTTTTATGGAAGGCTTTTTTTTTTTTCTAAGAGCTTCTTTGTTCTTTGCTTTATATGTGGGAGAAAGAGGGAGGGCTTCAGCACAGGATAATATCTTTTATTTTATTTATTTTATTTTTAATATGTAGCACTGATTGTCCTACAGATACACTTCATAGAGCTAGGATGGTACACTTTAGATCTGAAAACAATAGGAATCCCAGAGTAAAACTGTGTTCACCCTGCCCACTTTGTCTCCAGTTCTATCTTTTCTCTGGACACTGTGTGCTGACCTTCGTCACTGGGCTGGCCCTGACGCTGTTCATTGAGAAACCATGTCAGGAACTGAAGCAGTGCCTGCTGGGCCACGAATGTTCTGGTTAAAACACAAAAGAATGGATGGACCTCATTGGTAATGACGAGCAAAGATGAGGTGGCCTTGTTTATGCAATGAATGCTTGCGTCCCTAAGAAGGGGTGTGAATCTCATTTTGTGAAAGTTTAATATATACATGTTCTTTGTATTTAATATGTGAAAGAGTTCTTAGTGCTTATGATGTTCTATAAATTTTTAGTAGCACAATAATAAACTTTTGTTGTACCATTTTAGCAAAAAAAAAAACTGGATTTCTTTTTGGTTTAATCTGTATTTGATTGTCTATATTATCACAGGAAATGATTAAATATGAATTTTTTTTTTTGAGATGGAGTTTCCCTTTTTTTTTGTTGCCCAGGCTGGAGTGCAATGGAGCAATCTCGGCTCACTGCAACCTCCGCCTCCCGGAATTCAGGCGATTCTCCTGCCTCAGCCTTCCTGAGTAGCTGGGATTACAGGCATGCGCCACCACGCCCGGCTAATTTTGTCTTTTTAGTAGAGACGGGGTTTCTCCATCTTGGTCAGGCTGATCTTGAACTTTAGACCTCAGATGATCCGCCCACCTTGGCCTCCCAAAGTGCTGGGATTACAGGCATGAGCCACTGCGCCCGGCCCTAAATATGAATTTAATGTAATTTGGGTTATGAAGCTCATTTGGGTTATGCTCTTCACTTTTCTCTGTAAAATCACAGTATGTACTTTCCCACGACATAACTGTCAATATGTTATTATGGCATCTTTGCAGACTTGTAACTTTATCGTAGAACCTCAGTGGTGTGACCCGCTAGCATGCATACTTCATGGGTCTGTCATTATAGGGCCTTTCAAATATCACCTATTCTTCACCATAGTCCCTGTTTTGGACTGAATTGTATCCCCTCCCGCAAAAGATCTGTTGAAGTGCTAACTCCCAGTGCCTCAGAATGTGGTGTTATTTGGAGCTAGGGTCTTTACAGAGGTAATGAAGTCCAATGAAGTCACTGGGGATGGACACTCTAATCCAATATGACTGGTGTCCTTATACTAATCAGAAGTTTGGTCACGGAGACAGGCATGCACACAGGGAAGACGATGTGAAGACCCAGGGAGAAGACAGTCACATGCAAACCCAGGAACACCAAGGCAAACCCCAGAAGCCGGGGGAGGTAGGGACAGAGTCTGCCCTGCAGCTGCCCGAGACAGCACGGCCCCATGGGACACCTCGATTTTGGATTTCTGGCCTCCAGAACTGTGAGATAATTTATGTCTGTTGTTTCAAGCCACCCAGTTTTTGGTACTTTGTCACAGCAGCCCTAGATAGATGGATATCCCTATGCACCAAGATAAGGCCCCAACAAAAACTAACAGAGAAGGAAGAGACCTCAGCCTGTGGCTTCTAGCCCAACCCCCTCAATTTCCAGCGATGAGACCTAGAGATGAGGAGAGACTCACAAGGCCAAACAGAGAAGTTGGGATCCCGGTTCTCAGGTGTGTTTTTTCTAGGTGTATAATTTCACATTAGCTGTCTACACTTACGGATTAATTAAGTCCATTCCATCGCTTATAATAAAGTTCTTTGTTTACTTAATCATTAAAGTATTAACAACCACAGGCTACAGGGTCCTTGTTAGCGTGGGACGCGCCACATCAGGGGATGCTCTTTGCTGTCTAGTGCATTTTGCAAAGATGACCGAAGTGGGTGGGGAGGGGAGGGCTGAACGTTTCAAACACTGTGATGGCCACGGACAGCTAACCTTGGCTTTGCCAGCCAGCCACAGGGGACAAGCCTTATCTCCCTGAGGTCTGGTGACTCTGCTGCGGAAGCCAGCCTGAGGGAGTGGGGCGCCAACGCTCAACAGACATGCCGTAAGAAAGCAGCCAAATTGGCTTTTCAGTGAACGCCGAAGTTCATCGAGTTCCTCGGGAGCCCCCTGGTGGCTGCTTTGGCACCTGAACCCTCTCACTTCATTAGGCCTCCGAGGAGCTGCTGAGGACCAGGGGCATTTTCAGGGTAACACTGCCACATGGGTGGACTCCGGTGGGAAATGACTCACCTGCCAACATCGTTCTGCAGCCAAATTGCCAACTGCTTCCAGTGATGAGACCAGAAATCTGGGACCTGTGGAAGTAGCTAGCTAATGACTGACACAGCTTTGGAAAGACTTTTTTATAAGGGAAAAAACCCAATCGTCCCACTGTTGTAGTTTCATATAACATAAGGTAGGGTTAGAGAAATCCAGTTTTGTTCTGGGTTTGTTTCAATCTAGAATTCCCTCGAAGTTTCAGATTTATAGATTGTGTGTACCTTATTTGGATCCTGAAACAAATTGTAAAAATTATGATGTTTATAAGACTGGAAATTTAAATACTGATTAGGTATTTGATGATATTAAGGACTGATTGCACTTTTTATGTAATAATATTATAGTATATATTACTACATATATATACATACATTTATATCCCTTATCTTTTAGTTGCATACTAAAATATTTATGAACAAAATGATATACAATCTGATATTTGCCTCAAAACAATATTGGGAGGACCTGGCATAGATGAAATAAGACTGGCCATTTGGTTAATGTTTGAAGCTGGGTGATGGATCCATGGAACCTCATTATACTTTTTCTCTATGTTCATTTTTATTTTTTTAGAGATAGCATCTTGCTCTGTTGCCCAGGCTGGGGTGCAGTGCAATATCACACTGCAGCCTCAAACTCCTGGGCTCAAGTGATCCTCCTGCCTCAGCCTCCCAAGTAGCTGGGACTATAGGTGAGTGCTGACATACCCAGCTAATTTTTTTTTTTTTTTTTTTTTTGTGAGACAAGGTCTGGCTCTGTCGCCCAGCCTGGAGTGCTGGAGTGTAGTGGCTTGATCACAGCTCACTGCAACCTCTGTGCCCAGACTCAAGCAATCCTCCTGCCTCAGCCTCCCAAGTAGCTAGGATTACAGGCATGTGCCACCATGCCTGGCTGATTTTTGTATTTTTTGTAGAGATGGGGTTTCGTCATGTTGCTCAGGCTGGTCTTGAACTCCTGGGCTCAAGCAATCCACCCACCTCAGCCTCCCAAAGTGCTAGGATTACAGGTTGTGAGCCACTGCACCTGACCTCCCAGCTAATTTTTTAAAGTTCTTTGTAGAGATGGGGTCTTACTATGTTGCCTAGGCTGGTCTCCAACTCCTGGCCTCAAGGGATTCTTCTGCCTCGGCCTCCCAAATTGCTAGGATTACAGGCATGAGCCACCATGCCCAGCCTTCTACTTTTGTATATGCTTGAAAACCATATAATAATAAAGAGAAAACAAATTTATAGAAAGAGCAGTTTCAGAGTATAGTTGATGGGTACCTCCTCTAAGTCTTCTAGATTCTGAAATCCATGTTTTATACCCATGCATCAACTGTGGATAAAAATAGGTTACATTAACTGTAAACAATCACCACAGCAGATTGAAAGGAACTTCAACCCTCCTTACTTTCCTCCAGACTCATTTTGGGGGATTTCAGAGACAACTTGCTTGTCTTGTGAACACCTGAATTCTGCTCTTTCCTCGTTCTGGATCTGGCTCCCTTCAGAGCTGCCCCTACCCCTGCTCTGCTCTCAGAGCTACCCAAAGCTGCAGGTGGAGGCGGCGGGGGTGGGGGTGGGGTGGGGGTGCTTCCAGCACCTGCTGACATCCCCACTCCACTCTCAAAGCTTGTCACCACGTGGGCTGGGACAGCCACCTGCCCAGACCATGTTGTCCATTCAGTGCACAAATGCCCTCCACAAATGCCACAAGCAGGTAAGTCCCTTCTGCATCCCCTTGGGCTATCTATACTTTCTCATTCAGGCTTTGAAGCAGTACACGGGGTGCTCGTCACGTTTTCATTGAAACTACTCTTACAATTTTCACTCATTCCAATATAGATTCATCTCCCTTGGATGCAGTATGAGTCTGTGGGCGCTAAGATGGAGGGTGACTGGATGGAGTGACAATTGCTTTCCTTCTGCATTTGTCCTTTTCATCACTATGTCTCTAGTTCTTTGCACTATGACTGGTACACGGTGGGTGTTAAATAAACATTAATTGACACTAATGTTGGAAATGACCCCTTCTTTCTTTAGATGATTTCTTTTCCAGGAGGCTTCTCGTACAGTTGGGCAGGCTCCTCTCACCCAGGTCTCAGAGATGCTCAATTTTACAAGAATCATACCCTCAAACCGCCCAATCAGTCCCCCTTCTGAGGCAGGAGAATAGGGTCTGGAGTCAGGGAACTTAAGGCCAATTCACGCTGACTTCCTAGAACTAAATCAAAAGGAAAATCCCAGTTTTCCACATCTAAGCAACAAAAGGATCAGCGGCTAGTCCCTTTGCAAACCACCCCCACCTGCCATTTTCTGTGTGGCAGATGGAAAATTGAAAGTATCTCTGATTGGTTGCTTTCCACAGCCAATTAGATGCTTGCACAGGGTGTAACCTTTGTAACTTCACTTCAGCCTCTGATTGGTTGCTTTCCACAACCAATCAGACTGATTGTGTGCCATTAGTTCATTTACATAGGGTGCATACCAAGTAACCAATGGGAAACCTCTAGAACAGGTATTTAAACCCCAGAAATTTCTGTAAAGGGACTCTTGAAGCCCTATGCTCAGGCCACTCCCACCTTGGAGCGTCTACTTTCACTTTCAATAAATCGCTGCTTTTGTTGCTTCATTCTTTCCTTGCTTTGTGCATTTTGTTCAATTCTTTGTTCAAAACACCAAGAACCTGGACACTTTGCACTGGTAACACTTCTAGTGAAGCTCAAAGTTGAGAGGCCCCAGGGCCTTTGAAAGGATGAGAAACCTTTAGAACTTTAGTCCCTAGACCCCAAGTGGGATTTAAATCAACACTGTGTTTGTACATGCTGAGAGGTGGCCACTTTTGGTGGCCTACTCACATTTGCACCCCTTCCTCTTTCACTACACAAACCCTGATGTTGTTCCCTTATCAATGTGCCCACACCAAGGGAAATCATCATATTTGGTAGAAACCAATAATGTTCCTCCTCTTTTTCTTTCCCTGTGATTGGTGCAGGTTTGGTCACGTGACCCAACTCTGACCAATGATACACAAGGAGAAGTGCCCTGGGGACTTCTGGGAAAGATGGGCATGGCTGGAGTGGGGGTGGCATCATGGAGAAAGTCCCTGTCCTTACCACCTTCAGCCTTGTCACACTTCTAGATCTGTAAATGTGAAGAAGGACAAGGCTGATGCCCAGAGGCTAACAGAGCAGGATCTCTAGGCTGAGGGAAGCCAGGAGGATGGGGATTCTACGCTCAGATCAGAAGAGATCAGAGGAGTGAGAGCTGTGTGAATACCGCATCCTGGAGGCTGCCCGATCCCCGCCAGACAGGCCTTGACCCTCCAGGCAGAAGGTTGGAAACTGCTTCTTTGGGGATTCTGACCGGCCCAAGATGAAATCCCTAAAAATATTGATATTAAAGGCTCTTCCAGAAAAGTCTCAGCCTGATCCCCTCCCGTGAAGCTCACACCATGGGCTCAGAGTAGGGTGATCGACTCAGTCTGGCTTGCCTGGGACTTTTTTGGTTTTAGTGCTGAAACTCCCACATTCCGCGTCACCCCTCAGTGTTGGTCACCCTGACTCAAAGCTTCCATTCAGCTTCTAAGTCCCTCATCCTTAATCATGAGCACAACCAGGGTTACCACAAACCTGAGAAAAGCCTTTGATATCTGGAAGGGGCAAGACTAAAAGGAATCCACAGAAAAAGGAATTTCGAGACAGGAGATTATGCAGAGAGAAGAAAACTTAATGAAACTATCACTATCCTTGTAGAGGTAAGAGAAGATCTTGCCCCAGTAAAATAGAAACAGGATGTTAAGACAGAGAAGTGATTCTTCTTTCTTTCACTCATTTGGTTATTGACTCAGTCATTCATTCAATAACCAAATATTTCTGACAGCTACTTATTATAAGAACGTCAAGAATATTAATATGAATGTCAGAAATCCTCTTCTGTTCCGGCACCCAGAGCAGGGAGAATGAGCTGAAGTTGCATTTTGCTCTTGTTTAAGAAGGGGATAAAGTGCTGGGTATTTCAGCAGATTCTGTGATATAAATGCATTTATTATTATTAATTCAAATGTTGATCGAATTTTTAAAATGTATTGATTATACCTAGGAATGCATTGATATATGCTTCCCAGTAACAACCCAATTTTATATAGTATTTCCTTTTTGTTAGGTAAGAAACTTAAAATAATTAATGTCTAATTCTGCACCTTTTGTTCCTACCATTATTAGCAGATATTTTTTCATGTTTATTTTTTCATTAATGTATAATTTTCATACAATAAAATTCACCTTTTAAGAAGTGTACATGTCTGTGAGGTTTGACGGATGAATACAGTTGTATAACCACCACCATAAGCAGGATATAGAACAGTTCCATCACTCCTGAAGATTCCTGGGGCCCCTTTGTAGTCAATCCCTACCCCCATCCCTGGCCCTTGGCAACCACCTATCTGTTTTCAATCCCCTATAGTTTTGCCTTTTCCAGATGTATTTATTTTAAAATGTTTAATTTAAAAAACTAAACATTTCAAACAAGTCTAGAGAATGAAACAATTCATACCCCACATATCCACAATCCCAATTAAACACAGGTTAACATTTTGCCATTTTTCCTTCAGAGGTACTTCTTTTTGTTTGGTTAAAAAATAAAACATTGTAAACTCAATTGTAGACCTCCCTGCATCCCATTTACTTCCTCCCTTTTATCCAAGTTTCACCCTTTTTTTTAAAACCAATATGCATGTGTCTATAAATGGTATACTCTCTGTTTTTAAGCTTTATATAATTGGGTCCATACTGTAGTATCCTTTAAAATATGATTTTCCCATTACACATACAGTCCATTAATTTTTAATGCTAATGATATCCTATCGTGTGCACGTGTATCTTAAATGTTTATCCATTCCCCAATTGGTAGATACTTGGTTTGTTTCATTTTTATTACAAACATTATTGTAAACACCCTTTGATGGTGTTTCCTTGTGGAGATGTGTTAGTTTTTTAGGGTGTTTGTTAGGGAGAGTAATGGCAGAGCCAATCTTACCTGATAATGCTAGACAGTTTTCTAAAGTGATGTTTACCAATTTGTGCCTCTACTAGTGGTGTATGGGAGTAGATACTATCGCTTCAGTGCCCGCTCCCCAATACTTGATACTATCAACTTGTTCATTTACTGCCTCTGATGAGTGTAAGGTAGGATGTGATCATTTCAATTTGCATTTCCTGTCTACTCATGGGGTTGACCAGTTTCCAAGTGTATTGTCCATTCAGAGTTTCCTCTTCACAGACGGCCTACCATATCCTTTGCCCATTTTTTTATTGGATGTTTTTCTTTTTGTTATTGATTCTGAGACATCCCTTATTGATATGGTTTGGCTGTATCCCCACCCAAATCTCTTCTTGAATTGTAGTTCATGGGAAAGACCCAGTGGGAGGTAATTTAATCATGGGGGCAGTTACCTTCATGCTATTCTTGTGATAGTGAGTGAGATCTCACGAGATCTGATGGTTTTATAAGGGACTTTCCCCTTTTTTTGCTTGGCACTTCTCCTTCCTGTCATGATATGAAGAAAGATGTGTTTGCTTCCCCTTCTGCCATGATTGTAAGTTTCCCAAGGTCCTCCTAGCCATGTGGAACTGTGAGTCAATTAAACCTCTTTTCTTTATAAATTACTCAGTCTTTGGCAGTCCTTTATAGCAGTGCGAGAAGGAACTAATACAATTGTGTATTCTGAACATTAACCTTTCATCGATTATTTGTATTGTAAATATTTTCTCCTCTGTGGCAACTTCGTATATGATGTTTTTCATATGAAAGTTTTACAGTTTAATGTAGGCAAAATTATCAATCCTTTCTTTTTGGTTTTGTCCTTTTTTGGGTCTTGTCCATGAAATCCATAGAAATATTCTTTTATATTTTTTCTATTGGGGAAAAAGGCTCCAGTGAAAATTCCTGATATCGTGCTGTGGTCCTTCGAGTTCTCTGTTAAGTGAATTTGTAAGGTTAAAGCAGTTCTCAATGTGGAGGTGGGAGAAGGGGAGGCTTTTTTCCCTCCCTGGGGAGAATTGGCAATGTCCAAGGGACATGTTTTATTGTTCTTTAGTGGGTAGACACCATAGGCCATGGAGACTACTAAACATCCTACAGTGCAGAGGGTAGTGCACCCCCCCAACTCCTTGCAAAGAAATATCCAATAAAAAATGTCAATAGTGCCCAAGTTGAGAAACCCTGGGTTACAGAATGATGGTGATGACTGGATCGCTGAGTCCACACCAGCCAGGAACACTCAGGTGTGAAGGGCTGTCAGCTCTTAGATAAGTAACTGGGCCATCCTGTGTTAAACTTGGCAAACATACCCTGGCCAAGACAGACGAGTCTATTGGAGGAAACTTGACCGAGTGTGCCAAACAGTCTAATATTTGCTCTAATCACAATAGGAGGAGGAGGAGGAAGTGCTGTCAGTGCTTTTTAATCAGACCTCATTTCCATGCTAATGACCCCTACCATGAATGATTTGTATTACGTGCTATTTCCAGGGGCACACACCATATTTTCTAGTCCCTAACAAATTATCAGCTAATTTCCGTGTTTATTAAAAACTTCATGCCATCTTTACTGATGTAGGGCAAAAGTGTGTTTCTGTTTCCTCCTTTGTAAAAAGATAAAACGTGGCCAGATTAGAGCCTGTTGGTCTGTACAGGCTGGTGGCAACAGAATAACCCGAAGAGCTTTTTAAAAATCTGGGTTCCCAGGATCTACTCCTGGAGATTTCCAGATTGGAGTGGGGCTTAGGAATCCATACTCATTTTTTCAAAACTTCCAAAAGGATTTCAATGAGCCACGGGACTCAATGAGTGACAGGATTTGTTCTACTTCACAGTCTCAATTGATGACATTCACATGCAAATAGCAACTTCTCCAAGACATGCACAGTCTTTGGCCCAAAGTCAGCTTTCTTATGCCCAAAGGGCTTCCCTAATAGCCCCCCTTTGGGAGCCATAGTCATTCTTTCAAGCAGTTAGGTACCCTTTGGCCAAAGGTGTCTTCCATTATGGGTTCATCCAGGAGCTTGGGGCACTTGCTCTCTGACAGCAACCTCCATTCATTAAATGGACTCAGGCCAGTACCAGCACTCACTCATTCCTTTGTATGTTCAAGAAATACTTATTTGTTCCTGCTGTGGGCCAGTTATTGAGCTCAGCAGTAGGCATACAATGTAGAGAAACACAGGTGCAATTTCTGCTCCCTTTGACCTTATAGTGTGTGCCCTGTGTGAGAGTCATGACGATCACACCAAAAATACCTAATTTCAACTTAGGTGAGAGCTATGAAAGCCTGACTCTAACTAGGAGGCCTAGTGGAATTTCTGAGAAGTTAGCCCTAAATTGAGATTTGTAAAACAGTAATACCTAGTATTTATTGAGGGCTCATTATATGCCAGGTACCATCCTAAGCACTTTACAGAAACCAAGGCATTTATTCCTAATAGAGCACTCACATAAGCACTATTATCATCCTCATCTACACATGGAGAAACTGAGGCACAGAGCTACGTCATGGGTGCAAGGCCACACAGCCAGGTGGGGGCACCAGGATATAAATCCAAGCAGTTCGAATCCAGAGCGCATATGCTCAGCCACCATGTCCTGATGGGTTAGCCAGGCAGGGGGGTTTGTGAGCAATTCTTTCCAGAAGTTTGACTGTGAAAAGCAGGAGAGAGATCGCTGGAAGCTGGAGTGTGATGTGGGCTTGGAAGATGGGAAAGACTTAGGGCGTTTGCACTGCTTGAGGATTCTGTGAGGTATTTTGTGTTTCCTCAATGCTTGAAGGAAGATGAGGACTAAGGAAGCTTAAGAGAGGGCCTTACAACCAGACCCGGGGGACCCAGGGCTCCTCCAAATGTGCTGCTTTTTCCCCATTGTCACACAGTCTCCCTGTATCTCCCCAGGAGGCCCCCTTGTTCCCTCTGGTTATGCAAACATGTTCAGGATGTTCATGGAGCTGGACCAGAGACAATAGAGGACACTTACAGAGACTGGCACTCTGTGGTTTTCAGATCCACACTGGGAATGGGGTGGACTTGTGAACAGTATCTTCCTCTGGTATCAGATGAGGCTCACAGCCTCATAAAAGCTTCTAAGACGTGTAGAGACTCCTTCTTGGGAAATGTTTTGTTTTACAGAGAATGAACCTGAGACCAATGGGCTTCAAGTGAATCAGCAAATCTGGTCTTGTTGGACACAACAAATCAGTATCCAGAACCCAACAGAACCCAAGTCCCATGAGAGATTTTCTTTGACTCTAAACAAATCCCCTACTACAGTCTCGGGGCTAGAAGGGCAGTCATTCTCCTCGATATCCTTTTATAAAACCCCTGCAAGAAACAGGGGAAGTCTGTTCAGGTTTTAGATACCCTACACTTCAGTGCTTACTAGATTGGGAGTTTGGAGAAACACTATCTAGCTGTTAATTACATTTTAGAAGTTCAAACTACTGTGCTCCATTGTGGTCTGACATGTAGACATTTTGTTGGTGAAGCTAAGCATGCCCAGCTGTAGAAACTGCACTTTTCAGTTGCTACTTGGTATGAATAAAGTAAGCAGGTTGTGATGACTATGATGATGAGGATAAAGGGGTTGGGAGGGTGGAGGCTTAGGTGAACATCAGCAGGACTCTGCTGAGGGGAAGTGGCATGGTGGGAACAGAGGGGCCAGGGCAGATGGGAATGCCATTGTCTGTATTTGCCTGAAAGGCTGCAGAGAACCACAGGACAGGCTGGGACTGGAGGGAACAGGAGGACGCTTTCTCCACGCTGGAAATGGTTCTGCAGTGGGGAGCTTCTCTGGCCCCAGATTGTGCCTTCCCAGCTGGCAGTCTAGGAGTTGCATCCCTTTTAGGAGTTTTCAATCTCAACCCCTCCTCAGTGAGGGGTGGACTGATAAACCCATGATCTTCAGCTTTCTGTTCTCCAGCTGTCAGCCTTCTTCATCATGACGACTTCTGGCAGGGCGAAGAAGGAAGACCCAACCCACTCCATTCTTGGAAGGGAAGATTTCTTACATGAACGCCAAGGCTACACTGAACTGGCATATGGTTCTTCTGCAGAGTTTTATGAGGTTTAAGGCTCCATCTTGCAGGTAGGGGGGCTACGGCCACTAAAAAGAGATGGTTCCTGGGGCCAGACACTAGGGAAGAGGAAGTCTTTGGCCTAGAAAACTGAACTAAGAGGGCAGGCTGTGGATAGTTGAGAGAGACAGAGAGAGAATCAAAAAGAGAACTACTTTCTTTTTGTTCAAGATTAGATTGTTACAAAATTTAGTGAAGACAAGGATTACTTGGGGATTTTGATAAAAATCCATTTTCTGACTCCTACATACTAACAGACATAAGTAAGCGATTCTGATGCCTACACTTCAAGAAACACTGATAATGACATTAAGGGCCTGGATGTCCCAAAATATGCTTCTAGAGGTAGAGGATATGAAAGCAGTACCATCGTGTGGAGCAGAACGTGGAGAAGGGAGCCATGAGGATGAGGATGCTGCTAAGGTCAGATACTTCCATGGGCGGTGCCTGCTCCAGAGCAAGAAAAGCAGCAAAAGTTGCTGCCTGCCTTGCTTCTGTCTCTTTATCCAGCCACCCTGTGCTTGCTCAGCGGGATTATCAGCAAGGTGGCACATTGGCCGCATGGGGAGAGGCTGGCTCACAGCCAAAGAATCACGCTCACCCTGCTCACCTGAGTAGTAAGAGCCTTATGTGTGGAGCTCCTCCATGACAGTAACGAGGGATACAATGATTGCCACATTTGGGGCTTATGTGTGGAGCTCTTCTATGACAGTAATGAGGGACACAGTTATTGCCACACTTGGGGCTTATGTGTGGAGCTCTTCCATGACAGTAACGAGGGACACAATGATTGCCACACGCGGGGCTTATTCTGAGAAGGCCTTCCATACAACTTTCCCCAGGCCTTCTCAAGAATTCCTCCAGTCTCACTTCTTCCAAGCTGTTAGTCATCTAGCTAAATGGTTAGCTGCTGCCTGGGAATTAGGGAAGATCTATATATTTGGCCATCTCTTCTTCCAGGAATTCAAAATTCTACCCATTACAAGGATTTCTCTGTCCTGCCACAGCTACCCCTGAATGGGGCCATAATATTGTATCAACTTTCAGATGATTGTGTGGCACCTTCTGTAAACCAGGCTCAATGTTTTCTTAGTCAACTGATCCCAGGAAACCAGCCGTGAGGTCATGGCAGATGGCGTTGTAGCAGGAGGAGGTGGTACACTGAGATTGTACAGCCTCCACTCCAGTGATGTACGGCACTTTCAGGACCTGCCCCCATATTCCATAACCACTTATGATGGAGACCGCTGCAGGCATCCAAACTTATGACTCGCTGGATTAGGTAACAATTCATTATGGACAGCTTAAGTCACGTGACCACTACTTTCCCATGGCCAGGTATTCTGTTTTTACAAGGGCCCAACGAAAAGTTAGAAACTTTTTTTTTTTTTTTTTTTTTTTTTTTTTAAGATCAGCTACACGATCTCAGCTCACTGCATCCTCTGCCTTCCGGGTTCAAGCAATTCTGCCTGCCTCAGCCTCCCGAGTGGCTGGGATTATAGGCACCCACAACCATGCCCAGCTGGTTTTTTTTGTACTTCTGGTAGAGATGGGGTTTCACCATGTTGGCCAGGCTGGTCTTGAACTCCTGACCTCAGGTGATCCCCCACCTCAGCCTCCCAAAGTGCTGGGATTATAGGCATGAGCCACTGCACCTGGTCGCAAGTTAGAAACTTTTACTTAGAAGAATATTAATAGCCAAAGAGGGCTTGGCTTTGATCCATGACCCCAGAGACCTTTAAGAATTGTCATAGGTTTCATAGAACTACTTGAGGTGCCACGGATACTTGGAGTACTATTTATAGGGGCCAGATGGCAAAGCTAGACCAGCTGGAGAGTCTTCTCTTGCCCATCACTTTCAGGAATGATTCTCAAAGCCACATCTCAGTACCATGAGAGCTACTTCCCAGGAAGCCATGTGTCACTTGGAAAGTCATTGCCGCAGCTGCTAAAGCAGAGCCATGCTTCCTCCTCCATGTTTTGGAAACTAGTATAATCAGGAAGCCACCATGATCAGGAAGCCCATATAATCAGACACTGCCATGACCAGGAAGCAGCCACAGAAAAATCAGACATGTCCAAGATGTTTTCCAGCAGAAGAAGCAGAGGTTTTGTGTGTATCTCACTTCTACCTTCCAAATCCCATGTGAATGCCTGCTTGGCAGAATCTAAATCTCAGTCACTGCCTGTGTTAGTTTGCTGTGACTGTCATGTTAAAATATCACCAACAGAGTGGCTTAAACAACAGGAATGTATTTTCTCACAGTTTTGGAGACTGGAAGTCCAAGATCCCGGTGCTGGCAGGCTTGGTTTCTCCCGAGGCTTGTAGCCAGCCACCTTCCTGCTGTGTTCCCAAATAGCCTCTCTGTGTGCTTGCTTCACCGGTGTCTCTTCCTCTTCTTACCAAGACATCAGTCCTATCGCATTAGGGACCCACCCTTATGGCCTCGTTTAATCTTAATTGCCTCTCTGAAGGCCTTATCTCTAAAAAAGGTCAAATTGGGGATTAGAGTTCCTTCCTTCCTTTCCCTCCCTCCCTCCCTCCCTCCCTCCCTCCCTCCCTCCCTCCCTCCCTCCCTCCCTCCCTCCCTCCCTCCCCCTCCCTCCCTCCCTCCCTCCCTCCCTCCCTCCCTCCCCCTCCCTCCCTCCCTCCCTCCCTTCCTTCCTTCCTTCCTTCCTTCCTTCCTTCCTTCCTTCCTTCCTTCCTTCCTTCCTTCCTTCCTTCCTTCCTTCCTTCCTTCCTTCCTTCCTTCCTTCCTTCCTTCCTTCCTTCCTTCCTCAGATGGAGTCTCACTCTGTTGCCCAGGCTGGAGTGCAATGGTGTGATTTCGGCTCACTGCAACCTCTGCCTCCCGGGTTCAATCAATTCTCCTGTCTCAGCCTCCTGAGAAGCTGGGCTTACAGGCACCCACCACCACACTCAACTAATTTTTGTATTTTAGTAGAGATGGGGTTTCACCATGTTGGTCAGGCTGGTCTCGAACTCCTGACCTCGTGATCTGCCCACCTCGGCCTCCCAAAGTGCTGGGATTACAGGTGTGAGCCACCTTGCCCGGTCGGGGTTAGAGTTTCTACATGCTTTTCTGGAACACAATTTAGAGTATCTGATAACAGTATCTTAGCTGCAAATGTGTTTTAAAAAATGTAACATTTAGCTTTCTGGTCTCTACAGTACAGTACTGAGAAGCTGTGGGGATCTGTTTCAGGCCAGTCCCTGTATGGAACCCACAGCTGCTGCAAGGACCAGTCTATTAGAATCTTCAGCCACAGACTCTGCAGTGGCACCAGGGAAACAAGCTTGCCTAGCATCACACAGCAGCACACGTTCAGCTGGGGCCACCGCTCCTTTTGGCGCAGCACAGGTGCAGTGCAAAGGAGCCTCACTTTTCCTGGGCTCAGGGAAAGTTGAACGCAACCTGAGAATAGGTTATTCCTGGGGAACGGTGTTGAACCTAACACTCCTTCCTCCACTCTTTAAAATCAGGTAACTAGTGAACTGGTACCCACCCCAAATCTCTCCTCATGTTACATCAGGGCCCAGGACACATGTGCAAACTGAGCTTTGGAGCCATCCCGCAATCCCACGGTGCCTCTACATCAGTGATTCTGAAACTATCTGGACTCAAGATTTCTTTATACCTTCAACATTATCTGGGACCCGAAGAGCCTTTGTTTATTATGTGGGATATATCTATTGATATTTACTATACTAGAAATTAGAAATGGAAAAAATTGGACAATATTTTATAAATCCTTTAAATATAATAAATTATACATTTCATGCTAACATATTTTTATGGAAAAATGCCAATTATTTATTTTGAGACAGAGTCTCGCTCTGTCGCCCAGGCTGGAGTGCAGTGGCTTAATCTTGGCTCACTACAACCTCCGTCTCCTGGATTCAAGCGATTCTCATGCCTCAGCCTCCCGAGTAGCTGGGATTACAGGCACATGCCACCATACCTGGCTTTTATATATATATATATATATATATATATATATTATTTATTTATTTATTTTTATTTTTATTTTTATTTTTGAGACAGAGTATCCCTCTATTGCCCAGACTGGAGTGCAGTGGAGCAATCTCGGCTAACTGCAACCTCTGCCTCCTGGGTTCACACAATTCTCCTGCCTCAGCCTCCCGAGTAGCTGGGGCTACAGGCGTGTGCCATCACACCTGTCTAGTTTTTGTATTTTTAAGAGATGGGGTTTCACCATATTGTTCAGGCTGGTCTTGAACTCCTGACTTTGTGATCCGCTCACCTTGGCCGCCTAAAGTGTTGGGATTACAGGCGTGAGCCACTGCGCGCCTGGCTAATTTTTATATTTTTAGTGGAGACAGGGTTTTGCCATGTTGGTGAAACTCCTGACCTCAGGTGATCAGCCCGCCTCAGCCTCCCAAAAGTGCTGGGATTACGGGTATGAGCCACTGCACCTGGCCTATTTTTTTAATTTTTTTTTTAAGCTCAGGGTAGTGCATATATTTTCAAAACAAAAATGCTAGTGAGAAGACTGTCACTGTGCTACAGTTTCGCAAATCTCTTTAATGGCTGGCTAAATAGAAGACACAGTTGATCTTACATCTGCCACTGCTGTCAGTCTGTTGCAGTATCACATATCATGTAGCTTCTGGAAAACTCCAGTGTATACTCACTCATAAAGGAAGGAGAAGGGAAAAAACCAAGCATCTTAGTTTTATTCTGAAAATAGCGTAGACCTTATGGATTCCCTGGAAGTCTCTTGGAAACTCCTGGAGGGTACCCAGATCATACTTTGAGAATCACCGCTCTAAGCCAATATGCAGATCAATGGAACGAATAACCGTGGTGTATTTTCTACCTAAAAGAGGGACTCTGTGCTGAAGACCGACACTGACAGCTTTCGGCCAGGAACTTATCTTTCCCAGCAACAAAGGACAGGGTAAGATACACATGAAAGTTTTAGGGGAACATGAAAAGAAGGAAAACAACTCAGAGACAAGACAACTGGAATACCCTTGACTGAGACTCAAAAAGAAAAATGAAACTTTCAGTACATCATATTGAAAATCCCATGGATGCAAAAAGAAGGCAGCATGTACATGAGTCAAACTGAGGGCACAAGGATTCTTTGCTAGAAAACAGGGAAAGAGAAGCAAGAGAGCAGGCGGGCAGCAGGGCGGCCAGGACCATCAGCTCGGGCGGGTGAAATGAGCAGGGAAAGAAAGGAGTTTCTTTTCTGTTTTGTTTTAAGTAGAATCATAATTGGGATAGGAAGGGACTTTAGAGATAATCTATTCAAGGACATCATTTTGTAGTGAGGCAACTGCCTTGTCTCCTGCCCAAGTTCACCCATATGCTCTTCCTACCAGACCACGTGGGCAGCGCACTGGAACAAAATCTCTCTATCAGATTCTCTCTCCTCTGTGTGTCTCCCTCTCCACCCCTGCATTCATATGCATAACACATACACACACACACACTCTCTCTCTCTCTCTCACACACACGTTTTCTTTCCAAATTTCCTCTTAACAAAGTCTAAAGAATAATCACTATTACTTGCCTCTATGATTTTTTTGAGCTCCTCTGAACCCCACACATTGACAAAGTGCTAGCCATAGCAACAGTTTCAGACCAGTGGAATCAGCTGTGCTGTAGCCGACCTCCATCACCTGTTCCCCTTTATCCTGGGCTCTGTTCCTGTTGATTTGAACAAATAGATGAGCGGGATCTGAAGAAAACTTTAGCTGCATGTGTTTGGGAGACCACGAGAGGGCAGCACGTAAGAGACCAGTGTCGGCCCCGCTGCCTTCTTGAACACACCGGAAGTCTCCTAGGAAAACTGTAGACTTTGTCAGTCTGCGAAGTGGAGGAATCAAAGGGCCTTCATTGCTTCCTTTTAAATGACCAGCCTACTAAGAAATTTAGAATGCCCAAATAAGGTTTTCACTTAATCCTTTAGGAAATACATCTAATATTTCTAATCTAATTTATCATTTTCTTTTCTTTTTTTTTTTTTTTTGAGACGGAGTCTCGCTCTGTTGCCCAGGCTGGAGTGCAGTGGCCGGATCTCAGCTCACTGCAAGCTCCGCCTCCCGGGTTCCCGCCATTCTCCTGCCTCAGCCTCCCGAGTAGCTGGGACTACAGGTGCCCGCCACCTCGCCCGGCTAGTTTTTTGTATTTTTTAGTAGAGATGGGGTTTCACTGCGTTAGCCAGGATGGTCTCGATCTCCTGACCTCGTGATCCGCCCGTCTTGGCCTCCCAAAGTGCTAGGATTACAGGCTTGAGCCACCGCGCCCGGCCCTAATTTATCATTTTCAATGGAAAACAGTGTTGTTGTTTTTTTTTCAGTGACTCACTGCTTTCTTTCTGAGGAACTTGAAATGAATCTTATGTTTTATTTATTTTTCAATTTTTAAGGTAAAGACTGCTGGTCAGACTGGACTTCAAAGTTCCTGGATCCTTAAGACCCAACGCATCAGACAAATGTCCTGCTAGGTCCTCCCACCCTCAGCTAAGGGTCGGTTCTGGCTTTCTGGCGAGGGAGGTCCCTGTGGAGGTCTCTGGCATTCCTGGGTCAGTGGATGGCTGGGAGGACTGCTCAGCTCCAGGTTTCAGGGCCTCTGATCAAAGCCAACCCTGGGGACCAGCCAGAGATATTGCAAACCTTAAGGACTAATGTGGAATCTACACCTGCCTTGGGAGTAAAGAACAAGCAGGGTGCTTTCTGGGGTGGCTTTGGGATGAGACGCCCGAGACTTAGCGCCCCCTGGCATTGCTCAGCTCTCAGACTGACTTCCACAGCACCCCCGGCAAGCTTCATCAGTACATCTTTGGGTCTTGAATGGAGTGCTACAATATTGACAAGGAAAGTCCCCTTGGAACCACAGAAAGACAAAAGTGCAGAGCGATTCGCTGGCCTTGGCTAGGACAGAGTCCAGGGCGCAGCAAAGGGAGGGTGATCTAAGCCAGCCATTCTCCCAGTGTGTGTCCTGGACCATGTGCAATGGCGTCACCTGGGAGCTTGTTAGAAACACTGGTTCTCAGTTCCCACGCAGACGTCTTGCATCAGAAACTCTGGGGCTGGGGCCCAGCAATCAGTGTCTCCAAAGGCACCGAGATCATTCTGATTCAAGTTTGAGAACCAACAACACAGCATTTAAGTGGAAATGTTTATAGCTGCAAAGCCAGGTGAAGCTTGAAAAAAAATCATAGAGGAAATGAGGACAAGAATGTAGAAAAAGACCAAAAACAGAGAGGAAAAAAACTTACAAGCCATCATAGAGTGAAAGAGCTTCCCCTGCTGCCTGGGGGTGTGGAAAATCATAGTTGCACCTCCTCACAAGTATTACCAGCAATTTAATATCTATCTAGAGCTTTCAACCCTGCCATGTCACATTTATTTAGCTAAAAACAATTCTTGTGGTGGTGACCTTTTATTCAGCTAATGTTACTCCCCTCAATGCCTCCAAAGCACACAGAGAAATTGGAGGGCTGATGAAAATCTTTAAAGTCTACTAAATACTGAAGCCTTCCCAAACACTGTGTACTTTTCAGAGAGAGTTTCTTTTTATTGGAATTTCAGATTATTGAAAGGTTATCTGTCTCCTGTTCCTAGAGGGATTAAAGTAAAACAAAAGCAAGAAGAACACATTGTGATGTGTGCTTTCCTCACTCAACTGGTTGTGCTTGTCTGACCTCTGTGATGGGCAGCCAGTGGGAAGATTCCAAAGTCCTTCCAGAGAATTTCCCCGGGAACTCAGGAGGCTGAATCACCAGAATGAGAAAGTTCTCTGGCATTCAGGGGATGCAGTTCCTTCCACATTGCTGCAGTCCTGTCTGCTGGAGTTGCATGTGACTGCCACATGCCTCAGTTTCCTTTTCTGGAAAACGACAGCTTCAAGCTCTTCATGCTTCTGGCAGCCATGATTCCCCTCTGCCTAGCTCTATTCTTTTTCTCTCATTACCTCCCTGGCTCTTCTCCATATTACATCACCATTCCTTGGGTTTCTTTTCTCTGATCTATATATTTTGTTCTGTTTCATAATTTTACATTAATTTTGATTTCATGCCACAAGTCACTCACCTGCTTTGAGCTCCACAAAACCTATGCTTTCAGGCAGAGTAGAATTGGAAGTTAGAAAACCAGATTTTGAATCTTTAAGCAAATCCCTTTAGTTGAATCTCAGTTTCCCTACCTGTAAAGTGCTTGCCATGTGCTTCCCATTTTATAGTTGAGAGAAATGAAGCTCGGAGGAGTTGAGTTCCCCAAGATCCCACAGCTCATAAATGGCAGAGCTGGGATTTCAATCAGGCAGTCTGACCCCAGAGACTGCACCCTCACTACTTATTATTAACAGTGCCTGTCCCTGCCTTGCAGTTTTGTTACAGAAGGAATTGAGACATCTGCAAGAAGCTTTTGAAAAAACACGCCCACTATGCAAAGGGAAGGAAGCGTGCTTACTTTTCCATTCATAGTGGAACTAGGGGACCCCCTCTTTTCTTGATCCCTGTTCAGTCATAGCTCTTGTTCAAGTTGTCTGGTTGAGTTGTTTAACCACAGTGGGCAAATAAAAGGGAACAAAATGCAGAACAATTTTAAGAGTCGGAAGCACAAAATCACAACAGAAACAAGATGAGCCTGAAGTGGAGGCTGGTGAAGCTCAGGAGATGGAATAGGCTCCCCTCCTTACTGTAGTCATAGACACCCTCTTCCTAAACCCCAGAATAACAACTCAGCAACTGCTATGATGCTGTTGGCACTGATCGGAATCTAACCCCAGGGCTTTGCCTCAGCAACTGGAATTTTTTCTTCTACTTATAATTAACTCTTCTTCTCCATTCTTAGCTCTGTTCTCACTCTCTAATTGCCTCCTCTGTTTTTTAGAGATGGGGGTCTTGCTCTGTTGTCTAGGCTGGAGGGCAGTGGTGCCACCATAGCTCACTACAGTCTCTAACTCCTGGCCGCAACTTGGGAGGCTTGTTACAGGCCTGAGCTGCTGTGCCTGGCTCCCCTCCTCAATCTTCTCTCTTTATCCCCGCTTGTGAGAGAGACTGCTGTGTGTTCCCCAACATCTGACTTCTCCTTTCATAACAGCAGACTGTAGCTAGGCACATGGTTGCCCAGCTGAGCGCTATTTCCCAGCCTCCCTTGCAGGCATAGCCATGTGACTTCATATCCCCTGACTCAACAATTAGAGACATGTGTTTACTTATATATAATCTAGTTCACCAGACAGCTGGCTGTGTGCTGTGAGCGGAGATGTGATGGCCACACTTGAACTTAGTATCGCTGAATTCATCTGCTCTTGCTCACTCTGCTCCTCCCAATTCAGGTGCAGTCTGGCTTTGAAAGAATGCAGCTTGCCAGTGTTTCTTTCTCTGCCCATCTAGCTTACTCATATTACTTTGATATCATGCTTTGTTAAAGCACAAAAATGCTCTCCCTGGGCTGGGCACCATGGCTCACACCTGTAATCCCAGCACTTTGGGAAGCTGAGATGGGTGGATTACCTGATGTCAGGCGTTCAAGACCAACCTTGCTAGCATGACGAAACCCTGTCTCTACGACAGGGTGGCGCCCGCCCGTAGTCCCAGGTACTCAGGAGGCTGAGGTGGGAGAATCACTTGAACCCGGGAGGTGGATGCTGCAGTGAGCTGAGATTGCACCATTGCACTCCAGCCTGGGCAACAGAGGGAGACTCCATCTCATAAATAACAAATAAATAAAAATAAAAGCTCTCTCTTCATGTGCAGAGGAACACACTGCCTAATTCCCTAACCCCTAGACTGTCAGGGAGCTGAGCCTGGAACTTGGTTGCGGCGAGACAGAAATGTGATTTCTTTTCATCCCATAGTAGGACTGAGTCTCATCAACAGCCAATCATCACTATCTAATGGGGTCTGCTCTGATCTTCCACAACAAAAAGAGAACTTATTGAGGTTGTAATGAGCTATGATCGTGCCACTGCACTCCAAGCCTGGGTGACAGGGCAAGAGCCTGTCTCTTAAAAAAAGAGAGAAAACCTACACTTGCTGCTGTGAATAAAGAGAGAGGGTTTGATTAAGCAAGATGGACATTTTCCAGATGGGCTGCAAGGGGGTAATGCTTTTGTCAGGTGTAAAAGTGAGTTTATTAATGAGTTAACATGGATTGAGGACTTACCATGTAGCTGATGATGTACTAAACCCTTTAGGTGGGTTATTAACTTAATCCATCCCAAAGTCTCTACTATTATTTCTATACTATAGTTGGAAAAAAAGTGAGACTGAGAGACATTAAGTCACTTTTTCAAGGTCACACAGCTAGTAACTGACAGAGAAGGGTTTGAACCAAGGCCAGCTGATTCCCTGGCCTCTGCCCTTAATCAGCACTCTGATGAAGACTACATGGCAGTCCTTGGGACAGGAGATTCCAGACCATAGGAACAGAGATGCTCAAGGAAGCTTTGCAATGACCAGAGGCTGTGGCCCATCAGGCACCTCCTTGCTACTTGCCTTTGTCCTCTTCTGATACCTGCCCTTTGGCTACAGGGTATGATCCTCCCTCACGTCCTTCATTGGTAGGCTCACTGGGCTCTCCCAGCCCTTCCAGCCCATTCCTCTAATTGGCGTCTCATGGAGAAGGCTCCGTGCTGGTGACTAGTGGGTGATGAGAGCCCTGGCACCTGTTTGGCCAGTAGACATGCCACAAGTCCTTGAACCCTCCTTTCTCTGCAACCTCTCTAAGGGGTTGGGGTGGGGGGTGCAGGAAGGGCCAGGAGCTTTCCGTGCTGTAGGCCCAGGGACTTCCCCTCAGCTCAGGCCTGGGACCTCTGGCCACAGTTCCTGGACCAGGAGACTTAGCCCACACGTAAGAAAGAACTAGGAACCAGGACTATGAGACTTGAGATCACATAATGAGTGATGCTATTTTTCAAAAAGGAAGTAAGAGGCCAGGTGTGGTGGCTCATTCCTGTAATTCCAGCACTTTGGGAGGCCGAGGTGGGTGGATCATTTGGTGTCAGGAGTTCGAGACCAACCCGGCCAAAATGCTGAAACCCCATCTCTACTAAAAATACAAAAAAATTAGCCAGGCATGGTGGCGTGTGCCTGTAATCCCAGCTACTCAGGAGGCTGAGGCAAGAGAATCGCTTGAACCTGGGAGGCGGAGGTTGGAGTGAGCCAAGATCACGCCACTGCATTCCAACTTGGGCGACAGAGCAGGACTCCATCTCGAAAAACAAGCAAACGAACAAACAAAAAACCCAAGGCTTGATTCCTGAATACATACCTTGTTTTTCCAGTGAGAAAATACATTCCTGGAAGGTGAAATATTTTTCTCTTGAATTATGTACTCTTTAACCCCTTTCAACACTTAGGATCTACCTAATTCATTAAGTAGCATCAGCTTCATTCGACTTGTCCTTTTCTTTCATCCATATACAGCAATGTCTTTTGCATTAGTTTCTTAGAGCTACAGTAACAAAGTACTAAAAAGAGGGTGGCTTAAACCATAGAAATGTAATGTCTCACAGTTTAGAGGTCCAAAGTCTAAGATCAAGGTGTCAGCAGGGGTGGCTTTTGTGGGCTGCGAGAGCAAACCCATTCCATACTCTCCCCCAGCGTCCGTGGTTTGCACCCATTCCATGCTCTCCACCGGCATCCATGGTTTGCAGGCAATCTTCAGGGCTCCTCAGCTTGCAGAAGCACCGCCCTGATCTCTGCCTTCATCTTTATGTGGCATGTTCCCACTATCTGTGGCCACATTTTCCCTATTTATAAGGATACTTGTCATATTTGAGTAGAAGCCCACCCTACACCAGTATGGCCTCATCTTAACTACATACATTTGCAATGACCCTATTTCCAAATAAGGTCGCAATCCTGAGGTACTGGGGGGTAAGGGCTTCAGAATATGAATTTGAGGGGAACACAATTCAATCCATAACACCTTTCAAAACTTTAGGTTTCTTTTTCTGAGACAGGGTCTTGCTCTGTCTCCCAGGCTGGAGTGCATTGGTGTGATTTTGGCTCACTGCAGCCTCAACCTCCTAGGCTCAAGCAATCCACCCAGCCCAGCCTCCCAAGTAGCTGGGACCACAGGTGCACGCCACCACATGTGGTTAATTTTGTTTATTTTTTGTAGAGATGAAGTCTTATTACATTGCCCCATCTGGTCTTGAACTCCTGGGTTCAAGTGATCTGCCCATCTTGGCCTGCCGAAGTGCTGGGATTACAGGTGTGAGCCACTGCGCCTGGCCTAAAACTTTAGGTTTCTAATAAAGCACTTCTAGGAGCTCTTTGAGACAATATTTTCACTGTGAATGGGGAGATATATGAAAAAAAACTCTCTTAAAACACAGTGAAACTGCTGTCTACAAGACAGCTGCCTCTCAAGGCATTAAAATGCAAAATTGGCCACAGGGAGAACACCATTCCGTTTGCTATGCGAGATGACACCACCATCCTGGGCATGGAAACTCACTGCACTTCCATCCTTGAAGTCTATATTTTTGCAATGAGTTTCAAAACAGGCAGAAGAAACAGCTGCTCTGGTGTGAATTTGCTTTCTCCCTGTCACTCTGGCTCCAATTATCTGCTCAGAGACACCAGAAGGAAAGCACTTTGCTCTTCCTCCCACATAGATGGAGCTTATCTTCCTTTCAGATCAACTAAGGGGCGGTTTGCAGCAGGGTTCTGCAGAGGGAGTCATTCTTGCTTGGCCTCACAGTCTCTCCTAGTCTTATGCAGATTTCTGACAGTCTGTTATTTGTGTGGTCTTTGAAGACACAGTGGCCCTGCAGCTGAATGGCACTGGGCAGGCCTGTGGCATGGAATAATTGGAGGGCCATGGAGGGGCAACTTTTACAGCCACCCCTCAACGATGGCCAAATGTGACTCAGCTTGATGCACTGCAAGGTGAGTCTGAGGATCACACGCAAAGGACAAGCTGCCACTCTGTTGTATTTTTGATTGGAAGGGTTGGTGTGTGACTTGTCTTTTGAGGATAGTGACATTTCCTTTTGCTTGTCCTGTTCAGCATATCATGGGAATTGTGAACTTCCTGTTCTCGCCACTGACATTCCCCTTTCTAAAAATGCAATCAAATAACTATTCAGGTCTAAGGAGAGATGATGAGGAGATGATGGGGCTCTGTGGATGGCACAGAGGCCACGTTTGGAGTAAGGCTGGGCATTCCCTTGGGCATAGGAGGCTGCTTTGAGTACCACTCATGTGGCCTGACTGAATATCAAGGAACGTAGGAACCAAAGTAAAGAGTGATGTCCCCAACCTGCCTTCATCCCAACCTTTGCCCTGTCTTCATGTCTGGGCAGGTGCAGCCACCCACCTCCTCTTTCGATTGTTTTCCCGTCCCTGAGACAGAGTTATGGAAAAGATCCTCTGATGTTTAAATGTATGCCTTAGGGTCAAGGGCTTCTTGTTTTTTGCTTTTCACTTTCAGGGTCATTTTTTTCTTCAACAACAGTGCACATGATATTGCATTGGGGCTGTGGCCAGCCTTCTCCCCCTGTTTCTTGACTTGCTCCTCTTGGATCTTTAGAGAAGGATGGCTGGATTCCTGCCTGTCTGGGATTCCTGCTGTCAGATTCATGGTTGCCCTACCTTCCTCTTCAATGTCTATGTTCTTCTGGAGGTTCTATCTCTTAACTGCTTGCTTGGCTTGCTTCAAACCCTCTCACTTCCTTGGAGTCCTGGTTGCTAATCTGGTATTCATCATCCCATCCCTCAGAAGAGTCATTCTGGAATGTTTATACTGAGTGGGAATATTGAAGCTAGGGACGGGGACCCATGCTGATGTCAGCCCTGGACAGATGGATTGAAGGACAGCAGGGCATGAGTATGGAAGGGCCTGGATCAGTAGTGGAGTGCCAGCAGTCAGTGGTAAAATCTGAGCCAAATAAATGGCAAAACCCCAAGAAAACCCAAGACCAGAGATAGCTGCTGCTGGTGTCGATACGAGTAAGAAATCATGTGTATTGAATCTGGCTGAAGTTAGTGGATTCTGAAGGTGCAGGGTGGTGTTTGACTCATACTGACCTCTTGAGCAATAATTGCCTGTAATTCTGGACCATTCCATGGGCTCCTGAAGACTACATCTGCCTTGGCTTTCTCTTCCCAGGGCTCTTTTGGGGCCTGCCTTACCTTGATCATCACTGAAAAAGGCATTGGATTTATATTACCTGAGGGGTTGGCCTTATCGATGCAAAATGATTTAGCTAAGTTGTGTTAGAACTGGATTGCCTCTTCCTGCAGCATCTTTGGGGTTACGTGGATGCTTTGAACAGGAAAATCTTTGAATCACAAAAGTTTATTAACATGGTTTAGCCAATCAAATAGGAAAATCCTTAGTTCCCTGGGCTTTTGCACACAACTTTCGAGGAGCAGGTGTCACCTGAGTGTATCACCCAGCTCTCAGGTGCATCTCTCAAACATCTACCTTTATGATGTATTCACAAGAAATGGATAACAGTATTGAAAGTTTCCTGAGATAATGGAGAAGAAGAAATTAATCAAATTCCCCATTAGAGCATCTCAGTTCCTTCCTTCTAAGTCCCTCTCCTCATCTTTCCTTCTTCTATTTGTACGTACAGCATCTAGGAATTCTCTATTTTGTCCCAAGTAACTCCTCTTTTTGCTTCCTAACTTTCCCCTTGAGGGTTTTAATTTGCCCATACTTGCCTTCAGCTCCAACTAGGAATTGTTAGAGGCAGAGCACGGCTGACCTTAGCTGGACCCCCTGTCCTGGCTTCTTCAACCCTTGTTCTGTGAGCCATCGCTACGTAACTCAGAGGCCTTCTGAGCTTCTCTCTGCTCCAAGTGGTGTCTGCTGGGACAGGGAGGTTCAGGGTGGCATCTTCACCCCATGTCCAGTGCCCCAGCAAGGATGGCTCAAATGGCTGGGGGTGGCTGGAATGGCTCTCTTGAGGTCATGTCTTTGGGATCTCAGTTCTTCCCACTGCCTGGGTTCTTTGGTTTTTCTGCTGGTAGTCTCAGGGCTTGTGCTCTCCATGTGGCCTCTCCAGCAGGACGTCCATATTCTAATGTGGTACCCCAGGGCTCCCAGGTACACAGAAGTAGAAGCTGCCAAGTCCTTCTAAGGCTTAGGCTCCAAACCACACAGCGACCTTTCTGCCACTTTGTTGGTTCAAGCCGACTAGTCACAGGCCCAGCTGAGACTGAAGTGGAGGGAACCAAGCAAGGTATGAATCAGGAGGTATGGTTCACTGGACTCACAAACCCAGCAGCCTATCACACCCAGGACCCACTGCTGAGCAGTGAAATCCCTAGGCCTTGTGTTTCGTTCTGATTCTAACTTCTTTTGATTTTGTTCTGTTTCTTGTTACTCAATTTCCTGTTCTCTATTTCCTGATACTTACAGCTAAATTAAATCAGAAATCCCAAAACTCTGCTTAGTTTATGGGTATGGTGCAGACTCGGAAGAGTTTTGATCTTTCATGACACATTTATATTGATTTTGTGGTGGAATAAGGTATAATGAATGATATCGGCTATATGGGTCTCCTCCTAGCCTGTAAATCCGTGTGAAGCAATGGATTTAGTGGCTGTTGGGATCAATACAACATGGAATTGACAAATAGTGGAGAAGCGGCATGCATGTGGAGTGAATCCTTCTCATATTTCTGATCACAGAGCCTGGCAAGACAGAACGTTCCATTCTTGTTCACAGTATACACTTCACAGTGGGCTTTTACATAAATTCTTTTGCTTGCTCTTCCATAGAGCAGAGAGGGCTGGTAGAATTATCCCACTTCACACAGGAGGACCCTGAAACTCAGTCACCCTGCTGGTTAGAACCAGAGCTGGTTGAGACTGGCTCCTGCTCTTCTTATCTTATGTAGGACTCTGCAGTCCTAGAGTCCTGGTTATTAATCTAGTTCTGATCATCCCATCACTCAGAAGAGTCATTCTGGAATGTTGTACTGAGCAGGAATATTGAAGCAAGGGACAGGGACAAGTGCTAATGTCAGAAAAGTGCTGCTTTTCTTAGAGCAGTATTTCTTAGATCTTCTTAGATCAGTACTTCTTAGATCAGTGGTTTGTTTTGTTTGTGTTTAAGCAGCAGAACATTTTCTAAAAACAGAAGTAGAATCTGGTAAGTCAAACCGTCATGGGCCAAAAACAAAAAAAATCAGATCTTGTGAAATTCACTACCACAAGAACAATATAAAGGAAATTGATCCCATAATTCAGTTTCCTCCCACCAGGTCCCTCCCACAACATGTGGGAATCATAGAAGCTGCAATTCAAGAAGAGATTTGGGTGGGGACAGAGCCAAACCATATCACAAAGTGACTTGTGTTTCCCTCAAAGTTCAGATGTTGACAGCTAACCCCAATACCTCAAAATTTGACCATATTTAGAAACAGGGTCGTGGAAGATGAAATTCGTTAAGACAAGTTCATACTGGAGTAGTGTGGGCCCAATTTCAACATAATTGATGTCCTTATAAAAGGAAACTTTGGACACAGAGACGAACATAGACGCATGAGGAATACAATGTGAAGATGAAGGCAGAGATGGGAGGACGCAGCAGAAGCCAAGGAACACCAAGATCACCAGCCATGCACCAGAAGCCAGGGGAGAGGCAAGGAACAGAATCTCCCTCGCAGGCCTTGGCAGGAACCAACTCTGCTGACACCTTGTTCTCAGACTTCCAGTATCCAGAACTGGGAGATAATCTGTTTCTGTTGTTTAAGCCCCCAGTTTGTAGCACTTGGTTACAGCAGCCTGAACAGATGAATACACCTGGCACAGACAGCCAAGAGGCAAATCCAGGCCAGGCTGCACGTCCCTCTGCAGACTGCAAGGCCGAGGTGGGCCATCCGCATGCTGAGCGGGAAAGACAGAGTCCCCAACAGTGCATCAGAAACATGTGTCTGAGCATTTAGGAAGAATGACTGGGAGTGAGGGGTGGCACTGTGGGTTAATTGGCCCTCGGGGCTTTGTTTTCCATCCTTCTGTTTTCCCAGCACAGGCAGTGAGAAGAGGCAGAGAAAAGATAAACAGTTGCTGCCAGGTTTGATGACAGGTGCCCAGAAGTGCAGTGGGCGTGTGGGGAGGGTCTTCTAAAGAAAGCATGCCCCAGACCCTCACCACACGGTTTCTGAACCAACAGGTAATTGCAAATACGGTTTCGTCCTGTCTTCTGCCAGCTGGACTTTGTTTGCTGTTTGCAAAGGCGGGTCTCTATTAACCTGCATGCTTCCATTTGGACACACTCTTCCGGCTAATAGCACTTCAGCAGGCTTCTTGGAGATAAACAGGCCTAGAATATTGTTGCTTTATTTGCCAGGTAAATAGCGGGAAGCCTGTGTGAGTACAAAGGCCTCTAACTGAGAAGGCAAATAAATAAAGTGATGAAAAATACAAGATTTCTCAAATTAAAATAAAGTTCAACTGATCAGAGGCATTGAGGAAGATCTACTCATCAAATACCGAGAGCATGTGTGGATTTAGGTGCGTGCTTCAAGGTGAGATAGCCTTTCATTATTCAAAGGAAGGTGCCCAAGTCAGTCCAAATACACAGGGAAGAGTCTAAGAGCAAGGCTACTATCTTAGAATAAAAGAAAGGTATTTTTTTTTTTTTTCTTTTTGAGACAGGGTCTCACTCTGTCTCCCAGGCTGGAGTGCATTAGCACATCTTGGCTCGCTGCAACCTCTGCCTCCCAGGCTCGAGCAATTCTCCTGCCTCAGCCTCCTGAATAGCTGGGATTATAGGCACATGCCACCATGTCCCGCTAATTTTTGTATTTTTAGTAGAGATAGGGTTTCACTATGTTGACCAGCTCGTCTCAAACTCCTGACCTCAAATGATCCACCCGCCTCAGCCTCCTAAAGTATTGGGATTACAGGTGTTGAGCCACCGTGCCTGGCCCAAGAAAAGTATTTTCTAATAAATTCGACCTTATCCTTGTCTGTGGCAGAGAGCAGGACACGCAATTTAAAATGTAGATGATTGTTTTTATATGTAGCTCATTTGGTAACATCAAAACAATAACAATTTACCCTGAAACCATTCCTGAAAGCGGAATATTTTTGGGGGTTGGAGGGAGGGGCTAGTAAGTGAACAGATGTTTTAATCTTCAAAATTCCATTTTAAAATTGCCCATCTGGGAGGAAGATTTTTGATGCATGTACTTTTGTATGTTTTGAATTTGAATTTGTGAATATAGAGCTACTTAGAAAGCAAAGCAAATGCCATTAAAACTGCTTTTTTTTTGTTTTTTACATTGCCTGCTTTTCCAAAATATACCACTGGCTTCCTTCTCCAAACACTCCCCCTCCAGGGTTCCTTTCCATCCAAGCTCCCGCTTGTTCTGGTCATTCGTGTGCACAAGGGAAGTTCATTTTCTTGTCTATGCTGATTTATAACAGGTTTCAATTGATTTTGGTATCAGTTGTTTGCTGAACAATTGCAAAAGGCTCTTTCCTAAATTAGATGGTTTGATGAAGACACGAGACAAGACACAGCCCCTTGATAACAAGCGCTGGTGAGGATGTGGAGAGAAGGGAACCCTTGTACCTGTTGATGGGAATGTAAATTACTACAGCCACTCTGGAGAACAGTTTGGAGTTTTCTCAGAAAGCTAAAAATAGAGCATCCATATGACACAGCCATCCCACTCCTACGTCTATACCCCACCAAAAGGAAATCAGTATTTTGAAGAGATATCCGCACTCCTATGTTTGTTGCAGCGCTGTTCATAATAGCTAAGATTTGGAAGCAATCTACGTGTCCATTAACAGATGAATGAAGAAAATGTGGTACATATACACAACGGAGTACTATTCAGCCATAAAAAGAATGAGATCTTATCATTTGCAACATTTATGGAACTGGAGATCATTATGTTAAATGAAATAAGCCAGGCACAGAAAGACAAACATCCTGTGTTCTCACTTACTTGTGGGATCTAAAAATCAAAACAATGTTACTCATGAACGTAGAGAGTAGAAGGATGGTAATCAGAGACTGAGAAGGATAGTCTGGGGCAAGGGAGGTGAGGAGGGTATTGTTAATGGGTACAAAAAAATAGAAAGCATTAATAAAATCTACTACTACTTGAGAGCACAACAGGTGACTATAGTCAATAATAACTTAATTGTACCTTTTGAAAGAACTAAAGAAGTGCAATTGGATTGGTTGTAATACAAAGGATAACTGCTTGAGGGGTTGGATACCCCATTCTCCATGATGTAATTATTATGCATTGCATGCCTGCATCAGAATATCTCATGTACCTCCTAAAAAAAATACATGCCTACTATGGACCTAAAATTAAAAAAAAAAAAAAAAAAGGTTTTAAAAAAGACACAGCCGTTGCCTGCAGGATTTATTGAGGCAAGAGTCAGACCTGATAACACAAGAAATGTATGGCTTTCTACTAATCAGTGAACCTTACCCAAAGAGTGTTTGGCACTTTCACTGCTGCTCCAGAGAGGTGATTTCTAAGCCCTTGGAATGCGATGCCTGATAAGAGCCTGTTTCTCTGGGGGTTTTGAGTGGCACCAAATGGTCTAACAATATGATTTGTGGGGGGATTTGGGTCATACAGTATCAGCTTGACCTTGTGAAGGGCTGGAGACTGAGCTCAGCCACATGGGCAGCCACAAAGGTCCACATGATGGTGCCCCAGTCAAATCTCCTGACACCAGAGCTTGGGTGAGCTTCTTTGGTTAGCAATACTCAATAGTCTGCCACTGTCACCCATAGTTGCTGAGAAAGTCTGTGACTCCACTGGGGGTAGAAACTCCATGCTTGGAACCTCACTGGCCCCTGCCCCAGGGCTTCTCTCCCTTGGCTGATTTTAGCCTGTGTCCTTTTGCTGCTATAAACCATAAACATGGAAGGTTCTGAGTCCTCTTGGTGAATTACAGAACACAGGGGTGGTTTGGGGGGACCTTTAACCTTGCAATTGGTATCAGAAGCGAGGTTCATTCATCTTGGGGGTTCCTAAACTCTGCAGTTGGAGTCAACTAAGTACCAAAGATTGAAAGAGTCTTAGGGGTTTGGTAATTACTCTTTAATCAACATGTATTGAGTACTTACTACATTCTAGGTACTTTAACACTTTATCTCTTTCAAGCCTCGTAAGAAACTTTGAGGAAGATATTGAAATCTTACAGATTATGGATTTGAGACTCTCAGAAATGAAGGATACCATCCAAGGTCCCACAGTGGACAGGACCAAGCCTCAACTGAGTGAGAGAGCTTGTTCCCTGCAGCCATTGCCTGTGGTGGATTTTCACTGGGGGAAAGCTTAGTCTCTACCCTCCGGGGTCTGACTCAGTGCAGGGAGATAGGTGCGTAGACATAGAATCAACACAAAGCACTAAGTGCTGTGGAAGGTCGAATGGACACTTATTTTTTTGTCTAACCAGCAACCCCCATCCTTCCTCTAAGAACAGCTCCCCTGAGTATTTCTCCTTTCCTGTTTCCAATCGGTGGCTCCAACAGGAGCTGCTGTGTCCTTGCACCCCTGGTCCTGGAACAGGCTTGGACTCCTGACCCAGGTTGGGCCAATGGTAAAACCCTGGCCATGGTTGTTGGACTAGGGGTGAGCATCTGACCCAAGCCAGGCCTAACAGAGCTTTCCCTGGCAAGGTAGAGCTTGAACTAGAAACAGGGCCCCTCTCTCTTTCTGGTGGTGGAGTCAGAAAACATGTAGCTTGAGAGCTCACAGCAGACAGATCTGTGCCACGTGGAGGCAGCTGGTCTGTCCTGAGAGGGAAGGAAGAGAAGAGGAGAGGAGAGAAGAGGAGAGGGGAGGAGAGGGGAGGTTAGGGAGGGGAAGGGTGGGGAGGGGAGGGGAGGGGAGGGGAGGGGAGGGGAGGGGGGGGGAGGGGAGGGGAGGGAAGGAGAATCATTGGCTTATCATTCTCTGGCTGCAGTTTTTTTCTGAGGCCCAGCCCCATTCCTCCCCTAGCCAATGTTCCGGAGACACATGTCCTTCAATTCTGGGTGGTATCTCAGGGGCCTGCTAAAAAAGCTCCCTGTTTCTTAAGTGTGTTTTTCTGTCATTTGCAACTGACCATTTTGGGGGAGTTCAGGAAGGCTTTCTATGGAGATGACAATGAAAGAACAGCCATTAAAAAGAATCAGCCTAAAGCACACATTGAAGGACATGGGAGCTTGGCCTGGAAGAGAGTGGGTGGGAGTGCTTCAAAAGGAACTGTTTGTTGGCTAAATAAAAACTATCATATACCTCTATGATTTTCTAGGATAAAGATGCAGAAAATTATTTGAATTGTGAGTCTGGAAATTTTGCTAACTGGCCTGGCTCCACAAAAGTCTCCTGGACCTCCTGAGGTTGCTTATAAAGCTTCAGGGTCACTATGGGATATTTATTTGTTGGGTCAAAGCATCAGAGAACTTGAGCATCCTAGGCTAAAGGACAAAAGTGTGGAAATACCATTGTTTTCTGAAGAGGCCACTCCAACCTCTGCAGCCTAAACAATGAAGAAATGAGAAAGGCAACTTTTAAAAATCTCATGTAACAGGTAGGTCCAGAGACATGGCAAACTAGATAGTTATAAAGTGTGACTCAGTGATGTCATGAGGACCCAGATTCTTAGGTTCTTGCCATCCTTGGTAGATTGTATAATTGTTCCCAAATATTTACAGTCTCCCTGTGTTAGGATTATGCCACCCGCTCTGTTCACTCAAGCTTGGCCATGTGATTTACTTGGGCTAGTGAAATGTGTAAGAGACACGATCCAGTTCAAACAGAAGTTTTAAGTGCCATATTTAAAGATTTCATGTCTCTTTTCCTCTGCTAAGATGAGCAGGTCCCCTATAAGAGCTGTCTCCATAGACTGGCCTCAGAACAGAGACCCAGGCAAAACCCATCCATGTTGGATATACAGCATGAGCGAGCAATAAACCCCTTTGTTGTAAGCCACTGAGATTTGCCCTTCGGTATTAGCTTCATCTCCAATTGGGCATGAGATGGCTACAACGATTCCGGAATCACCTTCTGGCATGATGACACCCAGAACAAGAAGAGAGACCTACTCTTCCCAAGGGGGTTTCTCTAAAAACAAGGGATGTTGCAAGGAGACCCACATAGAGTTTCCCTCTTCTTATTTGCTGCATGGGGGAGGTAGAAAGACATCTAGGTTCTATTGGTGCTAGTAGGGGTAGTGGCGGGGATTCACCCCAGGCAGGTGGTTGGTACTGCCTGATGCCCGCCCAGGGCTAAGGCTTGCAGCCCACACACTCCCCCATCAGGGCTCCAGTGAGTAACCTGAAGGTCCCCTGTGCCCAGGAGGATTGCTCAACCACTGAACTTCTACTATTATCATTAACAATAACAACACATAATCAATAACCCACAAAACTGCACTCCTAACTCCTTTCTTTCTGAAATCACATTCCTATCTAGGTACAGGGGAAAAAAATCGGGAAAGTGTGTGCCTGGTTAAATATTTATGTATCTACGTATGCATTCCGGTCACTGAAGAAATAAAGGATAGTATAAAACATAGATCAAACCCTCAGAAGCAATTTCAGAGTGGTGAAGGAGAGAAAAGAATCACAAAGGACAAAGCAAGCCTGTGTGACCATCTCCAGCGTAGTGTAGACTACTCTGAGCACGAGTGTCGGAACTAGTGTAGGAACTCTGAGCATGAGTGGCTTTTTTCTCCCGTCCACAAGAGGGTGAGGAGGGACAAAGGAGCCAGCAGGGAGTCCATTCAGCTGCACCGTTCCTAGCATGAGGCAGGTGCATAGCAAGTGTTTCTCCAAGGGAAGTAACAGGGCATCCAGGAAACTCTTAAACACTCCCTCACTCTGAGCCATGTTGCTTGTTTCCATACTGATTGACCTTAAAATGGATTTGTGTATGAAATTTGTTGTGCTTACAAGAGGGTGTTTAAAATTTGTCATCCTTACAAGAGGGTGTATAATGTACTTTTATAGCTCAAAGAAAAATAAATAATCATGTACCTCCCACCCATTTTAAGAAATAAAACATTCCCAAGCCCCTTGGATCTCCCTGGGAGCCCCACTCCAATCATTCTCTGTTCACTTTCTTCAGAGGTAAACACTGTCCTGAATCTGAACTGTCTATTACTTATTTTCTTTTTCTTTATTTCTTTTTCTTTTTTATTTCCTTCCTTCCTTCCTTCCTTTCCTTCCTTTCCTTCCTTTCCTTCCTTCCCTCCCTCCTTGCTTTCTTTCTCTTTCTTTCTTTCTTTCTTTCTTCTTTCTTTCTTTCTTTCTTTCTTTCTTTCTTTCTTTCTTTTTCTTTCTTCTTTCTTTCTTTCTTTCGACAGAGTCTTGCTCTGTCAGCTAGTCTGAAGTACAGTGGCACGATCTTGGCTCACTGCAACCTCCGCCTCCAGGGTTGAGGTGATTCTTCTGTTTCAGCCTACTGAGTAGCTGGGATTACAGGCGTGCACCACCATGCTTGGCTAATTTTTGTACTTTTAGTAGAGATGGGATTTCACCATGTTGGCCAGGCTGGTCTCGAACTCCTGACCTCAAGTGATCCACCTGCCTCGGCCTCCCAAAGTGCTGGGATTGCAGGCGTGAGCAACTGCACCCAGCCACTATTACTCATTTTCATTCACTTCAGAGTTTCACCACAAATGCATGTATCCCTAAGCTTTTACTTAGTTAGATTTGCCTGTTTTTTAAACTTACATAAACTTAATCATACTGCAACTTGCTTTTGATCTGATATTATGCTTTTGAGGTATATCCATGTTGATACACGTGGGAATAAAATATTTTTTATATTTAATATTTCATTGCTTGAATGCATCCTAATTTATCCATTTTACTGTGGATGAGCATTTTGGTTGGTTGCAGTTTTGTCAATAGAATACTGCTACTATAAACATTCTGTGTGTGTCTCCAGATGTGGATGTGCAAGAGTTTCTCTAGAATACATACCTAGGGGCAGATGGCTGCTTCACAGGTTTGTGCATCTTCAGCTGTACTTAATAATGCTCATCTTCTTCCACAGTGGTCCTACCAATTTACTCTGTCACCAGCAGAGGCTGATAGCTTTTGTTGCCCTGAATCTTTAACCCTCCTCATCAGACTTTTAAATTTGGTTCAATCTGGGCAGTATGAAATCTCATTATGGGTTTTGGTTGTATACCCTTCCCGGTTACTAATGAGGTTAAAAAATGTTTTATATGTTTATTAGGCATCCATGTTATTTATGTGAAATGCCTTTTGTTAAAGTCTTTTTTTTTTAGAGAATTATAGGATTTCTTTTATATTCTGGAAACTGGTTCTTTCTTGATTTATGTATTCTAAGTATCTTCTCTCAATTCATGGTATGTTTTATCTCTCTCTTTTGATGATGTCTTTTGATTTTAAAAAGTTCTTAATATTAACGTAATTAAAATTTTCAATATTGTGCTTATTTATTTATTTTTTGAGAAAGGGTCTCACTCTGTCACCCAGGCTGAGTGCAGTGGTACAATCATAGCTCACTGCAGTCTTGATCATCTGTGCTCAGAAGATCCTTCTGCCTCAGCCTCCCCAGTAGCTGGCACTACAGACACACACCACCATGCCCAGCTAATTTTTTATTTTTTGAAGAGACAGATGTCTTCCTCTTCTCTCCAGGCTAGTCTCAAACTCCTGGACTCAAGAGATCTTCCCACCTTGGCCTCTCAATGTGCTGACATTATAGGCATAAGCCTGTGTTTTCTTATAAAGGCTTTTCTTAAAGTTTTCCCTTTACACATTTAAGTCTTTGATCTGTTAGGAATTAATTTGATATGTATGATATCAGATAAGTGCTTTTTTTTTTTTTTTCTTTTTTTTTTTTTTTTTTTTTTTTGAGATGGAGTCTCACTCTGTCACCCAGGCTGGAGTGCAGTGGTGTGATGTCAGGTCACTGCAACCTCCACTTCCCGCATTCAAGCAATTCTCATACCTCAGCCTCCCTAGTAACAGGATTACAGTGTGCACCACCACGCCCAGCTAATTTTTGTATTTTTAGTAAAGACAGTGTTTTGCCATGTTGGCCAGGCTGGTCTCGAACTCCTGACCTCAAGTGATCTGGCCCCCTCAGCCTCCCAAAGTGCTGGGATTACAGGCATGAGCCACCACACCTGGCCTCCTTTTCCTTTTCCTTTTTTTTTTTTTTTATATGAAAAATAAACTTGCACAGCTTTAATCATTTGTTAAACAATCCATTGATTTCCGCTGAGAGTGGGTGCCAGCTTGTTTGGTTCCCATATTTGTGTGAGTCTTTTTTGCACCTTTATTCTATTCTGTTTGTCTACTTGTTTTCCCTGCTGGTACTACCACACTATCTTAATTTCTACTGCTTTGCAAATTATTTTACCTCATTCTTCTTCAAAAGTGTCTTAGCTATTCTTGACCTTTTATTCTTCCATATAAATTTTAGAAGTCAAACCTCTTGGAATTTTGACTTGAATTCCATACAGCAGAGAGACAAATTTAAAGAGAACAGACATCTTTTCAAGAGAGAGTGTTCTATCTGTAACTTTGGCATATATTTCCATTTATTTAGGTCTTCTTTAAAGTGTTTAAAGTTTCTAATTTATGGCATAAAGATAATCGATATTGTATATTAGATTTATTTTTAGATATACATATATTATTGTAACAATTTTTAAATTGTTTTCTATTTTTATTTAAAAATGTAGTTTTAATTTTCCATGTACCTATCTCAGAATTGTGGTTTCATTAGTCATCTATAACCCCATAATATTATAGTCAAAGAATGTGATCTGTATGATATTACTATGTTGACAACTTTTGACACTTCTTTTATAACCATGGATACAACCAGTTTTTCTAAAAGTTTCACATGTGCTTGAAAATGTGCAGTTCTTCACTCATTAGTTATACTATTCCACGTATCGCCATTAGATTAAGATTGTGGATTTTATTTTTCTAGTCATATTGATATTATTGGCTGCTTGATTCATGAAGTTTTCATTTTGTTTTTCACTACAGGCTCTCGCTCTGTTGCCCAGGCTTGAATGTAGTAGCACAATCAGGGTTCACTGCAGCCTTGACCTCCCAGGCTCAAGTGATTCTCTCATGTTGACTTCCAAAGTACTGGGATTACAGGTGTGAGCCGCCATGCCAGGCCAACTGATCAGTTTTTGAAAGAGTGTTAAAATCTCCCAGTATGATGATGAATTTTTTTTTTTTTTTTTTTTGAGACGGAGTCTCGCTCTGCCGCCCAGGCTGGAGTGCAGTGGCCGGATCTCAGCTTACTGCAAGCTCCGCCTCCCGGGTTCCCGCCATTCTCCTGCCTCAGCCTCCCGAGTAGCTGGGACTACAGGCACCCGCCACCTCGCCCGGCTAATTTTTTGTATTTTTAGTAGAGACGGGGTTTCACCGTGTTAGCCAGGATGGTCTCGATCTCCTGACCTCGTGATCCGCCCGTCTCGGCCTCCCAAAGTGCTGGGATTACAGGCTTGAGCCACCGCGCCCGGCCTGATGATGAAATTTTTATTTTTCCTTTTAGTTCTGTCATTTTGCATTATGTGAAACTTTTTTATTACGTGCCCACATATTTAGATCTATTATTTCTTCATGGTGAATTGAGCCTTTCAGTAATATGTAGTGACTTTCTTTATCTCTAATGATGCCTTTTAGCTTAAAGTCTGTTTTGTCTGAAGTTAATATGGTGACTCAAATTTTCTTTTGATTAATACTGGCTTGAAATATCTTTTCTTTCACTTTCAACATTTTCATGACCTTATGTTTTGATGTGACACTTAAAAATAGCTTATAGCTGAAATTTTAAAAGTCAAACGTGACAATATTTATTTTTCAATTGGAGGCTTCATTTTGTTTACATTTATTTTAGTTGCATATTTAGATTCATGTCTATCATCTTATCTTGTAGATTCTCTTGGCTCTATTTTCTTGTTTCTTCTCTTTTCTTACCTTCTTATGGACTGACTTTTTTCCCGCAGTATTTCATTTCTCATTCTCTCTATTATTTGAAAGTTAAACCTTTCATAAATATTCTTTTAGTGGAAACTCTAGAAATTTTGGGAACTACTTTATTATAAGTCTAAAACTGATCAATTTTCACTCTCTTGAATAATATGAGGATCCTAGAACATTTTAACATCAATCACTTCTCATTTACAAACTATTATTATAACGGATTTTAGATCTATTTTGATATTTTTAAACTATATATATTAAATGTTATTTACATTGCTTTATATTAGTGTTTATCGGGATTTTACAATTTATCATTTAACCATTTTCTTTGCTCACCATTCATTCTTCAATCTAATTTCTTCTTTCCAGGATCAACAATTTTCCTCCCATCCAAAGGGCATTTTTAAGAAGTTCCTGGAAGGAACTGTTGGTAATACTCTGCTTCTTATTTGTCTAAATACATCTTTTTTCTTTATTTTTCTTAAAAGATAGTTTTGTTACTTACATATTTCTAGATTCTTAGTTATTTTCTCTCAGTACGTTGAAATAATTGTTTTACTATTTCTGGTTTCTGTTGCTAGTGTTGAGAATCTCTTGTCAACCTAATTGTCACTCTTTGGTATATAATTTTTCTCTTTTTTCTAATTGCTTATAAGATCTTCTCCTTTGCCTTGGTGCTCTGGAGCTTTGTTAATATTTGTCTAGATAAGGATTTGATGTTATTCATTCTGCTTAGGATTCACTGGAATTTCTGAAACTGAGGCTATTCAGGCTGCTCTAACAAAATACAGCAGTCTCTTCAGGCTGCTGTAACAAAATACCATAAACTGAGTGGCTTACAAACAACAGAAATTGATGTCTCACAGTTCTGGAGGCTGGGAAGTCCAAGATTAAGGTGCTGGCAGATTGGGTGTCTGGTAAGAACTGGGTTTCTGGAAGAAAGCTGTCTTCTCATTGTAACCATACATGTCCAGTCAGAGGGGAGAGTAGTCTCTCTAGGGGTCTCTTTTATAAGGGACTAATGCCATTAATCAGAACTCTGCCCTGTAATCTGATCACTTCCCAAATGCCCTACCTCCTAACACCATCACCTTGGGGGTTAGGATTTCAATATGTGAATTTGAGGGGACATAAACAGTCCATTGCAGTGTCTTAGGCTAGTTCTAGAAAACACTGTGTCAAGCGATATTATCAACTGTTTCCACAAGGAATAAACTCATGGAGACCCACTGCCACAAGTAGACAATTGAAAGACGATACTGGGACTGTGTCAGACTTCCCAGGAAGCTCTTTAGTCTAGATGCATATGAATTCCCAAAAGCAGACTGCTGATTCAAGATCTGGCAAATAAAGACTTGATGAAGTATGTCTGAATTAACCAATGAAGGAAACAAAATGTGATTATTTGTTTTAAATATTGTTGGCATTGGTTTTATATTCTGTTTTCTGATGGGCATATAAAGAACCACTTTTATTTCTTGATCTATTCCTAATTCTTGATTTACTAGACTCTAGTCTCACTAACTGAAACACCTTAAAAACAATATCCACCAGCTGCGGTGGCTCACGCCTGTAATCCCAGAACTTTGGGAGGCCTAGGCAGGTGGATCACTTGAGGTCAGGAGTTCAAGACCAGCCTGGCCAATAAGATAAAACCCCATCGCTACTAAAAATACAAAAATTAGCTGGGCATAATGACACACACCTGTAGTCCCAGCTACTCAGGAGACTGGGCAGGAGAATCTCTTCAACCTGGGAAGTGGAAGTTGCAGTGAGCCAAGATGGCACCACTGCACTTCACCCAGGGGACAGAGCAAGTCTTCATCTAAAAAATAAAAAAAGATATTTTTCCCTTTGACATATCAAAATTCAGAATCAACTATTTTCCTGAGTCTTTTTTACATTTCATGGCAATGTAATTATTTGCATAAGCTCAACAAAAAACTGTCTCCTCATTTTAATTTTTAAACTAGAATATAATTAGACAAAATGATTGTATAACCAAGGGCAAACCTGGAATACGTTATCTGAAAATCAATCTCATTTTGTCTGATATGATAAACCTATCAGCAAATAGGCCTAACTTCACAGGTAGAACAAATGTCTGCAAAACACTCCCAGGAAACTGATCTGGTAAAAGGAAAGTTCCTTCTTGGCAGGCCAGGAAACTTAGGAAATGTGGGAACCACCAAGGAGAAAAATATTAATTTATAGATGCTATAAATGAAATCTAGTGGAGATGAATTTTGGTTTTGTAGCCTTAGAATAACTGAAAAAAATAAGAGTGAATTTTTAAATCTCTGGAATGATGGAGGCTATTGAGAATGCAAACTTGGATTCCTTAAGACCTTGCTGGAAAGAAGCTAATTGTCTGGCTTTAGTAGCTACTCAGCTCTTGCTGATCACACAATAGAGAGGCTTATATGTCCTAATACCACTTGCTGCTCTTTCTATGTATGGGAACCAGGCCAAATAGCAAACACATAATGACACTTGCCCCCAACCCCCCCCTTTTTTTTGCATGCATGTAATTTTAAATAATCTTTGGAGAATACCTAGAAACACAATGGGGAGTATTAAGAAAAGTTACTTGAAATTTGGAAGTAAGGCAAAAAGATGATCACCTGCCATACATTGTCATTTAGGGCATCATTTAACAAGCTGCCTAAAAGTCATCTGCCTTTCTAGACAGGGGAAGGAAACTTTTCTTCTTTTGCAATTTCTATTGATTAGAGCCCAGAAAGCTTATGACTCTGGAAAGTTAGATGTTAGTTTATAGAAAATAATTGCTGATGAGATGCAAACAATTTTTGTCTGGCAAAGGAGATAATTCCAAAAGTTATGGCTTTTTTTTTTTCCCCCTGTAGGACATTAAGCCACCAAAAATTATTCAGAAATCGTAATCCAACATTACATGTATATTTATACACATACACAAACAGCACACATGCACATTTAACGTCTCTTCCCTTGAAATGGCAACTGGCTTTGTCATTCTCTGGTTCTCTTATTAATGAGTCAAATAAACATTACCATGTATTTGTATGAGAAAAAGTGGTTTTCTTTAACATTTTGAAAGTATACTTGGCTATTCTTGTCCCCTGTGCATATGGCCCATTAAAATCCAGTGTCTAGGCCACCAGAGGTCAACAAATACCAGCAATAGTGTTGCTTGCACTCTGGGTTCAGGCTTTATTGAGGAATTTCTTTACTTTCCTTACAGTTCAACTGTGCATTAAATTTTTAAAAAATGTTCAGTGTGCTGTACTGAAAGGAATCTCTCTGAATACCTAGTCTGCCATATTGATTAAAATGCAAGCCCTTTCAATTACTTTTTAGGAGTTAGTTATGTATTGTATTTTGCTCATCAGGACATTCCTGGACAAGGAAAATGCCTCTGTGGGTTTCATATCACCCCTACTTCCAATTTATCTCAGGACCCTAAAGGGTGAGAGGATGGCTAGGGCAGGAAAGGGCAGGATGAGTTCGTTCTGAGTCTGGGTCTAGTACAAAGGGAGGATTTGGGCAGCTGTGGGGCAATGTAAAGGCTCTGGATGTCTAAGCCACTGGAGGGAGGGAGGATTGAAAGGAAGGAGGGCAGAGGTGTAGCAGGGTAAGGCATTTCATATCCACATCAAAGTCTTCCTTTGGAACTGCAGTGTGCTTGGCATGATTCCAGGGTGAAAAGGAAGATCATGCAGAACGGCATCTGCAACATATCTGCTGCCTCCTGAGTGATCAGGTTGGCAGTGAACTCGGCTGCTGTGCCAGAGCTGGAAGGCACCTCCCTTGGTTGCTTTCTCCACGAAAGCCGGGTTTGCATTGCATTCACTCACACTTTCTGAGTTTTGCTCCCAGGACTTGGGGAGCTGACTGCAACAGGCAAACCGAGAAAAGGTTACACGGTTTAGGAGTGAGTTGCTATCCTTGGTTATATACCCATGATGTGCCAAATCTTTGCTTTCCCCCTTGGATGGCATCCTAAACTCTAGCAAGGAGAGGATGAGAGATTAAGAATAAAGAAAAAAATAATAAAACACTGTCAAGTTGTGAAATTCAGTATGTTAGAGCATCTACTGTATGTGAAGCACTTTTTTAGGAGTATATGGTTCTTAAGAAAAAACTGCAGATTTTCTAAGACTGTCCTGATTTCGTATATTCTGCCCCAATTTCAGACTTATTGTCAGCATTTTGTCTTTGCTTTTAGATTGCAAACTATGTAACTATACCCAGATGTTCTTAGTTGTTTTTCTTTTTTTTTGTAGTCTGGGATCTGCCACTTACTAGTTGAATACGCACAGACAAGTTGCCCACTCTCTCATTCTCTGCCTCCTCTTCTGTAAAATACAAAGACGCCTATAGAGTGGATATCTGTTGTTTGGTCCTGCCTAGAACCTCTTCTGTCTTTTGAGAACAATATATTTATTTGGGGAACAGCCACTTTCACACCGTAGCCTCCCGATCATGGGGGTCTAGAGAGGGCTCCAGTTGTAGTTCCCATTATCCCTGGACGCAGAGGTGACACATTTCCCAAACCAGTTAGAATCCTCCAGAGTTTTCCTTCTGGAATTAAGGGATTCCTCTCCTCTCTGGAGATAAAGCTGGGAAGGTAATGGCCCCCTGAACTGCTAGATGCTAGGTTTTGGCCCCATGGAAAAAGCCATTCTGAGAGAATAAACTACCATGTTTGGAAAATGAAGAGAGAGAGAGAGAGAGAGAGAGAGAGAGAGAGAGAGAGGAATCTTGAGTCCTGGGGCTCAACTACTCTGCCTTCACAGAGATAGGCTATAGAAACCAGTAGAAATGCCCCTTTCTGCCTAATCAGCTTTGAGTTAGGTTTCTGTCACTTGTAACTTAAATATTTCTGACAACTCCTGATCGTAAAGATTATCCAAAGATCATGTAAATTTGTTAAGCTAAAAATACTACGCAAATGTACAACAAAATTATTATTGTTAAATGATCCTGCATTCAGGGACAAGGCAGATGTAGAGACACTTGACCTGGAATACATAGTTCTAGTATCTGAAAACACTCCCATAGGCATAGAAGTGGACCGGAAGTATATGGAAGTGGACCGAAAGTAATCCAGAAATGGACCAAAGTAGCCCCAGTGAGCACGTTTGCTAGTGAGGTTGAGGCGTGAAGTTATGAAAATCCTTGAACTTGTTCAGACCATGTTGCTCCTTGTGTGAAACTGTTATTAGAGAACGGGTTCCTGCTGCAAATGCAAAATGTATGTGGCTGGGAAGCTCTTCTTGGCAAATTCGAACCCATTATTAATTGCTTCTAATCAAGATCTAACAAAGAAGAAAATTTGCTTCAAAGAAAAGGACTGTTGTTAACTGGAGAAGTCAAATAAATCTCACAGCATATGTGTGAGGGAAGGGAGTGGCTGCTTTATGTCTTACTGAAATTAGCTAAGAAGAGAAGGAAAGCCAGTTTGATTATTGAGAACTGACTATGAACTGCAGGTAAAAATGTAGATAAAAATGCACTGATGGCTCTCCCCTTTGCGCATGGAGTGGGAGCAGCATGAGGTCTGGAAAGGTGTGGACATTAGGAGGTCTCTTATTGAGTCTCTTGGGCTGAGTGATTCATCAGCAAAAAGCTATCCCTGGGGCAGATCCCAGTTTGGTTTGGGGGGACTTTGGGTGCATGTTGGAGGCTCCCAGGGAAGCGCAGCTTTGTGGGGAACACTGTGTTTTCTTCCTGCTGTGGAAAATCAAGTGACCATCTGCCAGGTGGTCTGTGACCCTCTCCAGGGCTCTCTGGGATCCTGTTCAATTTTAACGAACATACAACCCTGATGTGCTGGCACTTCTGGCAAAAACATGTTTTGGCAAAGGCAAAATTGCTAATGAAATTAAGTAACATTCTATGTAGCATCTGTTCTATGACCAATTTACCAACTTCTAAGTAAACTGGCACTTGAGCATTGTCTCAGCCATAGCCTCAGATGTTTCTTACCTGGACTGCAGAGAGCCCCGTGGGGAGAAGGGGCAGGAAGGTTCGGAGGGGAAGAATGCTACGGCCCATCATTTCCTTCCGTGATTGAAGCCTGCACAGCCTTTCCCTTCCCGCTGTTTCTATCTGGCTCTACCTTGACAATTGTAAGGAGGTTTTGAATTGGCTAAGACTATATTTACCAATATACTAAGTGACAGAAAGCTCATTTAGTCCAGCTTAAACCAAAGGGAGACTCTTATGAGGATACCTGGGGGTTTTGCGGAACCCGGGACAGGAATGTGGTTATGGCAGAATTTTTGGAATGTGGAATTCAGCAGGGTCAGGGCTCACTCTCCATTTCTCACCTCCATCCCTCCCTGTGCATACCTTCATGGTCCCTTCTCCCTCTTTCTACAAATGCATCATCTCTACTTCTTTGGTTCATGGAGGAAACATGACAGCAGGTAGTGTAGCCTCAACCACTGAGGGAAAGACACTCACATCCCTAGATTCTGGGAAAAAGCTCACTGTGCAAGCTGAGTCAGGTCCCCCAACCCAGACTGCCATTAAGGTCATGGCAATAGGCACTGTGCTCAGTGCAGCTGTGGTCAGGCATCTATGTCAGGATGTGTGACTGGGGTTGGCCATATCCTACTGGACTATGAGGTTGCTTCTGCAGCTATGTGGGTAGTGAGTGGAGGGGTAAGTTCCCAGAAAAAAAGAGATTAGGGGTAACACAACCCTACAGCTGTCACTACACCACCTGACTGGCCATGTGGCCCGAGTCCCTATATCTCCATTCTACTTTACTTGCCAATGAATTGCTCTTTCTGAAGCCCATCCTCCGTATGTGACTCCTGCTCAGAACGTTCTCTGCCATCCATGGCTTTGACAGTTAGGTCTCAGAGACCTAGAGTCTCTGACTATGAGGTTCTTTAGAGCCCATCTCAACCTACACTTTATCAAATGCATGAATTTCTTCTATAGTTTCCCAGAAGTCTCTGCTGGTATATGTCGAGGGACCAGGAACTCACTACCACTACAGGAAAACCTGTTCCATTTTTCCAACTGCTAATTGTTAGATCTGTTTTCTCTCTAAAGTGACATCTTTCACTCATTGATCCTGGTTCTTCCTTCTGGGGTCTAATGTCTGATGTCCCCTAGAGCTAGTTTAAAGTGGTTGTAATTCCATCCTTACTTCCCCTTCTGCATGTCTTCTTGTTTACAGCCAGAATACCCTCCTTTTCACTTTCCCATGTCCAATTCTTCTGTGTGTGGTTTTTCTTTTCTTTTCTTTTCTTTTTTTTTTTTTTTTGATACGGAGTCTTGCTCTGTTGCTCAGGCTGGAGTGCAGTGGCATGATCTCTGCTCACTGGAACCTCCGCCTCCTGGGTTCCAGCGATTCTTGTGCCTCGGCCTCCTGAGTAGCTGGGTCTATAGGCGTGTACCACCACGCCAAGCTGATTTTTATATTTTTAGTAGAGATGGGATTTTGCCATGTTGGCCAGGCTGGTCTTGAACTCCTGGCCTCAAGTTGATCCACCCGCTTCAGCCTCCCAAAGTACTGGGATTACAGATGTGAGCCACCATGCCCAGCTCCCGTATATATTTCTAATGTGCTGTTACATTCCAGTCCTCTCCATTTTAAAAACTCCTCTCCTGAGGTGCTGTAGTTCGTCAAGGATCCTCTTAAAGCGTTTTGTTCAGCACTGAAAACCATGTACCAGGAAGGCCTCCTCTGCCGAGAGAGGAATGGATCCATTGCTGCAGACATTCTGAAGCTGATATTTGCACTCACGACTCTCACCTTGGGTAGTCTCATCACACTCATGATTATATTCAATTTCAGTCCATGGAAACTGCCTTAGTTCCTGTGATTTAGTCTAATGTTGAACACAGGCCAGTTTCTGTCCCATTTCTTCCTGTCACAGCTGTGTTATTTGGCCTTGCTGCAGAATCCAGAGGCCATCCTGACCAAAAGCGGGAAAAGCTCCCGCCCCATTGGTCTGGTGCTGGTTGACCCAATGTCCCAGTCTGAGAATTGCCTTTCACCTTGTATTTGAGATCTGGTTTCCATCTCACCCTTGACAGACATTTAGTGACTTGATCTTTGTGAGAATCAGCTGAAGATCCTGGTCCCCATATTAACCCATTTATGCTGGAGGTTGCAATGTTTTAAATTTTTGCATGAGTGAAAAATCAGACCTTAGTGATGACCTTAAGCAGTAGGATATGAGTAACTCTCACATGCATAGCATTCCAATAATGGAACACTAGGCATAAGTGGGTTTTAATATCTTAAAGCTCTGCTAGGTGGATGAGTTTTTCCCTTGCTGAGACATTTCCTGCAGATGAGCCTGCTTACTGAGCTTCCCCCATCGCCTCTTCCTGGCTCTCCTCTAGCTCTGCTGTCTGTCTGGTTACTCTGTTCGCAGGTGTTGGACCCAGAAGCTGAGGCTTGATTACACACCCACTGTCTTCTCTTCAACCACATAGGACACTGAGCTATGCCTGTACTGTCTCCCACGACCTGCCATGAAGACTGAGAACCCCTAAGCTGTCCTGCTCCAGTGGGCAGTTGTAAATTCAGATCCTAAATCTTCCCAAGTACCCTCATGTCTTTAAAAGTTTGTCAAAATGAATTCTGCTATGAAATCAAGGAAAATTTTTAAAAAATGTTTTTAGTGCACAGGTTAGGGTGTGTGTGGTAGATTATAAAAATGCACACAATTCTTCATTGTTCTTATAATGAAGAGTCTGTTTTCCTATTCCTTGAGTATGGGTTACCCTGTGACTTTGTGACTTTCTTTCCTTCTTACGCCCATTTGTCCCTGTGCCCACCCACCCCCACCCCCTCAACCTTCTGAAGCAGTGATGGCTTTCATTTTTTTCTTTTTTTTTTTTTGAGACAGAGTCTCACTCTGTCACCCAAGCTGGAGTGCAATGGCGCAATCTCGGTTCACTGCAACCTCTGCCTCCTGGGTTCAAGTGATTCTCCTGCCTTAGCCTCCCGAGTAGCTGGGATTACAGGCACACACCACCACACCTGGCTAATTTTTTTGTATTTTAGTAGAGATGGGGTTTCACCATGTTGCCTAGGCTGGTCTCGAACTCCTGAGCTCAGGCAATCTACCTGCCTTGGCCCCTCAAAGTGCTAGGATTACAGGCATGAGCCACTGTGCCTGGCCAGTGATAGCTTTCTACATGCTGTTATGGTCAATAACAAACAGTCAAGTTATTACAGGCACTTAAAAAAAAACAGCTTCATTGAGATATAATTCACATAACATACAATTCACCCATTTAAAGAATACAATTTGATGCTCTTTCCAGACACTAAATCTGCTGCGATCTTGATTTTGGATTTCTCAGCCTCCAGAACTGTAAGAAATAAACTCCTGTCCTTTATAAGTTACCCAGTCTAAGGTATTTTGTTATACAGCATGTACAGACTAAGATATGAGCCTATAGTTTAGTTTTTTGCTTAAAAGGAATATTTTTCTCAAGAGCACCCTTAGGCTTGAACTTCCCCACATTCTGTTTCAAATAAAGTTGGTTCTTCTGGAGAATATTTTGGAGTTCTTTGTTTTCACCTACTGCCTCTTCCCACTTGTCAAAATCTCTGACCTGCTATCCAGGGAGCTGAGCAGGAGCAGTAGCCTCTGGTCTTCTTGGCTTATCTCTCTTATCATGGAACCACTGCCTTGGGAGTGAGCTGGGGCAAAGGTGACCAGCTCCAAGTATTCATGGGCTTCTGTACCTGAGGTAGAGGCTCCATCCCATGAATGGGAGCTTGACAGAGGAAGGAGGAAGGTATATTAACCTCTTGGTTGCACTCATCAGAAATTTAGCCATTCAACTTGTAGTTGGAGAGGATGAGACATGCTGATGGCCAGTCCCCCATTATGAGTTATGGCTACCTCAGATTGAATAAGAAGATGGAGCTCCATCTTCTTGGTCATACCCACTTGGAGTGGAACTTCCATTAAGCTGAGCTAGGGTAGGGTGAGGGAGGGGTTGGGGTGCAGTTCAAATGCCATGAACTCTTATTCTTCTTAGTGACTTCAATAGATTTTCTTGAGTAAATGTTTCTTCATTTGTTGTGTGCCCTTTTGACAATTTCCAGACACGTTGAATGGTTTGTTTAAATAAATTCCACCAGTTTTTCTTTTTTTCACTGGGGACTGCATCCATGGAATTCCTCATGCTACCATATGGGAAGGGGACCAAGTTATTATAGACTCCTAAACTCCCAGTAGAGACCACAGTCTTGAAAATCTGGACTTTTAAGAACTGGAATCTATAAGAGAGAAATGGCTTTTATTTTCCTTTTTGGTCCAAAACCTTGGGTTTGAAAAGCAAGTGCTGAGTATTCTTGAGGACTGCTGGTTCTCTTTCAGTACATCTGTTTTCATTTCCTTTAGACTTACTATGGTGCAGTAAAAATTTGTGTGTGTGTGTGTGTGTTTAACACATTGTACCTTGAATGTAATTATTTATACATGTCTCAATTCCTTCCTTAATTTGTAAAATTTTGGGGGGCAAAGGCTATGATTTTGTTTGGTTTTGTAACCCTTAGAACTCCCCATAAGTCCTTATAGAATGAATTATATACCTGAATAAATGATGCAAATAAACATATCACTAAATGACATTCTGGTTGCTCCTATGTCCCTACCATCATCTCAACTTTGGGCAACCCAGCTTCGCTGAAATTCACCATTCTATCTGAGTTTCCATATGTGATAATGTCTTTTTACTGTTCTGATCATTTATCCATCTTTTGCAGACAGTTCTAAATGACATCTTTATACTCTAGGCTCTTTTCCTTCTCAGGGCTTTAGCAATTGCTAATCCCTGTGCCCAGGGTGCTCTTCCCCCAAAGCATGGAATGGCTGGCTCCTTCTCATTACTTACAGCAGTATAAATGTCTAAAATTATTTCTCATCTGCTAGTTTACTGTCTTTCTCCATACTAAAGCATCATACAAGCAAGGACCTTGACCTGTACACAGTTGAATCCCCAGTTTCTATAAAAATGTAAGTAGCAAGAATTAAAAATATATGCTTTTTAGTGACTTTAGTGAGTTTCCTCAAAGAGAAGCAAATCTTTAATTTACTTCTGTTTTTTTTTTTTTAGACAGAGTTTTGCTCTTTTTGCCCAGGCTGGAGTGCAACGGCGTGATCTTGGCTCACTGCAACCTCTGCCTCCTAGGTTCAAGCAATTCTCCTGCCTCAGTCTCCCGAGTAGCTGGGATTACAGGCATCCACCACCATAGTCGGCTAATTTTTGTATTTTTAGTAGAGACGGGGATTCACCATGTTGGCCAGGCTGGTCTCAAACTCCTGACTTCAGGTGATCCACCCACCTTGGCCTCCCAAAGTGCTGGGATTACAGGTGTGAGCCACTATGGCCAGCTGCAAACCTTTAATTGAAAACTTAGATTTTCTTTTTTTAAACAGAGTCTCACTCTGTCACCCAGGCTGGAGTACAGTGGCATGAATGTGACTTACTGTACACTTGACTTCTGGTACTCAAGTGATACTCCCACTTCAGCCTCCCAAGTAGCTGGGGCCACAGGTGTACACCACCAGACTTGGCTAATTTTTAAAATTTTTGTAGAGATGGGGGTCTCACTTTTTTGCCCAGGCTGGTCTTAAACTCCTGGCCTCAAGCAATCCTCCCACCTTAGCCTCCCGAATTGCTGAGATTATAGGCATGAACTACCGCACCTAGCCTAAAACTTAGAATTGATACTTAACCAAGTCAAGTCATCCAATCATAGAATTATCATACTGTCATATGTAGTATTGATAGTTTTGCTCCATTTCTCCATGTGTCCATTCTTTTAATACTGCTACATGAATCCCAGGATGCTGTTCTTGCCCCAGTATAGACAGCCAGACATGAACTACCTACTTTGGTGGAAAAAAAAAAAAAAAAAAAAAAAGAGGTCTCTCTAATGCCTGACACTGAAGTGGTGAATTCTTGACTTCTAAGGCTAAAATCACCATTCAGATATAAGGTCAGAAAGATTTAAATGGGGATGACATCGGAAATAATCCATTTTTTCCTTGAAATCCCTTCAAAACTCTAGACTGAGGCTCAGGGAGGAGAGTTAGAGGAGAATCTGAAGAGTTCCCAAGGGCTGTCTTTACATTGTCCCCCGTTCAGCTTAGTCTTGAAGGTGCAGCAATGTATGAAGATAGCTGCCCTTTCTAGGGTTGATAATTCCACAGTGGAAGTGTGTCACCTATACCTCTGAGTGTCAACAGCCTTGCCAGTGTCTCCTGAGCCACAGTGGCATAGGATATTAGAATAGAGATGGGCTCAAGATGTTAGCCAAGAAAGGCCCCAAAGAGAGAGGACTTGAAGCAGCCTGGGGCTTCATGTTTGATGGTTGCAAGTGGGGATGAGGACCACAGCTGTAGCAGGACCTCAGGCACTTCAATGGGGACAGTGAGGACAGGAGCCAATGACTCGGAGGGTGCCACTGTGGAAGACACTTGAGGCCCAGCTAAGACAGGCTACCTTTCAAGGGATGCTAGAACCAGAGTGAGATAGATCAAGAGCGAGAACCAAATACAAAGAGCTGCCCCTGAAGGCCACATTACACCTCCTTAAACTCACTTGTCATGTTGGGGGGAAAAAATGGGCATAGGAGACAATCTTAAAATAATTTCAAATTATTGAGATTACTGAGACGCAGTTTTAAAACTGAAAATGTTGATATTCAGTTGTTGCCAGCCAGATAAAAGGGACTTTAATATAACTTTTTTTTTTTTTTTTTTTTGAGATAGAGTCTCGCTCTGTTGCCCAGGCTGGAGTGCAGTGGTGCGATCTCAGCTCACTGAAACCTCTATCTCCCCAGTTCAAGCTCTATCTCACCAGATTCTGGTGGTGCCTCAGCCTCCCAAGTAGCTGGGATTACAGGTGCCTGCCACATGCCCAGCTGATTTTTGTATTTTTAGTAGAGATGCGGTTTTACCAAGTTGGTCAGGCTGGTCTCGAGCTCCTGGCCTCAAGTGATCTGCCTGCCTCAGCCTCCCAAAGTGCTGGGATTACAGGGGTGAGCCACCGCGCCCAGTCAACTTTTCTAAATGACAGGAAAGTAAAGTTCTGTTTTTGCTCCCTGGAGGCCATAATTGCAAAATTTATACTTGGCACAGAACATGAGAGGCCACCACTTGGTTTTTACAGATGAGAAAACTGAGGCCCAGGGAGTAAGATGGGTGGTTCAAGGTGACACTACTATGTGTGGGTATAGCCAGGAGGATAGCCTGGGTCTCCTGGTTCTGGTTCCAGGCTGCTCAGTATCACACGGTGCTGCCTTCCTGCATCTATCAAACTTATGCAGAAAGTATTAAGTCTCACTGATGCATCAAGTATAAGAAAATATCTCCCAGCATTAAAAATAAAAAATACAGCATTCAATTAAATTTAGGAGCCAAAATTTAACAGCTCTTGACTGTTTCATGACAGTTAAGTAGCATGGGACATAAAATCAAAATAAGCATCTTTTGCTAAGGAACGTTATTTTTCTTTCTATCTTTTTCTCTCTCTCCCTCCCTCTCTCTCTTTAATTATTCCTGACACTTTTCTTAGCATAAAATTCCACATGGCTGCTTGTAGCATCTACAAGGAAAAGCGAGGCAATCAGAACAGTCAGCTGGGGTAGAAGAGGGTGGTAATTTGAGAAATGGCTTATTTTGACAAGAGCACTTAGGCAGCAAAGCGGGAGATGGACTGAGGAGGAGGGATAAGGCAGCCCACATTTCCACCCTCTGATTATGACATCTCTAGGGAACAGAGCTGTTGCTCTGAGGCATACCCTTCCACAGATGCAAAAGATGGAGAAGGCAGGGCGTGACTCAGAGAGCCGGTGTCTGGCACCATTAACCAGCTGCTTCTGACTCAGATCTGAGACGATACAACTCATTCCTATCCAGACAGCTTGCAGTGTTTTTGCTAGGGTTGACCAAATTCTCAGTCATTCATCATATGTCTTTCTGTTTGTGCTTCATTGAAGAATGAGTTCTACCTCTCTCCATCAGGAAAAAATAGAACAGGATCCCTGAGGTTCTGCAGCACTCATGACTTGGAGCTGCTGTTGGTCTCCCCCACCATCAGTCTATAGGCAAAAACTTGAACTCACAAACTGGAAGCTTTACCTGAGGCTGGGTTTGCTCATGCAGCCTAGTGGCTTCTAAGGGTAGGAAAAACTGAGGAGAGGCTGTGTGGTGCAGCAGATGGCAGTTTGGATTTGGCAGACCTGTATTCAAGTTAGGCACCGTCATCTCTTAGCTCTGTGACGTCAGCCATGTTGCTTACCATCTCTGAGAACTACTACCCATTTTCTATAAAATAGTGTTTTTTTTGTAAGAATGACATTGATAGTAAATATAAAGATGTACTTAACTGATACAAAATAAACACATAGGAAATGTTATCTGGCATTACTTCTGTAGCAATTCACCCTCCCCACTCATAAGGGCTACCCTGGTATGCTGAGAGTGCGTACCTTTGATGATGGCCTATCTTGTTCACCTGTTATCCCATTACAGATGTCACCCTGCACATTTACAGCTTTAACTGGATCCAAGGACAGTGTCTTATTCACCTCTGGTTTCCTAGTGCCAGATGGAGCAAATAATTTAATAAATAAGAAAGAGAACAAACTGTTGCATGAAAGACTTCTTAAATTTCTATTTCTGATGATCTCACCTGAAGAAAACAAGGCTGTCTAGGAATTATAAAGAGATGGTTTGTGGTGTGTGTCAGCCTGTGTTTATGGAATTTCATATGGAAAATGTACATGTTTATTTTTCCATGGAAAAGGGAGAAATAAAGCAATACTATGCTTTGATTTAACCTACATAATCAAGAAAATGCTATAATGACCAGGACCTAAGCAAAGAGAGGATTCTTGATTTCTAACGCTAGTTAAACTAGATCTCCCCAGATGCTGGCAGAGCCAACGGCAATCAGACTCTGCTTTTCATAGGTCTTTGAAAGAACAGGCCGATTAGAGCTAAGACCCTGTATTTGATATCGCTGCACAATTGGAGATGGAAAAACGAAGAGCTAGGAACAGAGAACAGAGAGGGAGAGAGCTGATCCCCAGCAAAGGGTGGGGACTCTTTAGGTGCTTGATGAACCTGTGAGGTTTCACTTGACTTTACTGACTTCCTTTGTAAGCACAAGTCAAGAAGACAAAACTAGGGGCCCAGCAGCATCAAGAATTGATCCAAGAGGCATCTTCAAGATCACATCTGTCACAGCCACATCCATGCTGAGGGACCGTATGGATGCTCAGAGTGTACCCTTCCTTGTGAACAGGGCTGTGAGGTTGGAAGGATGGGTGGTTGGGTGTCACTGCTTCTGCTTTTTTGCTTTCATCACTTAGGCCTCTTTTCCTGTTTTTTAAGGGCCTACCGTTAAGGAAGTGCCATATGAACAGTGTTGAGGATAATTTTTGGTAAGTGCTTGTCCCTTTGCTCCATTTTCACTAGTGAATTTAGGAACTGTTCAGTAACATTTCAAGAGAGGTTCTAGGATTGCCTAGTCTTTTAGAGAAGATGCTGCTGTAGGTAGAAATTTGACCTTGATGGATTCTAAATCCCTTTGAAGCCTTAGGTGTTATGATTCTAAAAAACAACTGGCCAATAGCTGGGTGATTTGGACTGCAAATTCACCCATGGCCAAGACGCATAGATCATTTTGTTTGAAATATAGGGCTGTTGGAAGAGTGGTTATACTAAGAGTTGCCTCAGTTCTCCACTTTGCTTTGGGTCAACAAGACTTAAATATTGAACCATTATTTTGAATATAATTCCTTAAAAGCCTAGTCCAACAACTTAAGTTTCCCCCTGCCTTCTAGATTTATTATTTGTATGACATTGATGAAAAGTCATTTCTCTCTCTCAGCCTTAGTTCACCATCAGTTAGGTGAAAAAGTTTTACCCATGTGATTTCTATGGTACCTTCTAACTTTGACATACCTTAATTGTCTACAATCTTTTTTTTTTTTTTGAAATGGAGTTCTTGCTCTGTCACCCAGGCTGGAGTGCAGTGGCACGATCTTGGCTAACTGCAACCTCTGTCTCTTGGGTTCAAGTGATTCTCCTGCCTCAGCCTCCCAAGTAGCTGGGATTACAGGTGCATCTACAATGCCTGGCTAATTTTTGTCTTTTTAGTAGAGACGGGGTTCACCATGTTGGCCAGGCTGGTCTCAAACTCCTGACCTCAAGTGATCTGCCCACTTCAGCTTCCCAAAGTGCTGGGATTACAGACGTGAGCTACTGCGACTGGCTAAAATCTTATTGTGTGGGATGAGAATTTAGTTTATTCTTTCCGGAGGGAAATTTAAAATTTAAATGTTAATGCTCTTTGGCTAAGTGATCCAATTTCTAGGAATTTTATCTTACAAAACTACCAAGACACCGCCACCCCCCCACCCCCAGCACGCCATAACATTGCTTCAAAAGCAAAAAGTAGAAATAAATTAATAAGAAGGGAGAGGGGCTAGGTCTGGAAGGACACACATCATACTTCCAACACTGGGAAGTAACTGGGATTGCATTGAGAGTGGAGTGGGGTTAAGGGAGATTTCATTTGTGTATAATTTGGGTTTTCTATGGGAATATTTATGTGTTACTTGTGTGACTATATGAAAAAAAACCCACCCAGCTTATTAAGTCAGATATTGTGTTTTGTGGTTGGAGCAGCTTCTTCAATGATTAGTTATACGACTCAGGGTGCAGTCAAGAGACAAAGATCACACCAGTAATTTGAACAGAGAAAATTTAATATGTTAGTAACTAGCAACTAATAACAGTGGATTAACTACTAAGGGAGTAAAGAAAATTCTAAAGAATACAGGACTAGCAGATACAGGGAGTAGCCATGACTTACAGGGCTGAGGCAGTATACCTAAGAAAAGAACAAACTTGAAAGAGGATCTGCCTCCTAATGTCTGAGATAAGATTTCAAAGCTGTGGCTGTGTCCCCTGGATGGTAGAGAAGTTCTCTGAGGTGTGATGGGCTAGAATGGCAAGTAGGAAACTGCCCACAGAAGTGCCAGTGAGATGCACTGGAAGGCCATCTGGGGCACGGGTGAAACTCAAAGGGGAGCCAACCTCTGTGCAAACATTGCGACTTGCTGGAGGGTGAGCAGCACTGGGAATCTCGCGTGCCACTGGTATCTAAATACCACAGGCATCTACATCCCACAGGAACAGGGGAAAAGGCACGCGAGGGCCTGCTCTCCTCCAGTGTGCCCCAGTGCTCTCTATTGGCAAAGCTTAACATTGCGTCAGCTGGCAAAGGACGAATATTCACAGGGTTCAGCTCTGTATCACAAAGCAGGGCAAGAAAGGGTAGATTTAGAGAGCGGCCATAAATTGTTCAAAGGCACAGGTCGCTTATTTAGCTAGTCAGCTTCCATATGCATCCTCCTATACATGTTTGAACTTCTGGAAAACAATTGAACAACTCTATATTTTCAATGAACAAGCAGCAGCTAACCTTTGAATAAGTGAAAAAGTTCTCACTTTCTCCAAAATGAGGACATATGCAGTCCCAGTCATTGTATCCTTGCTGGTTATATTAGTTATTTTTAAAATTCAGTCACAGTTCCACTGAATATTCTGTTACCTAAAGACTAAATTGTAAAGTTAACCTCCAAGAACTTGCATGTAAATGGATAATAGGTAGAAGGAAGAAGAACAAAATGGTTATAACATGAAAATTAATATGTACATATAATAGACAAAGAAAAAATATGCAACTCTAATATAGCCCTCATTTCTATAATTGGCCACAAGGTCAAGGTGATGATTTTCTTCTACCACTACCCATTCCCTTATTTTCAGTGCAAAACTTGGCTGGTAAGTATTGTTTATATGGTGAAGTAACCAAAAACTTTGTTTCTCAAAGGTCTGAGTCCTCAATAGCTGTCTTTTAAAACATTTTTGGCTGCCGTAGCCTTTTTTATTGATCATGAAAGAACTAAAAGACATCCTAGAGTACCCAATGGGTTTCAGATAGAGCTCTCCTTGGCCGCGTTTTGTAGTGGCAATCCGATTTTCTTCTGGTAATCAGAATCAGTTATTCCAGCCATTTTTCTGCTTTCTGATTCAGTGTATAAGGAGCCCCAAGGGGCTAGAGGGTAGTTTCATCTTCCAATTTGATGGAGCCATTGCTGTGTCCCTAGCAGGAGCATTTCCCCTTGGAGAATAAGATTTCCAACTAGTGGAGTTTAAGGTTGCCAAAACGGGAAGCAACTTTTTGAGCGTACATTACTGGGTATAATAGTGAGAGGAACCAATCTCACCTCTGCTCTTTTATTTCTGTACTCATGTATTCTGGCTGTGGAAACAGCACCACATAATTGTTATCAGTTGAAAGCATACACTGCATTCTATAAGATGAAACTAAAATTTTTAGAATTGTCTCCAAATTGATATCATTATCAAAGCTTCAGGGAGCCCTCCTACTTTTCAGTCAGGCCAGCTGCTTATGAGTGATGAGGTACGTAGTAAAAGCAGCTTATTACATAGGCATGAACCAATGCTGAATATGTTCTTTGCTGTGAAATTAGTTCCTTGATCAGAAGCAATAGTGATGCTGCATGTAATGCCACGATGTTGGGTGAGGAATGCTATGAGTCCACAGATGGTGTTGCTAGCAGAAGTATTTGATGCAGAGAAGGCATACCCATATTTGGATATGTATCTATTTCAGTGAGAATAAATCTCTTCCCTCTCCATGATAGAAAATATCCAATGTAATCAACACCTGTGACCAGCTGGCTGGTTAGCCCAACCAAAAAATTTTGCCATATTGGGGCTCAATGTCAGTCTCTGCTATCTGCAGAGTAGGCAATCAGCAGTGGCATTATTCAGGTCAGCCTTGGAGAAGGAAAGGCCATATTTTGGCGCATACATAACCTCTATCTTGATACCGTGTCCAATTTAGTTACAGGCATATTGAGCAAGCACTTGGATGGCTGAGAAAAGAGGCTGATTGATATCCATGGAGAATATAATTTTGTCCTCTTGGTTATTAATAGCCTCCTCTGTATGATACGCGTTTGATAAGCATTCACTTGGGACACAAATATCTTCATAATTTGCACCCATTTTGAGAGAGTTGTCACATACCTCTTCCAGAGACATTCTTGTCACCAACTTTCCCGTACAGTTCCTTCCACATCCCTGATGATCCAGTCAAATAATTAGCAAATGTCCACAGATCACTGTAGAACCATGCTTCTGGCCCCCTCTCAACCCAATGTACTACTTTAAGTTTTGCCTACTGAGATGCTTTGCCTTCAGGTGTCCTTTGGAATCGCCTCTATGTGGGGCTGTCAGGTGGCACAACTGTCCACTTTCAGGTGGTACCAGCATATCATGCAGACCCTATTGTAAACCAGGCTTGAGCTTTTTCTTTTTTCTTTTTTTTTTTTTTTGAGGCGGAGTCTGGCTCTCTTGCCCAGGCTGGAGTACAGTGGCCGGATCTCAGCTCACTGCAAGCTCCGCCTCCTGGGTTCACGCTATTCTCCTGCCTCAGCCTTCTGAGTAGCTGGGACTACAGGCGCCCGCCACCTCGCCCGGCTAGTTTTTTGTATTTTTTAGTAGAGACGGGGTTTCACTGTGTTAGCCAGGATGGTCTCGATCTCCTGACCTCATGATCCGCCCGTCTCGGCCTCCCAAAGTGCTGGGATTACAGGCTTGAGCCACCGCGCCCAGCCGAGCTTTTTCTTTATCAGTTAACTGCAGATGGGAAAATTCCCAGAAGGGGACTGAAAGTATGGACTGGAGAGGACGCAATGCAGTAGTATTGAAGGAGTCTGAGCCACCTGCTTATTCAAATTATTCATTCCTTCTGGATCTGCCTGAGCTTGGTCTTTTATATACCATTTCCACTTGGTGGCAAATTGCTGCTGCATACATCCATCCTAATGACTAGGTGGGTCATTAAATACTCAGTACATGATAAGAAGCTTGAGTTGCATGGTCACCTGAGGTCCCACATTTGGATTTTCAGTCCCTCCAAGGACCAATGGCAATACAGAAGCTGTTTCTTAAAAAGAGAAGAGTTATCTAGAGACAGGGGCATAGGTTTCCTCCAAAATCCTAAAAATCTGCTCTGCAATTTTCCTTTGGTAGTTGCTAGAGTTTTCATATAGCTTTCTTATTTGTCATGCACACTTTGAGTTATTATTGTATCTGTTGGATAATGAGATCTAAGCAGTACAGTAGCTTTCACAGGAGCTGGATTTGCTGCAGAGTCTTCTCTTTTTATGGTCCCTTCTTAAAACAGAGGCTTCACTTTTTATGTTCCCCTCTTAAAACTGGCAGCCTTGTGGGTTACTGGCAGCCTATGAGTCACAGACGGGTTAAAGTAACACACTCAAAGTGGTCTATGTTGTCTCCAGATTCCAAAAAGACCTACCAACTGTTGTGCATCTTTACTTGCAGTAGTTGTTTAGAGACATAACAACTCGTCTATCACTTTGGAAGCAATACCTCAACATTATCCAGACCATTGAACCACCAGAAACATCACTAAGATGGCAGATGTGAAATTTGTGTGTGTGTGTTTTTTTCTCACGCCTTCTAGTTTGCGTGAGATTCTAAGGCATCGCGTGAGTTATTTCTAAGGCATCTAGTGCACTTTCTAGTTCCAGTTCATCAGCTCCAATCAGTATAATTTTACCAATGTAGTAGAAGAATGTGATGTTTTTCAGAGTGTCAAGATGATAAAGATTTCTGTAACTATATTATAGCAGGCAGCAGGAAAGTTGACATAGTCCCAAGATAAGATTGTGTGGGTGTACTACTGGCCCTGCCAGGTATAAGCAAATTGGTTCTGCTGGTTCTTACAAATTGATATGAGGGGGAAAAGTATTATTTAAGTCAACAGCTGCATACCAAGTGCCAGGGGCTGTGTGGCTCAAATACAGATCTGGAATAGCAACACAATTAGAATCACCATTTGGTTAAGTTTATAATAATCCATAGCCATTCTCTAATATTTACCCATATTCTGTACAGGTCAAACAGGTGAGTTAAATGGGAATGTGATAGATATCACAAACTCTGTATCATTTTATTCATTAATAGTGGCCTTGATTTCTGCTCCCCCACCCCCAGGGATGCAGTATTGCTTCTGGTTTACTATCCTGGTGAAGAGGGAACTTTCTATGGGCTTCTTAGTCCTTCCTACCACAATGGCCCTTACCTATGGGTCAGAGAAAGAACTTGGGGATTCTGAGAGTGACAAGTATATCAATTTCAAATACACATCCAAGAGGTGAGGAAAAATCCACTGGGGGAAGGGAAGCATAGACAAATTGGTCCCACTATAAGTCAGATGTGGGCTAAGGCTTAATCTGCCACCTGACTGCTATAAGCCTCCACTTTGACTTGTGAGCACGGTCACATTTTAGGTCTCTAGGAGTTAATCAATACAGAGACAATGTCTGCTAATTCCCAAAATATCTGGGTAGTTCCTTTTCCCCAGTGTACAGTCACTCTTATAAATGACTACATGTTCCACTGGGAAAGCTTACGAAAAAAACCTAAGGTATACAGTACCCGACTGAGTATTAGTTATCTGAACTGTGACAGACTGGGACTGGCAAAGCGGAAACTGCCTACTTTGGTGCTGATGAGACTCCCTGAGAAGCCACCCTCTGAGGTATAATTTACACTTGCTAGGGAGCCACTCTAAGTGGTACTGGGAAAACTTGCTGGAAAGCATGTACCCCTGGGTGTCCCACAGGCCACTGGAACTAGAAAGAGAAGCCCCTTCCTCCTCTAGTGTCTCTGCAGCACCATCTACTGAAAAAGCTTAACAACATTTAAAGTTATTCCAGCTGACAACGGAGAAATGTTTCCAGTATCACTAAGCAGAATGAAGAAGGATGAACTTGGAGCTGAGAGGCAAGAAATTGATAAGGGTATTTATTGTATCAGTGTTTAAAAAATTGAGCACCTGTTACTTGCCAGGCATGGTATTTGCTGCCAGGCATGCAGAATTTAAGAGATCCAATTGATGGCAGTGGCTGCCATCACACTAGCTGTAGCAGGGAGGTGTGGCTGGGGCTGCACACCCCATGGAGCTGGTGGGAGCCCTGCTCCTTCTGAGTTGGGGAAAGAGCTCCCTGCTTATTGCTGCAGCCCCCCAAACTGTGGCTGGTGGTTTGGGTGGTTTAGTTCTGGTGCTTCTTATAAGTTGATATGAAGGGGAAAAGCATTGTTTAAGTCAACAGTGTATACCAAGTGCCACGGGCTGTGTTCCTCAAATACAGATCTGGAACAGCAACACACAGACGTGCAGGACCTGGGTGTCTCTCCAGCCTGCACCCTGGGGGGCCTGGGAATCCGCTCCCCCGCCCCTGCAGGCTCAGGGGTGTCTGCTCCTGCTGCCTGGCCTCTCTTCACTCCCTGTGCTGGCTCTGCTCTCAGAGTGGGCAGTTGGGGTAGAGCCCTAGGGCCATGAATGGCAGGGTTCAGGCCAGGGCCTGAAGGCTAGGGGCTGGGCTGCCAGTCCTGCTGACCAGAGCAGGGACTTGTGGTGCCTCTTCCAGGCCTGGCCATGGCTCCTCATGGACCAATCAGCAAATACTTCCTCCCCTTTGAGGTTCATAAAAGTCCTGGTCTCAGCCAGAGCAGGGCTCAGCCAGAGCAGGAGAGAGGACAACCAGAGCAGGGCAGAGAATGGAGAGATGATGGGATGACCACCTCAGAGAGGAGCTATCCTCTTTGCTGAGATCTTCAGAGACATGCAGAGATGTCTGAAGAATCCGCCTGGGAGAGGAGCCACCCTCTCCAGGGTTGCTCTTCTCTGCTAAGAGTAGCAGACATCCAGGGTCTCCTCTCTGCTGAGAGCAGTAGATGTCAGGATAACCAGTGGGCAGAGACAAGCCACCCTCTTCAGGGCTTCTCTCTGCTGAGAGATGAACACACGACAGGACGACCTGCCTACAGAGAGGAGCTAGCTACCCCACTGTGGGTCTCCTCTGAGCTGTTCTAAAACTAAATAAAGCTCCTCTTTGTCTTCTTCACCCTTTACTTGTCTGTCAACCTCATTCTTCCTGGACGCAGGACAAGAACTTGGGCAAAGGCACTACCAGTTGCAGAGGTTTCTGGGAAGAAAACTGACATCCCAAAGATCTTGTAACACAATCTCTACCCTAGGGAATCACATAGATCCATGAGAAGATAGGAAATATACAGAACAACTATAAGAAAAGGGGTGTCTAATGGACAGCAGGGGAAATAGGAAAAGGGAAATCTGAGAGTACCAGGGAAATGGCTTCCCGCAGAGAAGTAGGGTTGGGCCTTTTTTCTTCCAGGGTGTGGAGGAGTCTTCTAGACAGAGAACTGGGACAAAGGGAGGGCATTATAAAAAGGGACTCCAGCAGGAAAAAGACAGGGAGGCATGATCACATACGGTGTTCAGAGCACCATGAGTAATTCAACAATGATGCAGTACAAATTTCAAGAAGGGAAAGATTAAAGATGAAGCTGGTGTCATTCTACGTGTATGTGTTTAGGACTCTCCCCTGTCATGCAAAGGAGTTGGATAAACTCCACAAAGTCACATGGCATTAGCTAAGACACAGGCTTTGTTGGAAAACATGCAAACTCACAAAGCCAAGGTCTGCAAGCAGAGGTGCGTATAGTTCTCCAGTCTTCTCTTTTTCCCCATGGACAAGTCTGCTAGGGTATGTGATAAACATGGCATAAGTTCTACTCCAGTGGATGGAGCCTTAGCCTATCTGGGTTTTTATGGATCAAGCGAGAGAATGTTCTTGTCAGCAGGAGAATACACAGGCTGCTTAGCACAAGGCTGGATTTGAGAAAGCCAGCTGCCCTGCACCCTGGGAAATTTGGAGCAGTGTGATGTTAGAAGTTTTTATTCTAGAAGGAGGAGGCTGTGGTCATGTAGGAAGCTAGGCTTGGGTGTCACCCTCTTGTGGAACCAGAGGATCCCCTGGGACTCAGCTAGCTGCCTGTTTGGGCAACTCATGGTGGGCCCTCAGTCTCATTTCCAGACAATATTGCCCTTTGCATATCAGACAAGCATGCAAAGGCCAAATAATAAGGATTTTATTGCCATGTTAAGTAGTTTTGCTTTTAACTGGTTAGGCAATAGAGACCACCAAAAAATTCTGAGTGGCAGCTTTCTCAACATCATTGCACTTGCAGATTAAAAAGAACAGTCCAGTAGCAGTGTGGAGGTTAGACTGGAGGGGTGTGAGACCAGAGGCAGAGAAATGAATAAAGCTAAAGAAAAAGAAGAGGAAGCTTGAGCCAGGGCATTGACAGAACATGAAAAGGAAAAGATATGGGAGATATTTGGAAGTAGAATCAACAGGCTTTCCGGCTAACAACTAGATGTGGGATTAAAGTACAGGAGATTGCAGGAGCAATCAAGGATTAACTTCCAGGTTTCTAGCTTAGAAATCTTGGTAGATAGAGGTGCCATTAATCAAGAAGAGGGATATGGGAATGAAGGAGAGTAGCTGAAGATTTAAAAAGGAAGACAATGATGAATTTCCATCTTGGAAATGTTGAGTTTGATGTCCTTGGGACACCCATGAGGTTGTGTCCATATGCAGTTGGATTTATGGGTTCAGATCTCTGCAGGAAGACCTTGCCTGGAATATAGATTTGAGAATCTCCAGAATATAAGTGTAGGCTGAAGGTTATGATGGGGGAAGAAACTGTACACGAGTGTAAGTATAAACTCCCCCGCAAAACTGCCAGAATAGTGACATTGAGTTATTATGGCAGCCCCAGCCCAAGGTCAAGAAGAGTAACTCAGTGAATCTTACGAAAAGGCTTAGAATCCTCTAGAGTTCATGGAAAAAAGTACTTCATTTGGGAAGGGACCACCAGTGACAGAACAACGAAGAGAATGCTCTAGTTCTCTAAATTACTTATCATCATGGATTAAGAAAAAAATAGTAATGACAATTCTTACTACTGCTTCTGAGAGTCTATTTTGAGTCAGATAGGTGTTTTTACATATTACCTCACTTGACTCTCACAACATCTCTGTTAGGTAGTTTCATTAGCTTCATTTTATTGCAGAAGATACTGACATTCAGAGAGATTACTTCACTCGCCTAAAGTGACCAGTTAGTAAATGGTAGAGCTGGGATTTGCATCCAGAACACCATCAACAGTGCACCTTTCACTATGGTTTAGGCATGGGGTAAAAATCCATCCCTGAAATGCTTTGTGTCAACTTCATGGTGGAAAAGCACCAGCCCAAGGACCTGGTATCAAGTCTTGGCAGTGCCTAGGTTGGTTGTTTGCCATTGGGTGCACCCCTTACCCTCTGCGAGAGGGGACGTTCTCAGAAAATGACTGCAAGAAGCATAGGGCAGGGGCTGGCACATAAAGTCACAACAAGATCAGGTAAAGAGAGGGAATATGGCCAGACCAGGAGCTGAGAAAGTGGCCTGCAGGGTAGCACACTTATCCCAGAGCCATCCACCCATGCCAGGAAATTCAGATTGAAGTTACTATTAGGGCAGCCTCAGGGAGGAAAAGACGGCACCAAAGAGCAGCCTTCTATGTGCCAGGGGATGGGTGGGTATTAATGTCTCCCTCCTCGTCCCCCAGCAACAGTGTAGAGCTGGATGGACATCTTGATAAAGGATTCCCCACCTAGCACTGTCCCATGAGCCTTGCTTCATCACGGTGCTAGATGCAGGGCAGGGAAAAGCGTACTTTCCTTGCTGTGGGCCCTGGGCTGGTGCTGGCTTCCATCTTAGTGGTGCTAGCCTGTCTATTTCATGTAGTCTTCAGTGGCCTCCCTGTCCTTCACATCCTATTTTTTGATGACCGTCTCTGGGTTCACCGCAAATGGATTCATGGTTTTCCAATGGCAAAACAAACATGAGAACAGCTCAGTAGTTAGAGGACCTGATGAGTGTTAAAATGGAAGTTTATGACGCTTCTCTCTGGTCAGGAAAGCACCAGGTGTATGTGAGTTACACTAAGAACAAGCTGCACCTGCCATTAGAATGTCTGTAATACATGCAGAGAGATGGTAAAGACTTCAGCTATGAACCCGAATGGTGGTGATCATTGTGCTGATCACTGGTAGTAATTAATGATGATGATGATGATGATGACTAACATTTAATGAGCACTATGTGTCACACACTGTTCTATGTGCCTTACATATAGAGATGACTCTTCATAACCTACTCCTGTGAGGTAGGTGTAACCATTATCACTGTAAAAAGAGGCAAAGAAAGGTGAGATAACTTATTTAGGGCCACACAGCTAGTAAGTTTTAGAACCTGGATTGGTACCCAAGGCTGTCTTTTGCTTAGAGCTTAGGCTCTAAACCTCTCTGCTAAGCTATTATTCCAGTGTACAAACTACATGTTATGGGTCAAATTGTGTCCTCCAAGAAGACATTTTCAAGTCCTAACACCTGGTACCTGTGACTGTGACCTTATTTGGATATAGGGTCTTTTATTGCAGATGTAATCAAGTTACAAAGAGATCATGTTAGAGTAGGGTGGGTTCTAACAAATATGGCCATTAACCTTAGAAGAGAAGAGGAAAGATACATACACAGAGTGGAGACAGCCATGGGAAGATGGAGGCAGAGACTGGAGTTATGCTGTAGAAGCCGAGGAATGCCTAGGGCTACCAGAATGTGGAAGAAGCAAGCAAAGATCCTTCTGTAGAGGATTCGGGGGAAGCAAGTCTCAGTAAAACCTCCAGAATGTCAGAAAACAAATTTCCGTTGTTTTAAGTCACCTGACTTTGGCATTTTGTTACGGCAGCCCTGAGAAATAAATCTGCTGTATACCAGTCACAAAAGTGGGGGAGACATCTTCGCAGGGCCCATGCTCTAATGGCTCCGTGCAGGCCAACGTGGTTTATACCTCCATTTCCAGGGGCTGATTCTCTACATGCTTGTATCTAACGTTTATAACATTTACAGTCTACAAAGCATTTTTACATATCCTACCTGTGATTGTCATAACCATCAAGGCAGATGCTACCGACAGTCAAAAAACTTTTTAAAACTAGACTTTATTTTTATTATTTATTTATTTCTATTTCAATAATTTTTGGGATACAGATGGTTTTTGGGTTCTTTACGTGAGTGAGTTCTTTAGTGGTGAATTCTGAGATCTTAGTGTACTCATCACCTGAGCAGTGTATGCTGTACCCAAAATCTTTAGGCTTTATTTTTTTGGAGTAGTTTTAGGTTTACAGCAAAAATGAGTGGAAAGTATAGAGATATACCCATCTACTCCTGCCCTCCACACACGCACAGTCTCCTCCACTATCAACTTCCCCTGACAGAGTAGTACATTTGTCACAATTGGTGAATCTACACTGACACATCTTTCTCACCCAAAGTCCACAGTTTACATCAGGGTTCACTCTGGGGTTGTACAGTCTATGTTTTGACAAATATATAATGATATGTACTCATCATTATAGTCTCATGCTCTCCCCTCTACCCCTGGTAACCACTAATCATTTTACTGTCTCCATAGTCTTGCCTCTAGAGTTCATGGGAAGGAGTACTTCATTGGGAAAGAGGTCACCAATGACAGAACAATGAAGTTAACACTCTAGTTCTCTTAATCACTTATGTCCTGGATTAAGAAAAAAAATATTAATGGTAGCCATAATTCCTCCTACGGGTTCTGAGAGTCTATTTTGAGTCAGGTAGGAGGGTTTTTTGTTTTTTGTTTTTTTCATATTATTAATACCTCACTTGACTCTCACAACATCCCTTACCTTTTTCAGTATGCCATGTAGTTGGGATCTTACAGTATGTAGCCATTTCAGATAGGCTTCTTTCACTTAGTAATATGCAGTTAAGCTTCCCTCCTGTCTTTTCATGGCTTGATATTACATCTCTTTTTTGCACTGAATAGTATTTTATTTTCTGGATATCCTGCAGTTTATTTATCCATTCATCCACTAAAGGACATCTTGGTTACTTCCAAGTGTTGACAATTATGAATAAAGATGCTAAAAACATCCATGTACAGGCTTTTGTGTGGACATCCGTTTTCAAGCTGGTATTTGGGTAAATACCAAGTAGTGCAATTGCTGCATCATATGGTGAGAAGATGCTTAGTTTTGGAAGAAATTGCCAAACTGTCTTCCAAAGTGGCTGTAACAAATACAGTTTTTATTTGGTGGATGAGCAAAGGGTTCATGGAGGTGAATAAATTAGTCTAAGACTGGACAATATGCAGGGACTTCTACCCAGTGTCTTCCTGTGTTGCTTCTCACCCAATGCTCAACCTAAGCAGGAGCCTGGAGGCCGGGCCAAAGGTTCTGACCTGAAAATATCACACTGGGTTCTAGGTTTATTGGTCACATTTTGGACCCTTACTCTGTTTCCACAAACCTGTTCCACCCACAGCTTTCCTCATTGCAGTTGAGGGGAACTCTACCCTTCTAGTTCTGTAGGTTAAAAATCCGGAGTCAGCTTCAATCTCTTTTCTTCTTTCATGCCCTATATTTATTCTTTCAAAAAATCCTGAAGACTCTTTCTTCAAAATGTATCCAGATTCTGAATCTTTAGTGCTGCCACCTTAGTTCCAGCAATTATTAGTGACGGCGTTAACTATCACCATATCTTCCTATGTACTAAGCACTGTGTCTTCCACTTACAATTTTATACATCTGATATTTGGAAGAATTTCACACAGACTAGCTTCTGAATCTGTACATTTCAAACCTTAGTTTTTCTCTCCTACCCACATACTTCCAAGGCCAGGTGCTGCAGAACACTTTCATATCAGATGCCACTTCCAGTGCTTCTCCCTGCCACGGTGCCAGGTGAGTTGGCACAGTGGATGGCAGTATTCCCAGAAGCCATTTTTTACACCAGGATGGCAGGAAAGACCGTGAATCACATAAAATACATTCACCAAACTCAAACTAAATGTATCTCCAACTCGTTTCCTCCTTAGCTGGATCCCCAAAATTCTCTTTGTCCCTCCAACAGCAGGTGAAATGTAATGGAGGTGAAGTTGGAATGCAAAGAAACAGAACTCTTGACCAATGGCAATTGCAATATCTTGTTTTTGAAAATTTTACACATTCTGTGGTTAAGTTTCTCCCACGCCTTGGAAAACACCTTTGAAACTGAAGGGACCCAAAACTTACCTTTCATTAGCTTCATGGTAAGTCAGCTTCTGGTATATTTTAAATTGCAACCTGATCCTTTCCCCCGGACCTCCCCATTCAACTTATCTGCTTTTCCTGTTGTCATACCACCTCCATCCTTTAGGTACTGTATAAATTATCTATTATATCTGTCTTCGGTAGAATATAAGCTTCATGAGGGCAAGAATCTTTGTTTGTTTTGTTCACTGATGTTTTTCAAGTGCCTAGAACAAGGCCAGGTGCATGATAGGTGCTCCATAAAGATTTGTGGATAAATAAATACAATAAATAATGCATAAACGAGTGAGTGAATGAACCAAAGGTAATCTAGGATCAGAATTGTGATGATCTAGGACTTCTAAATTTAAAACTTTGAGTTCTATTCCAGACTCATTTCCACTTAACCTTGGCCATGTCAGTGAACCTTTCTGGGCCTCTGCTTTCTCGTGTATGAAATTAGGTGGTTATGTATTCTTTTAATTAATATCCATTGCAACCCAACTGTGGTCAAGGCATTCAAAGATACCTCCTTGCATTCAAGTGGTACCACTCAAAACGCAGAATTCATTGGCATCAAAGTCCAACCTCTTCCAAGCCCCGCCCACCTCACGTCCATCTTTAGGCCCTGCCCCGATTCGGTTCAGCCCGCCCCCAGCGTAGAGGCACCACCTTTCCTCGTTGCAGTCATCCAATAGCCAAGATACACGGCTAGGTGATTTGCGAGCGGGAGTTAGGTGTCCTCTTGGCGCCTGACCAGAGTCGGGAAATTCGGCTTCTCTTGAGTAGTCCCTTCCCCGAGTTGGCCCCGAGGTATGCGGGGTCACTCGCTGCTCGATGTTCCCTCCGAAGGGTCGGACAAGGCTCCGGAGCCCTGTCGCTGCCCTCCCTAGGAGCCCTGGGTCTTCACTGGCCGAGGTGCCCGCCCCGCGGCATTCTGGGAGTGGTAGTTTTCTTCCTTCAGGTTCCTTCCTGGCTGGCCAGTGCCCAAGACTAGCGAGACTACGATTCCCAGACGCCCAAGCGAGTCGCCGGTCACGTGGCCGCAAGGACGCGGGGCCGGTGGGCGGGGGCCGGCAGGTGCCCCGCTGCTGTCTGTCACATCCAGAGCCGGCGAGCCGCTAGGTCCCCAGAGACCCCGCCATGGTACGCGCGGGCGCCGTGGGGGCGCATCTCCCCGCGTCCGGTTTGGACATCTTCGGGGACCTGAGGAAGATGAACAAGCGCCAGGTGACGGAGGCGGGTGGTGAGCGCGCCCAGGCCGGGACCGGCTGTGCTTGCGAGGAGTTGGGGCTTCCAGTGCAGGGCTCCAGGAAGGGCAGCTCCCAGTGACTGCGGCCGGGAGGCCACCCGAAGCTCCCGCGCTGGGCTCTCAGGCCCTGGGTTCTACGCCCACGTGTGGGCATGGGTGTGCACTTCCTTGCCCTGACAAGAGCACAATTAGGGGAGGGTGTAGGAAAGGGGAGAATAGAAACCCCGTGCCATGGAATGTCAAATGTGGATGAGAAAGCCATAGCCACGCTTGTGGGAGAGTTGACTATGTGAACGACAGCTGTTTGCGCGTATTTGAAGGGCCACCCGGTGAAGAGGGAACCGATTTCTCTGTGGGGCTTCAGAGGCCTGACTGCCTGCGGGTGGAAGTGGCAGAAAAGCAGGCGAGAGGGAAGAACTTTCCTACAATGGGAGCTGTCCAGCGATGCCTCCCAAAGCAGTTTCTTTCCAACCTGGGCAGTTGTTTTTCCTCTGACCGTGGGTCTGGACTCAATAATGCTCCCTGTGCCTAGAGAGCTCACAAGCGGTGCGCAATCATTGTGGACTCAACCCATGTTCCCAGCGGGATTCCAGAAGCCTTCGCTAACTTCTGAGATGCCATCATTCTGGCTGCACTATGAATATAGGAGGCAGTGTAGGGTCTTTGGGCAGCTGGGGTGGTTGAATTCCCTCTCCTTTGTGAGAAGACCTAAGAGGAAAACGTTCCTCTTGCTCTCTCCTTAGCCACTTATTAGCCATCATCACTGTCTTTGGGTCCTTATCTCTTCACTATAAGGTTAAGAGTGAGTAGGGATTGGAAAGGAAGCCTTCTCAGTCAGGAAAAATACGATTATGTAAGCTTCTAGGTAGAGAATTTGGGGGACCTGCAGGGCCTAAATATCACGGTGGATACTAATGCCACTATTACTACTAATAAATTGTGCTAAGAAAAATGGGACCTTCCAACCAAGGGATTTTGCTTGTCTTTGAAAATGGTATTAATCCCCATTATTTTGAGGGCATCCAGTTTCATTTGCTCCATCAGTTGAGATGTGGGGTGATGCCCATGGGAAGTCACAACTACTCCTTAAGGCATATGTGTTTTTCCCCTCTCACTCTCCTCCCCCTCCCCCAAGTAGAATTTCAGACTAGTGCAGTCGTGTGGGAAAGTATGATAATTTCTATTTCATCAACCGTGTTTAGGATGTGGTAGTGTCTAGGTGTGCACAGCTGATATACTCCTGTTTCTGGAAGATGAGTTGTAGTAGAGATTATCACCAGCTTAAAAAAGTAACTGCTAATGTCCTGAGCATTGATGCTGTTCACAAGAATACCCTACAGGAAGTAGAGCTTTGTTTAAAAATTTAGACTTAATGGCTGGGTTTTTAAAATGTCTCTAAAATTAGTACTGACTACTGATGGCTGTAATTGCAGACTGTTAGAAAAGGCCCTCTGATGAGCATATTGATCCCTAAACCACTTTGCCCTTTGAAAGATCAGTGTGTTTTTTGCTCTCAATGATAAGGCCTGCCAGTAGCTGGCTGTATTGCCTGTTTTGCTAGTCTTCTAATTAAAATTCAGCAAGCTCAAATCTACTGCTTCTCGGTACTTTTTAAAAAAGCTTTGTCCGTTTGCTTTTTTTTGTTGTTGTTCCTCTTCTTCCCTCCAAAATAGCATCTTATGACACCTTGTCAGGCCTGCATGCTCCACCAGTCTTGAAAGCAGGACCTTCTTTCTCTGCCGCCCCTGCTTACTATTAAAGCAGGACCCACATGCAAGACAAGGGCTCTTTGTTTCTGCAGTGAGGAAGAGAGGAAGAAATACAGCTACTGGCAGTGCTGCTGCTGTCAGCCAGAATCTTTGGTCTGAAATGTTTGCTTAAAACTCTTAGACGTTGGCTGTTTCATCTTTGGTTGACAATGACTGAGTGTGGACTTACTTCTACACTCTTGTCGTGAGCATTAAGTGCTGAGCATACAAAGTTGGTAGGCAAAGGTGAACAACAACAAAAGCACCCGTGAAACGTGGTGGTGGTTTGGTTTTTTTAGACCCCAGTCAGCTTGTCAGGAGTTCAGTCAAAATTACTTTTCTGGATTCCAGGATTTTAAGCCTAGAATCTGATTAGTAGATTTCTTAAAGTTAAGGTGTTGCAAGTATGATCTGTGGTTTCTTAGTTTGATTTTTAGATTTTTGTGTATTTGGGCATTTCCTTAGCAGGTAGATGGTTTGCTCAATGGAAGCTTTTTTGAGGAATTGATTTTGCTTCCCCTTACTGAACTTTTCAAGCTTGGGAAATTATACGGGAAAATATATTCTTGGTACGAGGTCTTTACTGGATAAGTGGCAAGATTTTATAATTTGCTTTTATCAGGGTGGAACCAGATGGCTTGAAAACTTGCCTAAAAACGGCAATCTTTGTTTAAAACCATGGTTTGGGGCTTTCCTAATTGGATATGTAATTCATTATGGAACAGTGGTGATTTATCAAGTGCTTTCAGTCAGGCAGAGCAGCTGGGGAGGGTTTTGAATGTGAATTCCAGTGAACAACTTCTGCTTTAGCGTGGCGTGACTTGTAAGGCTGATTTTACTTTAGAAGCAGTGTTTTGTTGTTGTTGTTGTTGGACACTCAATATTTATTGAATGAAGACATGAATTTTTTTATCTCTTCTAAATGCTCACTTCGTTGCATTCTTAAATATTTGCTTTGTGATTTTTGATTTTTTCTGTTATGCTCTTTGAGCTTACGGTGAAATGGTGTAAAGACTTTGATTGTTTCATGGCAACTTTCTGGTAAACATTCTTCATTTGATGAGAGATAAAAGACCACATATTGGGTACAGTGCACACTGCTCCAGTGACAGGTGCACTAAAATCTTAGAAACGACCACTAAAGAACTTAATCCATGTAACCAGAAGAAGCAATGGTTTAACGTATTATAGCCCAACACTTTGACAATGTCTGCTTAGCACTCCAGTTTCATTTTTCAGTCTCCTGGGAATATAATGATAGTTTCATAATTTGCTATTGACACAGTAGCCAAGTCGCTTTAAAAAATGGTGTGTAGGCTGAGTGCAGTGGCTCACGCTTGCAATCCTAGCACCTTGGGAGGCCGAGGCAGGTGGATCATTTGAGGTCAGGAGTTCAACACCAGCCTGGCCAACATGGTGAAGCCCTGTCTCTACTAAAAATATAAAAATTAGCCGGGTGTGGTGGCGCACGCCTATTATCTCAGCTACTCGGCAGGCTGAGGCAGGAGAATCGCTTGAGCCAGGGAGGCGGAGGTTGCAGTGAGCAGAGATCGCGCCATTGCACCCCAGCCTGGGCAACAGAGTGAGACTCCATCTCAAAAAAAAAAAAAAAAAAAAAAAAAAAAAAAGGTGTAACTTTAATGTTGAATTATATTTATGTTCCTATTTTGATTTATTGCACCAAATACACTAACTATTATCTTAATTCACTTATGTCCTCACTTTCAGTTGTATCCTTCATAATTGCATCAGATTACCTATTGTTACAGTTTTAACATTAACAAGAGACAGTTTTGAGCTCTGCTTTTCCTACCTTACATCAGTCAGAATACGTTTTCAGAATAGAGAAAAGTTTAAAGAAGAAAAGTCAATGACTCGTAATTTCACTATCCTAAAATAGCCTCTCTTAGAGTCTTGGGGCATCTCTTTGTGTTTGTTTTATCGTTTGGTGAGCTCCTACTGCAGCTTACATTTTTCACTCAACATACTGTGTTTGGTTGTGTCATTAAACTTCCTTTTTATTTTCCTCCCCTAACCCAACCCACTTTCTCCTCCACTCCCATTAAGTTCTTTATGCATTGTTTTAAATAGCGGACTAATCTGCCATTTTCTTTTTCTTTTCTTTTCTTTTCTTTTTTTTTTTTTGAGATAGAGTCTTGCTCTGTCACCCAGGCTGGAGTGCAGTGGTGCTATCTCGGCTCATTGCAACCTCCGCCTCCCGGGTTCAAGAGATTCTTGTGCCTCAGCCTCCCGAGTAGCTGGGATTACAGGCGCATGTGCCACCATGCCGGGCTAATTTTTGCATTTTTAGTAGAGTTGGCGTTTCACCATGTTGGCCAGGCTGGTCTTGAACTCTTGAGCTCAGATTATCTGCCCACCTCGGCCTCTCAAAGTACTGGGATTACAGGCGTGAGCTACACCGCACCTGGCCCCATTTTCTACTCAGTTATTTCCCTGTTGTTGCTCATTTATTGCCTTTTCCACATTATTAGAATTAAGACTGTAATGAATGTCTTCGGGCCATAATTCTCAACCTGCACTCACCATTAAAGATGGTTATTTTATCACTATTTGTTCAACAAATTGAATACTTAGCTTTTTGCCAAGCCCATGTTGAATCTTGAGGATACAGCTATGAGCAAGGCTGAAATGATGCCTACTTTTGTGGAATGTAAGGTCTAGTGCAAAAGACACTTTAGGTAATTACATGCTTAATTATGATGCTGATGAACGATATTAAGAAATACAGGATGCAGTGAGAATATGTAATAGGAAGACCTAGGCTGGCCAGAGTGGAGGTTGGCAAACCCCACTGCACCACCTGTTTTTGTAAAGTTTGATTGGCACACAGCCATGCTCTTTCTTTTACATATTGTCTATGGCTGCCTTCCCGCTACATTGGCAGGGCTGAGTAGTTTCAATGAGACTATGTGACCCGTAAACATAAAATATTTACTGTCTTACCCTTTACACAAAAAGTTTGCTGATTTCTGGTCTAGCCGGTCAGGGCAGGGTTCTGTTGGGCACTGGCATTTAATGGTGGATGTAAAGGTGAGTGTTGGTAAACTGAGGGGTCCAGGGAGGGAGCCTTCTGGGTGAAGGCCCTGGGGTGGAAAGAAGCATGTGAGGTGGAAGCATGGACAGTACCACCAGTGCAGCTGGGGTGAGGCGAGCTTCAGCAGCTGAAGTGGGGCTGGGGGGATATATCAGACAGGGCATTAGAGGCCATATTGTAGTTTAGTCTTCATCCTCAGAGTAGTGGGATACAATCAAAGGGCTTTAGGCAGGGCATAGACATGACCAGGTGACCAGATGTGCATTTGAAAACCAGTACAGTCAAGCACCATATAATGATGTTTCTGTCAATGATGGACCACATACACGATGGTGGTCTCATAAAATTATACCATATTTTTACTCTGCCTTTTCTATGCTTAGTTACACAAATACTTAGCAGTGTGTTACAGTCGCCTGTAGTATTCAATCTAGTAGCAAGCTGTACAGGTTTCTAGCCTAGGAGCAATAGGCTACACCGTATAGCTTAGGGGTGTAGTAAGCGACACCATCTGGGTTTGTATAAGTACTCTCTATGATGTTCAAACAACAATAAAATCATCTAACAACGCATTTTTTCAGAATGTGTCTGTCATAAAGTGGCCCATGACTGCCCTGATTGTAGCACAGAGAATGGATCGGAAGAGGTGTGCACGGGCATTAGGAGACCTGTCATGAGGCTGTCACAGCAGCCTGATGGGCCCCGTTGGTGATATGAGAGTGGCGGCAGTGGGAATAGAGAGAACTGTACAAACTCCAGACATGTTTGGAAAGCCAGAATGTATAGAATGAATGGGTACGGGGTGGCCCCAAATAACAGGGCAATAATAATGTCATTTACTGAGAGAAGGATCACTAGCACTGAAAGCTTTTGGAAAAGGTAAGTTTAATTTTGACATGTTGAGCAGGAGGTATCTTTAAAGACATCTGAGTGGAAACGTCAGGTAGGCAGTTGGAAGTCTCTGAATTGGGAGTAGTTAGCATGACGGGACCCATGCCAGCATTCAGGTAGAGGAGGTGGTTCAGGTGGAGGAGGAGCAACTGGCAGGAAGACAAGAAAGTGGTCAGAAGTGGATGGCATGCCATCGTGGAAGGCAGGGGCCAAGGGTTTGAAGAAATGATCATGTGTATTGAGAGCTGCTGGAAGGTCAGGTAAGGTGAGGGCTGACAGTTATCCTTTGCATTTAGTGAGCATGTGACTGATTATGTAGGTTGAGGACTGAATATAGATGGTGAAGAAGGGGAGCAACTTGGGGTAGACACTGTTTTGAGAAGAGCTGTGAAGGAGAAGAGAGAGTGTGAAAGCTGGAGGAGGATGTGAGGTGGAGGAAGGGTTTGCGATGGGAGAGTCTTTAGCTGATGGGAGGAGGAGGTATAGAGCCATGATTCAACTTTCACTGCACCTCAGAATCACCCCACCCCTCCCAGCGATCCAGCTGGTCTGGGATGGACTTTCCAGGGCTTCCCCGATGATTCTAAGGTGCAGCCAAGGTTGAGAACCAATGGTATAGAGCAGTGGTTCTCAGCTGTGATTCCCACGCCAGCAGCTTTCATGTCGCCTGGGAATGTGTCTGAAGTGCAGTCCTCAGGCATCGCCAGCTGATCCTAGTGCACACTGATGCTTGCACGCTGCCGCTGTAAAGAACGGTCCATATACCCAGAAGTCAGAACCACGTAGAACCACCTGGGAAGTCTCTATTTGAACTTCCTGAGTGTCTTTCAGCCTGACTTTTCCAGGCCTTGTGTATTTTTTTTTTTATTTATTATTTTTTTGGAGATGGAGTCTCGCTCTGTCGCCCAGACTGGAGTGCAGTGGCCAGATCTCAGCTCATTGCAAGCTCTGCCTCCCGGGTTTACACCATTCTGCCTCAGCCTCCCGAGTAGCTGGTACTACAGGTGCCCGCCACCTCGCCCGGCTAATTTTTTTGGTATCTTTTAATAGAGACGGGGTTTCACCGTGTTAGCCAGGATGGTCTTGATATCCTGACCTCGTGATCCGCCCGTCTCAGCTTCCCAAAGTGCTGGGATTACAGGCTTGAGCCACCGCGCCTGGCCGGCCTTGTGTATTTTAAACTGTATTTAAACTGTGTTTAAAACTGTATTTTAAATTGTACTCAATGCTCAAAAAGAGTTCATACCACCACATTCCAGCTCAGTTAAAATTGAATTTGGATAGTTGAGGAAAATGATGTTGCCCAGAGCCACGTGATCCAGGTCCTCACTCCAAACTCAATTCAAAAGGATGTTCTGGAAAGCTGGTAGGGAGCTAAGGTGGGATCTAACTTGTCTAACATCACTGCCTCCAAAACACTAAAACTATATTAATAGCAAGGAGGTTTTAGAAGTTATCAGTTACTCCAGGATATGCCCAGGAAAGGAAACAAGATCAGCCAAATACTAGAAGCTGGAAAACAGATGGAAGAATGGGAACTGGCACAGCCAGAGAAAGCCAGGATCTGAGCGGCACTGGGGGAGGCTGTGGCTCTTCAGGTTTGTGAGGCAGAGAGAGTCCTGAGACCCAGGAATTGGTGTCCCCAGAACTGAAGGCGAAGGGGAGATAGGGCTGAAATAAATTTGATTGGGTAGAAAGGCATAGAAGCAGTGAGACCCCCCGCTCTCCTGTCTTCCACCCAGAGGCCTCACCTTCCTCAGCAGAGGTCTGGGAGTTCATTGCCTGGAGAGGGGAACGGAAATCTCTGGAGGAGGGGCTGCCAGGCCTGGTAGGGTTGTGGCTCCCACCCTATAAGTGACTGTGCATGCTACATGCTGAGGGTAGAAAAACAGAAGTGAGGGGTGAAGGACCTGACAGAACATGGGTCCTCAGGTATACACAGAGCTGAGCACAGGTGCCAGGAGAATAGGCACCTGCGGCCCGGTGGAAGGGGGTCATTGAACCAGTGGGGATAGACCCACGTGGGGATAGAGCCATTTTGGTTCCGGGGTGTGTTGCTGAGAGTGGGTGGCCCCAGTGGAGGGGAGCTCTTTGGAGATGTGGATGGGGGCCCAGGAATTAAGATAGCACAGTGTTGATGGACCACCCACCTGGCTCTGCAGATCACCCCAACAACTGCAGGGGTTGTGAAGAGGAAGATTGAGGCAGGTACCAAAGTAAGGAGGCTCCCTGGTGGGCGGTGCTGGCGATGCCACGAGGGGCTTTGATTTTGAGTGGTCCTAGCCACAGCAGCGTTAGGCCCTGTCGCGCCTGGAAGGAAGGCGGATGTTTGGGCTGACAGGTCAGCTCCAGCCCGACAGGGTGTTGGCACATGGGCAGGTGTTGTTTTCTCCTTTAGTCACCAGGAGTTGGCAGGTGCAGCAGGCAGCTGTCAGCAAGGAAGAGCCTGTGCTTCAGCTTGTGCCATGCCGCAAGGAGCGAGGCAAGCCCAGTGGGTCTAAACGCAGTGGTCTGAGGTAGAGTGGGTGGGCTTCTACCTCCTTCTCAGAGCTGATGTAACTAGTGCTTATGCGTTAACTCGTGTGACCTGCCCACCTGTACTCTTTTTTTTTTTTTTTTTTTTTTGTAACGGAGTCTCGCTCTGTCGCCCAGGCTGGGGTGCAGTGGTGCGATCTCGGCTCACTGCAAGCTCCACCTCCCGGGTTCACGCCATTCTCCTGCCTCAGCCTCCTCCCAAGTAGCTGAGACCACAGGCGCCCGCCGCTACGCCCAGCTAAATTTTTTTTGTATTTTTTAGTAGAAACGGGGTTTCACTGTGTTAGTCTCGATCTCCTGACCTCGTGATCTGCCTGCCTCAGCCTCCCAAAGTGCTGGGATTACAGGCGTGAGCCACTGTGCCCGGCCCCTAACCACATATTTGTTATTTACCTTTTAAAACATTTATGAAAAATTTAAACATTAAGATGTTTAGCATTTCTGTTCACTGGTTTTAAAATGTCATTTTTAGATGCAGGATGACCTCATTGCCAAGCACTATAGGAATCGGAAGCTTCCGTTTGAGGCTAAAGGTAGTTGTAGGTGAATCCACAGTGTGCGGATCTGGGTGAGACCTGTGCTCAGCATGCTGCACTGTGTCTGGGAATGGTCTTCATCGGGAGGCTCTGGTGGCAGGCCTTGAGTAGCGCAACCCTCTAGGGTCTAAGGTGCTGGGAAATCCCGAAGAGGTGATGAGGGCCTCCTTGGGGCTTTAACAAGACAGGCCTCACAGATTGCTCTTTTTTCCTCCCCTCTCTCTCACTTAAGGAGAGATATTTGCCAGGCTCTTTCCAGGGACAAAAGTTGAAATACTGCAGAATTTTGTCCCTTGTGTTAGTTTCCTGTCCTAAAACCGTGTCTTTGGAAAAAGTTTGATGAGTGCATCTCCAGCTTCAGGGTGGCGGGTCTTCTGCCACTGGTTTTCACTGTGGTTCCTCTTTTTCATTCCAGCTCTATTACCAGGTTTTAAACTTCGCCATGATTGTGTCTTCTGCACTCATGATATGGAAAGGCTTGATCGTGCTCACCGGCAGCGAGAGCCCCATCGTGGTGGTGCTGAGGTAGGTCCCCCAGGCTGGCCTCCAGCCTCCAGCCTCCATCACAAGGCTGCCCTGGGTCTGAGGAGCGGAGCAGCCTTACGTGAAAACCTGTATGACAGCTGAAATTCAAGATTTTAATTGGATAAATTATTAGTCTTTATTGATATCTATTTTGAGAATGTTTCTTTTTTTCTGGCTTTTGAAAAATCTTATCTTTCTTAGTAGACATTTTAGAGCTTTAACCATGTTGGTGCTTGTGCACCTAATCCATGTCAAATGACAATTTAATAATATGGTATTCATGCATTATTTCTATACAAATTGATTTTTAAACATAACTAAAAATGTTACTTCATTTTCTTTGTACCAAACAGGCAGGGCATCCGTATCCCCAGTGCGTAGCATTGTGTCTAGTATTTTTTTCAAGCTTCTTCAGTACTACTGGTGTATTGATGGCTACTATCTTCTTGAGACTATGATGCTTATAAAAGTACAGCATGTTTATTTTAGAAAAGTTACCACTAGAGTTAACTTCACACAGCCATAAAGCCATCCAAGGGGAAAAACTTAACATCAGTTTGAAATCAAATGGCTGTGTTTGGGAGCTGGTAGGTGCTTCAAGATGCCGTCTGTCTGGTGTGTCTTAGGTCATCAGATCTGTTGTTTTCAAGGTGGCATGGTGGGCTGTGGCAGTAACTTGGGCAGAGTCACAGCTTACCAGTGCAGGAGCCGAGGCCAGAACATAGGGCTCTTAGCTCCCATACCAGTGCCCTTTCCCTCCACCGGGCCTTGCCACCACCTTGTGGGGTCATAGCCATGATCCACGCCCCACCAGGCCGCCCTCATGTGGTTGGCCAAGGGGCCCACTTCTAGAGATGGAGTTTCCGTGAATTTAGAAGAGGCCAGCCTAGCTCACAGCAGAGCTGTGGGACCTCCGACCCACTCGTGTTCACACTGTGCTTTAGGGAGGCCCCTGGCGTTGGGGTGGGTGGATTAGGAGTGGGGAGAAGGGAGGTACACTCATGGATTCAGGAAACCTTAGCCTTGCTTCACGTGTAACAGTTCCATGCTTGTGTGTTTTATGTGGTTACACTTCCTGGTAAGATTTCATTTGAAGGAAGGATTTTAAGGCTTTTTTTTTTTTTTTTTTTTTTTTTAAAGAAGAAGGAAGTTAAAACCTCAAATTTAGATGGACTCTCTCCTTTAACAGGAGAGATGGACTCTCTCCTTTAACAGACAAGGAACCTGAGGCCCAATGAGGCCAGGCCTCAAGCATCTCCCAGTAACTTTTGGCAGAGCCAACACTAGATCTGAGATTTCCTGGCCCTCCTCAGATGTCACAGACACACTTCCACACAGGAGCTAGTGTGAAATTGCTGCACTTAGGGACTTTTTTTTTTTTTTTTTAAAGCATCCTTTGTAATGTTAAAGCAATTTGGTTTGTCAGCATAAACCAATGACATCCCTAAGGGATGTGTAGTTTTTGGGGGAATCTGGCCCATGAGGAAAGCAAGCAGACATTGATATTAGTGAAACATTGAAGAGAACTGCTGTCCTGATAGGACATGATAGTGACCCTTGATGTCCAACTTCAGGACACCCATGGCCTCTGTCGTCTGTGCAGGGATCTTTTCCTAGCTGCAGTTCTCTTACACTGTTACTTTTCTATCAACATCTTCCCACTGTATCTTCAGGAATTTTGTCGAAGGAGTAAAGATGAAGCCACAGATGAAGAAATTATCTTAAGCATTTTAGCTTTTTTTTTTTTTTTTAACCCTGAAACAACGATGTTTTATTTTCAGAAGAAGACAAAATAGAATTTCATATTGGGGGACAGAACAAACTCAAATTTGTTGACTGTGATGTTTTCTTTTAAGTCAGTTGTATTTCTAGCCGTTTTCCCCTGTCATTCAGATTGGCTGACTTTGAATGCTTCATCCATGACCATACTTAGTGGCACTGGTTTGACAGGCTGCATTTCTCCTTGCCACCTTCTGCACCTGCTGAGATGTTCGAGGTGGGCCAGGCTGGAGGGAAGGAGGGCAAGCTTCTCGAACTCTTGTTGGGAGCCATGGTTTTCTTTGTTTCCGCTAGAGCTCCACGGAGCTTCAGTGGTTCATTCTCCTCAGGTTCTTCCTGCTCAGCAGCCGTTACTCGTCCTTGGTTGCACAGCCCCCTGTCAAGCTGTATTTCTAGGTCTTATTCTCTCACGTATTAAAGCAAAGAATTAGCACACACATACGTGTGTGTGTGTATATATATATACTATATATATATATTTAAAAAAATGAACTTTTCAAATTTTAGCTTCCAGCATATTGCAATTTACTTTGAATCCACCAAAGATTTTGGCACAGGTTTAAATTGGTATCATGTGGAATTATTTATTGACTTCCACAATAACTCAGTCCATATTTGTTAGAATTGGACTTTTGTAGAATATGGTGGAATTCTCCACCATATTCTCCTGCTGCTGCAGGAGGCGAAGGACTTGGGTTCCCGTTTTGTCCCAGCCTCAGTTTGGCATCAGGGTGGGTTGTGCTCCCCAAGTGCTTTCATGTGTGCCTCATTTTTTTTTTTTTTTTTTTTTTTTTTTTCTGGAGACGGAGTCTCGCTCTGTCGCCCGGGCTGGAGTGCAGTGGCCGGATCTCGGCTCACTGCAAGCTCCGTCTCCCGGGTTCACGCCATTCTCCTGCCTCAGCCTCCCGAGTAGCTGGGACTACAGGCGCCCGCCACCTCGCCCGGCTAGTTTTTTGTATTTTTTAGTAGAGACGGGGTTTCACTGTGTTAGCCAGGATGGTCTCGATCTCCTGACCTCGTGATCCGCCCGTCTCGGCCTCCCAAAGTGCTGGGATTACAGGCTTGAGCCACCGCGCCCGGCCGGTGTGTGCCTCATTTCTTAAGTAAGGATTGCAGTATCCTAAGTGCTGGGGATCTGCTCTAAATGAAAGGATTGCCCTAGATGATTAGCTGTAAGTCTGCAGTTCTGGAGGAAAACGCTACTGTATTTGTAGATGCAGGACTTTTTTGAAAGCTAAAAATTGGTAGCTTTTACTTCAGAGTTGACATTAATCCTGCTTGCTTTTCTACCTGATACGAACTGCAGAGGGTCCTGCCAGTGCTCATGACACGTTAATGTCAGTAGAAGTCATTTCCTTTCGCACATGTTACTACCTTGAGCAGTCAGAAGGAAGCCTCAGTGGCTTGTTTTATAGCTCCTGAGACCTACTTGACTATTGAGTTTCACCTCTGACATGTTTATTCTGATCGCCTTTTGGACACAGGGTAATGCTGATACTGACTTTGTGCTTCTTTCTAGTGGCAGTATGGAGCCGGCCTTTCACAGAGGAGACCTCCTGTTCCTCACAAATTTCCGGGAAGACCCAATCAGAGCTGGTGAAATAGTTGTTTTTAAAGTTGAAGGACGAGACATTCCAATAGTTCACAGAGTAATCAAAGTTCATGAAAAGTAAAGAGGCTTATTTCTTTTTGATTTTGTTTTGTAAATTTTTGGTAGATTCGTGGCTAATTAGAAACTAGTAAAAGCACAGGATGATGTCGTGAGTTCTGCTATTTTCTCACTGGGTGACTTTGGACCGACTGCGTAACTCTTTCTGTAGGATGAGAGTTGTGGTAGTTAAACCCTCAGTAACTCACAGAGTGATTATGAGAATTGAGTGAACTAATGTTTACTAAAGCAATTCAGAAACTTAAATTGCTGCACAAATGTAAGGTGTGATATATTATGACATGGTAGTTATTTGAAGGAGTTCAAAGAAAATCAAACAGTTTTGATATGAAAATTATTTTCTGAAATGCAAAAAAACTAGCTGTTTTTTCTATGTTTGGCCAAAGTGGCATTTTCAGCAGTAATATTAGTCCTGGATGGATAAAAATTCCTTTTCCAACTCATCTCATGATTTGGTCGTTGCATATTCTGCATTAATTTTCCATTGCCACATCCCCCACTCCCCAAACAGCCTTGCTGTTAATACCAGCCATGACTTACTTATTAAGATCCTTTTCTGGAACCGGAAACATTTGCTTCTTGCTCAAATATATAAAGTTCCCGTGAGAGAGTACTTCACATGATTAGTAAAAGTGTTACATTTCATATATACTTGGTTATTCATTTACCTTTATGCAGCTTAGCATGGATTTTTATCTGTATGAGTCAGAATTAAATTCAGGTATGCCAAGGTATGTTTTTAAATAATGGAGCATTTCTCACTCTGTATGTGTGTGTGAGTTTGAGAGAGAGAAGTAACTCCTTGTACATATCTGGTATTAGATTCCCATTCCATTCACTGCTGCTTTTTTTGAGATGGAGTCTCACTCTGTCGCCTAGGCTGGAGTACAATGGTGTGATCTCCGCTCACTGCAACTTCCGCCTCCCGGGTTCAAGCGACTCTGCTGCCCCAGCCCCCTGAGTACCTGGGACTACAAGCATGCACCATCATGCCTGGCTAATTTTTTTTTTTTTTTTTGAGACAGAGCCTCGTTCTTGTCTCCTCGGCTGGAGTGCAATGGCGTGATCTCAGCTCACTGCAGCCTCTGCCTCCTGGGTTCAGGCAGTTCTCCCTTAGCCTCTCAAGTAGCTGGAATTACAGGCACGTGCCACCACACCTGACTAATTTTTGTATTTTTAGTAGAGATGGGTTTTCGCCATGTTGGCCAGGCTGGTCTCAAACTCCTGACCTCAGGTGATCCACCCGTCTCAGCCTCCCACATTGCTGGGATTATAGGCGTGAGTAACCGCGCCTGGCCCATTTACTGCTTCTTCACAAGTGTACCCCACAGATATGGATACTTATTCACTTCACATTACTCTACACATGAGAACAATCCAGTTTCATCCTGTGCTGATACACTGGTCCTGTGCTAACGGTTACTTGATGCCTACCTGTTAGATTCCTGAGGAAGAAGCATCCTCAATCATGATGTGACAGTACTTGCACTGACTTACAATTAATTTCTAAAGATGATCCATTGTTCCAAGTTGAGGAAATGATTATTTGCTCTAATTTGCATGAATTATGAGACACTGTCAGGATTTTTATCCTGATTTCCTTTATAACCGTGTCTGCAAATCAGCTTGCTCTTTTTAATATGGTTTCAAATCTTTGGGGGTTTTTGGCATTTTATCACATTATAATAGTGCATTCTTTTTTCGTCTCTCTTATTGAAAGAAGACCCTCTTTACAGCTCCATAATACTACAATATTATGTTTCTAGAGTCAAGGCTATCTGAGCACCAGTTTAGAATGCTTAAAATGGGTCCCACATGTCTCTTTAACACACTGGTGTTATGCCATTTGTGATTCTTGTTTCCCTGCAAATTCTACTTTATGCTACCGTGGTCAGTGGTGAAGGAAGTAATGCAGTAACAAATTGTGCATTTGGCAAGGAAAAGGAAATCTGAGGACAGCCTAGAGCACAGTTGCATTTAAATTACCTTGTGCTCAAATCTGTGTGATCTAGGATTAAGTTTATATCTAGAGTGAAGAGGAATATCATCCATGTTAACAAATTGGTCTATGAGGCTGGGCATGGTGGCTTATGCCTGTAATCCCAGCACTTTGGGAGGCCGAGGCGGGTGGATCACTTGAGGTCAGGAGTTCTAGATCAGCCTGGCCAACGTGGCAAAACCCCACCTCTACTAAAAGTGCAAAAGTTACCTCGGTGTGGTGGCTCCCACCTGTAATTCCAGCTGCTCAGAGACAGGCAGGAGAATCGCTTGAACCTGGGAGGCAGAGGTTGCAGTGAGCTGAGATCGCACATGGCACTCCAGCCTGGGTGACAGAGCAAGACTCCATCTCAGACGAACAAACACACAAACAAAAAACCGAATTGTTCCATGAGGTCTAAGAATGAAAACAGTTCAAGTCCAGCACAGGTTGTTAAACCACCTTCATGTCCTGACTTCTGACCTGTTCTGACTTGAAGTGAATGAAGTGAGCCTGGAAAAGCTCCTTGTCAGCAGTGTTTTTGTGTATTACGAATCTGGACTTGAAAGAATTGCACAGTGGTGATTCACATGATTTTACCTACTGATGAATGACACGAATACACTTGTTTACAGGTTAAAAAAATATTAGGTCCTAGTATATTCGTCATTCCCAGAAGCCATGTGGTGAGATGGAATTCTTCATTGTGTGCTGTGCTGGAAGCAAATTGTTGCCCTTGTGCTTGGTCATGCTTTTTGTTGTCACGGTTACTTGAATGTTTTGGAATTGAAGTCTACAAAATGGTCATTAGATTTGTGCTTCAGTTGAATGGTTGTCTTAAGCAGTCATCTTAGATTTAAAAAAGGTCAGGTTATCTTTGACTGTTTTTCTAAATGCTCCTGTCTGACAGTAAACTCTTGGGTAAACTAATATTTTTGTAAATGACGCTGTGCTGAAAATAATTTTTGAGAGGACATTATTTTGCTTTCCAGAGATAACGGAGACATCAAATTTCTGACTAAAGGAGATAATAATGAAGTTGACGATAGAGGCTTGTACAAAGAAGGCCAGAACTGGCTGGAAAAGAAGGACGTGGTGGGAAGAGCACGAGGGTGAGAATTCACCTTTAAGTTATATAGAAGGCTATGGAAAACACTTAGAAATGAAGAAATTAAATCGATAGGCTGAATCGTTAATTACAAATCAGGAGAGTTCTAAGCAGTTCTAGTTTATCCTGTGAAGACAAATACAACTTATAAATTCCTAAAGACCTAAAATCTAAAACGGAGCCCAGTTACCCGTATGATGGGTTCAAATCTATTTAAAAATAAATCCAGCCAGGCGCAGTGGCTCACACCTGTAATCCCAGCACCTTTGGGAGGCCAAGGCAGGAGGATCACTTGAGCCCAGGAGTTCAAGACCAGCCTGGGTAACATAGGGATACCCCATCTCTATTAATAAAAATTATTAAAAAATTGTTCTTAAAAAATGAATAAAAATAAATCCTGAGAGATTAGTTATTTGTGGATTTTAAATAACCATTACAAGAAAGTCTCCCAGAGATAACCACTGTTTAACATTTCAGGGAATGCTGTAGATACTCTCTGGGCTGGTACAGATGTGTGTTATACATATATATAATTTTACTTAGAATTTGATTGTTTTTCACCCAGCAGGAAGTTGGAAATAGCTTTTCGTGTCAAATCTACATCTATATCTTTTTAAGTGGCTACAAGCTGTTTTATTGCGAATACAAATTTATTTAACCAATCCCCTTTTGGTGGACACTTAGATCATTTCGTATTTTTCGTAACTAGAAACATTTCTGTGATACATCTTTTAGTATTCATCTTTGTATAGTTGTCCAGCAATGAGTTCTGCTTCTGATTGACATAACAGAGAATGTGTCCTCATTAAAAACCAAAAAAGGGAATTCTTCCCCTCTCGGCAACCCGTTTTATGTTGAACAGATGTAGAAATGTTTTTTTCTTATCTTACCTAAATCTCACTAGCTTTTTAAGGCTGGAGAGACTGGCTACCATTTTGTAAGATTCAGCGTTATCAGTCAGATTGTGGCTTACGGCTTCTTCCTACTCCTTTAACCATTTTTCTTTGTTGCATTTTCACTTGAATATCTCCGGGGGGACCAGGAGGGCTTCCAGTTAGTCCATCCTGTCTTTCTAGACACTCTGGTGAAAGACTTTGGATAAGAGAGAGGATGGAGCTACTGATGTATAAAAGACTGGAAGGTACTATGGGTGTGTTAGCTTGTCTCCCACGAGCAGAGGTGATTGAGACCTGGGTCCATCTGATTACATATTGCTGTTAATTTTGTCAGCGTAATCATTGGCTGGTTTATGCACTGAACCTCCTCTCTCCGGGCTCATAATCATATATGAGTATAAGTTATGCTATTCACATTTGTATTTGCTACCCAATACATTTATTTATTATATCTGACAAGCACTGGGAAATCAAAATAATTATTTGCATTACAAACTCATTACTCATGTGCTTTGAAAGCTTTATCTAACAGCAGTTTTTATATAGGCTATCTGAATCTTCTCTTCTAAATAAAAACTAGATTTGTGAAAGTTGCCTATTCTTTTTGTATAAGCGGCTTAACTATTTTAATTGTAGCAAGTGAAGACAACCAGCATCACTATCTCAACTCAAGTGCCTACTTAGAAAACTTGTCCTGGCTGCCAGTGCTGATGCTCCTTACTAATAAAGCTGTTTGAGACAGGGCTGAATACATCCTTACAGCCCCGGTCAGTGGCATTCCCACGTACGATTCATTTCCTAAGACTGATTTATAGTATTTTCATATGTTGCCATCATCATGTTATAAACAATTTTTATATCTCTTGCTTTTTATCCCACAATTTAGGTTTTTACCATATGTTGGTATGGTCACCATAATAATGAATGACTATCCAAAATTCAAGGTAGGAATTTATGTGTGTCTATATTCGTTTACTTAGTTAAATATTGGAGCTTTTACTTGTGCAACTGTAAAGAGGCAGTCTTCTTAAAACATGTTGCCATTAATAGGCCTGCAGAATATCTATAGTTAACCACAAATTAATGTAGTCATTTAAAGTAGCAACATTTAAATTAATTATTTAAAATAGCTACTTTCCCCCTGTGTGTTCATGTTCTAAAATGGCATTTATCTAATTGCTGCTTTTTATTATGGAAATTTTCACACACACACAAAAGTAGTCCCATAAACTAGTAATGCTTACCTCTCAACTTCAACAAAAATGGTATCTCTCTCTCTCTCAATATGTATGTGTATATATGTGTGTGTATATATCATATATATGTAAATGTGTGTGTGTGTGTGTGTATATATATATATTTTTTTTTTTTTGGACGGAATCGGGCTCTGTCACCCAGGCTAGAGTGCAGTGGCACAATTTCGGCTCACCGCAACCTCCGCCTCCCAGGTTCAAGTGATTCTCCTTCCTCAGCCTCCCTAGTGGCCGGGATTACAGGTGTGCACCACCACGCCCAGCTCATTTTTGTATTTTTAGTAGAGACAGGGTTTCACCATGTTGGCCAGCCTGGTCTCGAACTCCTGACCTCAGGTGATCTGCCCGCCTTAGCCTCCCAAAGTGCTGGGATTACAGGCATGTATCTAAGTATTTTTTTAAAAAATCACTTGACAAACAATGGGAAACCTGCGTAGGAGTAAGCACTGCATTTGCTGTGTTTGTTCTTTGTCTGATCTTCAGTCCATCAGTATATTTTTAGGTTTTTGATCATAATGTGGCATTGAACAGCTCATTTAGAGAACAAGGCATGGGGGGAAGAGGTAATCTTTTGATTCTGTCCTCAGCCCAGTATTTAACGGACTTCATCTGAATACATTTACAGACCAAGTTTCTTTGTAGACCTCACAGTGATTTTCCATTGTGTTTTCTTTCCAGTATGCTCTTTTGGCTATAATGGGTGCATATGTGTTACTAAAACGTGAATCCTAAAATGAGAAGCAGTTCCTGGGACCAGATTGAAATGAATTCTGTTGAAAAAGAGAAAAACTAATATATTTGAGATGTTCCATTTTCTGTATAAAAGGGAACAGTGTGGAGATGTTTTTGTCTTGTCCAAATAAAAGATTCACCAGTAAAGATGGTTTTCTTTTGTGGAATCTGATTTGAATCTGCTCAATCTCTCTGCCAATTGTGGGAAGCTCTACACTGAGTGTGAGGGTCTGCACCACTTCAATAACAAGGCAGGCTGTTTAGGGCCTGGCCTGCTAGTGGGGCAAGGCATGGTCCACATGTATAGTTGTAATGTCTGAGTTTCAAAAGTAAAATTCTTAATATAATGACATTTCTGGGGGTAAACAAAGAGGCCCTTAAAAGGACATAGTTTCTTATTAAAGTATAATCTGAGAAACTAAGAAAGCCAACATCTTTTAGAAGGAAGGGATGTAATCTGCTTTGTTTTGTGGTATGATATATCTTGAGATAGTTTGTTAAATTATTTGAGAAGTGTTTAATAAATTATTTAAAATGGTGCATACTCTTTTGAAAACCTGCAAAAACTCCAGAAGGGTAAAAGTTGAAAATTGCAAAAACTACAAAAGGTCTCTTTCCTCAGACTTCCCTTTCCGCTTACCAGGGATATCCACCACTAAATTAGACATTTGCACGCTATATAGTCCTGCAGAGAAAGTAGACCCTCTTGCAAGTATTTATCAAGCGCTTTTACCCAGCCACCGTCTGATGTGCTGGAGGTACAAAGTCCCTGCCCTGACGGAGCCCACACTGGAGCAGGAGGAACAGATAACACATGAGCCTATGATTTCAGGTACTGGTCATTGCTATGAAGAAAGATAAAGCATGTTAAGCAGATAGAGGGTGACAGACGACACTGCTTTTCAGATGGAAGTCAGAGGAGACCTCTCTAAGGAGGTGACATTAAGCAGAGTTGAAAGAAATGAGAGGGAGTGGAGCACATATATCCCGGGAAGTGCATTGTAGCCAAGTGCAGAAAAGGGAGTGCTGTTGGCGGGCTAGAGGGTTCTCATACTTTAAGGAGTACACAGCCACCTGTCTTGTTCACGGCTGATGCGGACTCAGGAGGTTTGGGGTGAGCCTGACGTTACGCACTTCTAACACGCTCCCAGGGGATGCTCATGCTGCTGGTGCCCACTTCGCATAGTGAAATATTAGAAGAATCAAAAGGAGGCCAGTGATGTTTTAAAATGCACTCTTCAGTTTTACTAAAATGTTCTCTTTTCACCAAACACAATGATGTTGACATCCTTTCAATCAGGACTTACAAATCTACCTCATTCTTTTACATTTGTTCAATTCTGATCTAAGAATTTAGAAGCCCTAAAAGTCACTTAACCACTTATGTGGCCTCAGGCGAGTTACCTTCCCTTAGCCTCAGATGGAGAATAAGAACTGCACTTACCGAACGGGGCTGTTGTGAGCAATAAGCCGCGTGGTCCTTGACACGTCCACAGTATCCGCTCGATAGACGTTCCCTATTGTTGCTCATTTTTTCCCTTTCAGTGTAAACCTGTGTCACACCTGTATGGTTACTTTTCCTGAGTGAGCACCTGGCTTGGTAAGGACCAGCGGGAGTGATCTGCTGGGGACAGCTTGCCCTTTAATCCTTTCTCTCTGCTAATATAGGCTATTGCAACGATAATGGACCTCGAACTGTTGAAATCGGCAAAGTCAAAGAAAAGAAGATTTACAGAATACTTTCTAAAAACGTTATTCCCTTGGGTCCTGTAATAAATTGTTTTCTTAAGAAAAAATGGATTTTTTTCCCTTACCTAAAACTGGTATTTTAAAATGTTGGGTCAAAATCGTATTATTTTATCATCTTCTTAAGAGGGCTTCTGTAAATTTTTAAAAAACTCTTATCATGGCTAAGCTTTTTGGTAATTCTTTGAACATGGCTAACATTCTGAAGTGAACTTTACAAAGACACCTAAGAACCCTGACAGGGCTCAGCCAGTGCCATTGAATTGTGGATTTTAGTGACAGAGGTGTCTTTTGACCTCCCTGATGCTGTTGGTCCTTATAAAATGGGAGCGATGGCAATTAATGTTGGATTGAAGTTCTTTTATCTGGGGGTCTCAGTGGTAACCTCAGTGTCTGGAACATATCAACACGAACCAAGGATGTATCTGAGCAGACAAAATCAGCACTAGAACATCCAAGCTGCTTGCAGTTGATTCATCAGGTAGAACCTCTTATTGGGAGCTTTTCAATGTTCATGTGACACATTTCTCACATGGTTACACAACTGCTTTTCCACTTTGCAACAGCTTAGAAGCATCAGAGTAGAGGGTTTCTGGTAGGCAATGGCCAGACAGGTAATACCCACTGAGAAGGAAGAATATAAACTATAAAAAAACAGATGCAAGGATTTCAGGAAGCAGCCCGGGGTATCCACAAAGGCGACACTGTGCTATAAGAAGACACTTAGGAAGAAGTTAAATGGCATTTGCCATACTGCCTTTGAGATCAATTTAGGTTTTCATCCAGATTGGAAAGTTTCTACTACGGGGTAGGGTGAGCTTCAGTTTTTTCAAGAGGTGAGTGGTGGAACCTGTGGTTGATTTCCTAAGCCACAGGCCTGAGTCCTGCTCTTCCACCCCTTTCCCCCTTGACAATATGTTAACATTATGCAAATCCTAGAAAAACAGCTCCTGCAGACATGCACAAACCAACAACCAGATTGTGGGCACTAAATCGCTCTTCTATTGAGATTCTGGACCTGCCACTGTCCCAGCAAGTCTGGGCAAATGAAACATTGTTGGGAAGAGAAGGAAGCCTAACCTTTCTAAGTTAGCAACGTAGGAGAATCTCTAATTTAGAGGAAGCAAACCTGGGCATCTGGTCTTTAAAAAAACCTCCCTAGGTGACTAATGTGTGGTCAGTATTGAGAACCACCGAGAAACAGACGTCTGCACACATTAGTTGAGAATAAATGTGATTAGGATGCTTGACTGTTCATATCTTCCTTCTCGGCTTATGAAGTTATTTTCAGATTGCATAAGAATAAACCAGAAACACACTGCATCTATGTGTCATCCTCTTGCCACCATTTCCCCCACTAAGATGATGCTAACCTCTCTGAATGGTCACTTGATTTCCAGGTGAGCCCTCATCTTACAAAGTACCCTTTGGCCCAGGGCACTGGGCGATCAACTTAGTCTCATCCTGAGCTTCTGGGCGGAGATCCATCCTTTACCACTTGTGTTCATCAAGTAATCTTTATTTCTTTTTGAGTCAGAGTCTTGCTCTGTCGCCCAGGCTGGAGTGCAGTGGTGCGATCTCGGCTCACTGCAGGCTCTGCCTCCCGGGTTCACGCCATTCTCCTGCCCCAGCCTCCTGAGTAGCTGGGACTACAGGCGCCCGCCACCATGCCTGGCTAATTTTTTATATTTTTAGTAGAGACGGGGTTTCACCGTGTTAGCCAGGATGGTCTCAATCTGCTGACCTCGTGATCTGCCCGCCTTGGCCTCCCAAAGGGCTGGGATTACAGGGGTGAGCCACTGCACCTGGCCAGGTTCTCTTCATTTCAAATGAGGAGTATGGGGTGGGGTAGGATAGAAGGAGGAGTTGGGAGTCACACTGTGATTTAAGCCCTGCCTTAAATCTTTAACAAATTCAGACTCAGTTTCCCTATCTCCAGAATTAGCATCAGGGCAGGTCAAGAGTTTATCGGATGCCGGGATTTAATCAAACAGAGCTTTACTATTTCTTCTTCAAGATCACTGAATTTGAGTACTTAGAATTAATTAAAGCCTCCCAATTCTCTTGAACACTCTTCTCTATTGTCTTTGGCCATAAAATTCTACCTATATTTTCTCTGAATTTTAAGTCTCCCTGCCTAGATTGTTGCAGACATATCCTATGGCAGGGACATTTTTTTCCCAGGGATCTTGCTTTTAGCTGCATGAAGCTTCAGGATGGTGCAGGGGGACAGAAACCTCTTTTACACTGAGTCTTGTTTCTGCGCCAGTTCTGTGCCAGGAGGGGAAAAAACGCTAGCTACACATGTGCTGTGGCCAGGCCTTCTTTTGTAGGATTCCCTCTGGCCTCCCTCTCTTCTACAGTCTCATCAACCAAACACTCTCTGTCATCTGCCTCTTCTCAGGGTTAGTGATTTCCCTACTAGTGTTTAGCTTCTGCCATACTGCAGGATATTTTCTTTAATAGGCCTTATTTTTGAGAGCAGTTTTAGGTTCATAGCAAAATTGAATGGAAAGTATAGAGGTTTCCCATATACCTCCTACCCCTACACAGGCACAGCCTCTACTACTACTTACCACCCCACCAGAGTGATTCATTTGTTACAATCAATTAACCTACACTGATGCATCATTATCACCCAAAGTCCATAGTTAACACTGAGATCTACTCTTGGTGCTGTACATTCTATGGATTGGGACAAATGTGTAATGACATCTATCCTCCATCATAGCACCATACAGAATAGTGTCATGGCCATAAAAAAATTCCCTGTGCTTCACCTATTCAGCCCTCCCTACCTTCAACCACTGATTATTTTACTGTCTCTAGAGTTTTCCCTTTTCCAGTATGTCATATAGTTGGAATCATGGCATGCAGCCTTTTCAGGTAGGCTTTTTTTTTTTTTTTTTTTTTCCCACTTAGTAATGTACATTTAAGTTTTCTCTATGTATTTTTTATTTATTTATTTATTTTTTTTTTTTTGAGGCAGAGTCTTGCTCTGTTAGCCAGGCTAGAGTGCCCTGGCGCAACCTCAGTGGTGCAGGTTTTTGTGTGGACATCAGTTTGCAGACTCACTTGGGTAGATACCAAGAAACAATCCACGATTGGTGGATCATACGGTGACTGCGTTTAGTTTTGTAAGAAACGGCCACACTGTCTTCCCAAGCAGGTGTACCATTTTGCATTCCCACCAGCGATTAATCAGCTTCTGTTGCTCTACTTCCTCTTCATAATTTGGTGTTCTCAGTGTTTTGGATTTTGGTCATTCTAATAGGTATGTCATTGTTTTAATTTGCAATTCCCTAATGACATATGATGTTGAACATCTTTTCATATTTATTTGCCATCTGTATACCTTCTTCTTTGGTGAGGTATTTGTTCAGGTCTTTTGCCCTCCCCCCACCTTTTTTTTTTTTTGAGACAAAGTCTCACTCAGGCTGGAGTGCAGTGGTATTATCTCGGCTCACTGAAACCTCCGCCTCCTGGGTTCAAGCCATTCTCCTGCCTCAGCCTCCCAAGTAGCTGGGATTACAGGCGCCCTCTACCATGCCCAGCTAATTTTTGTGTTTTTAGTAGAGAAAGGGTTTCACCATGTTGGCCAGGCTGGCCTCAAACCCCTGACCTCAAGTGATCTGCCTGCCTCGGCCTCCCAAAGTGCTGGGATAATAGGCATGAGCCACCATGCCTGGCCCCATTTTTAAATTGGGTTATTTTCTTACTGTTGCGTTTTAAGAGTTCCTTGTATATTTAGAATAATAGTCCTTTTTTCAGATGTGTCTTTTGCCATGTATATTCTCCAGTGTGTTGCTAGTCTCATTCCCTTAACATTGTCTTTCACAGAGCAGAGGTCTTTAATTTTAATGGAGTCCTGCTTACCGGTTATCTCCTTAGTGGATCATACCTTTAGGGCTATATCTAAAAAGTCATCACCATGTCCAAGGTTATCTGGATTTTCTCCTATGTTATCTTCTAGGAGTTTATAGTTTTGTGTTTTACATTTAGGACTGCGATCTATTTTGAGTTAATTTCTATAGGTGTAAGATCTGTGTCTAGATTAAGTGTTTTTGCATGTGAATGTCTAGTTCTTCCAACACCATTTGTTAAAAACACTATCTTTTCTCCACTCTATTGCTTTTGCTCCTTTGTCAAAGATCAGTTGGTTATATTTATGTGGATTTCTGGGCTGTCTATTCTGTTCTGTTGATCAATTTGTCCATTCTTTTACCAGTACTACCTCGTCTTGATTACTGTAGCTTTATAGTAAGTCCTGAAGTCGGGTAGTGTCAGTCTTCCAGCTTGGATTTTTTTCCTTAAATATTGTATTGGCTATTCTAGGTCTTTTGCCTCTCTCTATAAACTTTAGAATTCGTTTGTCTATACCCACATCGTAGCATTTTTATTAAGTGTTTATGTCTGGAGAAAACATGCAACCTTCCATTGCCATATTCCTTTGTAAGTCTCATTTCTCAACCCCATCTATGAGGTAGAATTCCTCTCTTTTTAAAAATCTCAATTTAATTTTTATCTACTTGCCTTGATTTGTGCAATGGTATAGAAACGCCTGAGTTTCTTCTTCTCCCTGAGAATTATTGGGAGCTTCCTCTGTTATTTTTCTGTTTCACTGGACATGGCTGATATCCTTTCCAGCATCTGGTTAATTTCTTGCGTCTGGGTATACATTCCCCCTCCCTCTTGGTTATCAGTTTCAAGCTCTCTTGATTCGATCAGTGGATTTAAAGGCAGATGGATTGATTTTGACTTCTCACTAAAGAAGGAACACAGCCTAACAGAATCAGCCTGCCATTTAGATAGAGCTCCTCCTACCTGGTAACACAAGGAATAGTCAACTGGAGCTTGATAGTGGATTAAAGACCCAAGGGGAGTCCTGTGATTCATTCTCAAATTTCACAAATCATCCTTCAGATGGTACATTTTAGTTTCTCATACCTCATGGTCCCACTTCATACATGGTTCATAGGCCAGATGCCTTTTCAATTAACATGGGAAACAAACATGAAAAAGAGCACTGAAATACCATTTTTTCTATTTTTATCCCTAAAATGTTATGTTTTCTACTCTGATTTTTTTTTGAGACAGAGTCTCGCTCCGTCGCCCAGGCTGGAGTGCAGTGGTACGATCTCGGCTCACTGCAAGCTCTGCCTCCCAGGTTCACACCATTCTCCTGCCTCAGCCTCCCAAGTAGCTGGGACTGCAGGCGCCTGCTACCGTGCCTGGCTAATTTTTTGTATTTTTAGTAGAGACAGGGTTTCACCGTGGTCTTGATCTCCTGACCTCGTGATCTGCCAGTATCAGCCTCCCAAAGTGCTGGGATTACAGGTGTGAGCCACCGCGCCCGGTCTCTACTCTGATTTTTAATGGCTAAGTGAATAAAAAAAGGGTTTTAAATATTTTTAAAACTGAACAATGGTCCATACAAAAGCTTCCTGACACATGTGTAGAAAGTCACAGTTTACAAAGGGCTGGCTTTTTATTTGCTCCCTGGCCATCAGGAGCAAGGCAGGCTGCTGCACTCAAAGGCATTGAAAGGAATGTCGACTATAAGAAACTAAGTGGAAAAACACTTCCCATGGAAAATGCCCTCCTCTGTGTTTTTAAATTTTCTTTTCTTTTCCTGTTTGAGATGGAGTCTCCTGTTGCCCGGCCTGGAGTGCAGTGGCGCAATCTCAGCTCCCTGCAACCTCTGCCTCTCAGGTTCAAGCAATTCCTGCCTCACCTCTCAAGGAGCTGAGACTACAGGCACCCACCACCACAACTGGCTAATTTTTATATTTTTAGTAGAGAAGGGGTTTTTGCCATGTTGGCCAGGATGGTCTCAAACTTCTGACCTCAGGTCATCACCCGCCTCAGCCTCCCAAAGTGCTGGGATTACAGGTGTGAGCCACCACGCCAGCTTTAAATTTTCTTTTCTTTTCTTTTTTTGAGCCAAGTTTTACTCTGTTGCCCAGGCTGAGTGCAGTGGCATGATCTTGGCTCACTGCAACCTCCACCTCCCGGGTTCAAGCCATTCTTGTGCTTCAGCCTCCTGAGTAGCTGAGACTACAGGCATGCACCACTATATCTGGCTACTTTTTGTATTTTTAGTAGAGATGGGGTTTCGCCATGTTGGCCAGGCTGGTCTCGATCTCCTGAACTCAGGTGATCTGCCTGCCTTGGCCTCCCAAAGTGTTGGGATTACAGATGTGAGCCACTGCACCTGGCCTAAATTTTGTTTTCAAAGAACCTCTTCAGTCTGTTGCTTCCAAGATGACCTCTCTGACCACATGCTTCTCATGAGAAGAGAAGAAGCTTCTCTTACACATTTCTAGACTTTCTCCAGACTGAGTAAGATCCTCAAGGTGGAAAATTGAGATGAGAGGATCCTTATAAAGTCCAAAGAAGTGATGGAACTTCTAGGGAGTTGTGGATGCCTGACATTTAATATGTAATGCCTTCTCACTTTCCAAATGCATTCTGGTACGGGAATCTGTTAGGTTCAGTTAGCAGAAACACCCAGAACACTTCTCAAGGTATTAGACTAGCGAATGACCTGGGGTGATCCACAATAATTTCCTGTTTCTCAGAAGCAAAGAAGACAGAACTTTGGGGAACGCCAACATTGAAAGGGTGAGTGGAGAAGTCCACAAAAGAGCATGATGAGAAGTGGCTGAACTGCAGGAGGAATCCAGGACAGAGGGGTGGTAGGGACTCCTCCATCAGAGGGGTGATATGGACTCCTCAACATCCTCCATATCACCCAGGGAGGGAGAGATCTATGTATGCAGCCATGAGATCATGGAAAAAATCTGACTTCACCCCACCCAAATCTGACTTCATCCTGGTGACCAGGGTGAGAGCTGGGTTAATGGAGGGGCAGAAGTCAGATTTGGGTGGGGTGAAGAGTGAATGATGTCAGAGGCTGATCAACATTAACATTTTGTTGAGCATTATATGCAAGGCGCTAAAGCCACCAGCCTTGGTTTTGATCCTACACATAGGGCAGCAATTTTCTATTTTATTTTGATAGCCCAGACACCTGATGCATTTATCTTACTAAACAATCATATTCAGCTGGGTGCGGTGGCTCACACCTATAATCCCAGCACTTTGGGAGGCCAAGGCGGGCGGATCACCAAGTCAGGAGATTGAGACCATCCTGGCTAACACAGTATAACCCTATCTCTACTAAATATACAAAAAATTAGCTGGGCGTGGTGGCGGCGCCTGTAGTCCCAGCTACTTGGGAGGCTAAGGCAGGAGAATGGCGTGAACCCAGGAGGTGGAGCTTGCAGTGAGCCGAGATCGCGCCACTGCACTCCAGCCCGGGCAACAGAGCAAGATGGGACTTGATCTGCACTACAGACAAATCAAACCTAATAGACATGTACAGAACATTTTTATCCAACAGCTTCAGAATACACATTTTTCTCCTCAGCACACAGAACTTTCTTGAGGATAGACCATATGTTAAGTCCCAAAACAAGTCTCAAATAATTTTTAAAAAGTAAAATTATATCAAGTATCTTTTCTGACCACAATGGAATAAAAATAGAAATCCATAACTAGAGGAACTTTGAAAACCACACAAATACATGGAAATTAAACATGCTCCTGAATGGTCACTGGTCACGAAATGAAAAAGGAAATTTTAAAATTTCCTGAAACAAATGAAAATGGAAACACCATACCCAAACCTGTGATATAGCAAAAGCAATATAAAGAGGAACATTTACAGCAATAAACACCTATATTAAAAATACAGAAAGACTTCAAATAAATAACCTAACTAGAAAAGCAAGAGGAAACCAAAGGCAAAATTAGTAGAAAAATTTATGACCAGAGCAGAAATTAAAACATTGAGACTAAAGAAAATTACAAAAGATCAATGAAAAAAGGTTTTTTAAAAAAAAATAGGTAAACAAGGTTGCTGTTTGGACTCTTGTGAAGATGGCTTGAACTGCCGCATGGTTCCCGGCCAACCAGGATAGGTTTATTTGTATCTATGCTGCTTATTTAAGTAATAAGACCATCGCAGAGAGAAGGCGAATCCCCGTAAGTGAGGCTGTTGAAAATCCTACAGCTACAGAGATTCAAGATGTGTGTTCAGAAGTTGGACTTAATGTATTTCTTGAGAAAAATAAAATGTACTCTAGAGAACGGAATCATGATGTCCAACACGGAGACAGAGTCCGGGTCCAGCTCAGACAGGAAGATGGGGGCCTCTGCCTTGCACAGTTCCTGTCATGTAAGTCAGTAATGTTGTATGCAGCAGAAATAACACCGAAACTAAAAAGGAGGACACAAAAAACAGGAGTTGGTGACCAAAGTCTTCAACAAGGAGAGGAAAGGAAAAAAAGGAAAGGAAAGAAAAAGAAGTAACCTAGTATCAGCATCGAGTTGGTGGTACTGCTGTCAGAAACATGAATGGAAGCTTTGAATTTGTATCGGAGGAAAACAGAAGCTTGTTTTGTATCATTTAACTGAACTATGAACCCTTGTGAAAGATGGGAACCTCTCATCTTTGTCGTCGAAGTTGACAGTTAAATAAATTTACATCAGAAGTTTGCATCTCGCTTTTATGCAGTGTAAAAGAAGTTCTTAGTCTTTCAATGCAGTTTTTTGGAAGAAAAAATATTTTTAAATGGACAATGGACTGTACAATAAGTTACTTGAAATAAGTTACTTGTTTCAGATAAATTTCAATTCGATTTGAAATAAACATTTTGTCTACCTTTTCAGTTAATGAAATAAAATTTGAAACTGAAAAAAGCAGTAGGCAAACAAAATTGGCAAACCTTTAGCTATACTAAGAAGAAAAGAGAGAAGGCCCAAATAAAATTATAGACAAAAGGAGACATTACAACTGTTACCACAGGAATTCAAAGGATCATCACAGACTATTATGAGCAACTATATGCCAATAAGTTGGAAAAAGTAGAAGAAATGGACAAAAGCTCTCAGCAAACTACATATAGAAAGAATATACCTCAACACAACAAGGACCATATTTGACAAACCCACAGCTAATATAATACCGAACAGGGAAAACTGAAAACCTTCCTTAAGATCTAGAACAAGGAAAGGATGTCCAGTTTCACCACTTTTATTCAACATAGTACTAGAAGTCTTAGCCAGAGCAATTAAATAAGAGAAAGAAATAAAGGACATCCAAATGAGAAAGGCAGATATCAGATTATCCATGTTTCAGATGACATGATATTATATTTAGAAAAACCTAAAGATTCCACCAAAAAACTATTAGAACTGTAAATTTAATAAAATTGCAAGATACAAAATTAACATACAAATCAGTAGCATTTCTATATGCCAACAGTGAACTATCTGTAAACGAAACCAAGAAAGCAATTCCATTTACCATAGCTGCACATAAAATAAAAGAGCCAGACCCATAGATTGTACCTGTAATCCTAGCCACTCAGGAGGCTGAGGCAAAAGGATCACTTGAGCCCAGGAGTTCAAGGTTGCAGCTACTTGTAATCACTCCACTGCACTCCAGCTTGGGTGACAGAGTGAGAACCCCATCTCTAAAAAAAAAAAAATAATAATGATAATAAAATAAAATATCTAGGAATAAACTTAATCAAAGAAGTGAAAGATCTCTACAATGAACACTATAAAACATTGATGAAAGAAACTGAAGTGGACACCAAAATACGGAAAGATTCCATGTTCATGGATTGGAAGAAATAATATTGTTAAAGTATCCATACTACCCAAAGCAATTTATGGACTCAATGCAATCCCTATCAAAATACCAATGACATTCTTAACATAAAGGAAAAAACAATCCTAATATTTATATGGAACTGTAGAAGACTCCAAGTAGTGAAAGGAATCGTGATAAAAAAAAAAGAACAAAGCTGGGGTATCATGTTACCTACATAATACAAAGCTGCACTAACTAAAACAGCAGAGTGCTGGCATAAAGACAGACACGTAGACCCATGGAACAGATTAGAGAACCCAGAAATAAACCTGCATATTTACAGCCAAATAATTTTTGACAAAGGTGCCAGGAACATACATTGGGGAAAGGACACGCTCTTCAATCAGTGGTGCTGGGGAAACTGGATGTCCATATGCAGAGGAATAAAACGAGACCCCATATTTCTCAATATATACAAAAATAAAATAAAAATGGATTAAAAAGTTAAATCTAAGACCTGAAGCTATGAAACTCCTAGGAGAAAACATTGGGGTAATTCTCCAGGACATTGGTCTGGGCAAAGATTTCATGAGTAAAACCTCATAAGCACAGGCAACCAAAGCAGAAATGGACAAATGAGGTCACATCAAGCTAAAAAGGTTCCACACAGCAAAGGAAACAACTAACAAAGTAAAGAGACAACCTACAGAATGGGAGAAAATATTTGCAAGTTGTTCAATTGAAAAGGGAACAATAACCAGAATATATAAGGAACTCAAACAACTCAATCACAAAAAATAATATATATAAATGGGCAAAAGATATGAACAGACATTTCTCAAAAGACAACTTATAAATGGCCAATAGGTATATTTAAAAATGGTCAACATTACTAATCATCAGGGAGATGAAAATCAAAACCACAATGAGGTATCATCTCACCTCAGTTAAAATGGCTTTTAGCCAAAAGACAAAAAGTGTCAGATGCTGGTGAAGATGTGAAGAAAAAGGAATGCTCATACACTGTTGGTGAGAATGTAAATTATTACAGCCATTGTGAAAAACAGTATGGAGGTCCCTCAAAAAACTAAAAGTGTAACTATTAAATGATTTAGCAATTCCACTGCTGAGTATGTAGCCAAAATAAAATAACTCGGTATGTCAAAGAGATATCTGTGCCCCGTGTTTATTGCAGCACTATTCACAACAGCCAAGATATGGAATCAACTTGTGTCTACAATAGATGAATAAAAAAAAAGTACATATACAAAATGGAGTATTACTCAGCCATAAAAAGAATTAAATCCTGTCATTTGCAACAATGTGGATAGAATGGGAGGATATGAGGTTGAGTGAAATAAGCCAGGTACAGAAAGACAAATATTACATACTCTCACTCATGTGTGGGAGCTAAAAAAATTGATCTTGTGGAGGTAAAAAGTAGAATGATGGTCACAAGAGGCTGGGAAATGTAGTGGGGAGTGGGGAGATAAAGAAGGCTTTGTTAATGGGTACAAAATACAGTTATATAGAAGGAATAAGAGCTATGGTTTGGTATTACAATAGGGTGAATATAGTTAATAATAATATTGTATATTTCAAAATAACTAGAGGATTGGAATTGGAATGCTTCTAACAAAAAGAAAAGGTAAATATTCGAGGTGATGGATATCCCAATTACGCTGTCCGTTACACATCATATGCTTATGTTGAAATATCACATGTTCTCCCTAAATATGTACAACTATTATATATCCATAAAATTTTTTTTTAAAACATAAAGAAATGGTCAGATTCAGGATATACTTTGAAGGGTTTTTGGCCCAAGACACTTCAAGGATAATGTCATTTGTCCAGATGGTGAAGATTGTGGGTGGAAGTTAGATATTCAGTTTGGGACACAGTGAAGTCTGTGATGCTATTAAACACTCAAGTTGAGATGTTGAATAGGCAGTTGTATGCATCAATATAGAGTTCAGGGATGAGTTTGAGGCTGGAGATATAAACTTAGCAGTTGTTAGGTTAATGATACTATTTAAAAGTCATAAAACTGGATGAGTTTATCAAAGGAATGAATGTAGATATTTCTTTATGCCTGAAAAAACTTCCTTTAACTAGTTTTGTAGTGCAAACCTGTTTACAGTGAATTCTTTCAGCTTCTGTTTGCTGAGAAAGTCTTCATTTGCTTTGATTTTGAAGAATATTTTTGCTGGATAAAGAAACCTAGGTTGACAGGTATGGTGTTGTTTTTTTTTTTTTTTTTTTTTTCAGTTTTTAAAAAATATTTCCATTACATTATGGCTTAGATAATTTCGAACATAAAGTCTGCTGTTATTCTTATCTTTGTTCCACTGAACACAATGTATCTTTTTTCCTCTGGCTACTTTAAAATTTTTGTTTATTACTAGTATTCATCAGTTTGCTGGTGACAATCTCTGACATGGGTTTATGTATTTCACTGGTGTTTGTTGGGTTTCTTGAACCTGTAGTCAAGTTTGGACCATTTGGGGCCATTATTTTTTCCATTTTTTTCCTGTCTCATTCTCTGTCCTCTCTGGGACTCCAATCACACATATGTCAAACATCCTACAGGTAACGGATGCTTTATTAATTTGTCTTTTTTTCCTGTGCTTCGTTTTGAGTAATTTATATACTATGTTTTCAAGACTACTAATCTTTTCCTCTGCAGTGTGTAATCTACTGGTAATCTCATCCAATGTGTTTTTTAATTCAGTTTTTTTTTTTTAACTTCTGGATATGTTTTTAAACATGTATTTTATTTCTGTCATCATTATGGCAATGTTTTCCTCTACCTTCTTGAATATAAGGAACAGATTCATAAAAGCTCTTTTAATGTCCTTGACATCCATTATGTCTGTCATTTGGGGGCCTGTGATACTGAATTTTTTCTTTTCATTTTCGATTATAATTTTCTGCTGCTTTGCATACCTGGGAATTTTGTATTTGGTACCAGACATTTTGAATTTGTTTCTGGGCACTAGACTTTGTTGTATTCTTTTGAATATATATATTTTTTCTTTTGAGACTTGCTCTTAAGCTCTGTTAGGGTGGTTTTAGTCTATCTTTTGGCCCAGGGCTAATGTAACCCCACTGCTAAGACGATGCCCTTCTGAGGATTCTAAATGATGACCCATGTTTACAAGGTCTTTCCACTCTGGCTGGAGGGAGTACAAGCTATTCCACTCCTGCCTGCACTTCATTGTTTTGTCTGCTCCTTTTAGGTGGTTCTTTCCCTGGTCTTTTTCTCATGTATATGCAGGTTAGTTCTCAGTCAAAACTTTAAGAGGACCCCTCTACAGATTTCCAGAGCTCTCTCTGTGCAGCTTTTTTTTTTTTTTTTTTTTGAGACAGAGTCTCGCTCTGTCGCCCAGGCTGGAGTGCAGTGGCCGGATCTCAGCTCACTGCAAGCTCCGCCTCCCGGGTTTACGCCATTCTCCTGCCTCAGCCTCCCGAGTAGCTGGGACTACAGGCGCCCGCCACCTCGCCCAGCTAAGTTTTTTTTTTTGTATTTTTTAGTAGAGATGGGGTTTCACTGTGTTAGCCAGGATGGTCTCGATCTCCTGACCTCGTGATCCGCCCGTCTCGGCCTCCCAAAGTGCTGGGATTACAGGCTTGAGCCACCGCGCCCGGCCAGCAGCTCTCTTTTCTCTAGTACCCTGTCCCACACATTCTAGCCATCTTGACCTCTCTGAACTATGAGACCTATCTTCTCTAGTCTTCAAGATTATTGGGCTCTCTGTGGGTTTCTCCTCCATATGCTGTGGGCTGGAAACTGCCTCTAGGCAATAAGCTTGTGCAATAACAGGGCGCATCTTACTCCTTTTCTGAGATTACAGTCTTGCACTACCTGTTGTCTAGTGTGTAAAGATATTGTTTCATTATTTTATCCAGTTTTCTAGTTGGCCTAAAGTGAGAGGACAAATCTTGCTCCTATTCACTTTGCTTTGTTCAGAAGTTGAAATTGTTTTTTAAAATCCTAGTTTTATCACCACCTAATACTTTTTAACTTGTTGTATTTTATGTGATTTATCTATCCAGTCTAAGTTGCAAATAACAGAAACTAATTCTCATCCAACCAGAAAAACAATTTTCTGGAAGGGTTTTTAGTAACTCACCAAATTGCCATGGAAGCAAGAGATCCAGTCTCAGAAAATGGAGGAAGAGAGGGAGGTTAAATTTTCATAACCTTATTAAAAAAAAAAAAAAGCTCAGGCTACTAACAGTCCTATGAATACACTGTGTCTACCACTTTAGATCACATGATTCTGGTGCTTTTGTCAGTAACCATGAGCACTGGACAGTGGGAGCAGTCAGAGGCATGGCAGCCACAGTGTCTCTGGAGATGAGATGTGGGTGCCTTGGCCACCTTCTTTCTCTGCTTCTTCAGAGACAAAAAGTCCTGATGGGTTACATTTGATTGACTGAGACTTGGTGACATGCTTGTGCCCTGATGAAAGGAAGGCTGAGAAAATATCTCAGATTTTCAGCTTTTATAGTGGGAGGAAGTCTCTACCTCCCGCTGATACTCATATGGTAGAGTTAGAGGAAGACACAGAAACAGGTTCCAATAATGAGGCACATGGCACATACATACACCCATGACCTGTTCTTCCAGATAATGAGTGTAATAACAACATCATGAGATATTTGTGACTATTTTATGAAGGGTCATGGGTATGCACGAAAGGAGGATAGTGCTTTCCATTCTATTGTCTCATGACCTCTGTGCAGTCTCATTGTACCTGTATACCCAATTTCCTTTTCAGTGGCTTTCTTCCTCTAGCAAGAGAAACTATTATCTGCGAAGGTCAGAGAACATGACTGAGTCTTTCTTCGTGTCCCTGAGGATAGTCCAGAACTTTGTCGATGGGCTTCAAGTTGCTAACCCAGGAAATGGAGGATACATTTGTACTATGCTGAATCTGTCTGGCTTGTTTTTGGTAGAAAAGACAAAGTCCAGAGAACAAGGATGGACTCCAGGAAGTTTGCTTTACTTTGCCGGACATTCTGAGGGACCCGCATCCTTCACTGTGGGGCTCAGAATAACTCCAGGGTAGTAATGCCTACAGGCGCTTTGCACATTGGTCCACGGACCTGGGAACAAACTTGTGAAATAGAGAGGCTCCCAGGGCACAGAGGTCACATCACCTCCCTCTGCTCTCTTCTAGGCTTCCCCACAATTCAGGAACATCAAAGAAATGCCCTCGACTGCCAGACTGGGGGACATCTCAGGCTGTTCTCTCATGCCCTCTGTGACTATAAATGTAGGTCTGGTAGAAGAGCAGTCACTGGGGCCACCTCCTTAGGATGACAGCCCAAGTCCCTTCTCTCATGACCAGCATCCTCTGTAGTGAGTTCTTAGCAGCTTCCCACTCAGGCCTGCTCTTGAGAGCAAAACAAAACACTTTATTTCACGCATGCGAATTCTTAGGCAGCAGAGATGTAACCTCCCCAGCCTGGGTCCACGTAAGATCATGGCTCCCCTCTCCTCTCCGTGTACAAGGCTTCCTTTGCTTAAAGCTCATAGATCCATCTTTTGAAACTGTGCTTTCATCTATGAGAGCAATTCTATTCTTAAAAATGTTTTATGGGCCGGGTGCAGTGGCTCATGCCTGTAACCCCAACACTTTGGAAGGCCAAGGCGGGCGGAACACGAGGTCAAGAGATCGAGACCATCCTGGCCAACATGGTGAAACCCCGTTGTCTCTACTAAAAATACAAAAATTAGCTGGGCGTGGTGATGTGTGCCTGTAGTCCCAGCTGCTCAGAAGGCTGAGGCTGGAGAATCGGTTGAACCGGCGAGGCGGAGGTTGCAGTGAGCCAAGATCACACCACTGCACTCCAGCCTGGTGACAGAGCAAGATGCTGTCTCAAAAAAAAGAAAAAAAAAAAAAGTTTTACCTTTTTGACAACTTAAATTATTAATCTCCAAAGTAGATAGTAGTTTGAAACAGTTTTCCTGGGAGCCTCTGCAGATCTTTGAAAGCAGCATCTGCAGAATCCTAAATGATTTCACTATGGAGGAAAGGCAAACCACCTGCATCTGTGTGTCTGCAGCACCCAGCTTCATTCCTCCAGTAGAAACTTGGAGATTTCTAGACCCTGGGTTCCTGTGTCTTGACCCAGATCCTGTTCTCAGCTATTCTTTGTTTTTCTTGCTCCTTCTGTCCCACAGCATGTCTGAAGTCTCTTGCTCTGCTTCCTAAGAAAGCCAGGCAGCCCTGGTTCCTAAGAAAACAAGTTCCTTCTGTCGTGTTGAATTGTTGAATTAAGCAGCAAGAGGGCCTGAAAGATAAAATCCTCTAGCTCAGCCTGCCTCTGCCCCTTCTCTTCCCAGAAGCATTTCCTAAGACATTGAAGCCACATTGACACAGGTGGCCTCCGTTCTTGGTCCATTTAAACAACTTTTTTTTATCATTTTTAATTTTTTTTTCTGTTTTTCTTTTTGGCGACAGGGTCTCACTCTGTTGCCCAGGATGGAGTGCAGTGGCATGATCATACTTCACTGGAGCCTCCAACTCCCTGGCTCAAGCAATCCTCCCACCTTAGCCTCCTAAGTAGCTGGGACTACAGGCGTGCACCACCAGGCCTGGCTAATTTTACAATTTTCTTTTGTGGAGGCAGGGTCACCCTATCTTGCTTAGGCTGTCTCAGTCCTGATAATTAAGTGATATGGGCCCTGGGTGTCAAGGCTCAGTGCACAGCTGTGACAAGCCTGGGCAGATCAGCCTGGAGGCAGGAACGGGGGGCACAGGGAGGCTTTCCCTGGTGTTCGCACCCACAGGGCGCTATCTAGAGTCTGGGAGGAGATGGGCAGGGGGGCGGCGTCAGCCAGAGGCTTCAAACACTGGGACACTGCTCCACATCTGTCCTGTGTGTAACTGTCCATTTATTCCTGACCAGTCATTCACTTGCCCTTTATGTGCTCAGCATTCTGCTAGGGCCGTGGGGATTGATCCAGGTTTGGTCCTAAAAAAAAGCCAAAGCCGAAGCCAAAAAAAAAAAAAAAAAAAAGTCCTTGGGCACCCTCTCCACCCACCTCTAGATGTCTTTTGGTCCTCACAGGACCCATGGGGCTTCCCCAGGTTGACTCTTCTGGGTCTCATACCTTGAAGGCATAGCTCCTAACCAAATAGGCAAAAACAGAGTCTCGAATAGGGGCTTAATGTCTGCTTCTGCCTCCAATCTCCATGGGAGGTATACCTTGATAGCTAAAGTAGGGAAATTTGGGGTGCAGGGGCTGTAAATTCTCTAAGTCCATTAAGTCACACATTTACGTTTATTGAACACAGGGATTTGTCTAATTAACTGAGTTTAGACAGCATCTTGCACAGTGGCCCGTGCCGACAAGCTCGGCTTCCACACCCACTGGAAACTGACATTATATGAAAATGCCTTGGCTCCCATCCATGCTGTGGCTGCACCCTCATGCACACACACGCCCTACGTATGTGCACATATGTGGCTTTTGATGCATGGGTTAGCTTAAAATTTCAGTCCAAATTGGTCAAATAAAAAAATCAAAATAACAAATTTGTGTCATTCAGGCAACTGCTAGGAACTTACAAAATGAGAAATCACTGCAAGGACTATGACAGGAAGGTGTAAAATGGAGATGAAGGGGTTTAAGAGGAAATTTGAAAAACAAATATAGCTGAAGATAAAGAGGTAAGTAACAAATTGTCTGGGAGTGGAGCTCCAGACAGTTCCTGTAATTCTCCCTGGCTATAAATTGAGCAACCCGGGCCCAGCACTGGCAGAGAATACCCCACAGCAGGCCTCCCAGGGAGCTGGGATGGGCTTTCCCTTCCGAAGCGCCTCTCACCTATAGCCACGGTAGACGGCTGCTGGGACCTAGAGTGGTGGACACTCCTCTGCATATGGAGTCATCCTGCCCCTCCCCCATCTCTTGTCATTTCCAGCTTTGCCAGGTGGGAGTTAGGGGAGAGAAAGGAAAAGAGGCCGAAAGTAGGAAGGAAGAAGCTACAGTAGGGCCCAGGATCTTCCAACAGCTCTCATTTTCTAAGTTTCCTGTCCTCAGTGGTTCTCAGCCCCGGCCTACCCATTAGAATCATCTGAGTGCTTTGGGAGGCTGAGGAGGAAGAATCATTTGAGGCCAAGAGGTCGAAACCAACATGGGCAACAAAGTGAGAACCCCATCTCCACAAAAATATACAAAAATTAGCTGGGCTTGGTGGAGCATGCCCGTAGTCCCAGCTATTCAGGAGGTTGAGGTGGGAGGATCACTTGAGCCCGGGAGTTCCAGGCTGCAGTGAGCTGTGATCACACCACTGCACTCCGGCCTGGGCAACAAAGAGAGACCCTGTCTCAATAATAATAATAATTAATAATAATAATAAGGGTTTCTGGCCCCAATTTGTTTGAAAGAAGAGTCTTTGCAGGGGGGACCAGACATTGTATCTTTTTAAGCTTCCGGGTGACTGTCAAGGGCAGCCAGGGTTGAACTTCACAACATAAAAACAGCTTTCTTATCTCTGGTAGAGGAGAAGTGGTCTCCATTAAGCGGGTCGGGGATTCCTCTTCCAGGGGATTTACTAGGACAAATGATCCCTGCATCTCCAGCCCTGTCGACTGAGAATTTCTAGATGATGTTCTACCCACCTCACCTTTGCCATGGAGCAAAGGTCCCCTCAGAGGCGGCTCCTGCCTGAGAGCCACCTGCTTCACTCACTTCCTCCTTGGGGCATTCTCCTCAAATATTTGAGAATCTGAGAAGGGCACCTCAGTGGTATGTGTGTGAAGTTGAGGAAGGTAGTATCTTAGTTCATTGGAGCTGCTATAGCAATACCATACAATCAGTAGATTACCAACAACAGAAACTGATTTCTCAGCCAGGTGTGGTGGCTCATGCCTGTAATCCCAACACTTTGAAAGGCCAAGATGGGAGGATCACTTGAGCTTAGGAGTTCAAGACCAGCTTGAGCAACATAGTAAGACCCCATCTATACAAAAATTTAAAAAATTAGCCAGGTCTGGTGGTGCACACCTGTGGTCCTAGCTACTTGGGAGGCTGAGGTAAGAGGGTTGCTTGATCCAGGGAGTTCAAGGCTGCATTGAGCTGTGATCACACCACTGCACTCCAGCCTGAGTGACAGAGTAAGACCCCGTCAGAAAAGAAAAGAGAGAAAGAAAAAGAAAAGATTGATTTCTCACAGTTCTAGAGGATAGGAGGTCCAAGATGAAGGCACCTGTAGGATCGGTGTCTGGTGAGGTGTCTTCCTGATTCTTAGATGGCCGTCTTCTCCCTGTGTCCTCACAGGGTGGAAGGAGCTGGGGAAGCTCTCTGGGGTTCCTTTTATAAGGGCACTAATCCCATCCACGAAGGCTCAGTCCTCATGACTTAATCATCTCCCAAAGGCCCCACCTCCTAATACACTGGGGCTTATATTTCAACATACAAATGTGGGGAGACACAGACATTCAGCCTTTAGCAGGAGGGAGGTTAGTACTTTGGTTCCCACACATATAAATGCCCCTAAGTCAGTGCTTCTCAGGACTTCACTGTGCATACGAATCACTTGGGGATCTTGTCAAGGCGCAGACTCGGCTTCAGAAGTTCTGGGAAGGGGCTGCCGGTCTGCATTTCTAGCAAGCTCCCAGGCGGTGCTGCTGCTGTTGATCAGTGGACCCACGTGGAAAGCAAGGCTCCAGGATGCTGTTACCCTCCAGCTTTTCCTCTGGAGGTTTTGGGGTTTCCACTTGAACCTAATGAGTCAGATGGCCTCATAGGCGAGGGTACCAGAATGAGAGAAACCTGAGATCCTCACTCGTGGTAGGATGTGCTGTACTGATTTAGCTCAGAACACGCTGAGACAAGAGCCCAGGTGAAAAGTGTTTCTTCTCTTCACTGGGTAACAGAGCCACGAGGCTTATCCCCAGAAAATCAACCACGACTGAAAGGCAACATGGAAAGACAGTGTCTCCTGTCCATGCCCTTCTGTGACTGCCCAGTCAAGACCACCCTCTGTGCCCATGCTCACCTGATTATACTGGGATCGTGTGCTGTGATCAGCCCTTTCACTGCATGCCAGTTCTTACCTTGTTTCCTTGGAGCTCCAGGGGTGCAATCTCTGTTAGTCTGGAGCTGAGACGGTGCTCACTAATGACATTTATTGGGTGAGCATGGATAAAACAATGCACTTGAATCTTGCACTCTATGTTTCTATTAGCACCAGCCCCACACACGGTGTGTCATTTAACAGGAGGTACTAAGCAGGACTCCATACTGAAAACACACTATGACAGCTACCACTAAAGGAATTTTAGATTTCATTTCTTCCCTGAACACTACCTTTCTTAGCTGCTGAGCTTTCTGTCTCTCATCTGCGCGAAGCCTCTTCCCCTGGAAAAGGGATTAGGCAGGGTCTGGGCGACCCTCCAAGGAAGGCTGAGGCTATTTGCATCTCCAACCACAAGGAAATTACTCCTGACAGCCCACAGTAAAGCAGAAATATTAAGAATGACGGAGGGATGTTCCTGTACCAGAAGAAAAATGGAAGATTAATACAAAGTTTTAGAGGCCAGAGCACAGCAGTAAATTGTAGATTATAAACATATATTTAAAGTCTACATGAAAGTCAGTGGCCTTCTTTCCTCAGAATTTGCAAAAGTGTGTTTTCGATGGGCTGTTTCAGAATTGTTTGATTAGGATAGCTTAACATATGTTTCTAATTTCCTTATATTATTGCCCTTCAGAAACACTAGCTGTGTCTCCATTTTAAAATTCCACGCACACACACAAAGACAGGTAAGTAGCACATTTAGGAATTTATTACCCAGTTTATAAATGGTCCAGACATTTGAGTTTTCCTGATACCTGCTTCAGGCTAATGTAGGCGAGAGAAGAAGAGTGAAGGGAGATAAAACTCAAATCAATATACTTTATACCGACTTATGAAACGCTCTGGTGAAAAACATGTGGACCTGAAAGAATGCTGAGGTGACTCTCTATTGTTACTCACCCAGAGGCCTCAGGGTCCTCGGTGATGGATTCAGGGCTTCTCTGGCCACTGTTGGGGGATGTTTGTGATATACACACATGAGGTTAATTTGTTGGAGCCAAAAACTACTCATGAGTACAACAATAATAAATATTACTTTAAGTTAAAATATGAATCCGGGCCAGGCACGGTGGCTCATGCCTATAATCCCAGCACTTTGGGAGGCCAAGGTGGGCAGATCACCTGAGGTTGGGGGTTCGAGACCAGCCTGACCAACATGGAGAAACGCTGTCTTTACTAAAAATACAAAATTAGCTGGGTGTGGTGGCTTATGTCTGTAATACCAGCTAAAAATAAAAAATAAGTAAATAAAAAAAAAAGTTAGCCAGGTGTGGTGGTGCATGCCTGTAATCCCAACTACTTGAGGGGCTGAGATAGGAGAATTGCTTGAACCTGGTAGGCAGAGGTTGCGCTGAGCCAAGATTGCTCCATTGCACTCCAGCCTGGACAACAAAAGTGAAACTCTGTCTCAAAAAGTGAAAAAATAAAATGAATCCGTCTGGGCACAGTGGCTCACCCCTGTAATCCTAGCACTTTGGGAGGCCGAGGCGGGCAGGTCACTTGAGGTCAGGAGTTTGAAACCAGCCTGGTCAACATGGTAAAATCCCCTCTCTACTAAAAATACAAAAAAAAAAAAAAAAAAAAAAAAAAAAAAAAAAAAAAAAATAGCCCGGTGTGATGGCGGGTGCCTATAATCCCAGCTACTTGGGTGGCTGAGGCAGGAGAATTGCTTGAACCCAGGAGGCGGAGGTTGCAGCGAGCCGAGATTGCACCATTGCACTCTGGCCTGGGCGACAGAGTGAGACTCCATCTCAAAAAATATATATATATATATCCGTAACACGTCATTTTAACTGTCCAGTACCAAGGCGTTTGGTGGCTTTCCTGTGTGAGCACGTGAATTAGTTACGGGCCAGCGTGCACTAGAACACTATCCTGGTTCCTGCAATATGTGAAAGTCAAACCTCCCCTGTGTGGGAATTTAAGTCGATCTTTGCCTGCTGAAAGGGTAGCAGTGACTTTAATAAATACCAACTCCTTTTTTTTTTTTAAAGAGATGGAGTCTCGCTCTGTTGTCCAGGCTGGAATGCTCATTGCCAGCCTCAAACTCGTGGGCTCGAGTGAGCCTCCCCGCTCAGTACCTGTGACTACGGGTGTGTGCCACCATGCCCGGCTAATTAAAAACATTTCTTTTTTTGTAAACACAACGTCTGGCTTTGCAGGACCCAGGCTGTCTTGAACTCCTGGTTTCAAATGATCCTCCTGCCTCGGCCTCCCAGGGTACTGGGATTACAGGGGTGAGCCACCATGTCTGGCCCAAACAGTTTTAGACCAGTGAATATCTTGCCAAAACGTGTAAATATTAAATAATATGAATTAATGAACGTAATCCTTTAATTTCCCAGTCTTACACAAAGGCTGGTGTCTTAGCTATGACATTTAAGTAACTGAAATCAAATATATAATTAAATTCTGCAAGAAAATAAAACGGAAACTCAGATACCTTGGAATAATTACACTGAAGATGTTAGCAATTCTCTGTCTCATTATTATTGGAGTTGGCCCGTAGAAATGCTTTCCTCCAGCTAGGAATACCAGCTGCAAACATGAAATCTCACTTGGGACTACTCCTTCCCTTAAGGATAATTCGTCCCAGCTGTAATGTGGGTAGCATTAGATAAGTCAGGTTAACTTTTGCACAGAGCAGATTAAAGGCTCAGGAGAATGATATATAGGATAGGTATTTTGATGGAGGGTTGGGAAGATGTGGTATAAAGTGCACGTGGAGCTGCTGCAATACCATCCTGAGTGCCTGGGGAGAGTACCAAAATGGGGAGAGTACCAAAATGGGGAGAGTACCCAAATGGGGAGAGTACCAAAATGGGGAGGTGATTGGACGCGGCTGGTGAGAATAACGCTTTGAAGACATTCTGTCTCATAAGCACCACCTCTGCACCAGACACTAACAGATGCCCCTGCTGGGCTCTTAGTTATAACAGGCAGAGCTAGTCTGGGGTTCAGTTCCTGGGGAACTGCAGGGATTAAGAATGCTATGAGAGGGTGGGTGTAGTGGCTCACACCTGTAACCCCAGCACTTTGGGAGTCCGAGGTGGGCAGATCACTTGAGATCAGGAGTTTGAGACCAGCCTGGTCAACATTACTTATAAAAAAAATAAGTAAATTAAAAAAAAAAGGCAAATGAAGGAAAACCACCTATAAAAATCAACAATAAGTAGGCAGAAATGGATGAAAAACAGGAGTGTATGAAAAACAAGGAATTTGAAATCAGGAAATAAAAATATGCTAATAATAATTAAAGACTCAAGGGATAGGATATACTAGACTAGATACAGGTAAAGAGATGACTAATAAATTTAAGGTAATACTATATAATGCTCCTGAATGCAGGTCAGAGAAATGAAGAGACTTAGAAAGAAAAAAAAAAGGAAACAGGTAGACATAGAAGCTAGAGTGAGAGACTGCAACATGCACCAATAAAGAGTCAAGAAAGTACAAAAGAAGAAATTCCAGAGAAGCATTATTTGAAGATCTTGTTCCAGAATATTCCAGAACTGAATAAAGTCATGAGCCCCCACCACCAAGATATTCTCTATGTACTGAGAAAACTAGATAAAATTAAATCTTTACCTAGACATATCTGTGAAACTGAAGAACATCAATGATAGAAAAATCTTTTGAGTCATCAGGGAGAAATGACTTGTTACCTACTGAGTGGCATTTAGGTTAAAAGATGACTTCTTGGCCAGGCGTGGTGTCTCATGCCTGTAATCCCAGCACTTTGGGAGGCCGAGTCAGGTGGATCACGAGGTCAGGAGTTCAAGACCAGCCTGGCCAACATGGTGAAACCCTATCTCTACCAAAAATACAAAAATTAGCTGGGCGTGGTGGCGCGTGCCTGTAATCCCAGCTACTCAGGAGGCTGAGGCAGGAGAATCGCTTGAACCTGAGAGGCAGAGGTTGCCGTGAGCCGAGATTGCGCCACTGCACTCCGGCCTGAGCATAAAGGGTGCAACTCCAGCTTTAAAAAAAAAAAAAAAAAAAAAAAAAAAAGACTATCCACAACAGTCTATTCTAGAAGTTCATGAAGTAAAATTTTCAAAGGGCTGGAAAAATATCTGTTAGGGCTAGGGCCAGGCATGGTGGCTCACACCTGTCATCCCAGCACTTTGGGAGGCCAAGGCGGGTGGATCAAAAGGTCAGGAGTTCAAGACCAGCCTGGCCAATATGGTGAAACCCCATCTCTACTAAAAATACAAATTAGCTGGGAGTGGTGGCGTGCACCTGTAGTCCCAGCTACTCGGGAGGCTGAGGCAGGATAATGGCTTGAACTCAGGAGGCAGAGATTGCAGTGAGCTGAGATGGTGCCACCACACTCCAGCCTGGGTGACAGAGTGAGACTCCGTCTCAAAAAAAGAAAAATAATATCTGTTAACCTGGAATTCTACCCAGCTTTACTATCACACACGAGTAGGGACATTGATGAGCTTTGTAGACATAGGACAACTAAGGGCATTTTAATTAATTATTGAGTACTAAAAGACAAAAAATAATGAGCACAGTTTTGTGCATTTTATTTTCTTTAAAGATGAAGCTCTGGACAATAACAAGAAGAAACGGGCATGCATATGTCAGTTCCCCACTGAGTATAATTCCCTAAGAGACAGGAGTTTTGCTATGTTCTCTGCTATCCCTTCACCTCCTATCACATAGGAGGTATTTGGAAAGTATTTGTTGAATGAGAAAATGAATGAAGTAGGGTAGCAGCAGAGATTTAATGGGTAAGTATACCCAAGTATTTGTGTTGTTCTGAAGGAACCAGATACTGATAAGTATGACCCACTGTTAGAAATAAATAAAGTTAATGCTACAAGAATGAAAACATCAATAAGAGCTTCTGAAACAGGAGAGGAAAACAAAGAGAACATAAAAACTTGATTAGCCCAACAGAAAGCAGAGAAGAAAGAGAAGTAAAAAGTTGGTAAAGAGAAACCAGATGGTAGAAATAATTCAAATGCAACCGTAATCACAGTAGATATAAATTGAATCAACCTACCTATTAAAGGACAGGGACCATCCAATTAGATGAACACAAATGAGCAATGATGGTAATTATAATGAACCAAGTCCAGAGAATTTCTAAAACAAAGTTACCAGTGAAAGATTAAAAAGAAAAGTTTTGTAAATGATATTCAATGCATATATTTGTCAAAGGAAACTTTTACAATATTAGTATCAAATAAATAGAATTTAATTTTAAAAGGTTACTAAGGATAAAGACACTACGTCATGCTACAAAACAATGTACGCAGTCAACATAATCTTGTATGTATCTAACATACAACTCTGAAATATATCAAGTAAAAACTAAAAGAATTAGAAGTTAACAAAATCAGAGTGGAAGATTTTAACAACCTTTATCACAAATTACCAGATGGGCCAGGCATGGTGGCTTATGCCTGTAATCCCAGCACTTTGGGAAGCTGAGGCAGGTGGATCACCTGAGTTCAGGAGTTCGAGACCAGCCTGGCCAAAGGGGTGAAACATGGACTCTACTAAAAAAAAAAAAATAAGTAAATTAAAAAAAAAAGCTAGCCGGGTGTGGTGGTGCATGCCTGTAATCCCAACTACTTGAGAGGATGAGGCAAGATAATTACTTGAACCCGGGAGGCAGAGGTTGCAGTGAGCCGAGATCACGTCACTGCACTCCAGCCTGCGCCGTAGAGTGACACTCCATGTCAAAAAAAAAAAAAAAAAAAAAAATTAGAAAGTCTATGGAAGATTTGTTCAACATGATACATAATTACAGAGATATGCATCCAAAAAAAAAAAAGATAGAAAATATATACTCTTTTAAAGAACACCTGAAACGTTAAGAAAAGAATCACATATCAGAACTCAATTTTCAAACAAGTTTCTATTATTACTATTGTTAAAAGAAATTAACTGGAAAATCAAGTAAAGATGTCCACATATTTGGAAACTGAAGCATGCACTCCTAAAGAACTCATGGCTTAAACATCACTCTGTGATGGAAAAGACAAGATCATTAGAACTGATGTCAGTAGCAGTCTCACATATGGTGAACCACAATTGCAATATATACTGGTGATGCTTAGAGGTGAATTTATAGCCTTATACTTAATTTTTTAAAATTTTACTTTAGGTTCTGGGATACATGTGCTGAACGTGCAGGTTTATTACATAGGTATACATGTTCCCTGGTGGTTTGCGGCACCTATGAACCTGTCATCTAGGTTTTAAGCCCCACATGCATTAGGTATTTGTCTTAATAGTTAGCCTTACACTTACATTAAGAAAATTAAGATGAAAAACATACGAATTGTTAAATTTAAGAATCTAGGAAAAGGATAGCAGAGAAGACCCAAAAAACATTGGAGAAACATAATAATAAAATTAAGACAGAAAATTAATAAAATAGAAAACAAACAGTAGAGAAGGTCAAACAAAATCAAAGGTGGTTCTTTAAAAAGACACATAAAATAGAAAATATTTGGCAAGATTGAACAAAATTAACTGTATGATTGAAACAGGTACAGCAGATTTTTGAAATAATTAGTAAATACCACGGATAGTTTTCTAGAAATATACAAATTATCAAAATTAACTTAAGAATACATAGAAAGTCTAGGCAATGCAGGCTCTTTTTTGGTTCCATATGAACTTTAAAGTAGTTTTTTCCAATTCTGTGAAGAAAGTCATTGGTAGCTTGATGGGGATGGCATTGAATCTATAAATTACCTTGGGCAGTATGGCCATTTTCATGATATTGATTCTTCCTATCCATGAGCATGGAATGTTCCTAAGCCAAAAGAACAAAGCTGGAGGCATCACCCTACCTGACTTCAAACCATACTATAAGGCTAGAGTAACCAAAACAGCATGTTACTGGGACCAAAACCGAGATATAGACCAATGGAACAGAACAGAGCCCTCAGAAATAATACCACACATCTACAACCATCTGATCTTTGACAAACCTGACAAAAACAAGAAATGGGGAAAGGATTCCCTATTTAATAAATGGTGCTGGGAAAACTGGCTAGCCATATGCAGAAAGCTGAAACTGGATCCCTTCCTAACACCTTATACAAAAATTAATTCAAGATGGATTAAAGACTTAAATGTTAGACCTAAAACCATAAAAACCCTAGAAGAAAACCTAGGCAATACCATTCAGGACATAGGCATGGGCAAGGACTTCATGTCTAAAACACCAAAAGCAATGGCAACAAAAGCCAAAATTGACAAATGGGATCTAATTAAACTAAAGAGCTTCTGCACAGCAAAAGAAACTACCATCAGAGTGAACAGGCAACCTACAGAATGGGAGAACATTTTTGCAATCTACTCATCTGACAAAGGGCTAATATCCAGAATCTACAAAGAACTTAAACAAATTTACAAGAAAAAAATCAAACAACCCCATCAAAAAGTGGGCGAAGGACATGAACAGACAATTCTCAAAAGAAGACATTTATGCAGCCAACAGACACATGAAAAAATGCTCATCATCACTGGCCATCAGAGAAATGCAAATCAAAACCACAATGAGATACCATCTCACACCAGTTAGAATGGCAGTCATTAAAAAGTCAGGAAACAACAGGTGCTGGAGAGGATGTGGAGAAATAGGAACACTTTTACACTGTTGGTGGGATTGTAAACTAGTTCAACCATTGTGAAAGACAGTGTGGCGATTCCTCAAGGATCTAGAACTAGAAATACCATTTGACCCAGCCATCCCATTACTGGGTATATACCCAAAGGATTATAAATCATGCTGCTATAAAGACACATGCACATGTATGTTTATTGCAGCACTATTCACAATAGCAAAGACTTGGAACCAACCCAAATGTCCATCAATGATAGGCTGGATTAAGAAAATGTGGCACATATACGCCATGGAATACTATGCAGCCATAAAAAAGGATGAGTTCATGTCCTTTGTAGGGTCATGGATGCAGCTTGAAATCATCATTCTCAGCAAACTATCACAAGGACAGAAAACTAAACACTGCATGATCTCACTCATAGGTGGGAATTGAACAATGAGAACACTTGGACACAGGAAGGGGAACATCACACACTGGGGCCTGTCGTGCAGTGGGGGGAGGGGGAGAGATAACATTAGGAGATATACCTAATGTAAATGAGGAGTTAATGGGTGCAGCACACCAACATGGCACATGTATACGTATGTAACAAACCTGCACGTTGTGCATATGTACCCTAGAACTTAAAGTATATATATAAAAAGAATAAATAGAAAGTCTAAATAAATAACAAAAATAATTTTAAAAATTAAATAACCAGACAAATACCTCTGCCCCCATAGGTGCAGATAGTTTTATAAGTGCATTTTACATCATAGTCAGGAACCAATAATTTATATATTCTATAAGCTTTTTCAGAAAACAGAAAAAGAGAATGAATTATTAGGTGTAATAGTGAGAGAAGTCACTTCCACTCCTATCCCTTGATTCCTGGGCCCAAGAGTTCTGGATCTGGGAGAGATAGACCTAATATTAGTCTCTGATTCAAAGTCTGTACATATCCTTTAAGATAGAACACCATACTTTCCAGGTGCCGTATTCCAAATGGTGCTATAACTTAATCTTCAAGAAAACATTCAGGCTTCCCATCAGGCCAGTCATCTCTAAGTGGTAGAGTATGAAGCAAGAGTAGTTGGTTCCACAGACATGAGCCCACTGCTGTGAACTGGGTTCCTCCATCAGAGGCAATGCTATTCCATAACAATGAATAAGGCATCTGCGAGCATGATGTGACAGAAACACAACAGGCTGAGAAAGCACATCCATATTCAGAACACTCGTTTATTCAAGTTAGACAGATCCTTGCCCTCCCCGTGATAGGAGAGGTCCAGTGTACCAATGAATGGCACCATATTGAGTCAATGTAGTCTCTGCTGTTGGAAGACGAAGCACTTATCAGGAGCATTAGCCAGATCAGCCTTGGCAGAGGAAAGTCCCTGTCATGAGACTATGCAGAGCCTCCATACCTATTACCACAGCCACTTCGTTCATGGTCCCATTGAGTAAGCACTGGGGTGGCTAGGGAAAGAGGGAGACTAATATCCTCAGAGCCCATCATTTTGCAGATTATTTTGCAGAGCCTCCTCTGCAGTAGATGCCTGTATTAGTCTGTTCTCACACTGCTAATAAAGACATACGTGAGACTGGGTAATTTATAAAGGAAAGAGGTTTAAATGACTCACAGTTCCACGTGGCTGAGGAGTCCTCACAATCATGGCTGAAGGCAAAGGAGGAGCAAAGTCACGTCTTGCATGGTGGCAGACAAGAGAGAGCGTGTGCAGGGGAACAGGCCTTTATAAAACCATCAGATCTCATGAGACTTATTCACTATCATGAGAACAGCACAGGAAAGACCTGCCCTCATGATTCAATTACCTCCCACTGGGTCCCACCCATGACACGTGGGAATTACAGGAGCCACAATTCAAGATAAGATTTGGGTGGGGACACAGCCAAACTATATCAATGCCCTTTGGTCAACATTCACGTGGAGCACAAATATCTTCAGAATTTGCAGACACATTGAAGGATGAGGAGGGCAGAATTTATTAAGTGAAAGGAAAGCTCTCAGCAAAGAGAGAGGTCCTACAAGCAGGTTTCCACCTCACCAGGGCCACCACACACTAGCTGAAGAGGCCAGGCTCTGCCCCTGCATAAGGCGTGAATTCCTGGTGGCTCTACCCTATTACCCTAGTGCACACGCAGGCATGCCCAGGCAAGCCGTAGATAGTATCAAAAAAGGCTACATTCGAGAGGCTGAAGGCATTATTCAGAAAGAATCAATCAGGAAAGGGCAGGCAAGCAGGGGCAGAAGTCCTCCCTCTGGGTCATGGGTTTCATCTGGGACCAGCAGTCTGGTCTTTCAGCCTTCAGGCTGTTTTGGCTTGAAGGTGAGGTTTCACCAGGGACCCTTCCCTATCTGCCTAGGCATTTGTCTGCGTCTTGCCTCTATCACAAGTCCCTTACTATCCAGCCAGACTATTAGCAACTCCCCATGAATTAGTACATGTCTGGCCATCTCTTGTTCCAAATCTACTGGGCAACCAAATGTACTGCAAAATGGTTTTCCACTGGGAGGGTTTTCCTTACTGCTGTCCTTCACAGTTTTCCCCGAGTGAGCCCGCGGTGCCTAAGCTGTCTGCTGTTGGGTGGTACTAGCCCACCATACAGACCCATCGGTAAACCAGGCTTGAGGGTTTTTTTTTCTCTTTGCTATTATATGGCACTTCCCAGGAGACAACAGATGTAGATTGATGGAGAGAAGGAAATACAACAAGAGTAAGTGTTGAAGGAATCACAAGTACCACCTCATGCCACTTACTTGTACTTTTCAGACCTGTTTGCACTTTGTCCCTCATATACCATTTCCACTACATGACTGACTGCTGTTGCACATGCCAACCGTTAAAGCTGATGAATCAGACAATATGTAGTTCATTACAGGAAGCTCAGGCCTAACCATGATTAAGTGTTCAGTCTCTATCAAAGCACAGCCAATAACAGGGCAAAACCTTGCTACTGAGAATCGTAGCTGCAGAAGAGGGCATAGATTTGCTTCTAAATCATTGAGCTCTGCACCATAATTGTCCTATTGGAGCCTGCCAGGTGCTTTATGTAATGTTCCCATTTGCCATGGACACTTCTAGCATCATCAGATTTGCAGGATCATAAGACTCAAATGGTAGGGAAGATTGCGCTGCAGCCAGAACATGCTGCAATGCCTTAATTTTTTCTGGTCTGCGCTCAAAACAAGCATCTTTGTGGGAGACTCTGTAGATTGGTCAAAGCAGCACTCAAATGTGGCGTGTGTTGCTTCTGAAGCCCAAAAGGGATAATCAAGCATTATGCCTCTTTTTTTCATGGTAGATGGTACAAAGTGCAGCAACTTATCTTTCACCTTGAAGGGAATAGCTTGACATGATTTAAACCACTGAGCCCCCAGAATCATCAATGAGGTGGTGGTCCCTTGAAATGTGTGGGGTTTGTTTCCCACCCTCTAGTTTGCGTATGACTTACTAGGGCAGCTAAAGTAACTGTCTACTTCCTGCTCATCAGATTCAATCAGAATAATGTCAACATAGTCTACGGGTATAATGTTCTGTGGACTGTAGAGACGACCACGTTGTCTACGGACTATTAGGGTAGAGGGCAGTAGAGTTGACAAAGGCCCCGGCAAGACTGTGAGGGTGAACTTTTGGCCCTGTCAGGTCAAAGCAAATTGCTTCTGGAGATCCTCGTAATTTTGAATAGAGAAAAACATTTCATCTAGGTCGATAGCTGCATACCACATGTGTTAATTTTCTCAAGTAAAGATATTAGGATGCATCTGGGATGGCAGGTGCAATTCGAGCTGCCACCTGATTAAGTTTATGGCAGTACCCAGTCATTCTCTAAGATCCATTCAGCTTCTACAGGCCAAACAGGTAACCTAACTGGGGATGTGAGGGATATAATTACCTCTGCATCTTTCAAGTGTTTGATGGTGTAATTTTATAATTTTTTCAGGGATATAATATTGTTTCTGGTTTACTACCTCTGTTGGGAAGGGAAGTTCCAAGGGCTTCCACTTAGCCTTTCCTGACATATTGGTTCTTATTCCATATGTCAGAGGGCCAATATGGGGATTCTCCCGGTTTCCAAGATGTCTGCTCCAATTTTACATTCAGTAACTGGAGAAATAACCACCAAGTGGTCTGTAGACTAACTAGGCCACTGTAAGTTGAACTTAAGCTAAGGCTCCAAATAGCTCTTGACTTCTGAAGGCTCCTGCTCTTGTTTGTGGGACACAGTGGCATTTTCTGTCTCTAAGAATTAGAATTAATTCAGAGTCAGTGTCTAGCAATTCCCAAAAAAGTCCAGGTAGTTTCCTTTACCCAATGCACTGTTTATCTAAAAAATGGTCCCAAGTCTTCGGGGGGAAATTTGAGGAAGATTTATAATATGTGCATCAAACATTTGTACATTTATTATACGTAATTTTATGTATGTTTGTACGCATGTACTTCCTCAAAGAGACCCAAGCTAGCTTCAATTAACGGATTGTGGGTGTGTTAATTGACTTATGTCTGGAAATTCAGTGAATGATCATGAATCTCCACTGTGATGACTCAAGTCAGTTTTGGGGCTACCAGACTTACAGTCTTCCTGTTAAATACACCAAGAAGCACTCTAGTATACTGCTTTCTTCCCATGGACACTATGATCAATTAACCACCATTGAACATCTTTGAAAGTCTAGGAATTCTTATACCAGTGCATCTCTGCATCCCTTTACAGTAGATGCACCCACCATGACTTTGGTGATCAAATGTAGCCACTTGTCTTCTGCTTCTTTTATCCCCTTTGAAATCATGGAGCCCATCTCAATGGTGGTGCCCACCCTTGTCATAACTGCTCTACAGAGAAGAGCAACCACAAAGCTCTTCAAGGATTCAGGTTCTCCCCTCACTTATGTATTTCTCAATGCTTTAGATGAGGAAGTGTCTTCTGGGCCTTTTTGTGCAAGGTAGACAGGGGTGGGTAGGGTGCAGTTTGCCTAGTATAAATCCAGTCCAGCATTCCTAACTACAATGTGATAGACACTCATCCCACCAAGAGCTCAGGTCTATGTTTCCTCCCTTGAATCTGAGTGAGCAGTTGGAACCACACTGACCAACGGGGTAGAGAGGAAGTAATGCTATGTCTCTCTCTCTGTTTCTCTCTCTTGCTCTCTCTCTCTCTGTTGGACTGCCTGCTCTGGGAGAGGCCAGTTACCATGCCATGAGGACACTCAAACAGCTCTGTGGAGAGGTCCATGTGAAAAGAAAATAAAACTTACTGCCAACAGCTAATACCAGATTTCCAGTCCTGTGAGTGAGCTGCTTGGGAAATGGCCCCTGTAGCTCCTATGAAGCCTTCAAATGGCTACAGCCCCAGCCACCATCTGATAACAACTTTACAGAGACCTCAAGCCACAGTGGCTCACTCAAGATGCTCTTGAATTCCCAACCCACAGAAACCAGGAGAAAAAAACTATTATTATTAAACTATTATTTTAAGCCACTATGTTTTAGGGTGATTTATTACACAGCAATAGATAACTAATACATCTACCTTACTTATGAATACATATATGTATAATAAAAATAGAGAAAAGCATGCCTGGATGTTTTTATATCAGGATAGTTATTACCTGTAGACACAGAAAAGTGGGATGGGATTGGGGAAGGGTCCAAAGTCAGCTTCAGAGGCATCAGCGATATATATTTTTTAAAGACCTAAAGCAAATATGACACAAATTAAGATTTGTTAAGTCTGCATAGTATATACATGATATGTAATCATATATAATATTACTCTGTGCTTTTCTGTATTTTAAAAACTAAATTAAAACAGTGGTGGGGGTGGGGGGTACTGAAAACGACTTTTGTATAGATGGCAATTTTGCCTAAGGTTAAGTCTGCCCCAAGTTCTCAATGGCCATTGACACCACACTTCGTCTGTCTAGGCTTTAGCTTTTCGGTGGAGATCTCAGGAGACTTCGGGGTTTCTATTTTTGCTGTAGAGAATGTGGCAGATGAATGTCCCCAAATTGCTTGGCAATCCTCCTAGAAGCAGAGCTGCGGGGGTTATTTTCCAGAGCCATGCGTACACTGAAGGCACTGTTCATAGCCCTCTAAGGGATTGCTTTTGTAGGTTTTATCTTTGTGAGTGAAAACATATATGAGGAAATTAAAGAAATAGCATATTATGGATCATAGAGGCATATTTTTGTTTGTTTGTTTGTTTGTTTGTTTGTTTTTGAGATGGAGTCACTGTGTTGCCCAGGCTGGAGTGCAGTGGTATGATCTTGGCTCACTGCAACCTCCACCCCCTGGGTTCAAGCGATTCTCCTGACTCAGCCTCCTGAGTAGCTGGGATTATAGGCATTCGCCACTATGCCCAGCTAATTTTTGTATTTTTAGTAGAGACGCGATTTGGCCACATTGGCCAGGCTGGTCTTGAACTGATGACCTCAGGCGATCCCCCCTACCTCAGCCTCCCAAAGTGCTAGGATTACAGGCGTGAGCCACCACGCCCGGCCGTACAGCTTTAAAGTGGAACTCCTGTTCGTCCTCTCTCTCACGGCAGGGGTGTCTTTTACAACGTCTTTGACAGGTGGTGAATGAAGCCCTGCTTTAACGCCTGATGGTGACAGGTGCTCATTCCGCGGGGCAGTGTTCTGCACATGGGCATGCAAGGTGCTCAGCTCCTGCTGAGAGAAGCCCTGGTGGCGCTCACTCACTGCTTTTAGCTTCTAAAGCAACACATTAGAAGTCTACTCACTTCCACATGACAGCCCTTCAAATCAATGTTTGGAAACAACAATCTGGTCCTTCTTCAGACATCCCCGCTCCTGGTAAAACATCCTCAGCTCTTTCAAAAAGAAAAGACTCTGCCAGTTCTTGAATACCTGTTATATATGGCCTGGTGCTTACATAGGGTTTTATATAATCTTCAAATTTTCTATGATTATCTACAGCCCAGATAGAGAAATGGAGGCCCACCCAGGGCACGTAAGTGACTTCACCTAAGGTTAGAAGACTGGAAAAGCAGCAAAGCCACATAACCAAGACTAACTGAGCCCACAGACTTTCTGCTACTCTGTGGGGCTTTTGAAACATGGAGGCTCACGGGACACCGAAGCCCTCCCTGCTTTCTTCACTTCCTCCATGTTCTGCCCGCACCTCCTGAGATGTGATGCTGAGAACTGGACATGATATGATGCTTTTTAACATTACTTTAAAGGCAAAAACCGCAATTACTTTTGCATCAATTTAATATTTTAGTTTATTTGTTCTTCTTTCCAATCCTTTGAGATACGCAGCAAAGGCATTAGAGGACCAGGCATGGTGGCTCACGCCTGTAATCTCAGCACTTTGGGAGGCTGAGGCGGGTGGATCACCTGGGGTCAGGAGTTCAAGACCAGGCTGGCCAACATGGTGAAACCCTGTCTCTACTAAAAAAAATTCAAGAATTAGCTGGGCGTGGTGGTGCACGCCTGTAATCCCAGCTACTTGGGAGGCTGAGGCAGGAGAATCACTTGAACCCGGGAGGCAGAGGTTGCAGTGAGCCGAGATCACGCCACTGCCCTCCAGCCAGTAGACAAAGAAAGGCTCTGTCTCAAAAAAAAAAAAAAAAAAAAAAAAAAAAAGTCACATATAACAGACCAGGAAACTGAGGCTCGGTGTGGTGGATTGCCTGAAGAAACCGACTGACCCTTCGGTGAAAGACTGGGATGCAAACCCATGTCTTCACACTCCACATCAGTCCTTTCTGTTGCACTAAGATCACAATAATCCGGAATCTCATCAGCATGAAGAACTGGTCCCACCTGAATTAATCTGGATTTAAGTATTCATTAACATAGCCTAAAATGACTTTAGCCTCTTTGGCAATCATATGACACTATTGCCTTATGTAGCTTCTGTTAGAAAGTACTCTCCCTACCCCCAAATCTCTCTCTCTCCTTTTTTTTTTTTTTTTTTTTTTTTGTGAAAACTGCTGCGACAACATATCTTTTCTTGTGTCACAGAATTGCATTGATCCTTATCAAACTCCCTCTTCCTTCCCTCGCAATGTGCCCAATCCCACAGTTCCAACCAGGTTAGGGGGTATTTTGAACTATCCCTGTTTTACCCAATGTTGTGTCAGCTCCCATAAGAACTAGACCACTCATACTTTTTATTTTTATTTTTTATGAGACAGAGTTTCACTCCTGTCACCCAGGTTGGAGTACAGTGGCGCAATCTTGGCTCACTGCAACCTCCGCCTCCTGGGCTCAAGTGATACTCCTGCCTTGGCCTCCCATGTAGCTGGGACTACAGGCGCCCACCACCACACCAGGCTAAGTTTTGTATTTTTTTTTTTGTAGAGACGGAGTTTTGTCATGTTGCCCAGGCTGTTCTCGAATTCCTGACCTCAAGTGATCTGCCTGCCTCAGCCTCCAAAAGGGCTGGGATTACAGGCATGAGCCACTTTTGCTATGCACGTGCTTGTTCTCATCATGGAGCTGTTGATCACACTGCTGGAAAGCACAGCACTGAGGATGGAGCCCTAGGGCACAGACTCTCAGTACAGCTTCCTGAGGAAATATGATGGCAGACTATATGTTCAGACGCCACCATTGCATCTTGACTGTGACAACCATGGGTGTGTAGAGAGGGAGCAGCGTGAGTGTCACCGCCACTCCTCCACCCTGCCCTGAGATATATCCCCTCCATACAGCAGCGGGTGACTGAGGAATTTGGAAGGAGAGAAACACATGTAGAGACATCTCCCACATCTTCCTGACATAAAATCATTATTCTATTTCATTACAGACCATGCTCAAGGCCACCATGAAGGTTATTCAACGCCATTGCTTTTTCCCACCTCTGCCTCAGCGGTAGACTTCCGGTTACTTGGAAAATCCTATCCCAGGTTCCTCATTTTGGAGCTTCCTCTTAACTGAAGTAGGCCCCCCACCACCACCACCCAACGCACAGACACACACACACACACACACAGCTTGACTCTTTCTAATTACTTAGTACCCTCTCCTTTTCCTGTTACCATTTTCTCCCAAGCAGATGGTGTTTATAGACAGAAAAGAAATGAGAGTTGTTCAGCTGCAAGGCTGGTAATCGATACCCAGAAATCTACCCTCCAAAGACACCAGCAGAGGGGGGCTCTCATGGATGCAGCAACTAAAATGGCTTGGAGCAGAGACCAGCTCACCTGGCCTGGGCTGTGTCCAAGGGGCAGGACAACAACCTAGTGTGCTCGAAGCCAGCTAATGAGGTGTGTGTTCCTGACTGGCTTTTTCCTGCTTCCCTTTGAACTTCCAGGGCTGTAAGTGTGAGCTTTATGTTCATACAGCTGGCAGCAAACAGAGACCTGCTTTTCCCTGAGCTAGTGGGCAGCCACACTGCCAGCAGCTATTCACTGAGCTTCTGCTTGATTCCTGTACTCTACTCTCCACTTGTTGCTGTGGGAGACCCAAGAGAAATGCAAAGGCTCTTAGGGTGATGAGCAGGCTGTGCTGTCAGGGCACTCTGCCCTTTTAGAAATGCCCTAGCCAAAGGGATTTTAAGATAGGACAGGAGGCAGAGAGGAAATGAAGGGGAGAGAGTATGTTTGTATATTAGGAACTATAGGAATAACCGTTAAATATGGAAACACACACACACACACATACACACACATTCACTCATGTTTGGTACCCAGGAATCTTGGGAAGAAATGGAAAGGAGGTTTGGGATTAAGGTGGGAGAAGGGTTCAATTTCTGAACCAGTTGCCAGGGGAGTTCTAATGGTGGGGTCCGAAAGTGGGTAGAAAATATGGGGTGGCTTGGGGTCCTGGGCACTGACAGGGGTCATGGAAAGAATCACAGGCTCCCCCGTCATCCCAGGAGGAGGGCTTTCCTAGTGATAGACAGGCTTCTTTGTGTGTCAGGGGTCTATCTGCAAGAGGATCTGGTGATGCATGGGATTTTTGAGGCATCTCCCAAACCTTAGCAGCTAACAGTTTCAGGGACCTCTTTATGCCACTAACTATTTCAGGTATTTCTTTCCTTTCCCATAAAAAGATAATCTCTTTCTGGGCCAATGCCTAAAATGTCTGCAGCAAAGGGAAATATTTTTAAACCATAATTATACCCAAATCACAAAACTTGATGCACAATACACTCAAAAAACCATAATGAAATAAGGCCTAAAGTGCAACAGGTTAAACTGAGGGGGAAGATACCAAGTGGAGGTTTGGAGTGTAGGCTTTGAAATTAGGTGGGGCCTGAGATCTGTCCCAGCTCTCCCGTTTGCTGTTTAAGTGGTTTCCATCACTCTCAGACTCTCATCTTCGTAATCTGTAAATTGGGGACTGAGATCTACACCTTCCTTATAGGGGTCTTTTAAGGATTAAGAGGGCGATTGTCTTTTATGCAGTCATGTTTGCAAACTGTCAATAAGGAGCAGCTATTATGAGTCCATCCATGCAAATGTGAAAGGTTCTTTGATCAACATATAAATGATAGGATTTCTACTTATGTAAGAGAACAAGCAAAGAGAACTTGAGGGCAATGAAAGGATCAAAGAGGGAGAAAGAAGAGGAAAGAAAAGACTGGAGCAAAAACAACGAAGGCTGGGCTGAAGACAAGGGACTGCACAGGTTTATAATCTTGGCCAGGACCAGCTTTTGGTTCCCATGAGCAGGTGGAAGACTTTGATTACGCTCAGCAAGGGGTTATCGTCCTGCCAGTTACTGAAGCAGGTAGCTTCAGTAACAGTTGAAGCTTGGCTTTAAACTGTTCCTGTGCTTATTTGGCTTGGGCAAAGAAATCTTCTTGCCAGGTCAATTGCTGATTAAATAGCCTCCAGATTGAGACTTGGTCTCTGCCCTTGAGCCATATACAGTCTGGATGAGGAGATTAAGTACCAATGAACAGAAGATGATGACTACCTGAACTTCGAAGGGGCCAGAACAAGCATTGGAAGCAGAGCCCAGGGCTGGGCTGGCCAGGGGACCACCTGGAGGCGTGGTACTTTGGGCTGAGCCTTGAATAGCAGGGTGTGCATAACCAGAACCAGTGGAAAGAAAATTCCTGGCAGGCAGAATAGTAAGGATAAAAGAGGGAGACCGCCTTCCCTGGAATGAAGGACTTGTGGCCAAAGGTGGCAGGGGGCTGGTCAGTTCCAAATGAGGCCACAGGTAGGGAAGGTTCTATTGTGTGCAGCTCAAAGACTCAGGTTCCCAGGGAGGTATGTCGATTTCCTGACGATGGGGCAGAATTGATGGCAGGGAAGGGCGGGAAGGTCAAAGTAGGGTATCCAAGCAGAGGGAACCATCTCAGAAAATGCAGGGCAAGCAGAAGATGGGGCGGGGGGAATGTGGCAGGGGAATGTGGCAGGGGTACAGCCAGGTGACAGTGGCACCTGAGTTAGGGAAGATCCTCCATTTGGGGAAGTGGCGAGTTGGGTGGGAGGTTTCCTGCTTGCTCATTTCTTGTTTAAAGGGACAAGAAATTCTGCTACAAATAAAAATACGACTTAATCTAATGCTCCATGGAAAGTACAAAGGTTTGGGAAATCAGGCAACAAGTCTACACATGCAGAAGGCAAAAGAAGACTTCAAGCCGGTGTGTTTTTTAACTCAATTTTCTAGATTTGCCTCAATTGCATCAAGCATGTGTAGACATCCCTGTCCTCTAGTGCCTGATTCAAGTATTTTTAGACTTTATCAGCACTGTCCTTGGCAGACACTGTCGCCACCATGTTATAAAGCTGAATGATGATAAATATGTGGCAATTTTCTTCTTTCGTTCCTGTCATTCCCATACATACTACTTTAATGGCAAAGCAATGAGATTACTGGCATAAATGTCTTCCTGTCCCCAAACTCATCCCTGGATCATTTTGCCAGAGGTTGAAAAATAAAACAAACCAAATCGGTAAAGCACCTTCCTTCAAATAAGGGGATATTCCTTGGTATTAAAAATATATTTTTCAATTGTTCAAAATCGGTGTATCTAATTTCTTTAGAAGAAAGTTAAAAGGTGATTTTAGGGGCTCTAATGAAAGAATTCTTCATGACTAACTTCACTGTTAATTCAACCTGTTATGTTAGGATATTTATGCCTCAGATAAAGAATAAAAACTCAACACAATGGGAGAATTAGAATCTGAATTGTGATAAAATTTATGCCTGTATTTATCAATTATGAAAGTGATTGGGACAGCCTCTACCCTGAGCTGAAGCCAGGCTTATCAAACTCACTCTGTTCATGAGGATTAACTATCAACTTTAATTCAAAATTATCAATACAGGCAGGTACTCCAGAGAGCCTTCCCAGCTGCAATAGACCCAACACGCTAATTTACTAACAGTCATTAACCAGCTATTTTGCCTGAGAAGACAGTACATGGTGACAGACCAAATATTTCAGGCAAAAGTGAAACAACTGAGATGCCACCAAGTGCAGTCACACAGCACCATTTTAAAGGTGGCCTCTGGGCAATTTGGAAATGATCAGCAAAATTCTAAATGTGCACATATTTAGACAGAGCAATTTCATTTTTAGGACTATGGCATGCAGAGATATTCACTAACGTGTACAAAGATCATGTATAAAAATACTCAGGGCCAGGTGCTGTGGCTCATGCCTGTAATCCCAGCATTTTGAGAGGCTAAGGAGGGAGGATCACTTGAGATCACTTGAGCCCAGGAGTTCGAGACCAGCCTGGGCAACATAGTGAGACCTCATCTCTCCAGAAAATAAACAAAATTAGCTGGATGTGGTGGTGTGCACCTGTGGCCCCAGCTACTCAGGAGGCTGAGGAGGGAGGACCACTTGAGTCCCAGAGGTTGAGGCTGCAGTGAGCTGTGATTGCTCCATACCACTCCAGCCTGGGCAAGAGAGTGAGGCCCCATCTCTTAAAAGAAAAAGGAAGCATTGGGAGGCCGAGGTGGGAGGATCATGAGGTCAGGAGATCGAGACCATTCTGGCTAACACAGTGAAACTCTGTCTCTACTAAAAATACGAAAAAATTAACTGGGTGTGGTGGCAGGCTCCTGTAGCCTCAGGAGGCTGAGGCAGGAGAATGGCGTGAACCCAGGAGGCGGAGCTTGCAATGAGCCGAGATTGCGCCACTGCACTCCAGCCTGAGCTCCATCTCAAAAAAAAAAAGTAAGAAAAAAGAAAAAAGAAGAAGAACATTCATCACAATCAAAGCATTGTAATACAAAGAAGTGAGAAATAATTTAGATAACCATCAACAGGGGATAGGTTAAATAAATGATAGTACCTTCATACAAAAGAGTACTATTCCTTTAAAAGGGTAAGGCAGGTTTATGTGTAGTGATGGGAAAGCATCCTTAGCATATTGTTTAGTGAACAGAGCAAGCTTCAGAATAAAATGTGATCTCGGCTGGGTGTGGTGGCTCATATCTGTAATCCCAGCACTTTGGGAGGCTAAGGTGGGCAGAGCACCTGAAGCCAGGAGTTCAAGACCAGCCTGGCCAACATGGCGAAACCCCATTGCTACTAAAAATACAAAAATTAGCTGGGTGTTGTGGCCCGCGCATGTAATCCCAGCTACCTGGGAGGCTGAGGTGGGAGAATTGCTTGAACCTGGAAGGCAGCGGTTGCAGTGAGCCAAGATTGTGCCACTGTACTCTAGTCTGGGCAACAGAGTGAGACACTGTTTCAAAAAAAAAAAAAAGAATAGAATGTGATCTGACTTGAAAGAGGAAAAAATAAAAGCTTCCACACATGTCATTGTGGATAAGAGCAGGTCCTCTGTGGTCAGACTGTGGGGGTTTGAGTCCTGGCTCCGCTACTTACAGCTGGTCACCATGGACATGTGAAAGAGGCCTTGGTGTCCACTTCTGTAAAATGGAAATAATAAGAGTATCTGCCTCATTGGCATGTAATAGACTTTCAGAAAATATCAGACAGACCATTAGTAATGATCAGCTCTAGGGTGTCGGACGTGAAGGAAAGGGAAACTTTAATTTTTTCCATATTCCCTTTCAGACTGTATTTTTTACAGAAATGTTTAAACCGACTTTTGAAAAGATGTTGTCTCAAAACTAGAAGCCATCTATTAACAGGTAACTACTCTTGGCACACCCTCAGTGTGATTGATGAGGATTAATGAAGGGTGAAGATATTTGTTAGTCCAATTGGGCCCATAAGATGCCCTGAGATTCTCCTCCCAGGAGAGGGAGGCCTTGGACCACAAAGAAGCCATGTCCACTCACAACTGCAAAACTCTAGGCAGGAATGACTCCATCCAACCTCCCCACACTAAGAAACTTGACCAAACTCTAGGATGGCTTCTATCAGCCCAAGACTGTGAGCCCAGTCCCTCTTAAAGTGCCTGCCTGAGAAGGCTCAAATAGTGCCTAAAGAATTTGCTTGTTCCAACTAAAACAGCTATAGGCCCCTGCCCTCCCTTTGTTTAGAGCAGTTACTTTAGAAAACTTACAATTATAAATCCTTTCTCTGCCCCTTTGAGATGTAAATCTCCTTCCACCCAGAAATGTTTCCTGAGGACCTGGGAACCGCGTCTTTGAATGCGAACATCTAGGGAGATAGCTCCCTTGTCTGCCAGTCTCTATGGGAGGGTGAGGGACCAAATTCAGTGGGTGCCTTGCTCCAATTTGCAAAACTACCTCCTGCCATACAGATATGAGACATTTGTTTCTCCTCCAGATAAGCGCCAGTTAGCAAACACAGATTGCTAATCACATTGACCACCCTGCTGCCCCACTTTTACATTCTTCAATACTTTTCCGTTAGCACAATCCAACCTATGGTTTAAAAAGCCTAGGCTGGGTACAGTGGCTGATGCCTGTAATCCCATCACTTTGGGAGCCCAGGGCAGAAGGATCACTTGAGGCCAGGAGTTCAAGACCAGCTGGGCAACACAGTGAGATCCCATCTCTCCAAAAAGTAAATAAATAGTCTCCCATCTGTTATTTCAGTGGATTTGAGTTTGGTTTTATACTGAAGTCCCTCTCTCCCCTGCTGGAGTAGTCTGAATAAAGTCAATCTTGCCACCTCTAACAGCTGTCCCGCTGTTTTTCTTTGACACCACTGATGAAGGAGGACTTGGTCCCTGGGAAGGCCAGGACCATGAAGGAGGATTTGGCATCTACCCAAGTGGTATTTACATTTACTAAACCTCTGCTTCCCTGTAAATACCAGGGGAAGAAGAGGGCAGAGGTGCTCATTATGCAAAAGACAACTGAAATGTGCAAGAGGGACTTTTCCTTCATATGAATGATATGAAAAATCTTATTTATTGAGTACTTTGCAATGTACTGACAAATATGCTAAGCTCTTAATATACAGCATTGTATTGAATTCTTAGAGCAACTTTCCAAGGTAGGTGTTGTTATGTTCTTGGAATTCATATGTCAAAAAGATTAAGAAACTTGCTCCAGGTCACACATAAGCTCATAAGTACCAAACCTAGGAGTGAAACTCCAGAGTCCCCGTTCTCCAGAAGCTTTTGTGTGGCCCGGACAAAAAGGCTTGTAGCTGTGCAAATGAAGTAAAACTGAAATTTATTGTTTATTTTAGAGAGTTTTCTTTCCATGGAAAGTAACTACATCTTAGTATATGGCACTAGCAATGGCATTACTAAAACAATAAGAACGACACACAGCTCTGTGGTGAAACACTCAGCTTTATTTTTCCCCAAGCTGGGTTTCAGGCCACCGAAATGGGTGACTATAGTACAGATCACAGAACTTTGCCTTCTTTTCTTCCTAGTGAGATGGCCAGGTTGGGGAATGGCGGGAGGGGGGCAGTCCCTGGCAAAACTCCAGCTGGCTCGCACACTGGGGTGGAGCCTCTGGAAGCTCATGTCATTTGCAGTGGGAAAGAGCCTGGCCCCTCCTCTTCCTGTGTAGAACCTGGGATTCAAACTGTGAGGTGGGAAGTGCAGCAGCAGAGAACTCTGGCCTTGCAGAGAGTTCCTGTTCCCATTTACTTTCCTTTTCACCAAATAAAACCCTGCTTTACTCATGCTTCAAATTGTCTGCGAGCCTACATTTTTGTGGCCATGGGACAAGAACCCCATCTTTAGCTGAACTAAGGAAAAGTCCTGCAACATTTTTGGCACCCAACGTGGGGCTCGAGAAGCGGTGAGTGAGATGCAAACCAAGAATTCTTTTCCTCTCTCTCTTTGGAGCCTTTTCATCTTCACAGTTCTGAGCTTACAGGAAACTACATTCCCATCCCCTGTCGCACCCAGGGGTTAGGAGCCTTTTCATGGCCTTTCCTTCCTTTTTCAGGATGGACCTGGTGAGCAGCCGGCTTGCCACTGCTCCCTGCTCCTTGCTGGGGCTGGGACCCATGGCCCAAGGGTTCCGCACAGCCAGCTGGCTGGTTCCGAAACATGTGCCATGCAGCCTTCCTCTTCCCCAGCCAAGGGATTTTACTCCATTGGACAGTAATTAAACTTTTCTCCTTGTGAAGAAACCAGTTGCATAATAATAAGAGGTTCTCCCCCAGGCATTTTTAAACTGTTTTTTTTTTCCTTCGCCTTCTCCACCCCATCAGCAGTTACCATTTAGCAAGATTTTTTCTTTTAGAAGAATTTTTGCTAGCCTAGGAATGATAAGCACTCCTGTTTATATTCTCTGTAAAGTTTTGGTTGTGAAAAAGGATCTTGTGGGGACTGGGTTTTCTTCTGCCTGACAGTGTGTGTATTGTGTGTAATGTCAGCAAAAAGAGCTCTATTACTTTGGCTTAAAGAAAAACGAGTGCTTGGATCAAGCATTTTTTTAAGGGAAGTTAAAAGCTGTGGTACCTTTCAGTTCACGTGACTTTAATCTTTGAGAAATAAAAACAGCCCTAAAGACTATTGGTAAAATACAGGTCAGATGCAAGGTTTGCTAAATGTTTTGAGGTTACAAACTGCTTTTTGAGTATTGGAAACTATTTGACTTGCCAGCTTCACAATTGGTAGGGCCTGGGGACATGTGGAACTAACCACAACCTTGGCTGCACTTAGCACACAATAAAAGCAACTTACCCGGTTTTACCCCAAAGTTAAAAATTGCTAGGAGTTACCATTATAATGTGTAATTGAAACTGCTGAAAATAGATTTACATGCAAGGAGTATAAGAACAGTAAAATGTGTTTTTTAGTAAAAGGTTACAAAAAGGCATGGAAATGTAAATTTTTGCCTATGATTAAAGGATTGTTTTGAGTTAGGAAAAGCTGAAGGTTTAAACAAGTGGTGGAAAGATTGTGGAAATTAATCTTGCAGAGGGGTTCTCTGTGTGAACATATTGACTAAATTCAAAAAGGTTATAAAAGATTTCTGCTTCTTTAAATTTCTGAGTCATCATTTTGGCACAATAAATAACTTATGGTAATCTGGATTCTATTTCATAATATAAAGGGTTTCAAACATATTTAAGAGGCTTCCCAAAATCAAACTTCAGTTTCAAAATTGTCTTTCCTGACATCTGGCTTTTCAGATGAATCAGAAGGCCCCTGAGACATCCAGAAAAGAGAGGTAAACAGGATTACTTGACATGTTTAGGAACATGGGATTGCCAAAATGATGTTCAGTCTTCTTTAGGTTATATCTTGGTAAATAATGCTAATATACATTCCAAAATTGTATGGGATTTCTAAAATTATAATGTCTAAGTATATGCTACCAATCATAATTAGGGTTGTTACATTAAATTATTGTAAACTACAGAGATAACCAAACTTCTTTGTCAATTGTGTTTCTAACTGTAACTACCCTGGACATTTTTGCTATTCACAGACAATTGTTGTCTTCTTTTAATCCCTTTCAAAAGATGGTCTACAATACTATAGGCCTTTAACACGTGCTCTCAAATATAGGCTTCCGATAACTTTGGGGATTGTAACATTGGAGTAAAGGAAAATGCACAGGACTCATAAAGAGCTGGAGTGGTCATGAACATCAAGCAAAACAAGAGTTAACTAAATGAACTGAACTCAGAAAGCTGAAGCAACCTTTTGACTTTGCTTGGATTATTGCTGATCCTTGTTTTGTTTTTCAGAGTCAAGGAAACTTGCTTTGAACTATTTATGACCTTTAATAATTGAGTAAGGTATACGCCTATGAACAAAATTTGGAGCATGTTTGTTTCTCTCTGTCTGGTTCCTCTAAAATTTGGAAACTATCTGTGAGTATTCTTATGGCAATATATTTGTTTACATCAGTGCAATGATAATCCATTTTTCTTTTGCAACAGAACAAAATTGGAGAAAGTGTTTATTTTACCGAGGCTTTGACGGGAAGGGTATGCTTCCCTTTAAGGAGTCAGTCTTGATTTGCAGAGACAATAAAAGCCCAGTGGGGAAACTGGCCTCATACCCTTGCCAACACAGTACCTATACATGGTTTCCGACCTGTAGTCAGTAAAGAATGTCACTGTCTAACAGGTTCAGAAACTCCAAGTTTATCTTAGGACCTTAGGAGGAAAGGATCACCCAACTCGCAGGTTGGACTCTGCTTTAAAAGGTCTTATTTGAGATTCCTTGGGGAACAGAGTTCTATCAAAGCCAATCCTAAAGGCTTTTATACAGAAATAATTATTCTTGCTGCACTTTATGCCAACCACCAGGCCAAATATAAAACTAAAGTCTATTTTTCAAATCGCTCAGTCCTATGATGATATGTTTTTTCAGCAAAAATGAGGACTGGAGAGAGAGAAATTATGTTTCAAAACTTATCATACATCTGTCATTCAATTCTAAACTCACTAGTTGTTTTTAAGATTTTGCCTACATTTTACACTAACCCTGCTTGTTCCTGTGAACCTACCATCAATCTCCAACTGCAGCTCAGAAAGAACAAGAGGGATGGGTAATGTAAAAATCTGGATCAATATTCTAGTTCTGGCCAGGCGTGGTGGCTCACGCCTGTAATCCCAGCACTTTGGGAGGCCAAGGCGGGCAGATCACTTGAGGTCAGGAGTTTGAGACCAGCCTGGCGAACACAGTGAAACCCCATCTCTACCAAAAATACAAAAAATTACCCAGGTGCGGTGGTATGCGCCTGTAGTCCCAGCTACTCAGGAGGCTGAGGCAGGAGAATCATTTGAACCTGGGAGGCAGAGGTTGCAGTGAGCCACAATTATGCCACTGCACTCCAACCGGGGCAACAGAGTGAGGCTCCATCTAAAATTAAAAAAAAAAATCTAGTTCTGAGCAATTATCCTGTAAATCCTGCTAGGTGATGGGATTAAATAGGATGCCCATAATTTGGAGGTTTCCTTTTTGAGAAAGTAAGACCAAGGGAGCTAACCAAAGCCAAGCACAATGCACCCAAATCCTAGCAGGCATAACCATAACCACTAGTTATCTGGGTGTGTCACAAGACATCCTTTTTTCTCCCTTATTGGAGGAGGACTCAGTTCCACAGTTTTACCTTAGCATTTGTCTTACGATAAGAAGTCTATGTAACACTCCCCGCCCCCTGCCCACCGCCCGAGACATATTTTTGTCCCAAACTCAATTCCAAGCTTCAGGCCAAAGCCATAGGAAAGAAAACTGGATTTAAGGGATCCAGAGGCAGATGATAACAGAGGTTAAAAGACACAGTGCAGGTAAGCATAGCTGATTCCTGCCAATTAGGACAAGCCCAAGCTTCCTGTTTTATGGATAAAGGCCATGTTAGTATCCATGGCATAAATGAGCTCTAGGAAATTCAAGGCTACTGAAAGCGGGGGAGATAGGGTGTACATGGGTAAGAGTGGATGACTCCCATCCCCTAGGCCTCCCTGCTTCATGGATGCAAGCCACTTTGGCACACATGGTGGTGCCTGCCAATGTTGCCGGGACTCGGGAATGCAAGGACGGAAGAGGAAAGGGGATTCTCTCCCCTCTCTCCCTCACATACCCTGGGTATCTGCTAGGAAGAGAAGGGAACCAGGGATGCCTGCTCCCCTCTTTCTAGATGGGTAGCCATTCCTCTTCAGTCTGTACCCCTTTTGAATGCATCCTGAAACCCTGGGACTCCTTTAAAAGGTGCCTTCTTTTTCGCTTTCTTTTCCTCTGTCCTCTCTTCATTGATAGATAATTGTGTCTCTGTACTACGGGACACTCCTCTCAGATGCATCCTCCAAACCAGAAGGAGTTAATTTCCCAAACCTTCAACTGGCTGGCTTAAGATTGGGCTCAGGGAGAGGGAATTCAGAAGCCCAACACGCCAGCAAAAGGGTCACGTGTTTTTTGTTTTTTTTTTTATCAGTCAGGCTTTTAGCCCCTATCTTCCTGGGCAAACTGGTAAAAGGCCTTGGGATTTCTGAGCTGTCCTTACCTCGCCCTTGTTTTGTTCTGATAAATATTTTCTAATAATTCATTTTATCTGTTCTTGCCTTCAGGCCATCAAACTCCAAACGGTCATGCAACCAGAGCCTCTGAGGATGGCCCCTTCTACTGGAAACCCTTAAACAGGTGTCTGAGATCTGACTATCATTTCCCCAAAACAGCACTCCTGTCACCTTCCAGTCAGCAGGAAGCAGTTAAGATTGGTCTTCATCTTTGGGAGGCTGAGGCAGGTGGATTATGAGGTTAGGAGTTCAAGATGAGCCTGGCTAACATGATAAAATATCAAATCATAAATTAAAAAATAAATTTTTAAAATATATAAATCATAAAATAAAACATTCCCTAATAAAAATTAATCAATATTTTAATAAAAAAAAATAAATACTAAAATAAAAAAAATATTAAAAAATACAAGTGAAACCACATCTCTACTAAAAATACAAAAAAATTAGCCCAGGATGGTAGCATACACCTGTAATCCCAGCTACTTGGGAGGCTGAGGCAGGAGAATCGCTTGAACCCAGGAGGTGGAAGTTGCAGTGAGCTGAGATTATACCACTGCACTCCAGCCTGGGCAACAGAGCAAGACTCTATCTCAGGGGGGAACAAAAAAAATAGATTTGTTTTCGTCCTTATCCTTATTTTAACAGCAGCTAGATGTACTTCTTTACAGTGGGTAAGGAGTCCCTGGCAAAACTCCAGCAGGCCTGCACACTGGGGTGGAGCCTCGGGAAACTCGTGCAGTTTGCAGCTGGGAGGAGCCTGGCCCTTCCTCTTCCTGTATGGAAGATCTTCCTGTGATTCAAACTGTGAGGCAGGAAGTGCAGCAGCAGGGAACTCTGGCCTGTTCCCAACCCCCCCACCACTTTTTTTTTTTCTTTTCAGCAAATAAAACCCTGTTTTACTCAAGCTTCAAATTGTCTGCGAGCCTATATTTTTGTGGCCGTGGTGTAAGGACCCTGTCTTTAGCTGAACTAAGGAAAAGTACTGCAACACCAGCACCCATTGGTCTCTGAAATTCCTCCCCTTGCATATTATCTCACTGCCCAGCTAGAACATCAGCTCCCTATGGGTAGGGAATTTTCTCTTTTGTTAATTTCTGCATCTATACTGTCTATGGAAGTGCTTGGTCCATGGTTCAAAAGCAGTAAATATTTGTTGAAGAAAGGAGGAAGGAGGGGAAAAAGTGGGGGAAAGAAGGGAGGAAGGAGAAGATAGATGGAAAGAAGGAAGGAAGGAAATGGAGGGAGGGAGGGAGGGAGGGAGGATGAGAGGGAGAGGGAGAACATAAATGGGATTTAGAAATTTAGTACCTCTAGTTCAATTCTCATCCCCATTCAGATGGAACAATGAGGGAGCTGTGGCCAGAGAGGTAAAGTCAACAGCCAGTTGGGGGCAGTTCTCCATGTCTCAATCAGGTTAATTAGTTCCTCTTTCTTGGTGGTGATGATAGGGGAGGGAAAGGGGTGACTTTGAGAAGACCTGAAATTTGACAGAGTTTCTCAGCCTCAGCACTATTGATATTTTGGGCCAGAAAGTCCTTGGTTGTGGGTGCTGTGCTATGAGGTACATTGTAAGGTGATTAGCAACAGCCCTGGCCTCTGCCCACTCGATGCCAGTGCACTGTCCCCCTCCACTTGAGCTGTGACAACCACAAATGCCTCCAGGCATTGCTAAATGTCCTGGCGGGGGTGGAGGCCAGGTATGTGGACAAAATTAGCCAAGGTTGAGAACCACTGGAGTATTTAAAATTTGGTGCTTCAAGAGAAGTGGGGGACATTTCGGGCTTTCAGGTATGAAAGCCACAGCACAAACCATGGCAGCAGAAATCTTGCGCTCTGGCATGATCCCAAACTCAGAGACAGAGGAATATTCATCAACACGGTGACTCAGGAAATGAATGTTCTCGTGGTCTGCCAGCCCTTCCAGGTAAGACGTTAAGAAATTTAATAAGAAAATTGATCTCTACGCACATGAGGAAAGAGAATCTAATGAGCAACAAGCCAGGCAGATTCAAAAGCCTCCAGTTATTCTCCCTAACACAGACAGAGCCATTTTTGAACACAATTATGAACTTGAAACCCCACAGGGGAATTCAGGGGAAATCATTGAAACATTTATTTGATGTGAAACTTCTGACCCAAGCAATTCATAATCAATTAAAGGGATAGGGCCTGGAAGATTTGACGGTAGCATAGTTCTGGGTTTTATTGACAAATGGTCAGTACAAGTAATAATTGGTGGCATCTTAAATTAGATCTGAATGTCAATAAAAATCAAGAAGCATTCCACAGAGCTCAGTACCGGAAACTGTATTATCCAATATGCAGTGCTCATTAACAACCTGGAGGAGAAAGTCAATTTGACTTAGATTACATTTTCAGATAACGCAAAATGAGTGAGAAATGGCAAATGCAAAAGATAAATTAAAGTTAAAATTACCAAAGGGCCTGAATATTTGACAACCTTGGTCAGAACTCAGTAAGATGAAATTTAACATGAACAAGGAAAATATGACACCGTCAGGCTTGGTTACACCTGAAGGTCCAAGGAATCAGATAGCACACAGAGGGAGGCTGGGGATAGCTGAAGGGAAACTTGGCATTCCTCCCACACACCTTGGAAGGTTGTCTTAAGAATTTAGCAGATTGTGTCTTTAAGGAGATTTTGCAGCTGGAGAAGCAAGTCGGTGTTATAGACCTGCCATCCTAGGTCAGAGTCATAGAGTTTTGCTGCAGGGAAATGGAAATTCAGGTGAAATTTGTATCCTAATATGGTTACAAGGTGATTCAGCTTTGCACGTCATCGTTCTATCGTCGTCATCATCATCATCTTCACCACCACTTACCGAGTTCCGATTGACATGCTAGATTCTGTTCTAAGAACTTTAGTTAGCTTTGAAAAATCCTCACAACCACCAGATATTATTAGTCATATTGTACAGATGAGAAAACTCACAGAGAGGTTAAGTGTTTTGCCCAAGGTCACACAACCAATGGCAGAGAAGGGGTAGGGAGTATCAACCCATGTTCTTTGAGAAACAAACTGCAGTAGAGGGAATCTGAAAAAAACCTAGGAGAGTCCTAGCAGATTTGAGGAGTGGTGAACTCTGTAGGTAAGATCAGCCCTCGAGAAAGAAAGATAGCAGATACTTCCAATATGCTCCTCCCCTGTATCATCTAGGAATTTATTTGGCTGTAACAAAAACCTTAATAGTGGCTTAAACAAATAGGGGCTTATCTGTCACATGTAACTATGAACACAGTGGTGGACAGATAGTAGCAATGATTTCCCATTTCAACAATGCCAAGGCTGAAGTCTCTGTGTGTTTCTCGGCCTTTCTCTCAAGATAGCAAGATGGCTGCTAGAGGTCAGTGGAATGTCTACAGTCAAGGCAGGAAGAAGGTAGAAGAGCTGTGCCATCTATATCTGTTCCCTTGATCACAAAGGCAAAAACTTTCCCAGAACCCACTGCAGGCTGACTTTCACCTAAGTCTCATTGGCCAAAACTAGGTCACATGGCCACTGCTGTTCAAGGGGAGACTGGGAAAGCAGGACACAGGACTGCCGTGATTGAGTTCAACCATGGTCCATTGCCTGAACCTGGGCCTGGGGCTCTCTGCAAGGAAGAAAGGAAAAGTGGGTATTGGGTAAGCTGCTAATAGTATCTTTTTCTTTCTTTTCTTCAACCAAGCAACCTGATTCCTGCAGTGTCTTGATTTGAGCAGCTGACATATTCTAGCCAAAGTGTGAGCCAGGAGGGGGATAAGATGTGCTATTCTCGTTGTTCATTTTCAGTAGAGTATATGAAAAGGAACTGAAATCAAAAATCTATCGGAGCAGGTTCTGGAAAGCTCCTTTGCCAGGGCAAGCACCCATGGAGGAGTTTGAGCATTCACTAGAATAAGGGTCCACCAGGCATTTCTGTGCAGTACATAAAGTCAGAATTAGAGGCACCCCCAAACATGGCGAAATAACTCGATGGCTTCTCCAAACACAGAGCACTGGCTTTTGTGTCAGGAAAAGATTCTAGCTGACAAACAAACAAAAAGCAAAATCAAAAAAACTCACAAAAACAAAAAAACTGGAAACACCCACATATCCGTTGACTGGTGAATAAGCAAACAAATCGAGGGATAGCTGCACAACAGAACACCCGCAGAAAGGAAGGTATCTGATATATGCCACTGCTGCCCTGAATCTCAAAAGCATTGTGGTAAATAAAAGACACCAGATACAAAAGACTGCATACACTAGAGGACCATCTATATGAAATTCTAAAAAAGACAAAACAGATCTAGAGTAACAGAAAGCTTATCAGTGATTTATAAACTTGGGAGGAACTATTGGAGGTGGCAGGAATGTTCAATATCTGGATTGTGGTGTTTGTATACATTTGTCAAAACTCAACAGAGTACACCCTTAAAATGGGAACATTTTAATATGTAAATTATACCTCGACAAAGTTTATTTATATTTTTTAAGTCTGTCTACATCTCCATTTTTATGTTTTTTCTGTTTGCTTCCTTCGTCACTAGCCAAATTGCTTCTAGAAAATTCCACTTTTGTTTAAGCAGCACTCCAGGGAAAGTGGTGTTTTCCCAACACCTAGTGGAAATGCAGAATGCTACAGGGGCTATGGCAGCATTGACAGTAATTGCCCCAATTCAATAGCAGGAAGAGACAGTGTGATGGTGAATTTTTTGTGTCAACTTGGCTAGGCCACAGTATGCAAATATTTGGTCAAACGTTATTCTAGATGTTTCTTTGAAGGTGTTTTTTAGATGATCAACATTTACATTAGTAAACTTTGAGTAAACCAGATTACCCTGCATAATTTGGGTGGGCCTCATCCTATCAGTTGAAGGCTTTCAGAGAAAAAGACTGACCTGTCCAAGCAAGAAGGAATTCTGCCAGCAGACTGCCTTTGGACTTGAACTGTAACTCTTCCCTGGTCTCCTATGTGTGCCTAGCCTGCACATTTTGAACTTGTCAAGCTTCCATAATCACTTGGGCAAATTCCTTACAATAAATTAATCTCTCTCTCTCTCTCCCCCGCCCTCATTGATTTATATATATACACTCATACACATCTGGTAGGTTTTTTTTGTCTGGGGAACACTGACTAATGCAAACAGGTAACACCATGGAATTAGAGTAGTGAAGCTCTAGGGCCTCCATGTACAAGTTGCCACTCACTCCAGGGTTAGCCATGAAAGGTGATACTTAGAAAGGAGAGTCTGCACTGTACTGCCGGGATTCTAATGCCAGGCAGCTGCTTGGCCATAAGTGGCTACACTTTCCAAGACTCTTCCATTCCAAGAAAGAGACAATAAAACCACCTACTCATCAATAAGGATTTAATGAGATATTAATACAAAAACTTTACTATTATTGATATTTACTACCAGAGGGTGACTCAACCAAGGTCACACAAAGTCTCCCAACTTTGGGGGCAATACTCCTCTCACTGCCTCTGGATACCTATAGAGTGTCCCTCCTTTGTCTTCAATGACATCTGAAGTGGACCACACTACTCTGAACCTTGAGAGGGCCAACACTAGTTTCAACTTGGGCCAGGTGCAGTGGCTCACATTTGTAATCACATCTTCCCTTGGGAGGCGACAGCAGGATGATCACTTGACCCCAGGGGTTACAGACCAGCCTGGGGAACATAGCAAGCCCCTGTCTCTACAAAAAAAATTAAAAATTGAAAAATAAATGAATTAAAATATCAATTTTGGTGGGAAGGATTGTCATGGTATTATAATATTTGGTACCATGATAAGTAGTCTTAGGATTTCTGATAACTCATCTGAGTTGGTCTTAGTCTTTTTGTCACCATGGTAGGCAGGCTGTGAATAAACCTTCATATGCATGATACTGCTTCACCATCAATGTCTATCCCTTCCTGGGCCTTCCCAGGAGGCCGTGCAGGGAGGCTTTGCCTATTCTTGGCCCTCCCAGACACCCTTGTTTCTGCCATAATGTAATCTACGGGTCTGAAAACCTGGGGGCTGCAGTGCTGGGCGCCATCAAGAAAGACAACAAGAGAGATAGATGGATGTATCTTGATTTGATAAGTCAAATCAGATTAAACTAATGGCATTTCGGAGATTTTTCTGAATACTTTTTTCCTTAGGAACTTGTTACTGAACTTGGTTGCAACTTTTCTTGGCTGAAGTTGAGACTATGGCTGGGAGAAGCCAGCTACTTGGGGGTGGGATAGGAGTGCGGGTGGGAGGGTGAGAGTGGTGATTTAGAGATAATCACTTTACCTTTGTGAAGTCAGCTCTTTATGTAGAGATATGAAGTTGTTTCATACTTGTAGTCTTTTTTTTTTTTTTTTTTTTTTTTGAGATGGAGTCTCAGTCACCCAGGCTGGAGAACAGTGGTGCGATCTCAGTTCACTGCAATCTCCGCCTCCCGGTTCAAGCGATTCTCCCGCCTCAGCCTGCCAAGTAGCTGGAATTACAGACATGTGCCACCACACTTGGCTAATTTTTGTATTTTTAGTAGAGACGAGGTTTAGCCATGTTGGCCAGGCTGGTCTAGAACTCCTGACCTCAAGTGATCTGCCCGCCTCAGCCTCTCAATGTGCTGGGATTACAGGTGTGAGCCGCTGCGCCCAGCCAATATTTATAGTCTTTTTAAATTTTGTCCTGACAAAGATAGGAAGAAAGGTAGGATGAAGGGCATGGCCCCTGCAGATGGATCCTTAGAAGAAAGAACAAGAGCTGCTCAGCCCCAGAATGCTGCCAGCCCCACCCCTTGCACCATCACCTACTCTCTGATCCCTCTCCTGCCTTAGTCCTCACGTTTGTGTTGTCTGAGGAGTGGGTATAACATTCGGAGCCTCCCAGCCTTCCAGGCAGGGTTGACCCAGAGTGCACAATGGCTTTCATTGTCTCAGGCCTGGATCCCTTGGCCAAGAGGCCTAGGAATATACCTATGGAAAGTTCTGGAAAATAGTACCCCTTCCTCACCAAGTCCCTTGACCGATGCTCAGTTTCTTCTGGAGGTGATCCAAGGAAGTGGCTCCTTTGTGGCCACACTCGGCACCCCTGTCTCTCACTTTCTCAACTTTAAAGGGGAAATAATCACACTGAAGGATGCTCAAATGGATCAGCCAAGGTGGGGAAGGGAGGAATGATCGTCCCATGCGACGAGCTGTTGATAGCACAGGAAAGTGTAGCACAGAGAAGACTTACGGTGGGCATGACAGTGTCTCAAGGACTCCTCAAGGACCAGAAAGCAGTGCAGAATAGGACCATGTGACAGGGGAAGAGCTAGGGAGACATATTTAGGTTCAATATAAGGAAGAGTTTGCTAAATTCAGTTTTCTCCGAAGACGAGAATAAGTGAGTTCTCCAGCACTGGAGATGTTCAAAAACACCACGAGCACTGGGCAAGGATGCAATTAAGGAGAATGGGCAGTTAGATTCGATGAATGGGTCTTGGCTAGGGGCGATTCCACTCCTACCCCCAGAAAGGGACAATGGCAATGTATGGAGATATTCTGGTTGTCACAACTGAGAGGTCCTACTGGCCTCTAATGGATGGGGACCAGGGACACTGCTCAATATCCTGCCATGCATGGGACGGCGCCACCACAAAGAATTATCAGGCCCAAAATATGAATAGCATTGAGGTTGAGAAACCCTAAATTAGATAAGCTGTAAAGCCTAAGTGGAGGGTAATCGCCCCCTCCCATCTGTCTGGCAACCCAGAAGACCGTGAAAGGAAATCAGCGACATGTTGGGAAGAGCTGGATTTCAAGCAGGACCGTGCAGTAAGATTTTCAAGTAGATGAATCTCAGAAATATATTTTCAGTTTCAAACATTGTGGGTTATATTTTGGGATGCTGGCCATTTCTGCTGTAGCCAAAACTATGAGCCTGTCATTCTCCACACAGCAAATTTTCTGTTCCCACCATTTGTACCTACTTCTGTGTACAAGTTAGAAGGCAAAGATCTAGAGACAGGATGGGCTAGGGAGTGGAGAAGAATAGAAAACAAGCAAACAGAGGAAACTAAGCTGAGGTTTCACTCAAAGGCCTTTAAGAATGATCCCTGATATATCTTCTAAAATTATCTTTTAATCCCCCTTTTATGCCTGCTGGGTAGTGCGATTTGTCAAACCCCAGAAAAACCCTAGAATTACAATGAAATTTGTTGTTACCAGATGCGTGAATCAATCAGATGGCTCTGAGGTCAACTCTTGGCTCTGTCAATTACCACCTGGGCCTGGGCAAGTTATTTAACCTTTCTGAGCCTCGGTTTCCTCATTTATAAAATGGGGTAAATAACACCCACCTCATGGGATAGCTGTGAAGAGCACATGAACAAATGCACGTAACAATCACACGCAGTCCCTGGCACATAATAAGTACTCACTAAGCAGCAGCTATTACTTCTATGATCTCCTTCTCAGGAGACTTAAATAGCACAACACTGGATTAGGCCTTGAACAAGAAAATGATGCTATCTTGAAAATCACAATCTAACACAGAAATTAGCCTGCCCTAATTACAGTCGTCCATTATTATTAATTTAAAGAATAAGTAGCTGCTGGACAATAGATACACATGATCTCATTTAACTGTCCTACCATCCTAGGGAGGGAAGCATTACCAACTCAGTTTACAGATGAAGAAACTGACATGCCCATGCTAAGTGAGGTGCCAATCATGGCTCCTAAATGGCAGAGGAGGAATTGGAACCCGGGCCAGCCTGACTCCTAAACTCCTCACCACTGCCTCCTTGTTCTCCGTCATTCCCCTTCTTGCTCTGCTTCCTTCACTCCAGCCTGGACCTGGGAATCTTGGAGCATCTCATGGCAGCAAGACCTGCCCTCAAAGCCTTCACTGGCTCCACATATAAATGGCCAGTCACAGCTTAAGGTATTTCCCCACACTGAGCTATTTTCACTTGGCAAAAATAGCCGCTAAACTTAAGCAGAGACTCTCAGCCCGGAATCCCCGAAGAGCAATGGCAGAGATGCGTGAGCTATTTTCCATATTTCAAAAAGCCATGAAGAAACTAAAATGCAATGGTTCATTGATTTATATTGGAATTACATCGACTCTCTGTGGTGATGCTGGTTGTTTCAACCTGATTAGAAGCTCTGATTGATAGACAGTTCCTTATGTCTTTGATGAATAAAAAAATGGGAAATCTAAATATATATGGCCTGTTGCACAGTTAAAAGCTCATCAAAGCCTGAACTCAGCCATGCATGGTAGCTCACGCCTGTAATCCCAGCACTTTGCAGGGCCAAGGTGGGAGGATAGCTTGCGCCCAGGAGTTTAAGACCAGCCTAGGCAACACGGCGAAACCCCGTTTCTACAAAAAATACAAAATCTAGCCAGCCATGGTGGCATGCACCTGTAGTGTCAGCTACTTGGAAGGCTGAGGTGGGAGAATCACTTGAGCCGGGGAGGTCAAGGCTGCAGTGAGCCGCGACTGCACCGCTGCACTCCAGCCTGGGCAACAGAGGGAGACCCTGTCTCAAAACAAAAACAAAAACAAACTCCAAATCACAAAATACCCCTGAGCCCCATGGGATGAAATAACTTTACAAATGCACTCGGTGATGAACTATCCGGGGTCACTGAGCTAAAAGGTCACAGCGTAAATCATGGAATAACAGGCACTAGTTGGTTCTGGTAGAGTTTCTCAGCGATCTGTCAAACTCCATGGACTCTTTCTTCCACAGTGATGCAATCAGAGCCAGGCATAACTGATTATTAAGACTGTAACCCCCAATCTCTCTTGCAGTTAGCTATGACCATGTGGTTGACTTTTTGCTAATGAAACATGAGCAGAAGAGATACATGCTTCATTTTGGCTGGTATGTTAAGAGAGCGGGTGTGCCTCCTCCATCTTCCCCTTTTTGGCAGCTGCAACCCAAGCCGTGCAGACACATAAGAAAGTGCTCATCACATGTGGTCCGTAGACCAGTTGCTCATCCCCAAACTATTTGTTTCCCATCCACAATGAGATAAAGATCTTGTGCTAGGACACAAATCAGTGACCTCGCTACACACATTGTTTAGTACAGCTGACATTTTTCTTTCATAGCAAGATGCTCTTGATGAAGGAAGCAGTGCCTTGACTTACATTCTGACGCAAGCTCCTTCTCTCCCTGCGGGCCAGCCCTTTGAGTAGTGCTGCTGTAGGGAACGGTGGCGACTGAAGGTGGTATGAACCCAGGTTCTGAATATCAATGTGGAACAGAGCTGCCTGCCAACCTGAAACACCTGCCCTGGACAGAAAAGAGAAACAGACTTCTCTTTTGAATGGGTCACTGCACTGCAAGGTCTCTGTCTCATAAGAGTTCAGCTTTCCCCTAACTACGTCAGTGGGGTTAATCATATTTACCCAGCTGTCTGTAGTGAGGATTTTAAGAGGTGTATGAGAGGACGCCTATCAACTGAATCAAACATGCACAGGTTCCATTCTCTAACTGGAAACAGTTCACTGTCTTTTCTGGTGAGAAGTTTGGATTCAGCCTCCTTTTCCTGGAGGACAATGTATTGATTCAAATCTCCTGAGTTCCATCTTTGTGCCTAAGACTGGGCCAGGAACTGCGGATGCAGTATCAAGCAACATGACATGGGTGCTGTCCTTATAGGGTGCCACAGCAAGTCATGTGGCCCAGCCGTGGTCTGCAGGCAGGAAACCTGTAGGCTGGGGTGGCTTTGGAGCAAGAGCTAAGGTGAGTGGAGGGGCCTAGACATCTCCTGGCCTGTAATGGACATGAGAAACAGTGTTGCCCGAATTAGCAGAAGTGTTGTGCTTTCTAAAGAATTATTTCTACACTTGAATGTCTTTACAGTGGCTTCCCCTTAGTTTCATGGGGATGGTGGGAGGTGGAGGATTTCATTTGAAAGACTCTAAAATAATCTTGGTTAAACTAAAGAGAAAGCTTTAAGTTTTTCTACAACTTAATTTGGAGAGATAAGGGTTTAATGCATCCCCAAAGATCCAGGGTTGCAAAAGGCATTTCTTAGACCTGGGCATTTCTTAGGTTTGTTGTTCATTCACCAAATACTTCTCAAGCACCACTATGATCCAGGTGCTCCGTGGACACACAGAGGAACAACACCAATCCCTGTTTTGAAGCAAGCTCACTGTGTGGGAGGCAGCAAGCCTAGGGATGATCAGTTGCCTGCCAGTGGAACACTTGCCTACTGACAGAGCCTGGGGACGAAATGCAGAGAGGCTGAGAACCTGGGAGGGATGGAGCCCAGGCCAATATGTGGGCCTTTTTCTTTTGATTTTCACTTGAATCACTCCCTGAGGATAGTATTATTGTATTTTGTTGGAGGAAGTATTATTGTATTTTGTTGGAGGAAGTATTATTCTATTTTGTTGGAGGAAGTATTATTGTATTTTGTTGGAGGAAGTATTATTGTATTTTGTTGGAGGAAGTATTATTGTAGTTTGTTGGAGGAAGTATTATTGTATTTTGTTGGAGGGTAGTATTATTGTATTTTGTTGGAGGAAGTATTATTGTATTTTGTTGGAGGAAGTATTATTGTATTTTGTTGGAGGAAGTATTATTGTATTTTGTTGGAGGGTAGTATTATTGTATTTTGTTGGAGGAAGTATTATTGTATTTTGTTGGAGGAAGTATTATTGTATTTTGTTGGAGGAAGTATTATTGTATTTTGTTGGAGGGTAGTATTATTGTATTTTGTTGGAGGAAGTATTATTGTATTTTGTTGGAGGATAGTATTATTGTATTTTGTTGGAGGAAGTATTATTGTATTTTGTTGGAGGAAGTATTATTGTATTTTGTTGGAGGAAGTATTATTGTATTTTGTTGGAGGGTAGTATTATTGTATTTTGTTGGCTACCAAACTATTAATGATCTTAAAATTAACTTCCTTACTCTTAGACTCAGACACATGCATGAAAATACTCTTCAGATCCAAGAATACTCAGTCATGCAATGTGAGTGTGTAATCACTTAAGAATACATTGAAGGCCAGGTGTGGGGGCTCACGCCTGTTATCCCAGCACTTTGGGAGGCCACGGTTCACTTGAGGTCAGGAGTTCAAGACTAGCCCACCAACATGGTGAAACCCCATCTCTACTAAAAGTACAAAAATTAGCTGGATGTGATTGTGCATGCCTGTGATCTCAGCTACTCCACAGGCGGAGACAGGAGAATCGCTTGAGCCAGGGAAGCAGAGGTTGCAGTGAGCCAAGATTACACCATTGCACTCCAGTCTGGGTGGCAGAGCAAAACTCTGTCTCAAAAAAAAAAAAAAAAAAAAAAAAAAAGGATGTATTGAATCAGCAGATACTCAGACACAAGTGTATGTTTTCAACTTTATCAATACCAATATCAACATGGAACAGTAAAGACCCACCAGGGAGGCAATTAACAAGCATTTGGGGAGGAATAGACCTCACCTATTCCAACCACACAGCCAACTCTGGCAGCCAAAACGTGGGCAACAGCATCCTACCAGCTTCTATTTATTGTTGCATTGCTATGGTGCCGATCCCCTTTGTATCCATGGTATTTAGAACCTCGGGGATTGGGCTGGTGACCATTCTTTAGATCTGAGAACAGAAGGAGCAGAGGAACGTTGAGCAACTCTAGAGGGGTGTGTATGTGGCAGTTCAGGGACAGTTTGAGCTTTCGGGTAGAGGCAGCCTAGGGAAACCGGCATAAAGCAGTTTCTTTCTCTATTCCATGGAAGCTGCATGCTTGTGAAAAGGGCCAGGTGTCTTCTGTCTTGCCATGCAAGTGGGCAGGGCTGCTTGGGAATACCAGGTGGGTTAAGGATACTGCCCTTAAACTTAAGGTGCAGGGCAGCAGGGAAAGACAGACAGACAGACAGAGAGAGAGAGAGAGATGGGGGGAGGGGAGAGTGGGAAGGGGAGGGGAGGAGAAGAGAGGAGAGGAGGAGAGCTGCAAGAAAAAGGCAAGGTCCAGAGAAAAAGAAAGAGATCTGCAAGAAGGAGGCAAGGTCTGTGGACTGGGACAGCAAAGATGTGGCCTACGAAGAGAAAGGTCTGGAGAATCAGAAGGCCTTTCAATGGTGGTTCTAAATCCCTCTAGCAAAGCCCATCTATCTTTACAGCTCACCCGTCTCCATCTACACCACCCCCCAACCCCTCCCGGCCCAGATCAGGCAGCGGGGTCGCCCTCTCCAGGAATTTCAGGGCAGCTAACACTGGAGGCGCCGGCGAGCCTGGAGAGGGAGGAGTTCACTAAATTGTGTTGGATGTAAGGCGTCGAGGACCGGAGGAATTAATCCGATGTGGGGAAGGCGGACGGGGCTATGAAGAAAAAAGAGGGGGCAATGTACACTCAGCCTTTTCGTCACTCGGTGAGGAGATGGATGGTTTTCCGGACCGGGCGTCCCAGCGCCCCGGCTAGCTATAGGGAGACGTCAGAGCGCTCCGGTCCGCGGTAGAAGAGCCCCCAGCTCCCCCCGCCCGGGCTTCCATATAAAGTAGGGGCTCTAGTGGAGGCCGCAGCAGTAGCACCAGTGGCTGCGGCGGCGGAGCTCCTCTGAGGTCCGGGTCACCAGTCGCTGCTCTGCCAGTAGGGCGCACAACCCAGCCTCGCCCAGCCTCTCCGCCGCGCTCCAAGGGCTTCCCGTCGGGACCATGCGCAGCCGCGAGCTCCCGCTGGTCCTACTGGCGCTGGTCCTCTTCCAGGCGCCCCGGGGGCGAGCGGTCCCGCTGCCTGCAGGCGGAGGGACGGTGCTGACCAAGATGTACCCGCGCGGCAACCACTGGGCGGTGGGTGAGTGTCCTGGCCGCGGGAGCCGCGCGCTTGGCCTCCTCTGGATCAGCCAGCCAGAGGGGACCTGTCTCCCCGTTTCTTTGCGTTTCCCGGGCCCAGCTTTGGGAGCTGGGTTTGCTGTGACCCTTCTACCGAAACACCTTCCCGATTCTCCTAAAACTCCACCCCACCTTTCCCCATTCTAGGGAGCCCATGAGCCCCTCACCAGCCGGAAGCTGGTCCCCTGATCCTTTCCCGCTCGCTTCCAGCCGGTGTCTCCCCGTATTCCCCAGGGCACCCGAGCTCCCAACTGCCAACCCCGGTGCAGATCATCTTCCCTCTGCGTGCATCCTACATCTCCTTTTGTCCGCCTAGTCTCACCCTGTCTGGCACGGTACTTTCCTAGAATAATCTTGGAGAGCGTTGTCCCTTAAGAACATCTCAGAACCCTAGTCCAGCTCGGTGGCCTCAACACCGACCGGCATGGGCTGAAATCTAAGCTGCGCCTATGCGCCCCGCAAAGCCACAGGTGTGGGGACCTCCGGCGCAGCGCTCCCGCCCTGGATTTCACATCTGTTCAGTGCGCAGTGCCCTGAATCCCGCCTGTCTGTGGCTCTCTGGAGTTTCCACAGTCCTTCTCTTCGCTTTGCAGCGATATTCTTTTCCCTGCCCTTTTGTCCTCTTTCCAGCCTACAGGCTCTGAGCTTGGGGAATCTCGCCTGCTCTCCAAGCTCATCCCGATCTCTCTGCCCCTCTGAGCTCCGCTCTTTCTCCGCCCCTCTAGACCCACGATTTCGCCCTTTCCCCTCGCTCCTTTCCCATTCCCTCTGCAACAGGTCCTGCTCTCTAGGCACCGGCTTGGAGGCTCCCTCGCCACGGCCCCCAGAACCCGGGCGGAGAGGACGGCCGCGCTGCGGGTGGGGAGGGCGCCCGCGGGTGGGGTCAGGATTCTGCCCCGCGCGCACTCACTGCTTTCGCTCAGCTGGGAGGCAGGAAGCGACCCGTAGCCCCGGCTCACCCAGCATCACCCCGCGGCTCTCGGCCTCGCCGAGCATAGCTTCCAGCAAACGCAGAGCATCCAACTTCCTCACTCCCCCACCCACCCGCCCCACAAAAGTCAACTACAACAACCCCAACCAGCTTCGTGGGAAGAGATTTAAGGGTGTGTGTGTGTGTGTGTGTGTGTGTGTGTGTGTGTGTGTGTGTATTTCCTTAGCCATCTACTTAGAAGGCAGGGCAGGGGGGCGGGGAGGGCTGGAGAACGGTGTGTTGAACAAGTACTTGCTAATTCATATATCGGCTCATTCACAAATCTTGATAGAAGACAAAGAATTTGGGGAAAGGAGTGGGACTGGAACTGTTGCTTCCTCAGCTCTTCTGTGTTGTGTGTGCTTTTGTGAGGGAAGTCGAGATCTTTGGGTTGCAACACAGTGGTTTTCACTGTTGCTAAAATAATCATTTGCCAAGTCTTGACAGTTCCAGGAATGAGAGGATATGTGATCGCTGAGGGACAGGAGGAACCCAGCAGTCTGGTGTGGAGAGGAGAGGTTGGAATGGGTGAAGCTGAAAAACCCTGCGTTTCAAGAATGAAGGATGCTTAGCAGGTGTTGAAGAATCCAAATTTAGAATTGATGCTTCTCAAAGAGAGCTTCTGGGAGCTTAGATCAAGTGGCCATTATCTGACCCAGCCACATTGGCTGGAAAGGTGGAATGAAACTTCTGGATTCCCAATCTCTTTTTACTCATCTATATTATTATACTAATAAAGCTTATTATTAGGTAACCCTTGCAGGCCCAAAGGAGGACAATAGAGTTAACTGGGGAGCGGCATCATGTTATCTCTGGTGCAAGTCAAGCCAATCTTGATTTGCTGTAGTTCTGGTAAACACCTGTCTCCAGATATTTAGGGTGTCTGCTATTTAATTGCTCTTCACAGTGGTACTTGAGCATTTCTAATCTAAAAAAATACCAACCAGTGGTGACCCCAAATACTACTTTCATATTTACTCTCAAACGCACTTCTTTCTCTCCCTTTGATAGCTGTGCAGAGTTGAGGAGGAGCAAGGGAAAGAGGGAGGTGAAGCAGAAACACACATTTTGGCCTAAAATTACCTTGTGGTTGAGAAAAAGTTTCCTTTGAGTAAAATGACCTCAGTTGGAATATAAGCATTGACAAGGATGAATGATGTTAGATTTTAAATTCAGCTTTCAATTATCCCAAGAAAATGCTTATCCTCTTCAATCACCAAAGACATGTAGCTTCGTTTTAATTATATAAAACTAAAGCTACATACTGCTGTCCACGAAGATGCTGTCAGCACACATTTACAGGCTTGGTAAGTAAATTGCTTCTTCCAGCTGAGAGAAGGATGGCGCAGCAATGGAAAAAAGGTTACCAGTTTGAAAACTTAACAAATGTTTATCCGCTTGATGTTTGTGGAAATGTTTTGTTTGTGTGATGAAAATATAAGTCAACACTTACACTGGTGACTATTCCCTGTGCACCCATGAAATGCTCCTAACTGTGGCTCTAACTTGGATGTGAGACATATCCTAGAAGGCTGAATTTGGAAATGCCAGTATTCAGCTGCAGAATGGCTTGTTATGGCTCCAGAAACTGTGGAATAGAATTTAACTGTGGGTCCAGAGAAACTAGTTCTTAGGAGTACTCAACACTTTCATCTATGCCGTATTCATTTCTGTTTCAAACCATCCCTTTAGTAGTATCTTTAAACGATTAAGAACAAAAGCCTTTTTTTCTCTGATCAAGGTTTTATTTTTTTCAAGTGACTGTCTTTTGTCTATGGTGAGATTTCCATTATTATGATATGGGCACTTGACAAATGATGTTGGGAGAAGAGGTGGAAGTGGGCATATCATCCATGTTGCCATGGAGATGATGATTTGGTTGACAGTCACTAGCTCAAAAGTGAAATCAGACCCAGGGAATGTGTACTTCCCTGGGATGTTATAGATAGCGTGCTCTCCTTAACAACCAGTCTATGGATCTAGAGGTAAAGAACGGATCCCCACACATTCCCCAGATATGCATGTACTGAAATTTAGTACAATCACAGACTGGAGAATGACTTTCTCCTCCCGTTTTAGAAAAGTCCACAAAATTATTCAGGCATGACAAAAATGAGGTTCTTATGTGTGATATCTCTATCACTCCTCTGTTTTATTGGCAATAACTCTTTCTCATTTCCAGCATTCTAACTAGATGATAGGCAGTTAGAAGGGTAAGGTGACCTAGGTCATTACTGGGAGTATCAGGATTCTAGTCCTGCCTTCCAATCATCATGATTCAATTTCCTCCATATAAATAAAACCAAATGCATCACTACTTCCTGGGAAGTTGCACAACGTAATCACTGTTATGGCTGAATGCAAAGTTACTGAGTGAATAGCTGAGCACCACGTGACCAAGCTGATAAGCGAGGAGCCAATCATTCAGGATTCCAGGCCTTTGCTTGGGACAGTATTCCCAGTTAGGGTCCTGAAATTGTGTGAAGTCTCATGTCATAAGCAATTTGGTAAACGCTCACACTGCAATGCAGTACAACCTGATTTTAATGCTCCTTAATACTCATAGAATTATTTTTTCTCAATTACATAATGTGTCATGATATATTGGTATATAATCCCTATTTTTATAACATTAGAAAGCCTTTTGTAGACCTTATCCTTATTTCCAGATCCCAGAATGATTTTAGCTGCTTTATATTCTTAGCAAGTTAAAAGACATTGCCACGCAGTATAATAATGTAGTCTAGATTGTGAGCTGATTTTAATCCTAAAACAGTTACTTACATCTGTGTGACCTCTGGCAAGTCTCATTTTCACCAAACCAGTTAGCATATGGATCAGATGAAATCAAGCACATTTAAACATCCCATAAACTGCAAATCGCAATACACATAAAAGCAATAAAGTTGCTTACAGTGAGGGCTTCTCTGTTGGTGGATAGAACTTCTAGGAAAGGGCCTCTTTCCATTTTAAGACTGAAGATCTTTCAAATTTTATGTTTGTCTTAAATACTTCTAATGCCAGTCAGTGTTGGCATCACAAAGACCTTTTCCTTTGCACACTTTAGATCAAAAGTACCATAGTTTTGTTGACGTTAGGAATTTCAAAGTGCTACAAAGTCCAATTAGAGAGAGAGGAAAAATCAACAGTAAAAAGTGGAGAATATGAGAATATTCAAGCAAGGGTCTAAAGTGTTAAGAACGCAGACCTTGAATTCTGTACCCACTTCTGACTCCAAGTTATCCCCTCTTGCATACATAAATTTTCATGTTTTTGGTGGTTTTGCCTCCTTAACAGCTGCTTTTTTAAAAAAATCATTTACACGGCTAGCACACATTCCTGGAGCCATTGATAGACTTGCAGACACCCAAGAGAAAATTCTGCATTTATGTGGCTGTAAAGTGTTACTCAGGGCTTGTTTTCAACTTGGTTTTCACTACACTCTTAACAAACAATCAATCTAGGTAGTTTCCTAGGTTCAATCTCAACTAAAATTCTGAGAAAGTTTAAATGAAAAATTCCTTTGGTATTTTTTACTACAGATAAAAGGAAAGCAATATTTTTTTAAAAACCACACAAAGAAAAGCATGGAGACTTTTATTTTCAGCAGCAATTCAAAATTGGCTGGGGAAGATGTTTAAACTCCATCTTTCAGTTGGAAATAGAATTTGGTGCATACAGAATTGATGATAGAATTTTAGATATGGAAGGCTCCTTAAATTTAATCTAGTCTACCCTGTTCATTTTATAGTAGAGAAAATTAAAGACTGGGGTGCTACACGACTTGGCAGAGGTCACCTTACTAGCTAGTAGAGGTGCTGGAACCAAGCCCAGGGTTTCTGGGTTGCAGTTCTGAATGCAGTCTAGCTCATTGCACATTTTGAACAGACAGCAAAATCTATCTGTCATTTATGAACTAACTCTTAATAATAAAACGTGATTTATTCTGCATTTTAGGAGGAAGCAGCACAAACACAATTGATGTCCTTTTAAATTTCTCATTCGTTCATTCCCTTTGGTTAAATTTGTGGCATTATGAGTGTTTTTGTTTTGGTTTTTACAGGGCACTTAATGGGGAAAAAGAGCACAGGGGAGTCTTCTGTTTCTGAGACAGGGAGCCTAAAGCAGCAGCTGAGAGAGTACATCAGGTGGGAAGAAGCTGCAAGCAATTTGCTGGGTCTCATAGAAGCAAAGGAGAACAGAAACCACCAGCCACCTCAACCCAAGGCCCTGGGCAATCAGCAGCCTTCGTGGGATTCAGAGGATAGCAGCAACTTCAAAGATGTAGGTTCAAAAGGCAAAGGTAAAAGAAACATATGTGCGAGATGGGTGGGAGGTATTTGGGGAGAGGTGGAAAGAGGGCAAGTTCAAATGAGGAAGAATAGAATTGCTTATGATATAAACCTTCATGGTTGCTATATTAGGCTAACACCAATACATGCTAAGCACATTGATAGACAATTTCTATGTTCTCTTCTTTTTGACGTAATAGTCAAAAGGATATTGATTCCAAACTCCAATTTAGGAGTTTTTTTCAGCAATTTTGTCTATTTGCCGTTATGCATTGATGGCATATATATTTTTTTAATAGCCAGGCCCTACCAGAATGTTTTGATAGTGAGTCTGCAAAGTATTTGAGTAAATCCATGTGGATCTACATATTTTATGTTTATTTCTGGTGAACACTAGTGGAGGTTCCTAGTTTTAGAAAAGAACATTCTTGTTTGCTACCTTTGACACAAAGTAGCACTTCTTCATATTTGTTCCAGAAGTACCTAGTTCAGGTTTCATACTAATATTTTAAAACTCAGTGGACATATCTGAGATCAACAAATTCATCCTGTATATGATTTTATAGAGGATAGGGGAAAATAATTATACTAAACTGGCAATACTTAGTTACAAAGACAGTGAACAAGATAAGAGAGAGAATAAAACTTATAGGAAGAAAGCAAGGCAACTGAAAATGAGGTGATTATCACTAACTTTTAAGTTTCCATGAAATGTATAACAAAATACAAAATAATAATTACAATAACAATGGTGGCTAGTTTTACTGAATATTTACGATAATCCGAGTATTGGGCTAAGCAGTTTACCTCCATTTTCTCAGCTTATGCTCACAATAGTCTTAGAAGGAAGATTCTACTATTCTCTCCATTTTAGAGGTAAGGAAACTAGTCCCATAGCTTTTCATTGATAAAATCAGGGTAAGGGCCTGTGCTCAGTCTGCCATGCAAGACATCTTCCAGAAATGGTCGTCATTGATCTTAATATAAAGCATCCAGGCTGAAGGCCTTGCTTCTTACTGCTTCTGACAATAAATAATATTGTTTTCCACTCACTGTACTTGGAGAGCTTCCTTCTTCACTCGTTCATAGTGAAGACTGATGGCCCCTTTAGGGGCTCAGAGCTGCCTTTGCCAAGCCTCAGCTGGCTTTCTGGAGGGAAGCTTTCTATTTCATTGCCCTTTGAGTCTATTGTGGTCTTTCTCTCTCTTTCTTTCTTTCTTTCTTTCTTTCTTTCTTTCTTTCTTTCTTTCTTTCTTTCTTTCTTTCTTTCTAGTTCTGTCTATGTGGTTTCTTTCTATTCTTTTCTTTCCTTTCCCTCTCTCTCTCTCTCTCTTTTTTTTTTTTTTTTGAAAAGGACTGGCTCTGTTGCCCAGGCTGGTCTCAAACTCCTGGGCTTAAGTGATTTCCCCAGCCTCGGCCTCCCAAATGTGGGTTTCTATGCTAAATGGAAACTGAATTTCACCTGTTACACTAAGCGCCTAGAGGGAAAGTCTTTGTAGCTTTTATTCAGAAAAAAAAAATCCCGGATTAAATAAATCAATACAGAAATAAATACCAACTTTGTGCAAAACCCCAAGCGATTGTCTGGTCCATACCTGTGTCTTAGGTGTTATGTCATCAGCCCCCTTCTTTACTGATGGATCCCATACTCTGAGGGCTCTGTGAACTTGCAGGTGACTTCTCAGATTCTAGCTGGCCATCCTTTTTCATGGTCAGGTGCTTTGCTGGAGTTCCTGTAGGTGGATATCCAACAGCAGTACCCTTCTCATTTGTCTGAACAGTAACAAAAATTGCCACCACAAAACCCTCGAAAATAATTTTTGCAAACATTGAAATGGACTTGCCCTCATAGCTCGTTCATGAAATACTCCCCTCTATTAACACACAATCATGTTACTATTCTATAGTGCCTCATTTTTGAAACAAACAGCAGTGTCCAGTTTGCGTTATTTTATTTCCGCAACCTGGCCCCGCGTATCTTTGGAATCTTTTGGAAAATTCAACTCCTTTCTTAAGGATCAAAAATTTTCCACCATATTCAGAAGAATATTCTGTAAGCTTCAAAGGCAATGGCAAAAAGAATAGTTCCACAAAGGTGTCTGAGTAGCAGTAAAATAGGATGGGTTGAGTGGGCAGCTGTGGACAGTGACTGCTTAAAGGGGGCAGTCCTTATCCCAAGTGAACTGAAAAAGGTCATCAAAAAGATTATTTTAAAAAGTCGGGCTTTCTTTTTCTATTATTTTTATGCATTGTTTTTCTTTTTACAGGTTTAGAAAGCCCGTCTCATTTCATTCCACCTCCAGTTGAATAATTAGTTATTGCACACGTTGGTACTATTCTTTTGGCTTTATTTCCTAGTAACACAAAAACAAATTCCACAGTTAGTCTTTGCAGAGACCAAAATATTTTATTGCTTCTCTTGCACTGGAAATTCCACCTCAATGAAAGTATGTTGTTATGAAAATTGAAAACACCTTACAATGATCTGACTCAAAAAGAAGGGGTGCCAAGAGATTAGTTCTATTAGAAACCCATATATCTCCCATATCTTAGAGTTATGGGAGTGTTAGAGAGAAACTTAATAACTTAGCCAAGCATTGCCAGAATTAGCAGCAGGAGTTTTTAGAGGCTGAAGGACTGTTCTTAAAATTAAAAACTATCTACATATGCTCTCCTCTCTCATTTTAGTAATAAAACATCAAGTACTGTTGCCAACTCTCTTGGAGCTGTAGTTAGAAACTCCAAGCATTTCCTATGTTTTGATGACAAAGATATTTACTTAATTCATAAAGGATGTGTGTAATGTGCACTGAAACTAGGTTACTCGATCATGGAAACAGCTCCAGAACTTTCAGAGCAATTATGCCCAGCAATGTTCAAGGTTAACCTTAATCCTTTTAACTGTGCCCTTCTCACAAATCTTTTAATTCTTTCTTTCTTTTTTTTGAGATGGAGTCTCGCCCTGTAGCCCAGGCTGGAGTGCAGTGGCGTGATCTCAGCTCACTGCAAGCTCCACCTGCCGGGTTCACGCCATTCTCCTGCCTCAGTCCCCTAAGTAGCTGGGACTACAGGCGCCCGCCACCACCATGCCCGGCTAATTTTTTGTATTTTTTTTTTTTAGTAGAGACGGGGTTTCACCATGTTAGCCAGGATGGTCTTGATCTTCTGACCTCGTGATCTGCCTGCCTCAGCCTCCCAAAGTGCTGGGGTTACAGGCGTGAGCCACCGCGCCTGGCCCAAATCTTTTAATTCTATTCTGCAATTAATGAAACTTTTCCCCATGGTTTCTGCAACATGAGACTGTTCTGTCCCTGCAAGATGAAACTCATCCCCATGGATGAAGCTCCAGGGCCTCATCCATGATCCTGGATGTGGTTGTGCATTTTCCTGAGTTTCAGTGGAGGTTTTAGTTGGCCTTTGGTCTCCCTTTATAATTTGGACTTAGTCCCTTATTCTTTGCAGCTTAGGTCTCTCCTTTTATTTAGTGGACATGAAGGGGGCAAGGAAATGAGCTACAAAGGCTGTTATGGAAAAGAAAGTAAATGTGTTCGTTCTTCACTTTTAAGGGACTACTCTCACTGTCTCATCAAATCAGTACAGAGAATAGGAAGGTCTTATTTCTGAATATTTGAAATGCTCCAAAGGAAGTGCCAAATATAGAAAAAGCAACATACAATGAAGAATCACTCATAACCTTCTGATTATGCTGGCACTTTCTATGACGGAGCAGAGTAAAGCTGGCTCCCACCTAGAATACAGCTCCTCCCCACCCCCAACAGTAGACCCCCCCCATTGCCTCCCAGGTCCTTAATCTTCCTAGTTTCCACAATTCTCTTTTTCCTTTTAGCTTTTATTCCTTCCAGCCAAACCTCTTTTATTCAACATTTTGAGCCAATGGGGGACTTACGTAGATTTTTTTCCCCACACATTAGCTTTTATGACCAGTGACTCATAAGGCAAGATATGTGCTGGCATCTTTGGACAGGCGGCAGTCTTTAATAGGGCAGCCTGGGTTGGTGGAGGCGAGCAAAGTTAATTGGCATGCGTGGGAATCAAACCCCAGGCCCTGGGCTCATTAGCACATGGTCAAAACAACTGAGCCACAGAGCAGGTAATTATTTGCCCAAGAATATCACTAGTTCCTTTATTAGAAACAAATGGCTGATATGGAAGTTGGGGAATCTGAATTGCCAGAGAATCTTGGGAAGAGTAATAAGCTCTAGTCTCAACGAAAAGTGTTTTTTCATCTCAGCGCATAAAGGGTGCTATATGGGAACAAAGAAGTATTTTAAAATTATAACTACTCTTTCTTTCTTTAGTCTTAGTTAATTTGAGCAGAAGCCACAACAAGCAAACCACAATAAATTTAGAATTGGCAGAAATCCAAATTAACTCCTCTTCCCAAGTTTCCACACTACTACCATTTACAGTTGTAGGTTTGTAATGTATAATTATGTAATCCAGAAACTAGCTTTGATTTGTGTAATGATGCATTGTCAAAGTAAGCAAAGTAAGAATTCAAATTCCACATTCCCAGAATTTACCACTCAGCTGCTCCTCTAGTAATAAGTTCCTGGGGATAGTACATTAACCAACATTGATTAAAACATACCTGAGTAATCATATCAGGGTGCACGTTAAGCTGATAAAACAATAAGATCCCAAAATGCAGTAGCTCAAAAAAAAAAAAAAGTAGAAGTTAATTTGTCTCTTGGGGGACAGCTCTGGTTCGCCAATGTTACATGCTCAGAAACACCTGCAGGGCTTGTGAAAGTACAGATTGCTGCGCTCCGCCCCCAGAGTTTCTGATTTAGTAGGTGTTAGGTTGAACCAAGAATTTGCCTTTCTAACAAGCTCCCAAGTGATGCTGATGGCTTGTAGGAATGGATTTACTTCTAGGATTAGACTTCAGCTCACTCTGTTTGCTGAACTCTTTCTAATATTTCTTAAGTTGGTAGACTCTCTGCTCCAGGTTCTCAACGTGAAGGAAGGAACCCCCCAGCTGAACCAGCAATGACAATGATGGCCTCTCTCAAAGGAGAAAAACAAAACCCGTAAGAGACTGCGTTCTGCAAGCATCAGTTCTACGGATCATCAACAAGATTTCCTTGTGCAAAATATTTGACTATTCTTGTATCTTTCATCCTTGACTAAATTCGTGATTTTCAAGCAGCATCTTCTGGTTTGAACTTGTTTGCTGTGAACAATTGTCGAAAAGAGTCTTCCAATTAATGCTTTCTACATCTAGGCTACCTGTTGGTTAGATTCAAGGCCCCGAGCTGTTACCATTGACAATAAAAGCTTAAACACAGGCTGTTCTCTTATTTCAATCCCAAATGAGAGGATAGTGTGGCAGAGATGAACAAACAGCTTGAGGATGTACTCGTGTGCTCACTGACCAAGTCAGGCTGAAGCTCTCCCCTTTGAATCCTTGTCGTGACTAAGAGCCTTTGCAGAGGCTCCCTCACTTTCTCATTCCCATCAGGTGGGCCAGGTTGAAGATGGAGGCTAGCCCTATTCATCACTTAAGAATTCCCTAGCCTTCAGCCCTTACCATGACCAGGTATTTTGCTGATATTATTGATGGACACCTCCTAATAGTCCTTTAAGCTCAGAATTATCATTTCTATTTAACAGATGAGGAAACAGAGGATTAGAGAGATCAAGTGCCTTGCCCAAGTCACATAGTAAATGGAAGTGGGATCTACATATCCACAGTCACCAGATTTCCTGCATTACTCATTTTAAACCTCCCTTTCAGTATAGTTATGCCTAGCAAGTAGCACTGTTTTTTCAAAATTTCATCGCCAGTCTGGGAGGAGTCGTCCCCAGTGCCACATTTAGTTAGCTCCACAGCTAAAGGATAAGATGAATTCAATTCCTTCCATTTTTAGAGAATGTGGCCTGGCAGTTCGTTAACACTCACTAGTTCTATTTTTTTTTTTTTTTTACCGGTTCCTTTTTTATCATGACATTTGCACATTAACAGATTTCGAAGCTTCTTGCCATATGTTTAGAATTTTTTTCATTTAGGAGAATCACATTTGCAACCCTAAAGAGATTTGTCTTGCTCTTATTTTGATTACCTAAGAACCACATAAGAGATGACGTGTTCTTTCTAATTTCTTTTAAACCCATGTTGATTCACAACATATACACAGCTAGACCTGGGAAAACGTGTGAACTGTGTTTTCAGTGTTACCACGTTCCTCTACAGGGCCCCGTTCTCTATCATGAGACTATCTTCAGCCTCTTTCCCAAGAACTTGATCCTGAGCTATGTCAACTAAAGCCCCCATGCTGCTGATGATGAAGGTGTAAGCCTTCTCAAGGATTTGCCTTCCAATAGGACACTCATAGAGCTAAAAATGAAACAAACAAACCAAAAAACCTTCCAGATCCAGGGGAAGCTTTCTCTAATGGTGGGATTTCAGGCAAAGAGAAAAGGTTTCCTCAATGCTCCTAGAATAACCCCATCCAGACGATCACTTGTTTGGCTGTTTCACAAGAGTAAACCTATGTGATCCCGTGTTTTGGCAGCCGTCACTTTTTTCCATGAACTCTGATCGCGAAGTAAGAACAGCTCTCTCAAATCTCCTCATGCTTGCAGTGCTCCTCTGTGCCAAACCCAGGTCAAGGTTAGAATCTTTTTGAGAGGTCTACTCTTTCCTACAAAATTAAAAAAAAAATTATTTGCAAGGGTAGTTATATTACATCACACATGTGTGTGCCTATTGGGTCAGGTAATTTTTAGCTGAAGATAATAGCATCCAACTTGGGTAGTTTAAGTAGAAAAGGAGAAAACTGATGGGTAGATATTAGTCAGGGAAGACCAGAGAACCAGGCTCAAGCCTAATCTTGCAGGCTTAGTGCCCAAAGCCATGTCTCTAATTGTATTGATGAGGTGGCTACCCCTAGAAGCATGCTACAGAACTGCCTGAGTCTGCACTCTCTTCCTCTGCCTCCGCTACCACCTGTGCCTACAGTAGAATCCCCTCCAGAGACTCCCAAATCAGTCTTGAATGAGTGTCTGATCGGTGGAACCTCCATTATATCTCTGTAACCTAGCTGCAAGAGCTGCTGGGAAATGGAGTTTTCAGGATTCTACTTTGGGGACGTGGGACTAAAATAATGGGACCCTATCAAAATGGAGAGAGGGTGTTCAGAGATGTGGTTGACCACAAATAATATATGCCCCTTCCCTTTTTCCCCAAAAAGAATTTTCCCTTTGATTCCTGTCCATCCCTACTCTAGAGAACAGTTAGTCCCTAGCCTGGGACTCAGGGAAAGCATGAGCCTGGTGGCTGTTCTGCACAGCACACAGTCCAGGTGTGTCCATAGTACAGCAAGATGAAAAGATTGCTTCTAAGAGCAGATACCTTAGAAATCCTTGCAGCAAAGCAGGATAATCAGAAGGAAGAATCCAAAAGGGAGGAAAGCAGTAATGCCCTTTGAATTTCTCCTTTGAAAAGCCGTCTTTTTTTTTTTTTTTTAATTTTCATTTTTTAGTGCCACAGGGTGGATTGCTCTGGGCAATTTGGCAGTTTTCACATGTGATTAGCGGTTCAGTAACACACCAAGCAGGCATTTCCAGCAGTGCAGTACAATTTCTAGCCTCAAAAATGCTCGCCTTGTAGTCCCTACTTGGGGAATATTTAATCATTACCCAGCATCTTTACCTAGCTTGGCTGTGTGGGGAGTAATCTAAGTAGAGTGTGAGATTTCATTATTCACTTCCTTAGCCACTGGCTGTTTTATTCAGACAACATGAAATAACTCTTCAAGGGAGACCTGTAATTGTGAACCACTGTCATCCTCACAGCAACAAAAGATGTTCACCATGTGCATGGAAAAGGCTCCTAGCTCCACCTCCAAGGGCTTTGTTTCTTTTGATTAATCACCTTAAATCAGACCCAGATGTGACATAGAATCCTCTCCCCGCCTTTCCACTCTACTTAGTTCACAAATGTTATATAACATATATAATATATGTAATATATTATATATAACGTATATATGTTGTATTGTATAACATATATATGATGGACAGAAAAGGTAGATTGTGATATGGGTGGATTGAGAGGACCACCTGATTAATGCCAAGGATATATTATACTACAAAGGAAACTCTAATAGCCTCAAGGAAGAAAATGTATTTTTCATCCTTCTACTCTCTGACACTAATTATATACTACTCTTTCCAAGAGTGTTGCTCAGATTCTTTACCTCTTGTTTAAATAAATATTTTAAACATTAAAAATATGCTTTGGTGGCCGAGCGTGGTAGCTCACACCTGTAATCCCAACACTTTGGGAGGCCGAGGTGGGCAGATCACCTGGGGCCAGGAGTTTGAAACCAGCCTGGCCAACATGGCAAAATGTTATCTCTACTAACAGTACAGAAATTAGCCAGGTATGGTGGTGCGTGCCTGTAATCCCAGCTACTCGGGAGGCTGAGGCACAAGAATTGCTTGAACCTGGAAAAAAGAGGTTGCAGTGAGCTGAGATCACACCATTCCACTCCAGCCTGGGCAACAGAGTGAGACTCTGTCTCAAAAAAAAAAAAAAAAAAAAAATATATATATATATATATACACACACACACACACACACACGCACACACTTTGGGCATGATAAAAACATGATAATTCATATTTTTAAAGATCCTCTTTTGCCTTCTAATTATTTAATTATAAGAGTTTTTAATGTATATTTTTAAAATGTAAAAATAGAATCTGTTAATTATTTTTGTTTAATATATCCAAATAAGAGATTTCTCCTATTGATTTATACCGATGATTAAAAATCCAGCACCCTCTCCTTAAGAAACATGTGGTACTTTGGCTGTCAGTTGTATCTATATTAATTAGAAGTCATTTTTGGATACATGTGACAAAACCAAATCAAACCACATATCCTTGGCTTAAAGAAGATAGAAGTTTAATTTTCTCTCATATCACAAGAAGTCTAGAGGCTAGAGGTGCAGGCCAGTGCAGTAATCTGAGGAGTTGGAGCCAAGATCTTTGTGATTCTCTTAAATTTCCCTTCGTGTTTACCTATAAAATGGTGGCTGCAGCTGCAGCCAACACGCCCCAGTTTCATTTAGAAAAGAGAGAGGGAAACAGAAAAGAGTGGGATCTGCATATCATGAAAACAAAACTTTCTGAGGAATCTTCAGCCTTTGTGTTTTGGTCAGAACTGTGTCACATGATCACTTCTAGCAGCAAAGGAAGCTGGAAAATATCATCTTTCAGTGAGGACGTTGCTACCATATCACCTCCCTGCTCCCCTGAAAACAAAACAAAACAAAACAAAACAAAAACAAAATTTCTCTTAATAAGGAAAAGAAAATGGATGTTTGATAGGCAACCAGAGGTGTTTGCCATGTCATCTATGACAAGATTGAATCCGAGAAAGAACCAAGTTGGAGCCAGTAGGTCCTAAGCCGCTAGAAGATGCCTAGACAATAGGCCCCATGTTTAGTGCGAAATTGCCCTGCATTTGTGTCTCATTCTCAAGGCTGAGTGCCAGGAAACCAGATTTACAAACATGCTGTCTTCATGGCTTCACCTACCCTCCATCTCTGAAAACAAAAGGCTGCAATAGAGATCATGTTTTGTAGATTGGGTGTCACCTTTAATCTCTACATGTATTAGTCAGTTTTCATGTTTCTGATGAAGACATAACCAAGACTGGGTAATTTATAAAGGAAAAGAGGCTTAATAGGCTCACAGTTCCATGTGGCTGGGGAGGCCTCACAATCATGGCAGAAGATGAAAGACATGTCTTACACGGTGGCAGACAAGAGAGAAACGAGAGCCAAGGGAAAAGGGAAACCTTTTATAAAACCATGAGATCTCATGAGACTTATTCACTATCATGAGAACAGTATGGAGGAAACTGCCCCCACAATTCAATTGTCTCCCACTGGGTCCCTCCCACGACATGTGGGGATTACGGGAGCTGCAATTCAAGATGAGATTTGGGTGGGGACGCAGACAAACCATATCACTAAACTTAAACTCAAGATGTGACAATTTCCAAGTATCTATTTACATGGAAAAAGAAACCACTTTGTGCTGTATCACACCTATCTTTATGCATGCATTTCTGTACAAACACATGAGGGAGGTATATTTGCACTCCTCCATCTACACCCTCTCAGAAACAAGGGGTCTTGGTAAATAAACTGGACTAAGGCAAGCAATCTGGACTCTGGAAGAAGGGGACCCATGACACTGTTTTTGTTTTCCCTGTGATCAGAATCACTAATCTAATTAAAAGATGATGATGACTGAATGATTCCACAGGACTCTAGATGGAAAGACCTTTGTGTAGACCTTCAGGAATAAACACTGTATCAACGAGCATATCTGTGGCTGTCAGTAACAGAAACCCCTCAGCTCAAATTGGCATGAAAGATAAAAGGATTTATTATCTGGTATACAAGAATTCCAGGCTGGGTGCAGTGGTTCACCCCTATAATCCCAGCAATTTGGGAGGTCAAGGTGGGTAGATCACTTGAGGTCAGGAATTTGGGACCAGCTTGGCCAATATGGTGAAACCTTGTCTCTACAAAAAATATAAAAATTAGCTGGGCGTGGTGGCAGGGTGTCTGTAATCCCAGCTACTCCAGAGGCTGAGGCAGGAGAATTGCCTGAACCCGGGAGGCAGAGGTTGCAGTGAGCCAAGATTGCACCACTACACTCCAGCTGGGGTGACAGAGCGAGACTCTGTCTCAAAAGAAGAGCAAGAAGAGGAGGAAGAAGAAGGAGGAGGAGGAGGAGGAGGAGAAGGAGAAGAAGAAGGAGAAGAAGGATTATTCTGGAGGGAAGGAGAAACTCAGGTTTGTTTTGTTCAATGTAATTCAGTGACTCAAATATACCTTCAGAGGTGGGGTCTTTCTGTCTTCCCACTCTGCCAGCAGTGTTTCAAATTTGTCCTTAAGCTGACTTCTCTCACAGTCACAAAAGGGCTGCTGGAGCTCCGGGTGTCAAATCCAGACCTGACAAAATTCAGAGGAAGAAGAAGGACTATCTCTTTTGAGGCTTCATCTAATTAATAGGGATAAATTCTTTCCCAGAGGTCTCTAAATGCCTCACAACTTAGTAACCAGCTGGGCTACTTGTCTGCGCTAAAGCCAACACTAATGAAGGGAATCAAGCCACTGTGACTGGACTCGCCCAATTAGGATTTACCAATGAGTCATGTTGTAGGAGGGGCAAGTCCCTAAACAAAATCAAGACTCTCTCAGTAAGGAAAGAGGGTGGCTTTGATTTGCATCTGCCACAGGTGTGAAGTTCATTTCTTGTGATCTCACACAGCCCTGGTTCTATCAATACAGCAATCTCAAGAATTAGTCACTGCTATGAAGCGGAAATGGTCTAGGTTTTATTTCCTACTCAGAGGCCCATGTAAAGTCCTTTTGGATAGTTTTAAAGCCTTGAATCTTTAAGAACAAGAAATAGTCCATCTCCTTTGCTCAAAGCACTCAGGCTGTGATTACAGTTGACAGGCGATTCCTCCCTTTTGTCTGGGCTTCTCTCATCCTTTACTCCTCTCTTTGCCTTGCAACACGAGTGGTTGTTACTGTAACAACATAATTGCTGCTCTGATTCCACTACTGAAATAAACAGAAATGAAAAGGAAATAGAGAGCTTCAAATTGTGTTCTCTTCCACCTGGCAGTTTCCCAAAATGCCTCAGCTAGAGACAGCCCAAATGGACAGGCTGGGGGTTGAACCTGAATTAAGAAATGAAAATAAAAAAACAGGCCCAGAGCAGATTGTAGAGGAAACTCCTTTCTTCCTGCTTAACTCCTGGGGATGGAAGGAGAGGAGAAAGGCGAATAATGTGAAAAACATTTTGAATTCAGTAGTGAAGAATTGGTAGCATGCCGGTCCGATGCTGTTTGTAGATGTGCTGTTTGTCTGGACAGTGTCTTGAAAATTAGAGTTAGTCACAGACATTTAAACACCCAAAGATTTCATATAAAAATCCAGGTTGCAAGCTTTTGCAAAATCAGAAGATCTGCTACTGGGCCTGCTTTCCCAGAAGACAATCAGTGCTGGTGCTGCCCCTGTAAATGGGGGACGCATTTGCAACTTTGCCACATTCCTCACCACACCCTAGTGCACACTTCTGCCTGCTCTGTTTACAGTACCTGCCTGCTCCCTCTAGACATTTGAATTTATGATCCCAGTTTACTATTCTGTATGTCAGGGGAAAGGGGACTGCTCCATGATTTGTTCAATGATACTGTTTAAATTCCTGTTGATGCTTATGATTCTCTACTGTGTGTGCAATTTTTTTTTCTTTTTTTTGAGACAGAGTTTTACTCTTGTTGCCCAGGCTGGAGTGCAGTGGCACAATCTCAGCTTACTACAACCTCCGCCTCCTGGGTTCAAGTGAGTCTCCTTTGTCAGCCTCCTGAGTAGCTGGGATTACAGGTGCTCACCACCATGTCCAGTTAACTTTTTGTATTTTTAGTAGAGACAGGGCTGGTCTCTACTCCAGGCCAGGCTGGTCTCAAACTCCTGATCTCAGATGATCATTCTCTTGATCATCTTGATCTCTTGATCATCTGGGAATCCCACCTTGGCGTTCCCAAAGTGCTGGGATTACAGGGGTGAGCCACCACACTCAGATGTGTAACATCTTACAAGGCATTTTGCCCATGTAATGTTTGCTCCTCCAGATGATTTTGAAGATTCACTCCTTCCCAGGCTGGTCACTGAGATAAGGATGGAAGCCTGTTAAAAAAGAGGTGAGACTGCTGGGCAACGCAACTCACTCTGAAATGCTACTGGTGAGCAGTTCTCAATCAGCGAGCAGAGCCTGGGTGGAACTTCGTGGAGTGTTGGGAGCAGACCATCTGCTTGCGAGATTCACTGGCCAAGAGTTCTCACTGTATCTTGAAACGAACTAAAAAGCAGTTCTTGCATAGAATCATGCTATGTGTGGCCCAAACCGCATCTGATCTCCCTTTGCTCTGTTTCGCCTAATTTTGAGGCACTTTATGTGTTTGTGAGATAACTGAAGGCACAGTTCTCATAAAATGAACAACCATTATGTAGAGATTTTAACTTGGCAAATAGAAGTTTTCACTAGTCTCCTGATAATTAGCTCAAGAGAGAGATTTAACTTGCATGAAGGCTTCAAGCGATTTCATATGATTTTTTTTTTATCATATGGGGTCTCGCTATGTTGCCCAGGCTGGAGTACAGTGGCTATTCACGGGCACCCCATCATCATTCACTAAGCCTCAAACTCCTGAGATCAAGCCATCATCGTCCCAACTACGCAGGAGACCAAGGAAGGATGATTTTTGATAGGTTTAAAATAAAATTTAAAAAAGAGTTACACGGAGAACTTCTTTGTCAAGTTTGAAGACAACAATAAATGTCTCTCTGTCTCTCCTAATTCTGCTCTCCTTGCTGAGGGGCTGGATCCTGAGCTTCATGTTTGACTTATTCCTGCTCCTCCAGGCCCTGAGAGCTGACTTTCTTCATTTTAAGTTGGCCAAAGGCAAAAGTTGCAATCCCAACCACTGCAACCTAAACAAGAAGCCAGGTATTCTTTAAACTGAAAGAACATTTGTTACAGGCAGAAATGCAAGTCAGGTGACCACAGGATTCCAACTGTGTCCCTGGTGGGTCATCAAGGTAACCCAAGCCCTGCCCCATGGGTATTGGTTTCCAGGGCATAATCCAAAAAAGGAAATCCAAAGAGGTTACCCAGTTGGTGAAGTAACCTCTGGATTGGTTTCTTTACACCTGAACCAGGATTTTTCAGTTGGTTTTCCAGTTTCTGCTGAACCAGAAGGTTGACAGTCATAACCTTTATTTATTAAATTCAGGGCTGAGATATAATATTCCTCTGATTGTGCCCTCTCAAGAGTTCAAAATGAACCTCATCACCTGAATCTTTTTCTTGAGGAGGTTGGAGTAGTCCTCCTACCATACTTTCTCTTTCATCACCACCTCCCCAAAATGAGTTACACTCTCCCTTTTTTCATTGAAATTTCGACCACTCAACCCAGCAACCCCATTACTGGGTGTATACCCAAAGGAATATAAATCATTCTACCAAAAAGACACATGCACTCATATGTTCATGGTAGCACTATTCATAATAGCCAAGACATGGAATTAACCTAAATGCCCATCCACAGTGGACTGGATAAAGAAAATGTGATACATATACACCATGGAATACTATGCTGCCAGAAAAAATGAAATAATGTCTTTTACAGCAACATGGATGCAGCTGGAAGCCATTATCCTAAGTAAAGTAGCAGGGGAATAGGAAACCAAATACCGCATGTTCTCACTTATAAATGGGAGCTAAACACTGAAGGCACGTGGACACAAAGAGGGGAAGAGCAAGCACTGGGGCCTACCTGAGGGGGGAGAATGGATGGAGAGTGAGGGCTGAAAGACTACCTGTTGGGTAGTATGCTCATGCTCACTACCCGGGTGATGAAATCATTTATACCCCAAACCCAAATGACATGCAATTTACCCATTAATAAATCTATATATGTACCCTTGAACCTAAAATAAAAGTTGAGAAAAGAAAAGAAAAAACAGAGAGATTCATTTTATACTGTGCCCGGTTTCTTCCAATGGTAACATTTTGCAAAATTATACTACCACCACAGCCAGATACTGAACAATTTCAACACTGCAGGATCCCTGGTGTGGCCCTATTAGAACTACACTCATTCTGGAGTCCATCACCCCCCTTTACTCTGTCCTCCATTTCTAAAATTTGTCATTCAAAAAATATTATATAACTGGAATCATATAGATTACATATCTTTTGTGATTGGCTGCTTTTTACTCAGCATAATTCCTGGTAATTCATTTAAATTGTTGCAGGTATCAATAGTTGGGACTTTTTATTCTAAATAGCATTCCATACTTTGCATGTTCTACAATTTGTTAAACCATTCACCTGTTGAAGGATATCTGGGCCGATGCCAGTTTTTGGCTATTACAAATTAAGCTGCTATGAATATGCAAAAATTATATATGAACATAAATTTCCATTTCTCTGGGATAAATGCCACAGAGTGTGAGTGCGGGGTTGTATGGTAATTACATATTTAGTTTTATTTTTAAAAACCTGCCACTCTGTTTTCCAGAGTGGCTGTATTTTCCATTCCCACCCATACTGTATGAGTAGTCCAGTTACTCATCCCTTGCCAGCATTTGATGTTGTCACTATTTTTTGTTTTAGCCACTCTAAAAGGATACAAGATAAAACACACATAATATTACTCATATTCCTGTATATTAACAAAAACATACAGAAACTGAAATTAAAAGCACAATATCATTTACAATATCATTTTCAACCACTCCAAAGAAAACGAAATACTTGGCAATTCACTACACAAAAATGCATATCTCATTGCAATTTTCATTTTCATTTTCCTGATGGCAAATGGTGTTGAGCATCTTTTTACCTGCTTATTTATCATCTGTATATTCTCATGGGTGAAATGTCTGTTCATATCTTACCCATTTTCTAATTAGACTGTTTTTTTAAAAATTGTTGAATTATATATATATACATATGTGTGTGTGTGTGTCTGTGTATATATATATATATATATATTTTTTTTTTTTTTTTTTTGAGACGGAGTTTTGCTCTTGTTGCCCAGGTTGGAGTGCAATGGTGCAATCTTGGCTCACCACAACCTCCGCCTCCTGGGTTCGAGCGATTCTCCTGCCTCAGCCTCCCGAGTAGATGGTATTACAGGCATGCACCAACATGCCCAGCTAATTTTGTATTTTCAGTAGAGATGGGGTTTCTCCATGTTGGTCAGGCTGGTCTCGAACTCCTGATCTCAGGTGATCCGCTCGCCTCAGCCTCCCAAAGTGCTGGGATTACAGGTGTGAGCCCCCGTGCCCGGCCTCTTTGTATATTTTTGATACCAGTCTTTTCTTGAAGATGTGATTTGCAAGTCTTTTATCTCAGTCTAAACCTTGTGTCTTCAATGTCTTCACATAGGCTTTTTCAGAGCAAAAGTTTTTAATTTTGATGCAGTTCAGTCTATCAATCCTTTCACAGAGCACCCTTCTGGTGTCAAGTCTAAGAATTATTTCTGTCTCTAGATTCCAAGGGTTAATACTTATGGAATTTTTCCTAAAAGTTTATAGTTTTATACCATTTTGAGTTAATTTTTGTGTAAGGAGGGAGACTTAGGTTGAGATTCATTTTATTGCTCATTGTTCCAGCACTGTTTATTTAAAAGGCTAACATTTATTCATTAATTTGCTTTTGTACTTTGTCGAAATTCAGTGAGTGTATCTGTAGGTCTATTTCTGAGTTCTCTGTTCAATTCACTTTGTCTATGTGTCATTCCTCTGCCAATACCACACTGTCTTGATTACTATAGCTATGTATTGGGTAGAGTGACCCTCCCACTTTATTCTTATTTGTCAAGATAGTTTTAGTTATTCTAGGGTCTGTGCCTTTCTGCATAAAATTTAGAATAAGCTTATTTATGTCTACAAAAAGTGTTGCTGGAATTTTTATGGGAATTGCATTAAACCTATAGATTAATTTGAGGAAAATTGACACCCTTACTATGTTGAGTCTTCCAATTCCTGAACATGGTATGTCTCTCCATTTATTTAGGTCTTTTCAATTTCTTTCATCAACATTTTGTAATTTCAGTATGCAGATCCTGTATTTGTTTTGTTAAGTACATACCTAAGTATTTAATTGTATTTGGAGTGATCATAAATAATATTGTGTTTTTTATTTCAGTTTCCATATGTTCTTTGTTAATAAACACAAATGCGATTCATTTTTGTGTGTTTATCTTGTATTCTACAATTTTGTTGAACTCATTCTCCATTTGATAAGGCACTGCTGTAAAAAAATCTACAGTTACCGCCAATCATTTAGCTTGTTGTTGATACGGTGGATCTCACTGATTGATTTTCAAATGTTGAATAAGTTTTTCACACCTGGAATAAACCCCACCTGATCAGGTGCATATCTGATTGCCTCCTTTGGAGAGGCTGATCAGAAACTCCAAACTGGTGTTTATTCTAAGTTCTAAGAGATTTTTAATAGTTTCCTTGAGATTTTCTATGTAGACATGTTATCTGTAAATGAAGAAAACCTTATTTTTTCTTTCTGATTTGTATGTACATTTATTTTCTCAGTTTCTTGCAGTGGCTGAAACTTCCAGTGCTGTGTCGAATAGTAGTGGTGAAAGTAGACATCCTCACCTTGTTCATGATCTTAGGGGGAAAGTATACAGTCTTTCACCATTAAGTATGATGGTAACTGTAGATTTTTTTTTTACAGCGGTGCTTTACCAAATGGAGATAATGCCCCTCTGTTCTTAATTTGCTGGGACTTTTTTTAAAACACCATAAATAGGTGTTAGATTTTGTCAAATGCTTTTTTGCATCAATTAATATGATCACATGATTCTTCTAATTTAGCTTGTTGATATGGTGGATCACAATGACTGATTTTCAAACGTTAGATAAGTCTTGCATACCTGGAATAAACCCCATCTGATCATAGTGCATAATTCTTTTTATACATTGTTGGATTCAGCTTTCTAATATTGTATTGAGGATTTTTGCATCTACACTTATGAGAGATATTGATTTGCAGTTTCCTTCCCTCCCTCCCTCCTCCCTCCCTCCCTCCCTCTCTGTCTTCCTTCCTTCCTTTTTCTCTCTTTCTTTTCTTTTCTTCTTTCTTTCTTTCTTTCTTTCTTTCTTTCTTTCTTTCTTTCTTTCTTTCTTTCTTTCTCTCTCTCTCTCTCTCTCTTTGTTGTTTGGTTTTGGTATTAGGATCATATTGACCTCATAAAGGAGTTAAAAGTACTCTGTTCTCTTTTATTTTCTGGTAGATATTATGTAAAAATGGTGTTTATTCTTCTTTAAATGTTTGATAGAATTCTCCCGTAAAACCATCTGGGTCTGGGGATCTCTTTTTTGTTGGGAGCTTTTGAATTTTTGATTCGATTTCTTTTTCTTTTTCTTTTTTTTGAGACAGAGTCTCGCTCTGTCGCCCAGGCTGGAGTGCGGTGGCGCGATCTCGGCTCACTGCAAGCTCCACCTTCCGTGCTCCCGCCATTCTCCTGCCTTAGCCTCCTGAGTAGCTGGGACTACAGGCGGGTCACCACGCCCGACTAATTTTTTTGTATTTTTAGTAGAGACAGGTTTCACCGTGTTAGCCGGAATGGTTTCGATCTGACCTCGTGATCCGCCCGCCTCGGCCTCCCAAAGTGCTGGGATTACAGGCGCGCCGGGCCAAATTCAATTTCTTCAATGGTTATAAGACTATTTCAAGTGGTTTGAGTTTCAGTAGTTTGTGGATTTTAAGGAATTGGTCCATTTCTTATAAGTTGTCAAATTGTGAACTAAAGTTGTTTGTAGCATTCTCTTATTACCTTAATGTCTGCAGAATCTGTAGTGACACCCCTTACTTGATATCCCTTATCTGTTAGTGATATTCCTATATCCCTTATCTATAGTGATATTCCTACAAATTTGAAGAACCACTGTTTTAGGCACTTCAGGCTGCTAAAGCAAAATGCTTTAGACTGGGTAATTTATTGCTTACAGTCCTTGAGTGTGGAAAGCCCAAGATCAAGATCAAGGTGATGGCAAATGTGGTGTCTGGTAAGGGCCTGTTCCTCCTAGAATGCACCTTCCTGCTGCATCTTCACATGGTGGAAGGACCAAACTCATCCCCTTCAGCTTCTTTTATAAAAGCACAGTCCTATCCATGAGGGTGGGGGCCTCATTATTTCCCAAAGGCCCAACCTCTTGATGTTGTTACGTTGGGGGAGGGTGACACATGTAGACCATAGCAACCAACATTTTGTTTCACTGGTTTTCTCCATCTTCCTATTTCCAATCTCATTGATTACTGCTCTTATGTTGATGATTTCCTTCTTTCTCCCTTCTGCATTTTACAGAAAGCCCCTTACCTTCAGAGGTGCATTTTTGCTCAGGTTTCCTGAGATCTGCTGCTGCCTAATATCTCCTATGTTTCCTTGGGAAACTTTCCCTCGGTGTGGCTTCCAAGTAAACTCTGCCTCACCCTCACTAAATCTCACAGCACTTGCACTCAAAATATAAATGTTTACACATTAGGTGGATCCCTTCACATTCAGAGGTGTATTTTTTGCTGGCAATTTTTGAGATCTGCTACCACTGGGCCATCTTTCTATCTTCTATCTATGTGAAAGGAAAATATCTTGGGCTCTCAAGATTACTAAACTAAAGGGAAGAGTCAAGCTGGGAACTGCTGAGGGCCAACCTGCCTCCCCTTCTATTCGAAGTCACCCTCTGCTCACTGAGATAAGTGTATATCTGATTGCCTCCCTTGGAGAGGCTCATCAGAAACTCAAAAGAATGCAACCCTGTCTCTCATCTGCCTACAACATGGAGGTCCCTTCCCCACTTCCAGCTGTCCTGCCTTTCCAGACAGAACCAATGTTCATCTTACATATGTTAATTGATGTCTCTTGTCTCCCTAATATGTATAAAACAAAACTGTGTTCTGACCACCTTAAGCACATGTTGTCAGGACCTCATGAGGCTGTGTCACAGGCACTCGTCCTCAACCTTGGCAAAACACGCTTTCTAAAATAACTGAGCGCTGTCTTAGATTTTTGGGGCTCACATCTACATATCTTCCATGATAATCTTGGCTATTTGGGGCTGCACTATAAGTTTTCTATTAATGTTCAAGTCATAACTATCTTCCAGTTTCACTGAGGTTGGTGTTTGAAGGTTTTGTTTCTCTTGCATATTATCTAGGAAGGGAAAAGAAGAGAAGGAAAGATGCAGTCTCAAAAATTATGTTTTTAACAGAAACCTTTCTTATGAGATCCTTTAAAAAAGAGGATAAGAAAGATGTGCCTTTGGCTTTTCCAGTAACAAAGGGAGTGGACACCATTTTAGTATAAATAGAAATCTTACCTGGAACCTCCAAGATGATCTAATTTAGTATTTCAGAACAACTCTTAAGGCAGACAGATAATATTATGCAAATTATAAGATTAGTAACTTGAGGTATATAATTAAAGAACTAGCTCAAGGGCACCTGTCTTATAAAATTAATTCTTTCAACTCCAAGGCAAATTCTAGTTTACTATACAACAGCTGTCTGCTACAAATACCCCAGAGTCAAAAAGATAATTCCCTTCCTGAGACCATTAATATCTGTTCTAGGAAGCAAGTGAATGAAAAAAGCAAATCTTTAACATATCTTTTCCTACCTGGGATCCTTAAGTGTCACTAGCGTCTCAGCCACCCATGTGCTATTGGAGAGTGGCCATAAAAATTACTGAACTGCAAAGAATTTTCCCACCAGATGTCTTACACACCTAAAATTCTACTATTAAAGAATGATTCCTTTGGGTTGGTCACTGTGTCCCCAGAAATTTAAAATGCAACTATTTTTAGATGGGTGATATATTAGGATACTTATTAATACCTTGGTATTCAGTGCTAGGTATTAGAGACTAACCTAAGTGGAAATCCCACAGTATATAATGTCTAACGGAAGGACTAAATTTATCCATTTGCTGTGTTTTGAAGGCTCCAGGAAGGGGATAGTATGAATCAAATACTTTTGACTGTGCAGGCACTTAAAATCCTACTCTTGGCTGGGTGTGGTGGCTCACACCTGTAATCCCAGCACTTTGGGAGGCCAAGGTGGGCAAATTGCCTGAGCTCAGGAGTTCAAAACCAGCCTGGGCAACATGGTGAGACCGCATCTCTACTAAAAGTACAAAAAAACAGTCATGGTGGCACACGCTTGTAATCCCAGTTACTTGGGAGGCTGAGGCACGAGAATTGCTTGAACCCAGCAGGCGGAGGTTGCAGTGAGCAGAGATCAGGCACTCCAGCCTGGGCAACGGAGCTAGACTTTGTATCTGAGAAGAAGAAACAAAGAGAGAAAGAAAGAAAGAGAGAGAGAGCGAGAGAGAGAGAGAAAGAAGGAAAGAAAGAAGAGAGAGAAAGAAAGGAAGGAACGAAGAAAGGAAGGGAAAGAGAGAAAGAGAGAGAGAGAGAAAGAAGGAAGGAAGGAAGGAAGGAAGGAAGGAAGGAAGGAAGGAAGGAAGGAAGGAAAAGAAGATTCTACTCTTAGTTGAATTTTTTAAAAAGTGATTAGATTTGAATTAAGAATTGCCCTACTCTAGAGCTCATTTTATTGAAGAAAAAAAGTATTTGTTCATGAGAGTTTCAAAGGTGAAGTCAATCACACTTTGAATAAATTAACTTAAAACCAATTTCTTCCTGATGAGAATTATGGAGCAGCATGAAAACATGGAGGCATAAACTTTCTTAGCCTCCTGATTTTTAAGGTGGCTTTACTGATATAAAAAGCCCGTGGTTGAGTTGACTTCACCTGAGTGGGAATGTGAGTGGAAAAGGAGGAGCTTTTCATCTAAGTGAAGTTCAAGAACTTGGGGGGACTCAGAAGGAAACATAATTTTCTGGCTGAAGCCCTTATTGCTGACGATTGCAAGAGGGATCGAGACATTCTACTAGAAGCGTCTACTGCACACTCAGCAGATGAAGTTCTCAAGATAGCCATCAGATGGCAGCCTCAGCCAAATTTCTGAAGTAAATTTGTTGACCGCATCAGAATTTTGCAGCTGGGAGATATTACAGGTCCTATAATCCAGCCCCTTTATTTCCCAGCCAAGGAACTCTAGCTGGTGTGAAGTCTAGTCTTGCTTAAAGTCACATATCAAGTCAGTAGCAGAACTAGGGTTCCTACTATCTCCCAACAAGGAATCCAGTAATCTCCCTGCGATGGTGATCTGAAAGAAGTGTTCCCTCACCACCCCCCCAAAAAAAGGTATAGAAAAAAAAAAAAAAGAGCTGCCATTTGAGTGCTCAGCCAGCCATTTGAGTTTGAGTACAAAGTCTTACAGGCTAAAATTTGAGCCTTGAGCAGATTTTTGGTCAACTATCAGGCAGTCAAGTTAACTGAGGACCCATTTGCTCAAAAAAAAAAAAAAAAAAAAAAAAAAAAAAAAAGTTGTGTAGGAGGAGATGGGAGGGGTAGGAAGGGGTGGGTCAGGGATAGAAGAAAACCAAGGAGATGTTGGCCGCAGTCATGCACGCCTGTAATCCCAGCACTTTGGGAGGCCGAGGTGGACTGATCACTTAAGGTCAGGAGTTCGAGACCAGCCTGGCCAAAATGGTGAAAGCCCAACTCTGCTAAAACACAAAAAAATTGGCCGGGCGTGATGGCGGGCGCCTGTAATCCCAGCTACTCAGGAGGCTGCAGTGAGCAGAGATCGTGCTACTGCACTACAGTCTGGACGACAGAGCGAGATTTCCTCTCTCAAAAACAAACAAACAAACAACAACAATAATAAAAGCAAAGAGAGACCCCTGGAGGAGATGAGCTTTGAATGAAGACTAGAAAGATGCAATGAGAAGAGAAAAAGCATCCTTCAGAGGAAACATAGTGTGTGCCCAGATAAAGAAGGAAAAACAAACCCGGCATTTCAGCAGGGCTGACCTCTGCAAGTGAAAAGTAAGCGAAGCCTCCCTTGAGGCCAAGCCTCTCTTCTCATACCTGCTCCTCACAGGACCTCCAACCCAAGCCCCATCACTCACTGAGCTATCACTGGCCAAAAAGCAGCTCTAGCCAGTCTTTGCTATTACAGAGTGCATTTAAGTAATTATTCTCTTTCCCAGGATGGCTGGCATTTTAGGCTTGTCTCCAATTTTGGATAAAAAGGCATTGTCCACATCGAGCAATAGTATAGAGGTCAATTGTATGACCTTCGATGCTGTGAAGGTCAGCTGTTCAGAGCAGAGGATCTCTGTTACTAAGAAGATAAATGGGAAACAAGACGGATGAGTGAATCTTGTGGATGAGACTTGAAGGTAGAAAAGGCATTGAGGTTTGAAATTGCAGAATTTTGTGGATGTATTTATCACTGCACTTAGGCTAGTGGACACTCAATATCTGTTAGCTGATCAATATATCTTTATTGACTCTAAATAGGCTGAACTGGTAAGGGAGCAACATGATGAAAATGATACTTAGGAAAAATTTTCCGATGTGAGTATCTGCCTGCAATGTGTGTAAACAGCAAGAACCCGGTGGGAACACTAATTTTGTCTTGTTTTTAACAGCTTTATTGAGAAATAATTCACATACTCATCATTCACCCAAAGTGCACCATCCGGTGATTTTCAGTGTGTTCACAGATACGTGCAACCATCACCACAGTCCATTTTAGAACATTTTAATCACTTCAAGAAGAAACTCCGTATTTTCTACTTCCTATCCCCTCTGTGTCCCCATGTGTCTGTATCCCATCATGAAGCAACCATAAATCTACTTTCTGTCTCTATAGATTTCCCTATTGTGGACTTTCATATGAATTTCCATTCATATAGTGTGTGGTTTTTGGTGACTGACTCCTTTCATTTAACAATGTTTTCAAAGTCTACACATGTTGTAGCATGTTATCAGTACTCATTCCTTTTCATGGCAGAATAATATTCCATCATATGGATGTACCACATTTTATCAGGTCATCTGCTGATGAGCATTGAGTTGCTCCCACCTTTTCACTATTATGAATCCTGCTATTATAAACATTCATGTGCACGTTTCTGTGTGACCATACAGTTTTCATTTCTCTTGGGTGTATCTTACCTGGGAGTGGAGTTGCTGGGTCATGGAGTAATTCTGTGTCACTCATTGGCAGAACTGCCAGAATGTTTTCTGAGGTGGCTGGCCCATTTTATATCACCATCAACAGTATATGAGGGTTCCAATTTTCCACATTCTCACCAATACTTCTTGCTACCTTTTTTATTCTAGCCATCCTAATGTGTGTGTCATGGTATCTCACTGTGATTTTGTTTTGCATTTCTCTGGTGACTAATTATGTCAAGTATTTTTTTCTTGTGCTTATTGGTTATTTATAGATCTTCTTTGAGAAATATCTATACAGGTCCTTTGCCCATTATAAAACTGGGTTACTGATCCTTTTATTATTGAGTTGCAAGTGTTATTTATACGTGCTAGAAACGAGTTCCTTATCTGATATATGATTTGCAAATTTTTCATCCATCCTGTGGGTTGTCCTTTCACTTTGTTAATGGTGTCCTCTGAAGCACACATGTGTGAAATTTCAAAGAAATCCATTTTATCTATTTTTTCTTTTGTTGCCTTTTTTTGGTATCATATTTAAGACTCTTTTGCCATAATCCATGATCATGAAAAAATTTACCCCATGTCTTCTTCTAAGAGCGTTATAGCTTTTTACTCTTACATTTAGGTAGTTTGTCTATTTTGAGTTAATTTTTGTATGTGGTGTGAGGTAAAGGTCCAGCCTCATTCTCTTCATGTGTATATCCAGTTGTTCCAATTGAAAGGACCATTGTTTCCTCATTTAATGGCACTGGCACCCTTTTTGAAAATCAATTGGCCACAGATGTTTGGGCTTATGTATGGATTCTATTCTTTCAGTTGATCTATGTGACAGTTCTTATACCAGTATCACACTATCTTGATTACTATTGCTTTGTAGTAAGTTTTGAAATCAGGCACTGTGAATCCTCTTGATTCTTTTTCAGTATTATTTTTGGATATGCTGGGTTCCTTAAAATTCCACATAGATTTTGGAATCAGCTTGTTAATTTGTACAGGGAAGTTATCTGGGATTCTAATAGGGATCATGTTGAACCTGCAGATCAGTTCGGGACTATCACTCTCCTAACAATGTTGTCTTCTGATCCTTGCACATGGGATGTTTTTCTATTTATTTAGATCTTTTACTTCTTTTAACAAAGTTTTGTAGTTCACGGTGTAAGTTTTGAACTTTTTGTTATATGTATTCCTATTCTATTCTTTTTGGTGTTATTGTGGTTGGAATTGTTTCCCTTATTTCGTTTTTGGATTGCTCATTGCAGTTACGTAGAAATGCAATTGAATTTTGCATATTGATCTCGTATCCTGTAACCTAGCTGAACTCATTTATTTGTTCTAAAGTTCAAAGCCTCAAAGTGAAAAAGTACGTGGCAGTCCAGTGAAAATCAGAGTGCACTGATGTCATTTGTATAGAGAATGAGGAGAGAAAGAAGGTAGAGTGTGAATGCCAGTCACAAGCCTGGAAAGATAGATGAGGTCAAATTTGGGAGAAGCTCAGATGTCATCCTTAGGAGCTTGGCTCTTCTTCTATAGGCCATAATAAATTGTTTTTAAGGAGGGGAATCGTTTGAGACAACTAATTGTGACTACAGTGTGAAAGATAGATTGAAACAATTGAGGAATAAGGAGACCAATGTGGAGGCTGTATTTTTATAGCTCCAAAGCTTAGCAAAAGAGAGCCAGGCTCTTTGGAAGCAACAGACTGAAGGGGTTCTTTGAAAATAAAATTTAGCCAGGCGCAGTGGCTCATGCCTGTAATTCCAGCACTTTGGGAAGCCAAGGCAGGCAAATCACTTGAGGTTAGGAGTTCTAGACCAGCCTGACCAACAAGGTGAAACCCTGTCTGTACTAAAAATACCAAAAATAGTCAGGTGTGGTGTCACATTCCTGTAATCCCAGCTACTCAGGAGGCTGAGGCAGCAGAATTACTTGAACTTGGGAAATGGAGGTTGCAGTGAGCTGAGATCATACCATTGCACTCCAGTCTGGGTGACAGAGTGAGATTCTGTCTGAGAGAGGGAGAGAGAGAGAGAGAGGCGGGGTGGGAGGCCTCAATTAATTAAGAAAGAAATACCATAAAATGGGCCTAGATGCAGGAAGTGCCGCCATAACAGAAGCACTGCATGCCACGGGAGGCCATGCAGCATGAGTGAGATGATAAAGCCTCGAACTGGGAAACTGGCAGGGAGAGGAAAAGCACAGGCAGGTGAATACAGGAGACATTCTGAAGTAAAGCTGATGGGGCTAAGTACTTGACTGCATATAAGGGTTGAAAGAAAGGAATTGGATTTAGGGATGGTTGATAGTGACCCTAAAAATTAGGATCAAAACAGAGCCCGGGTAGTAGTCCAGAGCTAGTATGGTGTTCCACAGTGTCATCAACCTGGATCTGGATCTTTTTTTTTTTTTGACGGAGTCTCGCTCTGTTGCCTAGGCTGGAGTGCAGTGGCGCCATCTCGGCTCACTGCAACCTCTGCCTACTGGGTTTAAGCGATTCTCCTGCCTCAGCCTCCGGAGTAGCTGGGATTACAGGCATGCACCACCACACCCGCCTAATTTTTGTATTTTTAGTAGAGATGCGGTTTCACCATGTTGACCAGGCTGATCTTGAGCTCCTGACCTCAGGTGATACACTCACCTTGGCCTCCCAAAGTGCTAGGATTACAGGCATGAGCCAACATGCCCAGCCTATCTCTTCTTTTTTTTTTTTTCGAGACAGAGTCTCATTCTGTCACCTAGGCTAGAATGCAGTGGTGCAACTTCTGCCTCCCAGGTTCAAGCAATTCTCCTGCCTCAGGCTTCCCAGTAGCTGGGATGACAGGCGCCCTCCACCACACCCAGCTAATTTTTGTGTTTTTAGTAGAGATGGGGTTTCACCATCTTGGCCAGGCTAGTCTCGAACACCTAACCTCAAGTGATCTGCCCGCTTCGGCCTCCCAAATTGCTGGGATTACAAGCGTGAGCCACTGCTCCCAGCCAGGGACCTGGATCTCTTCTATGCTGTTGCTCAACATCCTCACAGTGTGGCTTCATGGCATGAAGATGGCTGCCCCAGCACCTGCATCACGCCTGCCTCAGAGCCAACAGACTGCAGGGGAGGGCATAAGAAGGATTTTCCCTTACATGACATAGGTCATTATTTAATCACATCTAATGGAAAGGGAAGCTGGGAAATGTCTTTATTCAAGACATCCAAGTGATCAGCTAAAATTTGGAAGATATATGGCTGAGAAATAAGGTAGAAAGGAAATTTGGATATAACTTACCTCGAGGGGTTAAGAATTACTCTGAAAAATAATTATTATCATATCCATTGGATGCATATAAATGCTGAAAGAGGAACAAGGGTTTTAAGGAGCTTTTAGGAGCCTACGGAGCAAAAAATAAGAGTTTATTTGAACACATTTGTTTTGGGATAGCTTCTGGAATGTTCAGGTGGAGAAAACCAGTAGGCATTTGGAAATTTATGTACAGTTGGGTCCTTATTTCCCCTCCTTAGGCCATGCTGCTTGAGTGTTGGGACTTTATCATTACAGGCCCACCATGGGGTGGGTGTGTGTGTGTGTGTGTGTGTGTGTGTGTGTGTGTGTATGTGTGTGTGTGTTTTAAGACAGAGTCTTGTTGTAAGACAGAGTCTTGCTGTGTTGCCCAGACTGGAGCGCAGTGGCGTGATCTCGGTTCACTGCAATTCAAGAGATTCTCCTGCCTCAGACTCCTGAGTAGCTGGGATTACAGTGCCCGCCACCATGCCCAGCTAGGCCCACCATGTTTTGTAACAGTCTGCAGATTAGATAAAGACAGCAGGAAGTTAAGATGGTATGAGAAAGAACACAACTAGAGACTCATTTTAAAAAAATATCTCTGGAGGGACTACAGCATCCAGCCACTGTTAGGATTGGAAAAAACATTTTGCAGAGAACTTTGGACAGGAAGACATCCTTGTATGCAATTCATTCAGAACCCACTAACATAAATACACACACTTATACTAAGCACAGAGCAGAGGAACGCTGCTTCTCAAATGAGCTGTCACGTTTTCAGTGTCTATGTTGAAGTAACCAGGGAGCAGAGATCTTAGAGACCTAGTGCTCCAGTGAGGTTTGTTGACAGTACCCTGTTTAAGGTCCCACGAACAGGCAATGTCATAGTCATGACTGGGCCACAGATCTCCTGACTCCCAGGCAGAGGAGCTGCCACTGCACCTGCCATTAAAAAGCTGACAGGCGCAGGGTGCTGGGGAACCCAGCAGTCTCCGCCTCTGCCAGGGTTGGGGGAGACGTGGCCAAGGATCTAGATGATTTAATCCAGTTTACCAAAGGGATTTTATAGTGAGCAATTAAGGCGTGGTAAAGGCATTAATCACTAATGAGTCATTAACTCTGCCCACTATTGTACAGTTAACAAGCGGAGGCCAGATTATTAGAACTTGTCCCCAATAAAAGGGACGACAAGGTCACAGAGAGCACCATCCGCCTCCACAAGGGTCGGGTGCTCCCGTCTGGCGCTGCGGGCTCTCGCCTTTCCCAGGAGGGCAAGAAGGCACCAAGGGGGAGTGCGGAGCTCCGTCTACCCGAGCACAGAAGTGCAGCTTTTAATTACTTTAACTGTATTTTAATAAATGAATTTTAAATTTTATCTTCCCTGACAGTCTTTCCCTGCCCACCTTCTAGAGGCTTGGATTCCATTCATGTAACAAGATTCTGCTGGCGAAAAGAAGCTCTTGGGATGGAGGCTGGAGAAGCTGACTGGGCGAGGCTGGGAGTGGGGCTGGGAGCCTGGGGTGAGGGGCGGAGCTGGAAGGGGTGGATGACGGGGAGAGCATCTCATCAAATGCTGAAACCGCCAGGGCTCTCGGGTCCGCACCCAGGGTGCCCTCACCGTACGCCGACCCTGTGGGGAACGCGCTCTCTGGCTCTCTGGAAGCTGAGTTGGGGGTCCTGGACTCTCTTGCCGCCCCCAACCCCCGCTTCCTGCGCGTGGGCTCCGGCGGTCTGCGCAAAGACTTTGAACTAGCCGGTGAATTTGGACTAGAGAGGGAGGAATTGACCTTCCCTCTACCCTCACCAGATTCTAGATTAACTGGGGCGGCGTGGGGGACAGATAGGGATTGTCTCCACTAGTTTGACAATTCCCATTCCCCAAACATTAAATATATATTTAGGATAAATAAATTCAGCAGGGTGGTCCCAGTTTAATTGCTGACCTCTGGTCAAAGCCCTCCCCTCTTGGGGGTTCTCTTCTAGTCCCTCCACCCCATCCCACCCTCACCAGCCCGGATCACCCTCCTGAGGAGCGCAGATGGGGGCTCAGACCGGCAGGGGATAGAACTGGGTTCGGAACTAGGAAATCCACTAGGGATACACAGCCTGGACCCGTCCAGGGCCGCAGCGCCGAACCCCAGCACCCAGAGCGAGGGCGCCTCCGCGATCCTATGGTTGTTCTCTTAATGTCGAGCCTCTGGAACCCAGGAATCCAGAGTGGCCGAACCCTCAGTCCCCTGCGTCCGTGCAGGAAAGAAATTGGGTTGTGAGCATCGCCAACAGAAGCCGGGAGCCATGGCGCGCACTATGGACACGCCGCCCTCGCGCACAGAGAATGCTCCAGAAAAGGAAAAACGCAAAACTTAAAATGCTCCGACAGGCGCGGTGGCTCACGCCTGTAATCCCAACGCTTTGGGATTTCGAGGCGAGAGGGTCGCTTAAGGCCAGAAGTTGGAGGTCAGCCTGGCACACATAGTGGACCCTCGTCTCTACAAAAAAGTGAAAACAAAAATCATTAGCCGGGCGTGGTGGCGCGCGCCTGTGGTCCCAGCTACTCCAGAGGCTGAGGCAGAAGGATTGCTTGAGGCTGGGAAGTCGAGGCTGCAATGAGCTATGATTGCGCCACTGCACTCCAGTCTCGGCGCCGAGCGAGACCCTGTCTGTAACAAAACAAAACAAAACAAAACAAAAACTGCCGTGGGGCTGGCTGATGGTGGCCACGATCACCGGGGAGGTTCGCTCCCGGCAGGCTCCAGCTCTCTGGGTCAGCGGAGGTTCCCTGAGGCTCAAAGAGCTGTCAGCAACTCACCTCCCGAACAGTGTCTGACTCCGCCCTTCTCTCCGCGCGGTCCAATCCGCGGCGTCCTTCCCCGCCCCGCCCTCGTTGTCTGAGAGCCCCGCCCAACCTGGTTCACAGGAGCGGAAGAGGATCCGGGTCTACAGACCCGCTTGCTTTCCTCCTAGGGCCGGGCAGAGCAGACATTGTCGGGGTTTGGGAAGGAAGCATCTCCAGACCTTTTGAATTGACTGAAACCAATCGAGGCTTGCCCTAGGTCTGTTCTTGGAGCAGCACGGTGCCTTTTCTTCTGGAACCTCGTGAGACCCATGTGGTTCTTGTTTTCCTTCTATGGGCACTGGTGGCATCGCCTGAGCCAAACCTGCAAACTCATTAGGGAAGATTCAAGAACCATTGAATGTGATTCTTGGGAAAGTGATGCAGGCTTCCCTCGGGGTCCCCGAAAGCCTCATGCCCGACAGAGCCAACAGTTTACTTTTGGAAGCTTGTGCCCCAACTTCGGCCAGCGCCTCTGCAAAGAGTATTCTCTAGCCATGGGCTTGAACTGAGAGGCCCCAAGTATTTCAGGGCCGTCGGGGTTTTAATGCTCTTTATCACAAGCTGCTCACCTCCAGTCAGAGTTAAGTACTGGATTCCCGCCCCATCTGCACCCCTACTCCTGGAGCTGGCAGTGAATCTCCCACCCTCAGAGCTGCCCTGCGGGGCTTGGGGACGGGGGAACCCTGGGGCAGATGCTGTGTGCAGATCTCTCCAGGAGGCTCGGGAAAGCACAGCTAGTGCCCACCGCCCAGGATCTCTGTTCCCAATATGGCCTAATGAGCTGTGGTAGAATTGATATAAGGAGCACTTATCAGCAATGTTTTCCCAACACGCACTGTGATGGACACTTCTGGTTATTTCAGTCCTAAACACTTAGAAACAGTGTAAACTGGGACAACCTCTCCGTGCCTCAGTCTCCTTATTTATAAAATGGGGCTGATTGTATCTTCTTGGCAGAATTGTGGTGGGGCTTAACTGAGCCAGTAGACCGTAAACCTCTCAGAAGAGTGCTGGCACATAGTAAGCCTTCAATGATCATTAGCTATTGATATTTTTGTGATCATTTTCCCAGGGCTTGTCTCTGAAATCTGGGTATGGCTCACTCTGTTGATGCCTGGAGAGATGGTTTAGAAGAAAATCTTTTATCGTCTGAAACTAAACAGTAGAAGATGAAGTGGAAGTAGCAGAAAAACATAGGGAAAGAACTGAAAAACAGCACAGAGGAGACGAAATGGATAATCTTGGCAATGATCTAAGGGAAGTGAAGAAGATGTTGATGGTGGCATGCTCAAGGTCACAGGTGCCCAAGACTGCGGTAAGAAGGAGGACAGGGCAAGTGTGGTACTCACTTGGAGCCCACGAAGTGGGAAGTTCTGTAAATAAATCATCCTTCGGGAATGAAAGGATGAAACAAATGATAGGCCAAACACTCATTCTGGTTTTTTTTTGTTTTGTTTTCTTGCTAAGAGGTGATAGCACATGGGCTACTCCATTCGTCTCTCGCAAGGAGGCATACTTGTGAGGGAAAGTGCAGATAGTACTCCCTACCTCTTGGGGGAAATAATTTATTCAGTAAATTTTTACTCATCAGCCTACTGTGTGCAAGGCACCAGCTGGAGGTCTAGGGGTACACAGCCCTGATTATGCAATAGCCTCTCAGAACCCCCAGAGAAAGGACTGGAAACTATGATGAGGCTTCCCCTACTTTCAGCTCCAGTGTGGTCATCCTTTTCCCAAGTCGGTTTCAGGAACCGGAGAACAGTCAGGGAATTTCGGGGAAAGGGGGACCGTGATTACGATCCATATTTCGTCATGCCAGGGTCTTGGTACTTTACACAGTCTTTACGGGTACAGACAGTAGCCAGTTGACGCCAATTAAGGCTCTGGCGGCATCATCCCGAAAGCCCGCTTAGGGACGGGGGTTGTGGGGTAGACGGGGGTGGGGTGGGGTGGGGTGTGGCGAGGACCTGTTGGCAGGCATCCAGGTTCTGCTGGCCGTGGCCCAGCTTCCAGTGTCACCGGTGGATATCGAGCACGCTCAGACGGAAGTCCGGGACTGTCCTTCTTCCAAGAGTCTCAGGAGCTTGTGAAGCGGGCTGAGATTTCGGGATTCCTTCCTCGCCCTAGAACCGGCGCCAAAGAACTGCAGATACTGTCCAGGGCACGCTCGCAAGAACTAGTCCTCGGGGCGGTGCCGCAGGGCGCTCCAGGACACTCTCCGAGCACGGCACCTCACCAGACTCGCCTTTTGCCGAACTCTGGGTTGGCGAGTGTGGAGCGAGTTGGGGAGGTTAGAGTCTCGCGGCTCCGAAAAGGAAAAGCATCTCTTTGTCTCAGTGCTTGTACCGCTAGTCACCAGTCCTGGGTGTTAGGGACTGGCACCGAACCGGAGATCTACCTGGTGAGCTGAGAGGAGCCCTTAGGAGAGCGGGGACGCCAGGGGCCGGGGGACACTTCCTCGCGTCCTAGGGAAATTGGTCTTGACGCTTTCTATTAAAGTCAGACTTCAAAGTATCAGCTGCCGCTGGACTATGGGGCTAGCGGGGGAACTGGGAACGCGCTAGTGGCTGAACCTTAGCCCCTGCCACTTCGGACCCCACGCGCGCACATCCGCTCCAGGGAAGGGCGCCTCGGGTCTAGGCCGCCGAAGCTTTCCGAATGGGGACGATTCTCTGGTGCAGCGAAGTGTCCCTAGAATTTTCACGGGAGAACCCTGAGCTTCTTCTCAGTCGTCCTCTTTCCCTAACGCACCCTGTCCATCAGCGCGCCCTCCTCCCGAACCCCCATATTCACTCCTCTCCCCAAGTCCTAAGCGTGCTTAAACAGAGTCGAAACAAAACAAGCATGCCTTTAATTCTCCTCTCAAATACTTTGAAACTACTTATACAAAAGTTCCTCAACCTCTATTTTTCCGCCGCCCCTGCTTCCCTGTTACGATTATCTGGGGATCTCCAAGTCTCCTGGGAATGGCCAAGTTCAGAAGCTTCAGCCTGTTTGGGCCTGGAGGCTCCAGCGCCTGCGGGGATGGGAGCGGCGTGGCCAGCGGGGCCCGGCAGCTTGCTGGCCTCCAGCTGCAGGGCTGAGGTCCGCGAAATGTGTTGAGGCGGCCAGAGAGCCTCTCCTCAGGCCTGAAAGTGGCCCTTCTTCCCGTGCGTCGGGAGCAGGCACATGGTATGCCTGGCGGGTGGCTTGCAGGCGATAGGAAAAGAGGGGCCGAGTGTGGGGGGAGTCCCTGGTAGAGAGGATGTGGATACGGTGCGCTCGGCCCGGGGTCGGCTCCCAAGACGGTCCCCAGTACCCCTAGAGGGCCTGCCACGGCTTCCCGATGGCCTGGATGTGCTCCTTGGCTTTCAGACGCAGCGCCGCGATGCTGCTGTTGCGCGGGTCCGCCTCGTCCAGCGGGAACTTATCCCCGAAGCCGGGCCCGCACGGGTAGGAGGGCGGCGGCGGCGCAAGAGGCTGCAGGCCGGGGCCCAGCGGTGGGGAGTTCAGGAAGGGCGGCGGCGGCGGCGGCGGCGGCGTGTAACTGGCGGGCAGGCTCTGCGCCGGCGGCCCAAAGCCCGGCAGGCTCTGCAGCGCCGTGGCGCCCCCGCCCGGCAGCGGCGGCCCGAGCCAGGACTCCAGCGGCAGCGCGCCCCCAGCCGGCCCGCCACCGCTGCCCGGGCCCGCCCCGAGGGGCGACAGTGTCGCCGAGGGCGGAGAGCGGCTGAAGGAGAGGAGGGGCGAATCCTGCAGCTTCATGGAGGACACTTCCAGCTTCTCCTGCCGCCGCCACTTAGCCCGTCGGTTCTGGAACCACACCTGCAGAAGAGAGCACAGGGGCTGTCGGGAGGCATCGGAGGCTGAGGCCGCGTCCCCAACCCTGAGCCCGTTCAGCCCGGCAGGTTCCACTCCCTCCTCCTCAAATAAAACTAGGGGCGCAACTGTTAGGCACCTGCGGAGCGGGGGCCCGGATCTTCTTCCTTCCACCCACTCCGACTCCTCCCACCTAGCATTCTCTTTTCTTTTCCACCTTTTTTTTTCTTTTTTTTCTTTTCTTTTTTTTTTTTTTTTTTTTTTTTTTTTTTTTTTTTGTCCCATCCTAGTCCTCCGCGGCGTCCCACCCTTTTCTCTGCTTATCTCATCCATAACTGTGGTTATCTGTTTCCAAATCCTAGTACAGAGCAGGAGCTCAGAAAAAAAGTGAATTTAACTGCAATCGGATCGTAGAACTTTGAAATGAGATCTCACCAATTTTCTGTGACCTGCTGGTTGGCAGCCCCTCCTAACAGTTTAGACTTGCTTCTTCCCTGTATGGTACAGCTCTAAGTTGCTGTAGTTTGGTCTCAGACTTTCTCTGCTTTACCTACCCTTTGTCTCTAAATACAGGTATAAATAAATATTGTTAAGCAGAGTAACTGGCGAGAATGGGGATTAAAATTCACGTATTTTCACGGATTACTGGTTATGATAACTAGATAGGAGCAAGTGGGGTTTATTTTGCCCCAAGCATATTTGAATTGCTGCTTTAATATTTTCATTTTTATTTAATTAATATCTGCTTACTATTTCTGCTGTTTCTTATTACTTTCAAGGGGTATAATCATTCCAGTCTATTATATCTACTTTTACATTACAAAGCTAATTTTGACATTACCCTAAGACCTTAGCTCAATGACAAGGTTTTTTGCTTCTTCTTCTTTGCATATACAAAGTTCTTGCCAAGAGTAACGTCGGGTTTCTTCCAATGAAACTTCATTACTGATTTGATAAAAGCGCTGGAAAATGTGTAATTACATTTTTACTACCAGTTCCACCTTCACAGGCAAGACAGAGAATCCGTTTAGTAGAGAACACAAAAGAACTTCAGCCAAACTGGTGGCTTTAGTGCTATATTTATGAAGGGAAATGGGGAGATTGTCACAACCTCAGAAGGGAGAAAGTAGTTTTCAGTCAATAAAGGCGGAGGACTCCCTAGGACAGCTGAAAGAACAGCAATTCAGCACGTAAGCACCGCAGGGCAAGTGTGTGAGAGGTTGTAATTAGGGAGAAAAAGAGAAACAACAAAAGTGTAAGTACACTGTACCATCCCAGAAAAGATTCAGTTGCATATCTAAGGCCTCAAGTCTTCCTTAAATATTAGATATTTGCCAACAGTAGTGAAAAGAAACACTGATTTTGGTGAGGGATCCTGTCCCACCACCTCCTCAGCTTCCCTGTCTGTCAGCTGTAGCCTTCAGATCCAGTGTCCCGGGTTATAGACAGAAGGATTGAGGTCGGTTATGGCAATGCTCTACTGCTGCCCTCAGTGCGGGAGATCCTGCCTAGTATCTCTACCATCTGATTACATCATAGTCATGTGTTAAGAATGGCCATATGCTGGGTGCTGTGCTGGCCCTGTGGTCACAAAGAAGTCACGGACACTGTTCTCAAGAATCTCACAACTTAGAGAAGAAGCCAAAACCCCTGAACAAGGAATGAGGGAGGATGCAGGTGGGCTCAGGTCCCCAGGGAGCTGAGTCTGCTTTGCTTGAATTCTGTAGGGTACTGGGAGGCTTTGCCTGTCTTCTTTCTCTTGTATTCGTTCCCTCTCCCATCTTTCCTTTCTTGAAAGCAGGTGCTAAAATTTCCATCCCTTCAGTGAAATCATTGCAGCTTTACTGCCCCAAATTAGGAGACATTGAACTGTCCTTGCTGGTTAATCCCAACTCACATTAGGGAATTATATTTTTTAAGCCATGACTTTTACTCATTACTTTCAACTCTTAAACTAAGCAGGAAAAAAAAAAAAAAAAAAAAAAAAAAAAAAAAAAAAAAAAAAAAAAAAAAAAAAGCAGCAGCTTGTCCTCTTTTACTTTTAAGACATGGATAAAAGCTCCGAACACTTGAGTATTCTCATTTCCTGGAAATCTAACTTATTAGACACACACAAAAATCCCATCTTAGTTCCACTGCCTTTCAGATGCAGTGAAATTTGTTCCCAATGTCTGTCTTTCAGCCCTCTGTAAACTCTCCCAATTTGGAAATCCTCCCAGATTTTTCACAGATGACTAGCAAATATTTAAGGCTTTCAAATATTTTAATGATCAGGGATTAAAGATAATTCAGCTTTAATTAAAGCGAAAACCTCTTTACAATAAAAAGAAAAGGCCTTTGCAGCGAGAAGTTTGGTTGGATGTGCACCAGAAAAGGAAAAGTCAGTTTCTTAAACAAATCCGACCAAAGTTTCAACTGCGAGGTGCCAGGCCCTTTGCAAGGAAACAGGGTTTTGGTTTTCAACTCAGTATACGCAGTTAGTGACGAGGGTGGCATTTGCGGCCCCAATCTTGTCACGTTCGATCCCTACCTGCATTCCCTTTCCACACAGCAATCCCCAACCCCTTCCTGGCTATGTCTAATGAGTTGTCGGCTTCTTCATCTTGCAAGTCATTCCCTTCTTCTCTTTTTAGCTTAAAAGAGGGAAACCCCCAAAGGGGAGCTCTTACTACAAACAGGAACATACTACTTGAAGGGTGGTGCACAGGGAACATCGAAGAGCTGTGCCTCTCCCTTGGGACTCTGGGCGTGCCAAGTCGAGGAAGGACAGTAATAAATGCGTGAACGCCCGTGAATTCCGAGAAGCATTGGCTGCAGTTTGGGCCTCGGGCCCTCCCGGATCCCAGTTTCTCAACCTGGGCTTTTTACCTGGACCCGGACCTCGGGTAGGTTGACCTTGCCGGCCAGCTCCTCGCGGCTGTACACGTCCGGGTAGTGGGACTTCTCGAACGCGCGCTCCAGCTCATGCAGCTGGTACGTGGTGAAAGTCGTGCGATTCCGCCGGTGCTTTTTCTTGGGCTGTTCCTCCTCTGACAGTTTCGCTTCGCCGGTGGCTGGCCCGACGGGCAGTCCTGGGCTCGGCCGTGCCTCTCCGGGCTCCTTGGGGCAGTAGGGGCGAGGTCCTGGGGCGACGAGGCCCGGGAGGGTCAGATACACTCCCCAGAACACCCTTGGGGCGACCCCTCCTCGCCGTGGGCGCTGGCCAGCCCGCCTACGGGCTCCGAGATGGCCCGGGGAGGTCCGGGGTGAGGGCGGCAATGCGGTCCTAAGCTTTCTCTGAATGCAAATTGGAAGCTCCCGCCATAAACAGAGTCCCCAACCCCGCGCCCAGGTGCCTTAATAAAAGTTAAGGAAGGGACACTCTCGTCTGGCAAACTCCTAAGCTCGGGCGCCCGAAGGGCCTCGCACAGCCAGGGGTGAGCACTCACCTTCGTACTCTGGGGCCGGCGCCGGGGCTGGCGGCGGGGAGGGTTCGGTGCCTCCCTCGGGCGCCTTGGGGCAGGCGGGCCGCGCGCCCAGCCTCCTATCCCGCTCCTTCGCGCCCCGGGCACCCCGCTCCGCGGGGAAGGTGCCGAGGATCCCGTCGTCCTTGGTAAACCCCAGGATGGCCTCGATGCTGTGCAATCGCGAGGTGCTCCCTCCCGGGCTGCGGAGCAGGTGGCCCGCAAGCGAGAAGCTCCCGTCGGCCATGGCTGGCGCGCAGCCCGGCAGGTGCATGGGGGGCGCCGGGAGGCGGGAGGGCGCTTTGGAGACAGAGAGGAGAGGCTCGAAGCCGGCTCTTTCCCAGTGTGGCGGTGCAACCCGAAGGGTCCGGACCCTAAGTTAAGCTCTGCGGGCGAAGCCCACCCGGGCTGCGCACGCTGGGGGTGGCCGAGCGCTCAGCCCGCTGCCGCCTTAGTCCCAGAAGTCGGAAGTTCGGGCTCGGGGTAGCTGGAGCTCTTGGAGCTAAAGGCGGGGAGCCAACTGGCCCTCGGCTCCGCAGCTATCGCCCGGGACCCAGCCCCTTCTCTAGGCCCCTCCCTCCACAGAGGGGCGTGTCCTTGCCCGGACCAGCCACAGGGTCCTCTCTTGGCCACCCCCAGCACTAGGAACATTCCCCTCCCACCTCTTGATCCGTTTTAAGCTTTACAAACACACTCCGGGGATCGGCGGCGCGATGCTTGATACGCCGGGGAACCTGATCGCGGCGCACCCCTAGTCCTGCCTCAGTGGGGCCGACGCCCTTGGGCTCATCTCTCCCCTTGTCTCCCTGTACCTTGGGCTTGCCCTCTCACTTCAGACTAACCCCTAGGGGTCACCTGGCTCCTTGGACGCACCCCTTCCCAACTTCAGACTCGCCCGTCTCGCCCCCTCTGGCTCACCTCGGCGGGGCCGCCACCCTGGCCTGCGTCCCCTGGAAGCGCGGAGGCCCAGGCGAAGGCTTCCCAGCCCCGCACTACTCCCAGTTTGAATTTCCCCTCGCTGTCTCCCTTTTCTGGACCCACTCCTTCCTTGGCTCGGTTGTACGAAGTCCCAGACCTCGCGTTTAGTTTGTCCGTCTACATTTGTTTTAACTCCTCCCAGTCCCCTCGGACTTGAGCGCCGGCAGCCCTCCTCCCTGCCCCCAGCGCCAACCCCAGGGCCATTTCTGTCCGCAAGTCCGGTGATCTCTAGCGCCCGATTGCCCAGCAGGAGACTGGGAGCCCGGAGTCGGATGTGCAGCCGGGCTTAGGTCCCGCAGGAGACCCACCAGGAATTCCTCGCTCTCACCCACTGTCCTGCGGGGAGGGCGGGATCCTTTACTGAAGTTACAGCGGTGTCGCACTCCCACCTCCCTCCAACACTTCTCCGGACCAAGGATATGGCCCCGAACTGACTCGGGAAGGACCTTCTCCCCGGGAGAAGGCCCCGCGCCTCTCCTAGGGTTCAGGAGTAATCGGCTTGCAGGCTTGCAGTTCTTTCTCCTTTGGACCCCCTCGAGGCTTCCGTGGCCCACAGCGACTGATCGGCCACTCGGAAAGATTTGATAGGGTGAGTGTATTTCACCTGCCGCATTGCGGATGGACAATGGCGCTGTGAACATCGCACCCCTCAAGTCTGAGGCGAGACCCGAGAAGGGCGCTTGGACTTCCCTGAGCTGGTGGCCTGAACCGTGAATTAAAATGCTTTCCTATGAAAGCTCAAGAACCTGGAGGACAACATCCCTAAAATCTCCTTTTCAGCAGGCGCTCTGATCTCCACAGCGGGATAAAGGGGCGTGTTCTTCATCCCGCTTACGTTCAGACAAGCGTTTGCTGCGTCCCTCTAGAGGGCAAGGCAACCGTCGAGGGCCAGGTCGTGGGCATCAAACAAATTGGGAAAGGCCAGGGCCGTTGGCCTGGTGGAGTTTAACATCCAGTCTGGAAGACAAGACAAAGGAAGAGGGAAAACACATACCCTCGGATCCTCCACCCTTAAATTGGTGTTAGAAGGATATTTGCCAAGGACAAGCCAATTCCTCAAGGATCATTCAGTGGTTAATTCCCCGTGATGGGCGTACCTGTTTTTCATAAAACTATATAAAGGCACACCAAAATAAGGGCAAGCATGTGACTGCAGGAGACAGAAACTGAACTAATGCAAGTCAGAAATTAGTTTTTATTTTAAGAAAAAAGCTAAATTAATGAAAGTTAATAGCACTTTACAGTGTTCACATATCACTTTTATTTATTTATTTATTATTTGTTTGTTTGTTTATTTTAGACACAGGGTCCCTGTCTGTCGCCCAGGCTGGAGTGCAGTGGCGTGTTGGTGGCTCACTGCAGCCTGGAGCTCCTGGGCTCAAGCAATTCTCTCAACATGTTGCTTTGTAGTTTTCAGAATCTTCTCACATTCTTCATATCATCTGATCTTCACAACCTTGTGAGGTGAGCAGGACAGATATATTGGTCCCCATTTTACAGAAGAGGAAACTGAGGCTCAAAGTGATACAGCTATTAAGTGGAGGGGTAAGGACTAGAACTCAGGCCACTGACTCCTTGTCCAGTGTTTTCTGCCTGCAGCTCATTTGTAATTATTGTTGTAGATTGTGATCTTTTTGAAAACAATCAAAGCCCATCTTAGCCTGCAGTCTGTCTTTAATCCTTCTCTGAGACTGAATTCTGCATCTAAGAGGCGGAGGTAGAAGCCGTTTAGCTCCCAGAAGAAATAAAGTCAGACCCTATAGAGAGTGGGCTTTGGGCACTGGCATCCAGGGCAAATTAACAAACCCTCTGGAGAGTCCCCTGACAGACCAGGCTTTGCCTCCTCCTCTGCCCCTCCTCCACCTTTCTAGACCCCATAAATGGCCTGGTGGCACCCGATAAGGTCTGACTGCCAGTTACACAGACCAGGTGGCTGATGTGCTGAGGTGCTGGTGAGCAGAGGGCAGCCATGGGGATAATTAATTGGTATTTGTTGTTTCCCCTCTGACCGAGAATGCTTTTTATGCAAACTTCCCAATATTAAATTGATCTTGATAATCACCGCTAAACAAAGATTGGCAGCATTTTCTTAAGCTCCTGCCCACACGCTGCTAAGGGGTTTATGGCCTTGTTTTCCAAAGTTAATTCCTCTGGAACTGCCCAGCTCCTCCTAATAAGTCCAGGTGAGGTTAGCTTTTATTTACTGTTTATTTCAGAGTCTGGGGAGAAAAGCAGAAAAGACTTCAACAGCCACTGGCGAGGGCAGGGGTGGTGGTGATGGGGGTGGGGGAGACAGGGCAGAGGAGGACAAGGGGGAGTTGGGGCTTCCTTTGTGCAGGACATAAAGAGCTAGTCAGTACCATTGTGGGCACGGCGGAGGGTACTCCAAGCAATCAGCCGGGGGTCATTGTTAGGGGCTAATCTACGTGTGTATTTCCCAAGAACTCGATTAGGGAAGATGAATGGACTGGGCCATGTCCCTAATTCTTCTAGCATGAAGCTGCATTTTTCCAGCAGTTAGGCTAGCTCATAATCAGCCCTGCTTCAGCAACAGTAAGAAGCCTGGCTTCTGAACCCCACCTCTGGTTAATTCAGTAATTCATTAGATGGATCAAAGAAACCCCCTCCTTCCATCCCCCACCTGCAGCTAACCTTAAACACAGCTAAAACCCCATTAAACTTGGGATGGTTGGGAGACACACATTTCCAAAAGTGAGGAAGTTGTGGTATAAAGCGGCTCCTTGATCGTGGATGTATGGAGAAGGTCCAATTTCTGGAAGTATTCTGGATGAACAGTCTCACCTACAACACAGAGGAGACATGCATATCCCCATGCACTGGACGGAGAAGGAGAGGGAGACCAGTGAATTAAGGACATTTGGCCACAGCCTCTAGTCATTTCGCCTGTCGGTGATGTTTTACATTAGGGTGAAAGTGTCTGTGGAAAGGCCTATGAGATATCAATTCATAAAGCGTATCAAACCAACTTGATTGTCTGCATGTAGATTGTCCCCATAGCAGATGTATTTTAATCCTGGAATAACTCCCCTTGTGTCATGCCACACTCGAGGACCTCCTCCTCCCACTAGCTCATACATGTGCAAGAAAGGCAAATTACTTTTAGTTTTAGCCAGAGCAAAACACAACTCATATAATCACTAAAACATGCACACATACCATACACACACACTGAAGTTCAACAAATTCAATTGTCAAGAGTTAAGAATACATACAAGAGCTACTATTTATTGAATACTAAGTATATGTCAACAGGTATATGCCATACACTTTTGAGTATTATTTCACATGAATTACCCAATTTAGTTCTTACAATAATCCTATGATGTAGATGCTGTTGTTGTTGTTGTTATTATTATTATTATTAGACACAGAGTCTGGCTCTGTTGCCCAGGCTGGAGTGCAGTGGCATGATCACAGCTCACTGTGGCCTCAAGACACTGCTATTATTATTATTATTAGAGACAGAATCTGGCTCTGTTGCCCAGGCTGGAGTGCAGTAGCATGATCACAGCTCACTGCAGCCTCAACTTCTTGAGCTCAAGCATCCTCCCACCTCAGCTTCCTGCAAAGCTGGGACTACAGGTGCACGCCATCACATCCAGCTAATTTTTGTATTTTTTTTGTAGAGATGGGTTTTTGCCATGTTCCCTAGGCTGGTCTTTAACTCCTGGGCTCAAGCAATGTTCCTGCCTTAGCCTCCAAAAATGCCAGGATTACAGGCTTGAGCCACTGCACCTGGCCGGTAGACACTATTATTATCCCTACTTTACAGATAAGGAAACTGAAATACAGAGAGGTTATGTAACATGTCCAAGGTCACAGAGCTGGTTTCAAGTAGAGCCAAGATCTGAACCGAGGTGTTTTACTCAGGAATGCATCCATCTCCCCACCACGTGTGCTACCCCCAACAAGGTATGCATATTAACGTGCACCATTAATTCTCCAGTGGCCATAAGAGAACCAGCAGATAAATTAAAGCAAGAAAATTTGGGAGTCAAGGGTAACAGGAATAATATAGTTCAGAGTGATGTGGGGATGAGAAAGGTATGATGGATAGCCTATAATTTATTAAGTTATGTAAGATGGTTACAGATTTGCTAAAAAAAAAAAATAAATAAGTATACCATTCAACTTTCCAAGGCTGTCTCATGAAGTTTAGGGAATTTTCCCTGTTCTGAGTTTCAAATCACTCTCAGTGGTTTGTAAAGTATATATTTTTAAGCATCTAAAATATATTTTTTCAGCACTGGCCTTTGATGCTGTGAATTCTCCCCTATATCGTATTATACATTGCATATCATGGGCGAGTTGCTGGCAATGGTCGCAAAAATATCAATAGCTAAACTCTTTTTGACACTGACATTGCATCCAGAGATAAAATACACTATGCTTGTTCATCTCTCACTACCAGATCTCCCTCATTTATGGAATATTAGCTACTTGAAGCAACCCAGAAGGTATATCAGAAAAATGTTCTTAGAGGTGCCTACCAGAACCCCATTTTTACATGTGGGCAACTAACAATGAATATCCTTGGCCACTTTCAGTATATGACCTTGACACAGATGATAAAGACATTTCCTGTATAGTAGTTTACTTCTTACTATGTCAATCTGGATATTCTCTAGCATTTTCAGACTAGATTGAAGCAAATGTTGATATAAGGATTGTATAGTGAATAGTAATCATGGCTGAAACACCATAAACCAACAAAGAGATGGGCCTCATGTAGACATTTTGGGTTGAATTGAGAGCCCTCTCAGATGGGCATATGGAAGCAAACATTTCATCTCATCACAAGATGAAATGAAGGGCAGTTGGGAGCTGTTGTTTCTGAGCAGTAATACCCTGTATGAAAGCCTTCCTTTCACCTAAGAATAGGGACCACAGCTCTCTGCAGACCATCCAGCAATTAGCAAGAAGTCTCCTCCTTGGGAATTTCCATTGCTCCCCGATTATGATGTTTTTGGAAACAACATCACTTAAAACTGCCCTCCCACTTAGTTTCCTGTTATTTCAGGGGATCATATATTGAAGATTTAGAAAAGGAACTTTGATTATTATCTGTTCTGTTCTCTTATTTCTAGTCCCCATTTTAACATTTTAGATGTGAAAATGTGTGGGCCCAGAGAAATTAAGCAGTTAGCCCAAGGTGAGACAGAATGGTTGTACTAGGGCTTGGACTGGAGCCAGGTCCCAGACTCCCAGGCTGTCCACTGGGCACTCTGGCATTAGCACCACCATACTGAGCTCTCAGGCTGTTACACTCAGATGCCCCAGGCTTATAGTTAGAGAAAGTCACTGCATGAATTGTGGAGGAATATATTTGTTGTACAAACACAATGAAGTTACTCTTCACACAACTCCCCCATCATTTACCAACCCAATTATCTTGGTTCTGAGCTTGCTTTTACAACTGATGTAAGTTCAAGTAGCCTCACTGTAGGAGGAAAAATTCCCTTGGCAATAGATTTACAGGGATTTTTGGCAAACAGCTAATACTGCTACCCATTGGTGTGCTGGAATCAGCCCCTTCTGGCTTGTAAGAACTTATGGTTAGCATCTTCCCAGTTCCGAGTTCAGTGATTCACCTTAGTAGCTTGAAATCAGCCATAGTGGTAGTAATTTCACCACAGCAATTGGCAAACACTAAAAATCAGACAGTCCCCCTCTCAACTTAAAAACTAAATGATGTTTAAACATTACTAGCACATTACTGCTCCTACCTCATTAAAAATGAGGAAATCAGGAAGTGTTTATCATTATTATTTATTATTAAAACTAAAACAAAACCATGATTGATGCAGCGAGAGATGTCTAACTTTTTACTCAAAAATGAAAATTTACATCATTATCTCAGAATATATAAACAAAAGAGGGAACTTGGATTTCTGCCAAATAAATGGACTTTTTTTGAGTTGTTAGGAGCAAAGCTATATTAAGATAATTCCTCTTTACTTGTTTTCTAATTAAACTAATTGAATTCAGAGTGTCTAGGGGGAAGCACTAAAGACATTTATCTTGAGGGGATGATGGTCTTGAAGCCTATCAATCCTCTTAGAGTGTTAAGAAGGCAAATCCAAGGATGCCCATTTTGCAGCAGCCTTGACCCAACCCCCACCTGGGGTTTGACCAGCTCTAGTCTTCTTCACAGGAAGGCAGTGTTCTACTGAAAATCATTTGGCTTCCAGTTCTCTACAACCTCCGGTTTTCTTTCTAGCTCACTGGCTGCTCCTCAACAGTATCCTTCCTGGATTCCTCCTCTTGTCCTTGACCTCTCAAAGCCGGAATGCCCGGCCCAGCCCTGGGTCCTGCGCCCTATCTAGACTCACTTCCTTGATGCTCTCCTTGACTTTACTCCAGAACTCTTTTGTGACTCCTGTGGTTGATCGACTGCCTATTAGGCATCTCCATTTACATGTTATTGAGTACATGTTCAAAACAGAGTTTCTGAATAGGACTTCCCTCCTGCACCTGTTCTACCACCGTCTTCCTCATATCTATAAATGGCTGTTTCACTCATGTGTCTCAGGCCCTAAGCCATACATTTCTCTTTCTATCACCCACTTTGTCAGGCAATCCTGTTGGCTGTAGCTTCAACATATAAACAGATTATGATGACTTTTCTCCATCTCCAATCTGATGCAAACCACCATTCATCTCCATAGGGCTCAAGTGATCCTCCTGCCTCAGTCTTCCGAGTAGCTGGGACTAGAGACATGTGCCACCACGTCTGGCTAATTTTTTTGTATTTTTAGTAGAGACAGTGTTTCACCTTTTTGGCCAGGCTGGTTTCCAACTCCTGACCTCAGGTGATCCGCCTGTCTTGGCCCTCCCAAAGTGCTGGGATTACAGGTGTGAGCCACCACACCCAGCCTCCTTTCTATTCAGATAAATAATTATAGCACATCTCTGGTTCAGATCCACAAATATGTGTTGGGTTACTCTCCTTCTCTTCTAATTCAAAGTCAACATACACATTCTTTATTCCCCAAATGGAAGCTGCCTGCTTCTTAAAACAAGATTTTAACATATTCCATTTTATGTTTTAATTTGGAGAGTAAAAAAAACCCAGAATGCACCTAATTCCTGACAAAGCATAAGCTACTCACAAGCAGGAACAATTCAAAGGCCAGGACTGTGTCTCCTACTTCATTTTTAAAAAATATGTGGTTAAATACACATAACTAAAAATGTGCCATTTCAATCATTTTTGAGTATATGGTTCTGTGGCATTAAATACCTTCCTATTGTTGTGCAGTCGTCACCTCCATCCATCTCCAGAACGTTTTAACCTTCCTGAACTACAATTTTGTATCCATTAATCAAAACTCCTCACCACTCCCAGTCCCCAGCCCCCAGCAACCATCTTTCTACTTTCCGTGTCTAGGAATTTGATTACTCTAAGTATCTCATGTGAGTGGAATCATAGAGTATTTGCTTTTTTGTGGCTGGTTTCTTTCATTTAGCATAATGCCTTCAGGTTTATCCATATTGTAGCATGTGCCAGAATTTTCTTTCTTTTTAAGGCCGAATAATATGCCCTTGTATGTATATACTACCTTTTTCTTATCCATTAAGTCTGTTGATAGACACTTGGGTTGCTTTCACCTCTTAGCTGTTGTGAATAATGCTGCTATGAACATTAGTGTGCAAATAATTGTTTGAGTGCCTGCTTTCAATTTTTTCTTTTTTGGGGGACGGAGTCTCTGTTGCCCAGGCTGGAGTATAGTGGCGTGATCTTGGCTTACTGCAACCTCTGCCTGCCAGGTTCAAACGATTATCTTGCCTCAGCCTCCAGAGTAGCTGGGATTACAGGCGTGCGCCACCATGCCCAGCTAATTTTTGTATGTTTAGTAGAGACAGGGTTTCACACTGTTGCCCGGCTGGGCTCAAGTGATCCGCCTGCCTTGGCCTCCCAAAGTGCTGGGATTACAGGCGTGAACCACCACAACTGACCTGCTTTTAATTCTTTTGGGTAAATACCCAGCAGTGGAATTGCTGGATCATATGGTAATCCTATGTTTCAATGCGCAGAACTGCCACACCGTTTTCCACAGCTGTTGCACCGTTTTACATTTCCACCAGCCACACACACAGTAGATTGTGAATCCTTGCCAATTCTTGTCATTGCTTGTTATTTTCTGCTATTTTAAAAATAATAATAACCATCCTAATAGGTGTAAACTGGTATCTCATTGGTTTTGGTTTGCATTTCCCTAATGATTAGTTATATTGTGCCTTTTTGCATTTGCTTATTGTCCATTTGCACATCTTCTTAAGAGAAATATGTTAATAATATTAATTCTTCCAATTCATGAACACAGGATACCTATGTATTTGTGTTTTGTTTATTTTTTTTTTATTAATGGCTTATAGTTTTCAGCATACAGATCTTTCACCTCCTTGGTTAAATTTATTCCTGAGTATTTTATTCTTTTTGATGCCATTGTAAGTGAGATTTTTTCTTAATTCCTTTTTTGATAAGTTTTTTTGTTACAGTATAGAAATACAACTGCTTTTTGTATGTTATTTTGTATCTTGAAACCTTACTGAATTTGTTTATTAGTTCTGACCATTTTTTGGTAGTCTTTAGGGTTTTCTACTCATAAGATTATGTTATCTGTAAACAGAGACAATTTAACTTCTTCCTGCCCAATTTAGATGTCATTATTCAGTTGTTTTTTGTTTGTTTTTTGTTTTTGTTTTGAGACAGAGTTTTGCTCTTGTTGCCCAGGCTGGAGTGCAATGGTGCGATCTCGGCTCACCACAACCTCCACCTTCCGGATTCAAGCGGTTCTCCTGCCTCAGTCTCCTGAGTAGCTGAGATTACAGGCGCCCGCCACCATGCCTGGCTAATTTTTGGTGTCTTTAGTAGAGATGTGTTTTTCCATGTTAGTCAGGCTGGTCTCCAACTCCCGACCTCAGGGTGATCTGCCTGCCTCGGCCTCCCAAAGGGCTGGGATTACAGCCGTGAGCCACCATGCCCGGCTCATTTCTTTGTTTTTTGCCTAATTGCTCTGGCAAGGACTTCCAATACTACATTGAATAGACGTGGTGGACGTGTGCACCCTTGTCTTGCTCTGGATCATAGGGGAACACTGTTGAGAATTATATTACCTGTGGGCTTGTCATATGTGACCTTTATTATGTTGAGGTACATTCTTTCTATGTCTAATTTGCTTAGAGTTTTCATAATAAAGATTAGAGCAGAAATAAATGAAATAGACACTAGAAATAAAATAGAAAAGATTAACAAAACTAAAGGTTGTTTTTTAAAAACAAAATTGACAAATTTTTAACTAGACTAACCAAGGAAAAAAAAGAAAGAAGATCCAATTATAAATAAAAGGGGAGACATTACAACTGATACCAAGGAAATAAAAAGATCATCAGAGACTGCCATGAATTTTTATTATTCTAAGATAACCTAGAAGAAACAAACTCCTAGAAACACACAATTTACCCAGACTGAATCATGAAGTAATAAAAAATCTGGATAGATCAACAAGGAGATGAAATCAATAACTTAAAACCTCCCAGCAACAATATCATCAACAAAGTCCAGAACCAGATAGCATCATGGGAGCTTTAATGCCACCCTTCTGAAATTCTTCAAAAAAAAAAAAAAAAAAAAAAAAATGAAGATAAAGAAACTCTTCCAAATTCATTTTAAAAGGCTAGCATTACTCTCATACCAAAGCCAAATAAGGACAGTATAAAAAAAGATAATGACAGGTCAATATCCCCGATGAACATAGATGAAAATCAAATAAATCAAGTTTAACAGCACATTAAAAAGATCATTCACCATGACCAAGTGGGGTTTACCCTGGGATGCAAGATTGGTTCAACAATAAATCAAATCCCTAATATGATATGCCACATTGAGAGAATGAAGGACAAAAATCACATCATCATCTCAACAGGTACAGAAAAATCATAAGGCAAAAGAACATTCCAATATTCTACATTCTGAAATTTAGTATAAAGCTTGCCTATTTTGTAGACTTTGTCAAGCTTTTGCTACCCTAAAGGCAAGTCAGATAGTTCATGGTCCTACAGGAAAGGGCAAGCCACAATCTCCTCTTCCTTCTCTCCCTTTCTCCTGTTCCTGGCCTTAGTCATTGTCAATGCCATGTTCATCTCAGTAACATTACTGAGCTGGAGACCATGTGTTAACTTGACGTGTGCCATCTCATTTCATTTCAGAGGTCAATATTATTATAATCCTTCTTCCCCGAAGTCTCCATATTCAATGTATGCATGAGTTCCTTTGGCTTTGCTTCTGCACCACCGTGCAGACCACCGTCTTACCTTGCTTGGACAGAGGATTGAATTAGCCTTTTAACTGGTCTCCTTTCTGCTACTCTTAGCTCCCTTCTCTCCACTTGCCACGCAGCAGCCAGATAACTGTTGACAAACATAAATCAGATCATGCCACCCCCTGCATAAAATTTATCCAAAGGCTTACTGTAACAGGATAAAATCCAAACTCCTTGCACTGCTCTAGAAGACTTACTATTTTTCCACTTCTCACAGCTCCTCATTTAACACTTCCAACCCCTTTCCTATCCTTACCAACTTGCTCACTGAGCTGCACCCCCTCTTGACCTCTTTCCTCTTCTTGAAATCCTCCAAGCTCCTTTCTGCCTCAAGACCTTTGCCCTTACTATTCTCTCTGCCTGAAATACCCTCCATCAGATATTCACATGATCTTCTTATAATTCCATTTTTTTATAGCACCTACCACTCTCCAAACCTATCTTCTTTATTTTACTATCCGTCTCCCCTCATTAGAATCTTAGCCACGTGAGAATAGGGACCTTACCTGTTCAATCTCCAGCACCCATAACATATGTTGCACATAGCCGTGGTTGAGTCAATGAATAACTACAAGGAACTCTATTTTTCACATAAGGAAGCAGTTAAGCAACTTGTCTGATTTCACACAGCTATTAATTGGCACAAGCATACATTTTTTCACATTCTTATACTCAGTCATCTGGAGTTTTTCTAAAATATTAATTATTTCCCATGTGTTTGGAAAATGTCAAACTGCTTAGCTTTCCTTCCCAAATAGTCCACAGAAATCATTTGATCACTTTCAAAAGGCATTTCAGTCCACTCCAGTCTTGTTAGCATCAGTGCTGGCTAGGGTTTCCTCCACCGCCTTTGATGTGAGCGTTCATTAAATGAGGAGACAGGGGTTCCCATGCAACGCCATAGCCATCTTGCTCAGAGCCCACACCACTCTAGGGAATGTCATTTTTTCCCCCAAGGCAGCTCCAGCAACTCTGCTGTTTACTTCAGTTTACTTTTACAGTTCACTGTGATTTTATGAACATTTGTTTGTTGATTTTTATTGTGCTTTCTCCTTTGACCCCTTAAGCCCTAAAAATGCTGATCCGGTATGTTCTGATGAATTGAATTAGCCCCTTTTAGCCACCAGATGCTTTCAGTAGGATTTACAAGATGCTCCCCAGAAGCGTCTTCATTCAAGTGTTGGGAGTTTGCCGTGCTTACTGCAGGGCGTGTGCATTGTTTGTTAAATGAATGATCTTTAAAAAAACACAACTTGGAAATCTTTAAGGGTTTCTGAAATGAGTTAAGAAAATAAGTAAACATCATTTTGTACATTTATACTATCTTTCTTTAACTCCAGAAATTTGATGCCATCTAAGAATGATGTTTTTAGCATATAAACAGAGTTGTAAAAATATATTGTTTTCAAGGGCTAGCCACATTTTGGAGTTGGGTAAAGGAGATAAACTTCAGCACAAGTAAATTTTTTATACTAATATTTCTACTTTTGGTTAGGTTTGAAATTTTTCCATAACAAAAAAATATATTTTAAAAGGCAAAAAAGCCACAAGGTTTCTCAATCTGAATTTAATTTGTATGATTTCAAAACTTATTACATTCTCCAAGCATAATTTTTGCAGCTCTCAAAACTGCTCTTTCTAATGTAGACAAGCAAAGGATATTATGGTCCAGGAATTTCACTTCTGAGTGTGTACCCAAAATAATTGAAAGCAGGGACTTGGACAGATATTTGTATACCGATGTTCACAACAGCTTTACTCTTCGTAGGCAAAAGCAACCCAACAGTCCATCAGTGGATACATGGATAAGCAAACCATACAGTCTTGTAAGCGCCTATAAGGATAACAAGACATAAGTTTTCCCTCCAGAAATCTTTTGGTTAGACTGTCACTTTTATTTTATTTTATTTTATTTTATGACAGTGCCTTGCTCTGTCACCCAAGCTACAATGCAGTGGCACGATCTTGGCTTCTTCGCCTCACAGGTTCAAGCGATTCTCATGCTTCAGCCTCACAAGTATCTAGGATTTCAGGCTTAAAGAGGAAGGAAATTCCAACACACGCTACAACAGGGATAAATCCTGAAGCCATTGTGGTAAGTGAAATAAGTCAGTTACAAAAAAAACAAATACTATATGATTCCACTCATGTGAGGTACCTAGAGTAATCAAATTCATAGAGACAGAAAGTAGAAAGATGGTTGCCAGGGTCCAGGTTGAGAGGGTAGTGGGGAGTTATTGTTTAATGGGTATGGAGTTTCAGTTTGTGAAGGTAAAGTTCTGGAAATGGATGATGGTGATGGCTGCACAGCAATGTGAATACTTAATGCCAATGAAATGTACACTTAAACATTTTTAAGATGGTACATTTTATGTTGTGTATATTTTGCTACAATTAAAAAAATTAATAAAATGGTATCTTTTTCTTCTTTCTTTCTCTTTCTCTTTCTTTCTTTTTCTTTCTTTACTTTTCTTTCTTTTTTTTTTGAGACAGGATCTATTTTGTCACCCAGGCTAGAGTGCCATGGTGCAATCATAGTTTATAGCTCACTGCAGCTTCTCTTTTGGGATCAAGCAATCCTCCCATCTTAGCTTCCTGAGTAGCTGAGATTACAGCACGCACCATCACGCCCAACTAACTTTTTTCATTTTCAAGTAGAAACAAAGTCTTGCTATATTGACTAGGCTGGACTCAAACTCCTGAGCTCAAGGGATCCCCCTGCCCCAGCCTCCCAAAGTTCTGGGATTACAGACCTGAGCCACTATGTCCTGACTAGAATTTCTTAAAAGGGAAAAATTAAAACAAAAACAAAAACAGGGAGACTCTGAATTCCACTGCAGCAAACACTCAAAGTCTGTTTACATTCTTCTTTCTTTTAAACTTGTTATTTCTTCAAAGAACCACATTATAGTTTTGGGGTAGAAATTTCTTGTTGAGGTTTTCTAGTGATTTACATGGTATTTTTTAGGGAATACATTTTATTTCTCCAACATCTTCAGGGCACACATGTGGATATAACACCTGCTGATAGTGATTCAAATAAAAACATGGACTGGCCACAGACATGAACAAGAGGAGGGGGAAGAGAAACACAGAAGCCTCCAGGAGCCCCACATCCATGACCAGTGGAACATTCTGGATTTAGCACGGTGCTGGATCTGAAAGTCCACACAAAACATGCTACTTGACGCTTGAATGCTTGGGAGCACTAGTCTTGTAAGTGCCTATAAGGATAACAAGACATAAGTTTTCCCTCCAGAAATCTTTTGGTTAGACTGTCACTTTTATTTTATTTTATTTTGTTTTATTTTATTTTATGACAGTGCCTTGCTCTGTCACCCAAGCTACAATGCAGTGGCGCGATCTTGGCTCCTTCGCCTCACAGGTTCAAGCGATTCTCGTGCTTCAGCCTCACAAGTATCTGGGATTTCAGGTGTGCACCATTATGTCCTGGTAGGTTTTGTATTTTGAGTAGAGATGGGGTTTCGCCATGTTGGCCAGGCTGATCTCGAACTCCTGGTCTCAGGTGATCCACCCATCTTGGCCTCCCAAAGCATATATTTATTTCATTTTAAATATTATGTTTTTAATTGCATTAAGAAATATAAAATTTTTATAGAAATTGGAATTTTTTGGTGAGAGTGATATTTATATATTGTTTAATGCTTTGAATTTTTAAATGAATGTTCTACACATGAATATCAGAATTTGAGACAAATATCTATCTGAACTATTGGGCAGAGGAGAAAATGAGAGCTTAAAAATGCATAGAGCATCCCAAATGTCATTGTATCTTTTTGTTTCCATCTCTCTTCTGATTGTATCTTTTTCACTAGAGCTGTTAACAAGTGGAGAAATTTATTCATTTCAGCTTCATAATTTAATCATAAACTATAAAGCAATTATTAAGAAAAACTTAAAACATGTAGTAAAGTTGAAAGGATTATAAACACCTTGGACTCACCATCTAGATTCTAAAATTAATATTTTTTTCTATATAGTTCTATGACACCTATTTATCTCTCTAACTACTCATCAATCTCTTATTTTTTGTGTGTACTTTTAAAAGTAAGTTGCAGACTTCAGTGCACCTCACTTCCAGATACTTCAGCATGCAATTAATTAGCTAGAGTTCAATTTTTTTTAAGGATACTAGCCTAGTGTGTTAGTTTTAGATGAAACTACTAGAACTTTCCCCAACAATATATAATATATAATATATACAAGAATCCTGATTGCTCCATATTCTTACCAAAACTTGTTGTTGTCAGTCTTTTAAATTTTAACCATTCTAGCAAGTCTGTGGTTAATTTTCATTTTCATTTCCCCAACAATTACTCTGAGCACTCTTTTATGTACTTGTTCATTTGCATACTTTAAGTGTTTGCTCACATTTTCTGCCCTTCAAAAATTTGTTTTAATTTTTTTATTATTGAGTTGTAAGGGTTAATATATATATATATTTTATATAAAAAATATATAAAATAACAGATCTCAGTCCTTTGTCCGATACAAATTTTGCAAATATTTTCTCTCAGTCTGTAACTTGTATGTGGCTTGGCTATTTATTTTCTTAATGATATCCTCTGATGAGGAGGAGTTTTAAATTTTGATAAAGCCTAATTTATGAATTTTAAATTTTTTCTGTTTTCTAAAAAAGCTTTTCTTATTCCAAGATCACAAAAATTTTATTCTGTGTTTTGTTCTAGAAGCTTCACAGATTTAGTTTTATGCTTAGGTCTATGATCTACATTGAATTAAGTTTTTAGATATGGTATGAGATAAGGGTGTAGGTTTGATGGGTTTCAGCACATTAAAAAAATAAGACTCCATTCCTTCATAGGATTGCATTGGTATTTTTGTCAAAAATCAATTGGCCGAGATAGAGGTTAGTGGTTTCTAGGGCTTGGGAGTGGGAAGAGGGAGGATAGATGTGACTATAAAGGAGTTGAATCAGAGAGATCTTTGTGATGATGAAACAGATCTGTATCTTGATTGCAGTGGATGTATGAATCTACACATGTGATAAAATGCCACAGAACTATACACACCCATTATGCCACTGTCAATTTTCTGGTTTTGATATTGCACTGTAATTATATAAGATGCAACCATTGGGAGAAGCTGGGAGAAGTGTACGTGGGACCCTTTCTGTACTATCTTTGCAATTACCCATGAATCTATCATTATTTCCAAATAAAAATTTAGAAAAATCACTTGACATATAAGTGTGAGTCTATTTCTGTACCAGTATCGATTAGTACCAGTATCAGTTGGTACCAATATCACCCTGTCATGGTTACTGTAGCTTTATAGTACAGCCTTAAGCAAGTGGAGTAAATCCTCCAATCTTGTTTTTCTTTTTCAGGATGGCTCTGTATATCCTACTATACTTGCCTTTCCAGTTATATTTTTGAAACAGCTCATCTTTTTCTACATGATAAGATTATGATTGAGACTGCACTGACTCTATAGATCAATTTGGAGTTTGTTGACAGCATGACAATATTGAATCTTCTGATCCATAAACATTTATTTAAGTATTCTTGAATTCTTTCAGGAATGTGTTGCAATTTTCAGTGTACAGGCCGTCTACATCTTTTGCTACATTTATTACTAACAATTTTATGTTTTCATTGCTATTGGCAATAAAATTGTTTTAATTCCATTTTGAATTGTTTGCAGCTAGTATATAAAAATGCAATTGATCATTATATACTGACATTTTTTCTGCAACCCTACTAAATTAACTTATTAATTTAGTGGTGGTTGTTTTATAAATTCCTTATAATTTTCTGTGTTAGTAATCATGTCATATGTGAATAGAGACAGTTTCACATCTTTCTTTCTCACCTTTTCTTTTCTTCCTTTTTTTCTCCCTTATTGCACTGGCTAGGGCCTTGGTACAACGTTGAAAAGAAATAACGAGAGTAAATATCTTTGCCTTGTTCCCATTTCTAGGGGAAAGTATTTAATGTTTTACCATCAAGGATGTTAGCTGTTGGTTTTTCAAAGATGCTCTTTATTGAGTTGATAAAGTTTTATTCTAATCTTAGTTTGCTGGGAGTTTTAAATCAACAATGGGTGTTGGATTTTGATAAATGCCTTCTCTGTTGACATAAATGATTATATGGGGTTTCTTTTTTTATTGTGTTAATATGGTGATTTACATTTATTGAGTTTTGAATGTTAAATCAACCTTGAATTTGTAAGATAAACCTTATTTATTCATGATATATTATCCTTTTTCTGTGTTGCTGAATTTTCTTTTTTTTATTTTTTTTGAGACAGAGTCTCCCTCTGTTGCCCAGGACGGAGTGCAGTGGCACCATCTTGGCTCACTGCAACCTCTGCCTCCTGGGTTCAAGTGATTCTTATGCCTCAGCCTCCCAAGTAGCTGGGACCACAGGTGTACACCACTGTGCCCAGGTAAATTTTTTGTAATTTTAGTAGATATGGGGTTTCACCATGTTGTTCATACTAGTCTCAAACTCCTGATCTCAAATGATCTGCCTACCTCGGCCTCCCAAAGTGCTGGGATTACAGTCATGAGCCACCATGTCCGGCCTGGATTTTATTTTGTATTAGTTGTTAAGAATTTTAAAAATCTAAATTCAACAGAGATATTGGTCTGCAATTTTTTTTAAATAATGTTTTTTTCAGGTTTTGGCATCAGGGTTATATTAGCCTTATAAAATGACTTGAGAATAATTTCTTCCTCTTTCTGAAAGAGTTTGGGTAAGATTGTGCTATTTTCCCTTAAATATTTGATAAAAGACACTAGTGAGGCCACCTAAGCTTGGTGTATTCTTTGTGGGAAGAGTTTTAATCATTATTTCTATTTTTTTAAGACATAGGGTTATTCTATATATCTTGCATCAGTATTTGTGAAGTGCATTTTTTTTTCAAGGAATTTGTTAAGTTCACTTAAATACTTGTCAAGTTTATTAGCATAAAGTTCTCCATAACATTCCCTTATCATCCTTGAATGTCTGTAGGATTTGTAGTGTATTCCCTCCTTCAATTTTGACATTGGTCATTTGTGTACTCTTATTTGTTTCTTAAGCAATTCAGCTAGGTGTCTGTCAAGTTAGTTGATCTTTTAACCAACCAACTTTTGGACTTCTTAATTTTTTCTATTGTTTGTCTGTTTTCTATTTCATTGATTTGTGCTCTGTAGTGTTTCCATCCTTCTACTTACTTTGCTGAGTTCTGTTATGTTTTTCTGAAGATTATTTTCATTTGTTTGTCTGTTTGTTTCATAGTCAGCAAACGTGGCTGGATTCAAACTCAAAACTCTGTTTCTCCTAAGTGGGCAGTAACAGAATTCTTAGTTCAGTTGGTTTAGCCCTCACTGGGCTGCTCAGAGTATGCCTAATCTATGCATAGTTCAGGGATTTGCCAGGATCTTGAACAGACTTCATACACAGAATTTAGAATCCCCCTCCTACGGCTCTCTCCTTTCTAGGATTCGCTCTTTCATTTTGCAGCTGCTGTGGGCATCCCAAACTCTGCTGGTTCTTCAGTACATTAAGGCTGCAGGTTTTCCATCTGAGTTTTAGTTGTCTTACTTGGCTTCAAGTGGGGTCTGCCCTCAGATGAAACTTCTAAGCAAAGGAAAACTCACCAGTGCTTTTTCCTTCTTCCCTGTTCAGGTTTCATTTCCCTCCAGTGTGGACCTACTTTTGGCTGCTTCTAGTGCTTTCAGGCAGTTGTTTCTTTGCATTTTGTTCATAGTTTATAGTTGTTATTTGCAGGAGGGTTGATCCAGTAGGAGCTTATTCTCCATTATCAGAAGCTGTAAGCTCTAGTTTTTTTCACTTTTAATTTCACTCCTCTCCCTGTGTCTGATGGTGCTGTTTGTAAGTAGGAATTTGGCTAAATTTCTAGTGCCAGGAGCAAAACCAAGGTACTTACATAACTCACAAACTAGATCAGTTGGTTTCTGGGTAACTGAGCTTACTATATCAACAGTCTTTCAAAAGTAGAACTCCTGCTTCATTGTACTGTAGGAGCCTATATCTAATTGGGAAAGACTAACTCTAAGCAAAATTGGGAAGTCCATTTAATTTGTCCTCTAGGAATTTATTCTTCAGCACCTCTCCCCAGAGTCACTATGGTTCCTTCTGCCTGGATAGAAATGCCCCCTGGATCTCTAGATTTTTCTCTCCATGGGCAACGCTCTATGTTCTTTATCCCCTCTCTTGCAGCATCTGACTCTCTCTTCCTTCCCGCCACTCCTGGAGCCTGGTGTCCCTTTGCTCAGTTGAAGCTAGTAAAGGGACTGAAACCTAGTTCTGTGGCAGTGACAATGGGCTAATGTGCTCTCTTTCACAAGATAAATATCCACAGTGACCACCCTGAAACCATAGAATGAATTACAGAAAGTACAGTAATCCAGCCCCTTCATTTTCACTGTTGAGAAAGTGGATTTCCAGATAGAATAAATGACTTGTCTAAGGTCATGTCCTAGTGGAATTGGGTCTAAAATCCTCATTCCTGACTATGAGTTGGCTCAGGAATGGCTTCAAGCATCAAGTCCAGTAGCAGGGTGTGAAAGGTGACAGCACTGCTGCCTTCTGCATGGCTGGCTTCACTCCTAGACATCAGCAGTCAGCGCTCAATTACCCAGTCTGTTCACAGTGTTCCTACTGTATGATGAGAATTGACGAAAAGAAGTGAGGATGTTTTCCTGAAAAAGAGAAAACTGAGAGGGGAATATATCAAAGCCTGAGTGGGAATGTAGGCACAATCTGTGTAGTTCCATTCAACGGAACCATGACCGATGGATTAAAGATGCAACCATTTTCAGCTTAAGACAAAGAAGGATTTTCTAACAACTAAAGCTGTCTAAAAATGGAATGGTGGTTGTTAAATTTCCTTGGAGCAGCAGATAGTGAATTCTGTACCACTGGAAGCTTTCAAATAAGGCTCAACTGGGACAACTTGGAAAGGGTCCCTTTATTGTATGGGAGATTAGAATAGATTCCCTCCTAGTCCTTAATAATTGTTGGATTCTAGGTTTTGATGCTGAGAGACTTTTTTGTGCTCATTGACATCATACAGCACAGACACCAATCCACCCTCTAGAGAGAAAAAGGCCTTCTGGATGCCCTAATACATGTCCTCCCTCTCCCAACCCATACACATGTGATTTGGTATTGATTGGGGTGGTGTGGCCGTGTGGTGAGGGGTGGTTTAGTGTGGGGTGGTGTGTTGTGGTGTAATGTGGTATGATAGGTTGTGGTCTGTTGTAATGTGATGTGGGGTACCATTGTGTGGGGTGAGGTGATATACTGGGCTGTGTTGTGGGGTTGTGTGATATGATATGAGAGAAATCATGGTCACAGTCTTCTAGCAGTTGTGCGACTTCATTGAGACAATGACCAAATTGCACTGGAGTAATGTTGGCAGTCAAGAGGAAGTGCCAATTTAGTGATTTCCTTAGCAGAACTGGCTGCATCTTTTACAGAAAGCACGTCTTCTTTGTCATCCTGAGGCTAGTCTGTGGAACAATTTGGCAGTTGTAGTATTTTATGTCATACAAAGTGTACAGACATCAGGCCACATGCAGCACCTCTCACCCATCCATACTACCCACTCCGTCAACTACAGGGCAGAGTAAGGCATTAAACTGAAACTAAATCATATCTATTATATTGTAGTTTTTTAGAAAGTGAGTATTTTAAAGTTTCTGCTATAAAACAAATCACAACTCACATGCCATTTCTGATAAAAGACGAGCAGTTTTAAAATGTGCTCATGGCATCTGGGTTTGTGGACTAGAAGCTAATCAGCCGCAATCATTGCACCAATGTTCTCCCAGGAACTTCCAAGACAGGCTGAACTTTGCCAAGGACCATAGGTTTTAGACCTTTATTCATTTGTTTTATTTGCATATTTTTATTACATAAAACTTCTTGTACAACACATTTGGGAACTCTGGGTTTAGAACAAGTTAGACCCTAAGTTTTTGGTCTCAGTTTCCTTTTCCTTTGATAGATCTTTATTCACCATATGAACAGATTCACTAAAAAAAATCAGTATTTTGTTTTGGTTTGGTGGGCTTTAGCTAAATAGCTTGAAGTGTTTCAGTGGTAACTGTCCTAAGTCTTTTGAATTGTTCCTTTTGAAAGAGAGCAGATATTAGGGAAAAAAAATCAGTGCCTACCCTGAAAGCCTGTGGCACCAAATGACAGTGTGATTTGCTGGAAGGTAGTCTGAAGGGGTGGGATAGGAAGGGACAGGAGAAGGAAAAAAAAAAAGAGACAGGGAGATTGGACAAGAAGGAGGGAAGGGGATGAGAGAGAAATAGGTTGGGAGGAGACAGAGAGAGACAGAGAGAGACTGATTTAACTTCTTAACGCTCTCTGTTAGTCTACCCACTTTGTTTCCATTGCTATCACCAAGTTCAGACAAGGAGAGTTAAGCTCAACTCAAAAAGAGCAGCCATCTCCCTGGTTTCCCTCTGCCTATAATTGTGCCTCCCTCGGTTCCATTCTTCCCATGGCCACTAGAGTGATGATCTCCAATGCAAAGGGCTGGTGAGGTCTATTCCCTGCCTCAATTTCTCATTGTTCACCACATCCCTGCTACCGCCACTTGGCTGAGAAGCATCCAAGGACCAAACTTGATGAGTATCACTGACAAATTCAAGGAGCCTGGAGGTGAGGGGTTGGGGTGGTGACCTTTAATTGCCCTGGAGTCTGTAGCCTCAGCTCCCTGTGGGCAACCCGGCTTCCAGTGGACACCTTGACTCTCCACATCTTTCTCTGAAGGGACCTGGTGTCCTGCGAATAGTTGGACAGGGTGAGAACTTGGCCTCCAAGGAAGAAAGTTGGAGAGGAAATGCCACTTGCTTTTGTTTCTTCTTGGCTCATCTCAAGGTCTTTAAGCAGATACGTGTTCTGCATCATCATTTACACCTGAAAATTTCCAGTTCATCTCATTTATAACTAAAAGGAAAATATGGTTCCTGCTGCAAGGTGCTAGCTAAATGCTCTGCCAGGAATATTTAGAACAACCAAATGATTGTCTATCAATGGATCATCGTGGTTTTCCTTAATGTGTTCACTACATTAAAACATGTACTGCTCGAAACGTCCCACAGGAGAGTGGTCTTTTCCAAGGATGACTGGTTCCCTCCCTCCACCCCTCCCACCCCTCACATCACGGAACACTTCTGCTCCGCTGTCTGCTTGATTTCAGTGAAGGTGGCCTGGGCTTTTTCTTTTATGGTATCCAAGTCCATGTTCTGGAGATTCTGTATCTGCCCAAGAATAGAATCTTTATCTTCTTCCTCTTCTTGATCTTCATTTACCATTTTCCGGAGATCTTCGGGTAAATCCACATCATCTCCAGCCATCTGGATTTGATTCTCATCCATTTCACTCTATGTGAAAAATAAATAGAGATAGATAAATAACTCTAAACCTACTAACTCAGTAACTAAATACATTTTAAAAAGCAGCAGGAGGAAGTCTGTAGAGAATAAAGGAAGTGAGTGGCACACTTGGCCTTGCAGTCAAGCCTGGTCCTGGTGGCAGTCGTGGAGGCTCCTGTAGGGACGTCCCTCCTTCATGGCACCTTGGGTCAATCAGAACCTTCCAGTATGGCGGTTCTCCAAGTGTGGTCCCTGGACAAGCAGCATTAGCATCATCTAGAGCCTGCTGGAACTACAGATTCTTGGGCCCCATCCCAGATCCACTGAAGCAGGCACTCTGGAGGTGGAGTCCAGCCATCTGGATTTTTTTTTTTTTTTTTTTTTTTTTTTTTGCTTGTTTTTTTTGAGAGGGAGTCTTGCTCTGTCACCCAGGCTGGAGTGCAGTGTCTCGATCTCAGCTCACCGCAACCTCTGCCTCCTTGGTTCAAGTGATTCTCCTGCCTCAGCCTCCTTAGCAGCTGGGTTTACAGGCATACACTATCAAAACTTGGCTAATTTTTTGTGTTTTCAGTAGAGATAGGGTTTCACTGTGTTGGCCAGACTGGCCTCGAACTCCTGACCTCAGGTGATCCAACCACCCCGGCCTCCCAACGTGCTGAAATTACAGGCGTGAACCACCACTCCCAACCCAATCTGGATTTTTAAGAAGCCCTTTCTCTCTGTGATGCTTATACACACAAAAGCTGGGGCATCACACCCCAACTCTGCCTAAGGGCAGCTTTCCAAGTCTTGCAGACTCTATCAGGCACATGCCAAGATCCACTCACCTGGTTGACCCCACTCTAAAGGATGAGGTTTCAGTTTATAGTGACTAGACAGTATGCATTAATTCACTCATCACACCTTAGTGGCAACTTTTGCTTAATCATTGCTCTTTTCCTCCCTTCCACTAGACAGGGAGCCCCTGACATGGGCCCTTGTCAGATTCAACTCCACCGTTAGCACCTGAACTGGAGTCTGGCCCACAGCACACATGTATTAAGTGAACCATCAAGTGCATGGCCCCCACTCAGCATCCTGGCAGTCTAGCCTTCGGTGTTGCTGATGCTATCACAAGTGCCTTGCACATTTCATTTTGTGATTCTAGGAGTGTCTGTTCCAGAATTTCTTAGTGCATGCTGCCTGGTCTTTGAGATTCTTTTATTTTTATTTTTATTATTTTTTTTTTTTTAGACAGGGTCTATCTCTTTCACCCAGGCTGAAGTGCAGTGGTGCAATCTTGGCTCATTGTAGCCTTGGCCTTCTAGGCTCAAGCGATCCTCCCACCTCAGCCTTCCACGTAGCTGGGACCACAGGTATGCACCACCATACTCAGTTGAGATTGTTTCACCACTTAGACTGTAAAGCCTCCTGTTCTGTAATGAGAGAGAAGTCTAAAGAAAACCATTCTCTGGGAAAGGTTAACATTAGCTTACATCCCCAGATGGCTGCTGTCAGATTTTTTGGAGATCAGGTTGTAACATGAGGTGACCTGGGTTTCAGGGAAACAGAAGATTAAAAAGAGTGTCAGAAAAGCTAATGAGAGGAAAGATCTATGTTAGAGCCACCTGAATATGTTGTGACCAGCCTTAAATTTGTTACCAAAGCTCATGAAAAATCATATTAAAAAATGATGATCTAAGTCGATCAGACTACATTGTTTTAAGAAAGATTTCTGCACCTGGTGACTTCTGAGGTGGAGTTAAAGACAGCACCTAAAGGGAGATCTGAATTCCCCCTGTCTGGGTGCTGCGTAGGAATGATTGGAAGGAAACATCAGTTGTCTCTAGGTCCAAACGGCACACGAGGGTAACCTGTAAACTTCCTTCTTCATCTGTAAAGTGGGTTGGAAGGACCAGATGGCTGAAATCTTTTCCAGTTCTAACTGTCTGTGGCTCTCTTACTTGGAGGGGCTGAAGCCCAGCAGCCTTTCCTCAGGGCTCTCTTCTTTGATTCGGTTCCCTGGGCAGAGTGACACAGGAACCTGGCTCAAGAAATAGCTTGAGAAGCAGATTTCTGATGCAGGGGGAACCAATGATTTTGGGAAGGACAGTCCTCACCGAGGCCCTCCTTGGAGACCGGGGAGGACAGTCCCACTCCGCGCCAGCCTCCGGAGATGTGAAGCCTCTCCCTGCTCTTGGCCAGGGCCTTGGGCCCTCCAAGTGCTTAACGGATTAATTAGTTCCTGGTCAAACTGTTGTGGGATTAATTAGTTAGTTAATCCCTAGGGGCTCCCAGCCAATTGTGCATTTCTATTTATTTTTTATTTGCCTTCCCTAGCAGCTGCTTTCCTTGCCGATCATCTTCTGGGCCTTTTTGCAGGAAGGAGAGGAAAAGCACAAGGTGGCCGACTCATTCTCAGGTCACGCAAATGTGGGACATCTGCCCTCTCTTATGCATCCTGACATCAAATGCAAGTGATTTGAAAAGACATTCCCAGGAATTCTGGCCCCTTCCCTCAGGTTGGTAGTAAGATCCCCAAGCATGTCGCCAGGTTTGAACCTGGACAGGGTAACTGTTGTGGGCCTGCAGGGACGGGCAGCTAGAGGGGCCAAAGGAAAGCCAGGCAGCCAGCCAGCCAGGGTTATAAAACACTGAACACACTCGCGAGGGCTCACGGGATGGTGCTCGCCTGCCTCCCATTCACAGGGAGACCTCAGCAAGGCCACTCTCTATGGCTCTGCTGTGCTTGAAGAAGCTTCGGGATGGTTTCCTCCTTCAAGGGCGACTCTGAGGTTTGTTTTATCCTTGTGCCTCTTGCTCAGGGAAGCAAGAGCAGTGCAATTCTACGTTGCCTCATGGAGAGGATCTTGATTGCCCTAAGTTTTATCAAAGTGGTTCTCAAAGTGGGTTCTCTAGGCCAACAGCATCAGCATCTTTTGGGACCTCACTAGAGATGCACATGCTGGGACCCTACTCAGACCCACTGATTCAGAAACTCAGGGCGCAGGCCTCACAATCTGTGATTTCACAAGTCCTCCTGGTGATTCGGGGGCTTGCTGAAGTTTGAGAACCACTGCTCCACATTTCTTGAAGACAAAGGCTGTAAGTTACTCATCTTTCTGTCTCATAGCCCAGCAAAGTTTCTGGCATGCAGACACAAAGAATTAAATCTTTACTGAATAGCCGGGCATGGTGGCTCAAGCCAGTAATCCCAGCTCTTTGGGAAGCTGAGGTGGGGGGATCACCTGAGGTCAGGAGTTCAAGACCAGCATGGCCAAATTAGGGAAACCCTGTCTCTAATAATAATGCAAAAAATTAGCAGGGCGTGGTGGCACACGCCTGTAATCCCAGCTACTCGGGAGGCTGAGGCAGGAGAATCGCTTGAACCTGGGAGGCAGAGGTTGCCGTGAGCCAAGATTGCGCCCCTGCCCTCCAGCCTGGGCCAAAGAGAGAGACTATGTCTTAATAAATAAATAAATATTTTCAAAAATTAAAATAAATGTTTACTGAATGATTCAATGAACCTATTGTCAGGGAAGATAACAGCCTTAACAATACTTAAATTTGTAGGTTCTCTTTGCTATAAAGAGCTCTGTTTTCATAGCTACCGGTTTATCTTTGTAATCCTGTTGGGGCATCGCAGACTAAATTGCCTGAGTGAGAACGTTAGTTCTACCACTTACAGGATGGGTGACCTGGGGCACTTTGTATAGCCTCTTTGAGCTCTATTTCCTTGTCTGTATGTGGAGAATTGCATTATTTGCATTAGAGCTGTCGAGGGTTGATTAGATGGTAAATGAGTTATTTAGAATCTGTTAAGCACTCACCCAGTAGTAGTTATTCATAAAAATAAGAGCCTTCAGAGGTGGACAGGGGAATTTACTGTGGGCAATCTTGCACATGGGGTTAGCCCTCTCAGGAGGCTGTGATGTCCTGGCACCTTATCTCTGACCTAGCAGTGACTCCTACCTTCACTCAAATCCTTGGTTTTTCTAACAAGCCAGGCTTAGTCATTTCCTCTTTAGCACTAGGCTTTCCATTCTAGGAGAAAGCTACCTAGCCAGCCCTAGCTCCCCTTACCTCTTGTCGGGCTCACCCCTAATTTTTGTGAATGGTAGAGCACAAGTGCTGATAGAACTTCCTGGCTCACAACCTGGCCCTCTTTTTTCTCCAGTTCCTGGCTCCAGCCCTCACTGGGAAGGGCCTTGGGACCTTGGGAGCATGACCCCTACCCCACTTCTCAGGCCTAGTCTGCCTGGCCACTCTCAGGAGAACAGATCTGCATTGGAGGCCTGGGAAGGCTCTGGAATGCACTTAGGCAGGCCGTTTGGGGTCCTGAGCAGCTTGAGCATGGTCTACAAGAGGGGTGTGGCTCTGCCTGGTCTAGGCCCTTTGGCCCACAGACTCTTCACCCCATGTGAAAGAGGGTGGCTAGAAGAGAGACCAGAGCCCTCTAAAACATGGGCCGCAGGGCAGTGGCCTCAGATGTCCAGGTCCAAAGACAGCATTGGATGTAGTCAATGGCTTTGGTCAGAGAGTCCTCCACTCACCGTTGATCTAGAAGGACAAGGCTACTGGCCCTCCCCCAGAGCATGACTGCTTCCAGAGATGATTCTAGTCTTGAAACTGATTACTCTGGGCTGAGGCCTGTGCTATGGAAATCTTATGACTAAAGGTAGGACAACTAGACAAGGCTGTTGAGTGGCTAGAGGAGAAAATCATGCCCTCTGGAACCAAATGTGGGCCTGTAGCCTTGTTAGCTCTGGATCCTAACTAATTGAGCTAGCCCTAGACCTAGAACTGGCTAAGTATTCAAGTGTCTCCTTTGTAAAAAGCTGCAGCCTATCCAGACCGTTCTCCTGCCAGAGGTGGCCTAGGAGAACGAAAGATTGTGTGATTTGGAGTTAGACATGGGTTCGAGTCCCAGATCTGTCATTCACCAATGCATGACCTTGGGCAAGTCAACTTATGTTTCTGATGTCCAATGGAAGGGCCACTTAGAGGACTGTTGAGCAGATTGAATGAGACATGCTGTGAAACAGCCTCGCAAGCATCTAAGCTCTGGATAAGTGGTAGTGGTGGTTATGAATATTTTAGAGGAAAGAGGGCAGCTCAGTGTCAAGATCCCTGCTGAAAGGATCCCTGGGATAAAGAAGGCATGGACAGTGAAAGAGACGGGGTGGGAGAGTATTGGCCCTTAAGAGAAAGATCCGGGACAGAGCAAGCAATTAAGAAGCATAAATGGGATTTATACAGTGGACACAGCAGCCTTGTTTCCTCTCTTCCTAATGAACCACCCTGCTGACAGGACCTTGTCTGCAGTTCAAACAATGAATGTCTTGTCCACACGTTCTGCTGCCCATTGACAAATCTTGGGTTGGGGAGACCAGGAATATTTGGACACAGTTCACACTTCAAGGAAAAGAAGTAATGGCTCATTACAATCCCCAAATACAAGTGCAGTTACAGCCAATGTGAATCAGCATCACTACGGGCCGGAAGCAGCTCCAGGGAGGGAAGGAAGGCTCAAGGATGAGAACCGTGGCGTGAATGAATGAATGAGTGAGCCAGAACATAATTAGGGGACTTATAGGCTATACTTTGTTCTCAGAGGCTCTGTTTCAGAGATCTTCTCATTTCTAGAAATCTTATCAATTTGGGATATTGTTTAATGCAGTTAAGAGCTAATTATTTTTATGCCAGCTGATGAGAAATCCGTTTTAATCTCTTGTTTTTAACCAGACTTATTATCTTTATGGCCACTGCTGAATACCCCATTATTTGAATAGCTCCATATCCTACCATTGTCATTTCCTGTGATTGATGCATGACCATTCACCAAAAGATAAACGTGACCCTGGATTTCAAGACTTACTACTTCCTAGACCTGGATAAACTGGCGTTCTCTTTTCACCAAACTTGAGATACCATGATAAATTATCTTAGATGGTTATGTCTTCAAAAAGCTGAGCATTCTCCTCTTGTCAGAGTCCAGTTAGCTAAGGGTGGTGTATAAGCAAATGCCAGTGTGATTGACACTAGGTAGATTTGATTTTGTTTTTAGTTTATTCACTTATCGTTGCCCACAGGATACCAAAAGCTAAAAGAATGGATTTCTTTCACATGGAGGAGTTCATGTAGCGTGAGATTGACATAATTGTGAGGATCATGGACTTGAGCAGTCAGGTACTTGTCTTCATAAACCACGCTCACTGTCCTGGTTATGAGTGGGGCTGCTGCCCTCAGAAGGTAGTGTGTGGCTGGTGTGAAGGCCTTGGGCTGGGGCGTGCTGGCTGCTCCTTCTGCTGTGCCCCGCTGCTGCTCTTCCCTCTTCAGCTACTTAAAGACCCCTCAGCACCCGCAGATTAGGACAGATGGTGTGGATTTGTCTTCTTGAGGAATAGGCATCGGTTTTCAATTTGATTGAAAGTGTGCATGCGTCAGGAGCTACAGGGAATGAGAATTTCTAGATACCAGCTGTGCACATCTCATACCTCTTTCCCTTATGAAGACATTCCACAGGGACTCAAGAAGCTCCTGGAGGCCGCATATCCAAGCCCCTCATTTACAGATGAGGCAAGTGAGGTCTCGAGAGGTAATGATTCTTCAAAAATGTCATTCTGCTTTTTAGGGCATAAGAACCTAACACAGCTGCCAGAAGGGTCTAGCAAGAAAACATGGCCTGTGGACTCGGATTGTCTCGTGGTAGAGTCTTGTTCTGCCATTTACTGGCTCTGTGACCTTGGAAAGTCACTTTCCCTCTCTGAGCCGGTGTTCTCATCTGTAAAGTCGAGGTGATATCTACCTACCTTACAGGGCGCTTGTGAAGATGACATGACAAAGCTGGTGTGGCCAAGCAACACGTCTTGAAATCCTGCTTCACTAGTGTCCAGTGACTCCTTCCCATCCCCGTGCTCCCTGTAGACATGCAGTCCATTGCTCTTTCAAGGGCATAAGTAGGAGGAGCAAACCGAACTGGGGCAGGGTGAGGAGAGGAAGGAAGAGATGGCGGCTGATGGGGCCTCTGATGGCCTCCCCGCCGCCTGGCCACCAGAAACAGCTGCTCAGAAAGCAGGAGGTTTCGGTGTCTCAGACCCTGCTGGGCAGCCCCAAGAGCTCCTAATCTGAAGGGGTCTGGCAAAGGAAGGTTCACACAATCATCTTTGTTTTTTTTTTTTTTAAGAGGCAGATTTTAAATTCAACTGTAATGGAGCTTTCAATGTGACACATTTAATGACAACTCTGTTGAGTTTCTCCTATATGCATCTTTATTCGAAATGAATGGTGCCCTTAATACGGCAGACAAACACCAGGTGTAACTAAATCATATAGCTCAGCAGGGGTCACAACATTATTTTTCAATGACTAACCTAGATTGACAATTCTGTTAATAGGATTAGGGTTCATTGTGGAACTGTTTTCTCTTATTAATTTAGCTTGACTTACATATACATTTTAAATTGGCCAGGGAGAGGGACACATTTGCTTTTAGAAAGAATCTTGTAGCTTTATTTAAAACATATTACTTCCTCTACTTGAAGAGATATGGTGTTTTACTTATAAAACAAGGAAACCTTTGTGTTTTATACAAAACTACAATGTTGAATCTGGACTTGTTCTTTTCATAAAATTGTAGTTTAATGTAACTCTAATGGCGGGTAAATTTTTCTGCTGTTTTTGATACTTTGTTCTTTGGGTGTTTCTATTTTATTTTATTTTATTTTATTTTATTTTATTAAGATGGAGTCTCGCTGTGTTGCCAGGCTGGAGTGCTATGGCGCGATTTCTGCTCACTGCAACCTCCAGCTTCCTGGTTCAAGAGATTCTCCTGCCTCAGCCTCCCTAGTAGCTGGGATTACAGGCACGCACCACCACGCCCAGATAATTTGTGTATTTTTAGTAGAGACATGGTTTCACCATATTGACCAGGATGGTCTTGATCTCCTGACCTCGTGATCCGCCCACCTCGGCTTCCCAAAGTGCTGGGATTATAGGCGTGAGCCACTGCACCCAGCTGGGCATTTTTCTTTCTTTTCTTTTTCCCCAATAACACCCATTTACTCAGCAATCACTGTGTGTGTGTGAGTGTGTGTGTGTGTGTGCCATTTTCTATATCCCAGTCACCTTGCTAGGCACTGAGCAGAGAGATTTAAAAGTCAGCACACAGTAGGTGCAGATATTTAGGGTCATAAGATGATGTAGGAGACATGGACTCAAGATATATGGGAACATGGAGGAGGATGACCAAATCCAGAATTAGGTAGGGGGAGGGAGATCATGGAAGGCCCTGGAAGAAGTGGCACTAACCAGAGTCTTACAGAAAGGCCACAGGGAGCACGGAACAGAGCAGGAGGAAGCGCTAGTCCAGGCAGGGAGTAGTAGCAAGAGGTGAAGTTGGAGAGACAGGAGCCATATCATGGCATACAGGACAAGGAGTTTGGATTTTATTCTAAAAGACATAGTGGCCTTAAAAAAACAACAACAACAACAACAAAAAAAAAAAAAAAAAAAAAAAAAACAGGGAAGAAAGAGGATCAGATTTGCATTTTAGAAACCTCAGTGTGGAGAGGGACAAGACTCCAAGTAGAAAAGCTATGGTGAATTGAGAACTATTCAGAAGTGAATTAAGATGACCTGGCGATTTACTGGACATGCAGCTGGAGCAAGGAGGGAAGAGGCAGTGGTGACATCTGGTAGCCAGCCTGGGAGATGGGCTTGTTGGGAGAGTCACCCATGGAAGTGGAGCCTATAGGAGGAGCAGGTTTAGAGGGAGTATGAGCAAGTAAGTTTTGGATATGAGCTGGTTCTATCTGTGAAGTGTCCAAGTAAACGTAGCTGCAGTTGGGAAATTTGGGGAGAAGATGTGGTCTGGAAGTACAGATTTGAGAATCATCAACATGTAGGTGGTAGCAGAAAGCAACGGCAAGGTGCAGCCCTCGTGGACAATGTTCAGGCTTGAGTGAGAAGAAGAGCCAGCCAAGGGGGCACCCTAGAATATCCCACAATTTGGAGGCAGACAGAGAAAGATAACTCATGAAGAAGAAGCAGTACAAGAACAAGAACAAGAACCAGAGGGTGATGTCTGCAAGCTGAGGAGAAAGTGGGCTTTAAGGAAGAAGCGACCATCAGTGCTAGAAGAAACAAGGAGGCCCCAAGAGAAATTAAGGGAACCACCCACTGTATTTAGACAGACGCTGAACATCTGGAAGAAGAAGGTTTCAGCAGAGCAGTGAGAACTAGTCATTTAAGGGAAGATACCTAAAAAGCCATGTTTACTCAGAAAGTACTGTTTGCTTGTTTTAGATGGGAGAGATTTGACCTCTTTTATTAAGGAGAGGCCAATGAAGAAGGAGAAACTGAAGATACAGGGTCCGGAATAATTAGTGGTGTGTGATCCAAATCTAACGTAAGCATCAAGGATGACTTTAGGCATTTTAAGTCCTCTGATGACCTATAATTTGACAACTAGAGGATATCGACATAATCTGGATATGTGTACATGGACATTATAATGACTGGTATAGATACATATACATATACATACTGCAGATAACTGCAATTTGTTTACTGCACTTATTTAATTACTTATCTGATTACCGAAATTAACAATGGTCATCAAAAGACATTGGCATAGCAAATAGTATTGTCACTAACAATTAATAAACTTGAGACCCAAGACCTTTTATTGTTTATCTAGAGGGCTATGGCTTGTGTTGTTCCTTTTCAAAGAGTCTACATTTGCTTTTCCCTGTCAGCAAGAGTGAAACTCTTTTTCAGAGGAAACACCAGCCAAATAATTTCTTTAGAAAATACAGTTCTAATTCCAAAATGTGACATAGTTATCCTCATTAGACCTGACAGCTCCTGGGAAGACATTTTCTCAGATCTGCTCCCTGTCGGGCCTTGGTCAGGGGAAGGGTCTAGAACTGAATCCTGCTGTTATGTAAGCGCTGTGGCGGTGACCCTGGGGAATTGTGAATGAGGTACCCAGGGGGTCATCCCTCATTAGCTGGAGGACGTGTTAAATTCGTCCAGTTCCCTGTGGGCTGTTAATACTATTACTATGAATGCTTACCCAATATGGGCTTTAGAAGATGGCACAGGCTAAGTATTCTGCAAACCTGGCAGGGAGGGGAAAGTTATTAGGAGCCCACTAGAGTCCCAGGGATCCCTGCTTTCTGTCCTGTGCCATTTTCTTTGTTAGACAGTGTGTTCAGTTCTAAAGTCTACCACCAGGAATCTGATGCCCAGTCTAAAGGGATATGAGGAGAAGGGGGGACGAAAAAGTAGTGGATGAAGAGTAAGGAGGCTTGAGTCTCCATTTGTCACAGCAAGCTTTGTGACCTTCGGCATGTCCCTAAATGTATACGATCCTTATGGTTATGTATAGAGTGCACACATATGGGATGTTCTTTTCCGGACGTAAAAAAGTAAGTCTATTGAAAAGAGAAACAGCACTCAGACACTGGTGTCAAGGAACCAAAGTATTGTGGTCATCCAGGAACCTGAACCTGTTCTAGGAAAAGAACTTAGAGGGTTGGAGGGGAGTGATGGTTGGCATGTTCTTCAGATGACCTCGGAAGCCAAGCCCCATGGAGGGGACTCATAAGGACCTGGGAATCTGTTGCTCTGTTTCCCACGGAATACAGCAGTTCCTTTGCTTCAGCCCTGAGTCAGCCCTCCCCTGGCCGCAGTAAGAGGCAGCACTGGCAGGCCTGCCTCTCCTCTCCTTTCCTCCAGTTCTTTGGACAGAGCACCATGCCTTGGGCTTCTCAATTACATCTCCTAGTGACCCAGATGGGCACTGTCTGGCCTTCCAGGGCCTCCTTGCTCCTTAATGAAGCATCTAGGAGACAAAACCCTACACCTCGCATCCCCACCATGTTTTTCTGATGGCTTTTTATTTTTTATTTTTATTTATTTATTTATTTATTTATTTATTTATTTATTTTTTGAGATGGAGTCTTGCTCTATCGCGGAGGCTGGAGTGCAGTGGCCCGATCTCAGCTCACTGCAGCCTCTGCCTCCCGGGTTCCAGCAATTCTCTTGCCTCAGCCTCCTGGGTAGCTGGAATTACAGTGGCCCGCCACCATGCCCAGCTAATTTTTTTTTGTATGTTTAGTAGAGACAGGATTTCACCATGTTGGCCAGGCTCGTTTTGAACTCTTGACCTCAGGTGATCCGCCCGCCTTGGTCTCTTAAAGAGCTGGGATTACAGGTGTGAGCCACCGTGCCCGGCCTCTCTCTGAGAATGGCTCTCTAAAGGTTCCGTTGCGGAGATTCCTCTGCATAATGAGGCAGACCTTAGGTACCTACAGTTCAAACAACCAGCAGCCAAGCGACTGGGTAAGTTGGCTGAATTCAGCATTAGAATAAAAAGCATGGCACTGGAGGCCTGGGGCATGATTCTGCCCCCATAAGCTTCATTTATTCAGTCATATCCTCTCAAGGCTGAAGATTCCAACTCCTTCAGCCCGCCCTCGATTGCTGTCGTTTCAGAATCTCTCTCCAGCACGGTCACTGCGGAGACAGCGGAAACTCGGCTGTTTGCGAGCTCCCTCTCCCGTTATGCCATGGGAGGATAGGAAACGCACGAGTAGGTCCTCAATAACAAAATAATATGACTTTTTTTTTCTTTTCTTTCTTTGTTGTTATTTTGTTTTTCCCCCATTCCATCCAATGACCTATCAAGACTTTTTTTTTTTTTAAGTCACCTCTGGAAATTGGCTTCTGCCCCGCCCTGGTCCTGCCACCACCCGCAGCCCGGGTTCCCCCTCCCGCGGGTGCCAGTGGCCGCGGCGCTAGGAACACCAGGGGGCGCCGGCGTCGAGGATTCGGGGCCCGCGCTGGCGGCCGCGGCGCCCTCCGCGCTCCAGCCGGGATCTGACTTGGAGGGGAGCGGCTGTTCTGCACAGCCTGGGCAGACGTTAGCCTGGGAAACGTGTCTGTCCCCCGGAGCCTCTTTTTCGCCACATGGGCCATCGAAGGGTCCCCGTACCCAGAGCCTCGTCGGTGGAGGGGACGCGGGCGGGAGGGTAACGTGTGACAAGTGACAGCGCGGGAGGCAGAGGAGGCTCCCAAGGGTGGGGCTGGTTTGCAAGCGCAAGGTGTTGCACTGGGGTAGGGGAAGTTAGCCACAGCTGGTGATAACTGGACTGAGTGGAATACGATCCAGCTGATTTTTAAAATTTTTTTAATTTTAGTTTTTAAACTGCTCTTTGCAGAGCAGGGCTAACTCATAGGCAGTGTGCCCAGAGTAGCTGATTTTTCTTATCGTGTAGTTTTATTAGGTGCTGTTTTTATGGCTAGCTATACGGGATTAGAATTTCTATGTGGTTTACAAAAAGCAGACAATTGTATTATTGGTATTTGTAGTATCTTCCATACCATAGGCACAGTTTTGAAACACTGTGTGTAGAATCCATTGTTACGAATGCAACCAAATATAAAAACGACCCTTTCAGGTACACCAATCAGACGTAGATGTGGTCTTTTCACATAGTCCCATATTTCTTGGAGGCTTTGTTCACTTCTTTTTACACTTTTTTCTCTAAACTTCTCTTCTCGCTTCATTTCATTCATTTGATCTTCAATCACTGATACCCTTGATCAGTGTTGATTGAATCGGCTACTGAAGCTTGTGCATGCGTCATGTAGTTCTCGTGCCATGATTTTCAGCTCCATCAGGTCATTTAAGAGGTCGTCTCTATGCTGTTTATTCTAGTTAGCCATTTGTCCAATCTTTTTTCAAGGTTTTTAGCTTCTTTGTGATGGGTTCGAACATCCTCCTTTAGCTTGGATTAAAGACTTAAATGTCAGACCTAAAACCATAAAAACCCTAGAAGAAAACCTAGGCAATACCATTCAGGACATAGGCATGGACAAGGACTTCATGTCTAAAACACCAAAAGCAATGGCAACAAAAGCCAAAATTGACAAATGGGATCTAATTAAACTAAAGAGCTTCTGCACAGCAAAAGAAACTACCATCAGAGTGAACAGGTAACCTACAGAATGGGAGAACATTTTTGCAATCTACTCATCTGACAAAGGGCTAATATCCAGAATCTACAAAGAACTTAAACAAATTTACAGGAAAAAAGCAAATGACCCCATCACAAAGTGGGCAAAGGATATGAACAGACATTTCTCAAAAGAAGCCTTTTATGCAGCCAACAGACACATGAAAAAATGCTCGTCATCTCTGGCCATCAGAGAAATGCAAATCAAAACCACAATGAGATGCCATCTCACACCAGTTAGAATGGCAATCATTAAAAAGTCAGGAAACAACAGGTGCTGGAGAGGATGTGGAGAAATAGGAACACTTTTACACTGTTGGTGGGACTGTAAATTAGTTCAACCATTGTGGAAGACAGTGTGGGTATTCCTCAAGGATCTAGAACTAGAAATACCATTTGACCCAGGCATCCCATTATTAGGTATATACCCAAAGGATTATAAATCATATTGCTATAAAGACACATGACACATATGTTTATTGCGGCACTATTCACAATAGGAAAGACTTGGAACCAACCCAGATGTCCATCAATGATAGACTGAATTAAGAAAATATGGCACACATACACCATGGAATACTATGCAGCCATAAAAAAGGATGAGTTCATGTCCTTTGTAGGAACATGGATGCAGCTGGAAACCATCATTCTGAGCAAACTAGCACATGGACAGAAAACCAAACACCGCATGTTCTCACTCATAGGTGGGAATTGAACAATGAGAACACTTGGGCACAGGGTGGGGAACACCACACACCGGGGCCTGTCGTGGGGTGGGGGAGTGGGGGAGGGATAGCATTAGGAGATATACCTAAGGTAAATGACAAGTTAATGGGTGCAGCACACCAACATGGCACGTGTATACATATGTAATACACGTTGTGCACATGTACCCTAGAACTTAAACAAAAAATGCCCTTGGAGAAGGGGGTCCCCGCCTGGACGTAAACTGCAGTGAATGATGGTGTGTACAATGTTTTCAAGTGAGATCCTCATCTGTTTGTTTGGATTGTATTTGGAATTTAGACAGCTGCTTGCAGATCTAGGGTCAAACTGTTAGACAACACAGGAGAAAGAATATATTCCCATTTTTTTTTAAGCCACATGGAATTCAAAACTGCCCTAAAATTTTGGGTAAAATATTTACCCAAAGTAAAAAGAGGCCAGGCGTGGTAGCTCACGCCTGTAATCCCAGCACTTTCAGAGGCTGAGGCAGGCGGATCACAAGGTCAGGAGATCGAGACCATCTGGCTAACACAGTGAAACCCCATCTCTACTAAAAATACAAAAAATTAGCTGGGCATGGTGGCGGGCGCCTGTAGTCCCAGCTACTCAGGAGGCTGAGGCAGGAGAATGGCGTGAACCTGGGAGGCAGAGCTTGCAGTGAGCTGAGATTGTGCCACTGCACTCCAGCCTGGGCAACAGGCAACAGACCCCGTCTCAAAAAAAAAAAAAAAAAAAAAAAAGAAAAGAAGTAGAAAGAACAAATGCCTTGAGACGGGGAGCTTTGTCAAAGTCCTTTTGTGAACAAACTGCTCTTTTTCATGGTTGTGGGGCCTGAGTTCCAATCCTGAGTCTGTCACAGAAGATGTGGCTTATTGCAAAGCTACTTAACCCCCCTGGGCTGCAGTTTCCCCAGGTATAAAATGACGCAGTGGTATGAGATTATTAGATGAGCTTTATGGTCTCTTTCATGGTCTATGAGGAAATCAGATGGGGTCTCAAATGCATTATGCATTTGAAACAGCTATAGAAAAGGGGATATATGAACATCAGTAAGCCAGGCAGTGAAAGACACTGGTAAGCTCTACTGTTCATTCATCAACGTCCTTCATGTCGGTCCCTCCCGCTAGCTGGCTTTAGGGAGCAGTAGCCTATGCAGGTATAGCCGCAATCATTCTCCGGGGAGGACCTGGATTTGTGCATTTCATGGCTATCATTTTTTCCTTTTTCCATAGTTTCTGTTGGAAAGGCTTTTGTTTCAAAGGATACCCAGGCACAGAGATTTGAGAATTATTTTTCTCAAAAGAGCACTTAAACCTTACTGCTAAGTCTAAGGGTGTTCACTCCTGAGGATCTGGAAGTCAGCAAGACTGCTGATTCACCATTAGTGGAGAAAAAGATAAAAGGCTTGGGGCCTTGAGGCTCAGGAAACTCCATTGTTGCATTGATTACACACCTAAGGACTGGCGGTCCTCAAGACCCCTGGTTGTTATTATCAGGAAATAAGACTTTTGTGCCCAGAGATCATAATGTCAACAATAAGAGCTCTATTGTCAGGTGCTGTACTAGGTTCTTTATATTACATTATCTCAGACAAAGATCCTATGAAGTTAGGTACTTCAGCCCTCATTTTATAGATGAGGATACTGAGGCTCAGATTTTTTTTTTCTATTCCTGCTGCGTAAGAGACTCAGATATTTTTTAAAACCATGTGATACTGTGTCACAGAGCCACAACTGAACCCCAGTTCTCCCTAGATCCCTACAGAAGAATAACAGTTGTCAAAAATAAATCTTTAAAAAGCTCTACCATTCTGGACGATGCACACCCAGCCAATCGTGTGTGTGTGTGTGTGTGTGTGTGTGTGTGTGTGTGTATGTGACATTTCTGCTTCATCCCAACAAGATTGATGGTGCCTTAATCAGATGGCACAAGAGCAGAGGCCAGAGCTTCAGTGAAGCAGCATGAATCTGAGTCAAGTTTCCTGCCTAGGGGGAGGCCACATTGCTAAAGAGAGCCAGTGACATCCAGGGAGTTTCAGGAAAGTCACCAGACAATGAAAGTGGAAAGGACAGTGTTTAGAAGTGCTTCACTCTTCCAAAATGCAAGCACAGTGGGGAAAAGTTATTAAACCTGAATGGAGGGTGGGATAGGAAAAGCAAGGCATTCTTTTACAAGTTCATTGGTTGTGGATGAAATAAGCTTACATTTTGTTGTGGGTTTTCCTTCTCTTATTAAGAACAGAACCCGGGTTCCTTGGGAACCTTAGGGATCAACCTCTACCATGTTTAAGTCTTTGGTGATTTCATCAGTGACCTTGAATAGACAGTGGACTCTCCCTTGTTTCATGCTTATAGTTTCTAAAACCAGTTTTTTTTGGGGGGATCTGCTGGGGATCAATGGAAGGAGTTGGTTTAGCAGCACTTTCTAAACCACCCGGATTTGGAGGTGGCTCTCATACTTGGGATCATGCCCTTTGGAGGATCTTTTTCTTTGGCTTCTCCAGACAGAAGATGTTCTTTAAGGGATGGTGCATCTTTGGAATATGAAGTTGAATGACCAACCCAGAAGTTGAAGGTGGAGTCATTTAGTCAGGTGGACAGGTAGTAAAGCTGGAGTCAGGTGGTATGAGTCAGAGTAGCAAGTGACAGGCCCTCTGTCATTACTGGATGCAAGCCCTGGAATAGTACATCTAAGACATGTTCTACAACATGTCAAGGCATTCCCTTCCCACCAGGAGACCAACGACTCACTCGGCCACAACCTACAGCAGTCATCCTCAGCCAGTGCTGAGATGCATAAGATGGTGCTGGGTGATGACTGTCTCTACTACATTATTCCCCAAACCAGCAATCGATGGTTCATTTTAAATAGAGGTGGAATATCATAGAAATCAGGACCATGGGCTCTGCCTTTCCTGGCTGTCTGGCCCATGGCAGGAGGGTACCTACTTTCTTCATGCCTGTGTTTCCTCTATGGTAAGGCAGAGATGAACAGAACCTAAATGAATTCATACACACAAAGCACAGTGCCTGGTACCTAGAAAGAGCTCAACCAATGTCAGCTATGATTATTGTCCCCATTGTGTATTTACATAGAGAAGTTCGAGAATCTTTAGATAAATTTATGGTAAAATGTCATTTATAGGTATTAACTCCTTTTTTTTTTTTAGCAACAGTGGAAGTTCATAGAAGTTAGGTTAAAAAATGGAATCAAGATTTTATGAACTCCTCGTTCAGTTCCCTTTTCACTATATCAAACATCTCAGTTACAATTAGGATATATTCAGCATGCTCCCTTGTGGATAATCAAGTATGACTTCCCATTTTTTGGCAATTAAGAAATGATTAGCTGTTTCCTGTGTTCAGAGTGTCTTACCTTTGGGAGCCTGTATTTTTCTCTGAGATGAACTCTGAGGCATGCCCTCTCAGCCTTTTTCTGTGTAAATGCAGCATCTCTTTCCATCCTAAAAGTTAAAGAATAAAGGATCAGAAGGATACAGAGAGCTGAAGACATTCCCACCCGTGCATAGAGGAGCCAGATATTGGGTTACACCCTCTGAGATGCCACTGCTGGCAGACACTTGGGAAATACGGGATTTTTTTCCTAGGTCCCCAAACGTCTGCCTGTCTGTCACTCTACTGTCATAACTTTCAGTATATACCCCTAAGTCCCAAAGACAATTTGGTCCTAGGCATCTCTTTATGATGCGAACCAGGAGAGGGGCCAGGGTGATTATTCCCAACATAGAGTTTTCCATGGACTGTTCAGCCAAGGACCATGAGCCTCAGAATCACCTGGTGCACTTATGACGAATGCAGCTTCCTGGGCCTGATCCTAGCCCTGCTGCATCAGAATCTCGGGGTGCAGGGGAGGGGAAGCTACATTTTTAGCAAGCTTCCCGAGCGATTCTTATGCAAACTAAAATAGGGTCACAGTGTCCAGAACCAGGCAGTTCTTTGAAGACCATTGGTGTTGGGGGATATAATATAAACCTGTCTCCCTTCATTGTTACTCTCTCCAGACCCCAATTTAGGCATGGCATTTTCTTCCTGGTTTGGAAGGAGGTAGCCCCAAACAAGGTAGGGTATGTTTCCAGAATGCCAGACTGGGATCCTGCTGTGTGAATGATCTAATTGGACTCACGGTTATGCTGGTTTGAAATGGACATTCCTGCTAATGATGATCCAGACAAAAGCAGACACCTTTGGGGATGCCTGCAAGCTCACAAGCACCACCACCCTTCCCTGCTGCCCACAGAAGTGCTTTATTGGTAGCTGAATTTATATACACGGCCCTGCCCTCTGGCTATATGGGGTTAGACCAAGCTCAGTAAATGAAATCTCTTCTTTGAAAATATAGGATTGGTGCTAAGAATGACAGACACTTGCAATGTGGCTGGCAAAATAACAGATGAACTTGGTAGCCATTGGCTGTCATTTTCCACCAACCTTGTAGTCTGGCTGCTGAGGAAGAACAAAGCAGTCGCGCCCAGATAGAAGCTCGTGGCCTCTCAACAGCCTCCTGCTTCCTGGTTTAGGCCCATGTGAGGCCTGACGGGAATTCTACCCGTGGATCTGGTGAACTGTCTTTGAGGAAAGCAGTATCTGCTTAAAACAAATCCCCTGTTTTTATTTTCAGGTGAAAACTGGTTTCTATGTCTTGACTCTGAGTTTGGAAATAATCTTCACCATTACGCAAACAGCTAAGTGTTAAGGAAGGAGCTGCAGCAAACGATCAGGTTAAACTACTGATCACAGGCCCTGGGCTCAGGTGCTCTCTGAACTCATTTCCAGCCCCAGAATGTCAGGTCTGGAGCGGGCATGAGAAAGCATCGAGTTCAACCTTCTAGTTTTGGAGAGGGACACCGAATAAAGTAACCTGTCCAGGAGATTAGCGACCTGTGGCGTGGACAAGCAGCAGACCTTTTCTCCCCACATTTTACTGTAAAAACTTCCAAACATACAGAAAAGTTGAAAGAATTTTAATATCAAATCCATATAGATTCTAAAATTTGCATCTCACGGTACGTTTTTATCACATCTATTCCTCTCTTTATCCACGTTTTACTTTTTTGATACATCTCAAAGTTGCAGAAATCAGTAACATTTCCCCCAAACTCTTCAATATGCATGTCATTAACTAGCGTGAAATGTTTGTTTATAGCTTCTCTTTTCTTCTTGGGAAGCAAAAGTTGTATGCAATGTAATGCACAAACCTCTTAAGCACACCATTCAAAGAGTCCCCAAAATGCACACACCTGTGTAACCCAAAACCCTCTCAAGATAGAAAACATTACTCTCACCTGGGAAAATTTCCCCAACCCCATTCCTGATCAAGGCCTACCCCCTAGCCCTAGAGGCAATCACCACACCTTTTCTACCATAGATTGGTTTTGCCTGTTCTAGAACTTCATAAAATGGAACCATACAGTTCATGTTTGTGTAAGGCCTCTTTCACTCAGCGTAAAATACTTTTGAGATTTCATTTTGTTGTTTTATGTATTAGTAGCTGGTTCCTTTTTATTGCTGAGTGGTAAGTATTCTATTGTTTGCACAAATACAATCACCGTTTGTCTAATCATTTTTCTGTTAATGAACACTGGAATCATTTCCCATTTGGGGCTACAGTGAGTAAAGCTGATTTGAATATTGTTGTTCTAGTTTTTATTGTGGACATCTATTTTAATTTCTACTAGGTAAATAACTAGGCATGGAATTTGCTGAGTTCTAGGGTGACTTACTGGGATACATTTAGTTTTATAAGAGACAGCAAGACCTTTCTCCAAAGTGGTCATACTAGTTTATGTCTCAACGATTGAAACAAGAGTTCTAGTGGTTTCACATTTTGGCAACATCTAATATTTTTTGTCTTTTTGATTTTAGTCATACTGGTATTTATGGAGTGCTACTTTACTGTGATTTACATTTTTTCCATTTCCAAGACAACTAATGATATCAGGCAGCTTTTCATGTACTTTCACGTAAGATTTTCATGTACTTAATTGGCCATATATCTATCTTTCTGAAGTAGTTGTTCCAACTTTTCCCTTTTTTTTTTGCTTTTATTATTGAGTTTTAGGAGTTCGTCATATTTCCTAGATCCCAGTCCTCTGTCAGATATATTTTCCAAATATATCCTCTCAGTCTGGCTTACCCATTTATTTTCTTAATGGCATCTTTTAACGTATAAAAGTTTTCAACTTAGAGTTGAATTTATCATTTAATAATTTTATGGTCATTGATAAGGTCATTCCCAATCTGGGTCATGATAAAGAAACCTTCATCCACTTTCAAGTTGCAAAGATATTCTCCTACTTTTTTTCTTGAAAAGCTTTATAATTTTGGCTTTTATGTTTATGTGTATGCCACATAACAAATTAATTTTTGTGTAGTGTCAAGTAGGGTTCGAAGTTCAATGTTTTCCGGTTGTTTAGCACCATTTGTTGAAAAGACTTTCCGTTCCTGGTCTGATTATTTTGGCGCCTTTGTTGAAAATCAGATAACTATAAACCGCATTGATCCATTTGTTGATACTAATGCCACACAGAGTTAGATTCCAGTCCTCTAGAGCCAGTCTACAAATCACACAGAAAAACTGGTTGCTCCGTTTATAGTCACATGCAGCTAGCTAGTCTCCCCGTAAAGTGTAAATTCCTGCAGAAGAAAACCCGTCTGTTCCATTTCGGTACATTCCTCACAATGCTATGCTCATACTAGACGTCCAAACAATTACTGAATAAAACAAAGGTCAGAGTCAAGTTACAAATGGTATTGTAGAAACTGCTGAAGCATAAGTAAGGCAAAGAAACATTTTAATATAATTGAGAAAATGTAGGGATAAACAGACTATTGTTTTATTTCCTTTCCAGATAGTCTATTTATGTTTAGACCTCTTTCAGTACTAATGTTACCAGTGGTGTGTGCGCACACACACACACACACACACACACGCACATTGAACACAGAAGGAAAAGAAAAATGAATGTGCATTATTAGAGTGCATTGCTAAATAGTTTTTTATTTATAATTCATATAGTCAATCTCCCCACTTCCTAAAATGATGAGGATGGGTTTAGGTAGGAGGCTTTTATTTGCTAACATTCATTTTAATTATTATATATACTCTACTGTTTGTAGCTATCTCTGTGTTTATCTTGTGGTGAATTATTTTTAATGCCTACTACATATTGCATTCTAGGTGGTGAAACTCTTGAAAATTCAAACAATGGACTGAAAGTCATCCCTCTGTATCATAGGGAAGCCGAATGCCCCATTGTCCTGACACTATTTCTTAAACTGAGTGACTACACAAATATATAATATTCTCACACACACGTACGCAAAAAGCTGAGTAGCTGACAACTCAATCTACTGATTGACTGTATGATTTGGCCATTTTGAGCTTTGATCTGTCCAGATATAAAATTAAGGAAAACTAGGACATTAGGTAATCAAATAGATGCCTTATCTGCAGTCAGATCTGCTGCTTGAACATATTAAATGATATTTTGTATGCTTACAACTGTAGTCTACATTGTTGTTTTCATTAGCCTTCTTGATCTGAGAATGTTTGATGCTGATGTTTGTCTTCTATTCTCCATTACACAGTACTTATTTTGCTTTTACAGCTTTTTGTTGTTTTGCATACCATAGGTAAAATCAGCCAATATTCAAGGAATGCTGCTTCTTGTGCCCAAGTCTTAGCACCAACATCATTTTTACTAGTTGCATTGACATTTTTTAAAAAAACCAACTTTAACTTACTGCAGAACCAAGCATAATGTATTCTAGGTAGTTTATAAGCCATGATTTCTTTCAAAAGAATACAATAGACAAGGTTTCCGCTAAATGTAGTCTTTGTACTTTCTTTGTTTCCTCCAGGTCATTAACCTTTTCACCTATAATCATCTTAGCGATAGGATTTAGGCAACTATTATGTAATTGATCATTAGCAAAAGAGCCCAGGTGGCAAAAAAGAAATACTTTTCTTTTGAAACATATGATAAACATTTAACCTATAGATTGATGTTTCATTTCTTAACTGATTATTAAAAGAACTTTAATTCTACCTTAAACATTAAAAAATTACACAAAGATTACATTTATTTCAGAATCAGTCTTCAAGTGGCGAAAAGTTGTTGGTGATATTCACATTCTATAATACTCAACTAAAATGTTGCTTATATTTTATATTTGTTATATTTTATATAGCCAAGAGAATGCCTTTATTTTTTGGAGGAAGGTGGCTGAAGTATTTAGGGGTGAAGTATATGGCATCTGTAATTTACTTTAAAAACTATTATCTACCACCTATCTATTTAATCTATAAACAAATATAGCAAACTGTAAGCTGTTGATTTTATGTCATAGGTATATATGGGTATTCATCCTACTATTCTACTTTTCTGTATGTTTAGAATTTCCATATTAAACAGTCCACAAATCTATTCATAGTCTTTGATAAGCCAAGTCTTATGACATAATTGTCATGTTATGCTTTCTGGGCTTTTTTTTTTCTCTCACATGCAAGATCAAGGAAGCTACACTATGTTCTTTTAGGCCCTTTTCTAGGTATAAGGTCTGAATTCTTACAATTTGAAGACTTTCTACTTGCTAGGAGGGTGAAGTTTAGAAAGAATGTAAAGATAGTTAAACCCACCATTTTTTGTCTAAATGATTAAATTGAGGTCAATCAAAACATGCCTAGACCAGAAAGTGTTAAGCTGCTTTAAGAACAACATATAGATTAATTTATTATTGTTCATTTCCATTCATATATGTAGAATATAGAACACAGAACATAGTAGCTGCTGATGTTAGGGAACTGTTTACTTTAGAAGAACAACCTTTCCTTGGTTTAGAGGTAAATGGCAAAAGGAAAGGCATCTTAAAAAGCAAAGAGAAATAAACTGGAGAACTGAAGAAGGTATGGCCAGAATGAATTTCCTTTGCTTTTTAAGGGAAATGAAGTAGCATGTACTCACTTCTCCTCAATCATTTGCTTTTGATACTCCTCATACTCCTCTCTAGTCATCCCTTGAGCTGCTGCAGGATCAGATGCACCTCCTTCTTCTTTATTTTCTTCAGACCCACCACCAAATCCTAAATTCTTTACCTGGTTACTTATCATACTTTTCATAAGGAAAGCCATTTTCTCTGCTCCAGAAAAATAAAACCAAAATTAGACAAAAGCTGAAGAAACAAAATCCAAACAAACCCAAGAGAAAACCTCCAAATATTCTCAATGACAGCAATACATTTAAGAGCAAAGGACTTTGCACAGCCTCATCTATTCAAGGGCATACTGATAGAGAAGAGTGGTTTGTCGGCCGTAAGCTGGATTAAAGTGGTGAACTCCTTAGTATATAGAGGCAGATGGTTCAGATTACTAAAGCATACAATCAGAGGCAACTGCCTACCTTCTGAATTAATACACTCTGCTAATTTCACAGGAAAAAGAAACCCCCACATCATTTACCCCTCTCCCTACCCGTTTCTAAATTTTTAATTATAAGCACAGCAGGGCTTCATCAAGAGTCCTGTTTCAATTAAATTAATCAGAGCTGACTGATTATATAGCTGTTGTGGAATTTCCAAATTCCAGCCCTTGAGCACAACATTCTGTTGAAAAACTGAGTCCAATGAGACTCAAAACCCAGAATGCTTCATTAAGCAAAAATAATCCTGTTGATCCATCATTTTATCTCATTGGACTTTAAGTACTATGCAAGGATTTGCTTTTTAGTTTGCTTGAATTCGGTTTGCTTCAACAGTTACTGTGTCCCACACATAAATACACAACTGACAAATGCAAAGACCCAGACAGCAGGTCCTTGGTTTACATCTGGAAGATTATCTTAGCCTTCTCCTGCACGGAAATGTCACTTGTCTACATGGAAATGATGTGCTTGACACTTCAAGGCTGTGATCCAGAAGGTAAGACCATTATGTGAGTCAAATCATCAATATGTAAGGGGTCACCTTTTTTCTCTTGTGTAAATAGTGCACCTCCTGGATGCTCTATTTAAGCTCACTGGTGTACTTGGATGAAACTGACAATGTTTTGTATCCCACCAGATTCTCGATGGCTGTGGTTTTCTTCAGGTCAAGGGAAGAATTGAATATGGCTAAGACTTTAATCTACACTAGTGTCTTTCTAATTAAAGCACGCCAAAGGGGGTGGGGTGGGAAGGAAGAGATGTAATCCATTGTCATTTTATCTGAAGGCATGAGTCCTCTCAGAAAACAGGTGATTATCTCTCTGATCATATGGAATTATATAATCTGGACTCTTGCCTAAAATGCTTGCTTTACATATTTTATCGTCTGCTTTCCCTTTTAGTAATCTATTTAAAAATGCTGCTAAAATGGTCTCAATATGAAAGGCTAAAAAAGATAATTTAGAGTGAAATATAAGCTGTGCTCAGGGCTTCGAGGAGAATGTACATCAATACTGAGCTCCACTTTCAGTTTTCAATGGGTTGCTTGGAACTTAACATGTTCACACCATTATCTCTAAATTACCATTTATAATAAACTACATTGCATGTTCATTGAGGAATGTTACTAATTAATGTTGTCTCGTAGAACTTTTCAAACCATAAAATAAAAGCCACAGCCTTATGTTTCTGTCTGTTCTGTCTACATTTTATTATAAGTAATTATTTAGATTTATTATCAAATCTATTCTAAAAATTCCATTTTATGAGGAATTAGGAAATATTATTAATGGTGAGGTGTCAGTTCTAAACTCCGGCACCCATGTGTAAAGGAGTTTCTCCCTGTCCAGTCCTTTTCTGAATGTTTGTTTGTGTGGGAGGGGGGGTCGCAGGAGGGGGTTTCACACATTATGGGGACTCTTAGGTGGTAGCTTCTGCAGGGTGGCCATGGAAGGCCTCCTGATAGTGCTTTATGAAATCAAATATCTTATTATTTCCTCAACAGGTAATTCCATTGAGAATAGGTCATGACTTAAAAAACTTTTTACTCCTCGATTTATTACAATGGCCTTTGCCCTTGGACATCCAGGAACTACTAGCTGGTGTGTGCAGGATCCTTTCTTTCTTTTTTTTTTTTTTGGAGACAGCCTTGCTCTGTTGCCCAGGCTGTAGTGCAGTGGCAGGATCTCAGCTCTCTGCAACCTCCGCCCTCCCGGATTCAAGCGGTTCTCCTGCCTCAGCCTCCCGAGTAGCTAGGATTACAGGCATGTGCCACCATGCCCGGCAAAGTTTTCGTATTTTTGGTAAAGACAGGGTTTTGCCATTTTGGCCAGGCTGGTCTTGAACTCCTGACCTCAAGCTGTCTGCCTGCCTCAGTTTCTCAAAGTGCTGGGATTATAAGTGTGAGCCACTGAGGCTGGCTGTAGAATCTTGTAGAAATGGTGGTAGAATCTTCCATTCCTTCAGAAAGGGGAAATAAATGCCCTGGATTCATGAATGGGACCTCTAGGTGTCACCATCCCATGGCTCACTACTGTCCTTGCATAGAATCCCCACTCCTCACTGCAAGATTGACCACTGCCTAGCTGCCAGCCACACTCCCTTTGCTTGTTCTACTCTAATCACATTCATGTCCTCATTGTCCTTTAAACCAAGATTGCTCCCACCTATGTCCTCGTGGAACCTCCTGGCCTGTATTGCTCTTACACATCTTTAGGTGACTCACCTTTGCTTAATTCAAGTTTCTGTTCACATTCACCTTCTTAGAGGGACTTCCTTGACCATCCTAAGATACCCTGCCTCCACTACCCCACCTTTTAATACTCTATCCTACTCTATTTTTCTTCATAGCACTGCACTCTACCTGAAAGTATATTTTCATTGATTTAGTTGTTTCCTTTCCACCTACTCCATTGGAATGTACGCTCCATAAGACAGACAAGTGCAGTTTTGTTCACCTTTTCATGCCCATCTCTGAGAATCATGCTTGGCACATAGTAAGTGATCAATAAGAATCTTGGGGGAAAACAATGAATGAATGATTGCCACTAGGTCTAATGGCTTATTTTTGAGCAATTCGCTTTCAATGGAAGTAATCAAGATACTACATGGGATGATGGAGGTACTTGGAGAGTTATCTTCAGGCAAAAGTGAGACAGGAGAATAGGGTCTGGGGGTAGGGAACCTAAGGCCAATTCATGCTGACTTCCTGTAACTAAATTAAAAGGAAAACCCCAACTTTCCACACCTAAGTAACAAAAGGACTGGAAGCTACTTCCTTACACCCTTTGCAACTCCCCGCCCTCCACCCCCACCAACTTTTTCTGCATGGCAGATAGAACTTTCGAAGTATTTGCATAGGAGTGTAACTTTGTAACTTCACTTCAGCCTCTAATTGGTCACTTTCCACGACCAATCAGATGCTTGCATAGGGTGTAACTTTTGTAACTCCACTTCAGTCTCCCATTGTTTGCTTTCCGCAACCAATCAGACTGATTGCAGGCCACTACTTCATTTACATAGGGTGTCCACCAAGTAATCAATGGGAAACCTTTAAAGGGTATTTAAACCCCAGAAAATTCTGTAAAGGGGCTCTTGAGCCTCCATGCTGGGGCCACTCCCATTCTGTGGAGTCTACTTTTGTTTTCCATAAATCTCTGCTTTTGTTGCTTTATTCTTCCCTTGCTTTGTGCATTTTGTCTAATTCTTTGTTCAAAATGCCAGGAACCTGGACACCCTCCACCAATAATAGAAGTAACATCTTAGTGCTTACAAATCCACGCCATAGTGGTTGCTGCCTTCTTTGCCAGCTCCCAGGATCAAGACTACTCGCCATAGTTTTTAAAATCATGCCTCATTCTGATTTAATGGATCACCTTTGTAAACACCGATTCGTTGTGTCCTAGTCAACTTGAAAAATTTGATGGTATATGACCCAAAGAATTTACTAGAGAAGCAATAATCCCATTAGTGGAATTATATTTTAGAAATATATCACATTCAAACAGCATAAATCCATTTCAGTCCTTCACCTGGGATTTCTCTTTTCACATCAAATGCCTAATTTTGCTTCTGTAATTAAAGTTGGCTAGTTTATCTTCCTTTTTGACCTTCCGCAAGGAAATCATGGTGATTAGGTTGTCCTGTCTTAGTCGTTATATCCTCTTAGCAGGTGACACAACAACATTTCAGGGGTAGCCATGCAGCTAAACCTCTGTGCTCATGAAGGTCAGCAGAACTGGAAGAAAAAAAAGGTCACCAAGTGCCAAGGCATGTGTCACCACACATGGCTAATTGGCTAAGTGTAGAAATGACCTAAAGATGAGATTCATTGGGATTGATTTGCAACCTCTATTCTAACTGGGAAAAAAGAGGTAATATAAAAAGAGGAAAAAGTCTTGGGGAAATAGAAGGACCATTATGGAAACCACAAAGGAAGTAAACACATAGCCCTAATCCTAATAACTGCCTACTGGAGACATTTTAGTGGTTTGTGTTTTACCTAATAGAGTGTCATGTACATCATAGACACTTAATACATATTTAATGAACTGTATTGAAATGCCAGGCCAAGTAGCATGTTCCTTTTCATTTCTATAGGATTGGTTAATATTCTTGTAGATACAAACTCAAGGCTATATACCAGCTGTGCAAAGAAGTTCCCCAGTCATGATAGTATGGTTTTCATTGAGCTACAGGACTGAAGAGTCTCTTCAGTACTACCTTGGACCATTGTTATCTGATAGATTGTGAGACCCATTTGTGACTCTGTGCAGACTCAAAACATCTCAGTCCCTTGTCTCTCAAAGTGGCCATTTTAAGAAATGTATCCCAGGCTGATTCTTCTGTCTTCCAGAAATATTCAGCAATGTTATACTGAACGTTTCAAAATCTTGTGTGTGTGTGTGTGTGTGTGTGACAGGGTCTTACTCTGTCACCCAAGCTGGAGTGCATAATCATGGCTCACTATAGCCTTGATCTCATGGGCTCAAGCGATCCTCCTGCCTCAGCCTCCGGAATGGCTGAGACTACAGGCATGTGCCATCACACCTGGCTAATTTTTTATTTTTTGTAGAGATAAGGTCTCTCTATGTTGCCCATGGGCTCAAGAGATCCTCCCACCTTGGCCTCCCAAAGTGCTGGGGTTACAGGTGTGAGCCACCATGCCTGACTCCTAAAATATTTCTTTTGCCATCACTATATGACTGGTCTATTTCAGTTCACAGACATCACTTTTTGGTGAGGTAATAACTGTATTCTATTCTGTATCCTCTCTACCACAGAACTTCCATGCTGGTAGAGTGCTGAGTTGGTAGGCAATTCAGTGGTTGTTATTTTCTAACAGGCCATGCTGGCTTCCATGATCTGATTGAAAATTGCCATGCTGGTTCTACATGGAAGGGGAAGATGGGCTGGGAACCAAAGATTAATTTACTAACTTACTGTTTACACAGTGGGCTGATCAATTTGAGCTGAGCTATGTTCATGCTTGGAATTCAGGTATATTTGGCAAATTGTAACATTCATGGTATGGCTAGCAATAAGTCTATTTGCATTAAGTACTAAGGAGGCTCTTGGGAGAGACTCATTCAGAGCAGACACAGTAAGTTTGCCTCAGTTACAAAGTCTTAGTTCCCAGAGGCTTGAGAAATTCTGTAGTGTCTTTCACTCAGGTTCACCCTGGCCAAGGCTCATGAACCCATTAGGACTGTTTCCTAGAGATGGACCTTTAATTAATAGTAACAGCCATTCTCACCGAGAACTCTGACCCTGGGGCCCATGCATCACTGCTTTAGTATTTTCTTAACAGAAAGTAACATGCAGGCGGGAGAGAGTCATTCTTCTCCATTTGGCCACAAACTACCCATGATGGTTAATTTTACATGCCAACTTGACTGGGTCACTAGATGCCAGGATTATCTGGTTCAACATTGTTTCTGGTGCGTCTGTGAGGCTGTTCATGGAAGAGATCTACATTTGGTTTGGCTGACTGAGGAAAGCAGATGATCCTCCCCAGTGTGGATGGGCATCGTCCAATCTGTGAGGGCCTGAAGAGAAAAGCCAGAGGAAGGTTGGATTTGCTGTCTTCTTGAGCTGGGAACACTGATCTTCCTCTGCCCGGGGCACTCACGGTCCTCAAGCCTTCAGGCTCAGATGGACTCCACACCATTGGCTCTGGCTTTCAGGCCTTCCGGCTATACTACTGGCTTTTCTGGGTCTCCAGCTTGCAGATGGCAGATCGTGGGACTTCTCAGCCTCCATAATCATGTAAACCATACCTGATTTTATATGTATGTATGTGTGTATATATGTGTATATGTACGTGTGTGTGTATTTAAAGGTTGTTTCTCTGAAGAACCTAATACACCACCCCACGGACTGGCTCCTGGAAGCCTCCATTGCTTCTGTGGACAATGGCAGTCATGAGGGTGCCAGATGGCAGAAGTGGCTGCTTGTCTGGCAGGAGAATGAAATCCTCCCCTGAGTAGCAGCGGGACCTGTATGATGGAACATGGCAGAAATGGTGCCACTGCTGGGCTGACATGGCAGAAATGGCAGATCCAGAAGAGCGAGCAGTTAAGGGCCAACACAGGGGATGATGCCATCAGGAGGAGCAGCACCCAGTGGGCATCACGGGGGTTCAGAGAAGAGAAACAGTAAATGCCACGTGGCAGCTGACTGGGCAGCTTCCGGACTTATTTGTGAGGATCTGAGAAACGGAATGGGACTCCCAGCACTGCTGAGGACTGTTTCCCTTTTTTTAGAACTCATGAGCAGGTAGAGAAAGAGCCAAAAATCCTGTGTTGTACTGTTCTGGGTCAGTTCTCTCTTCTGATTTTCAGATGCATAGAATAAGAATAGCTAACATTTACTGGGCACAAGCGTCTTGTTCCTAAGCTCTATTTATGGTGCTCTGTTATCTCAGTTATCACCCCATTTTAGAGATAAAAAATTGAGGTATGGTTCTGCCCTGAATCCAAGCCTATATTGCCTTCTGGCCATTTTTACTTGGCTAGTTATGTCAAAATCTATGTTCCAAATGGAACTTAACCTCTTCTTCCCTCATCTTCAATTCCCATCCTTTTTCTTGTGTTCCATTTTAGGATACCTTCCATCCAATTCCACAAGCCAGAAACAGAGTATCATCTTACATTCTTCCTTCTCATTCACTCCCCACTTCAAATAGTCATTAGATGCTTGCCTGAATGTTTGCTTGTCCCAAAACTCCTATGTTGAAATCCTAATGTCCAATGTGTTACTACATTTGTAGGTGATTAGGTCATGAGGGTAGAGGCTTGATCTTCACTTTCCCAGTCTTTCAGAACAGTGAGCAATAAATTTTTTTTTTTTTTTTTGAGACTGGGAGTCTCGCTCTGTGGCCCAGGCTGGAGTGCAGTGGCGCGATCTCGGCTCACTGCAAGTTCCGCCTCCTGGGTTCACGCCATTCTCCTGCCGCAGCCTCCCGTGTAGCTGGGACTACAGGCGCCCGCCACCGCGCCCGGCTAATTTTTTTTTTGTATTTTTAGTAGAGACGGGGTTTCACCGTGTTAGCCAGGATGGTCTCGATCTCCTGACCTCGTGATCCGCCCGTCTCGGCCTCCCAAAGTGCTGGGATTACAGGCGTGAGCCACCGTGCGTGGCCTACAATAAATTTTTTTAAGTCACCTCATTTATGATATTTTGTTAGAGTGGCCTAAACGAACTCTAATTGTTCAATACTACTATTGATAGATTTCTGGCCTTCTTTCAGGCCACCATTTTTCACTGGGCGCACTGCAGCTGGTCTGTCTCAAGCCTCCTTCCTCCATGAAGCACTCAGAGATTGCAATGTTTGAAATGCAAGTATTGCCTTTCTGCTTGACTTTCATGACCTTCCATTACCCTCTGGATGAAGCCCAAGCTCCTTTACAGAGCCTTGGGATCTGGCCTCTGTATATCCCACCCAACCATCATTTTTCCCAGCATAGCAGAATAAGCGTACAGGTTCTCACATAAACTACACTGCTTCTCAACTCTATGCTTTTGTTCATGTTATTTTTTCTGATTGGAGTTAGTTCTCTTCCAGTCCCCCTTGCACTATACATACTTTAGCACATGGCTCAGATAACATCTTCTGTGGGAAACTTCTCCAACCTACAACCCTGCCTCAGACTCAAGATTCTTCAAATATGTGTGTGCATCAATTCTGAAAAGTTCTTAGCTATTACATCTTTGCACAGTTCTTCATCATGACTCTCCTGTACCTTCTAGAACTACTGGTAGACGTATGTTGTACCTTCTCACCAACTGCCAATTTATTGCATTTTCCACCATTTTAGTATCTGTGTTGCATTCTTGGTAATTTGCTCAGATCTATCTTCTAATTCAAGAATTCTTTTGAGCTTTGTCCAATCTGGTATCCAAATTTGATCTCCACCTCCCGTATCGAAGTTGTGTTTTGGGTGGTTCTTTGGAACTCCAACTGTCTTACTTTTCAGTGTTTCATTTCTTCCTCATGATTTCTAGTCCTTTTATAAACTCTTCAGTATTTTTAAAGTCATTTCAAGTGTACATATTTGTTGTCTTCTTCTGACTGTTCTATTATCTCAGATTCTTGGAGGTGCCAGGTTTCATTATTGTGTCTACTGTCACTCTTTCGTATTTTTCTGGTTTGGTTTATAATTTTTAGAGCTCATTTCAGTTAGGACTGGCTGTCCCTATGGTTGTCTAGTGCTGTCTAATGTACTTTTGCTGTGGAATTATTGCTAATGAGTGGTTTTGTTTTGCCTTCTGGATTTTCCCAGACAAAAACCAATTTATATATTGTTTTTGATGTAGAGAATTCCACACCATGTAAATAAAGCATACACCTGGGCTTCAATCTCTTAACAAGGAATGTCCCCTTACCCAGAGTTCCAGGGAGAGAAGCTTCCTATGCCTTCTCCGAGCTGTTGGGGTAGAAGAGGTCTGGGGTAGAAGTAAGAGGTCCTTTCAGCCCATTTCCACTGAAAAAGCAGCTCTTCCAGGGTCCTCATTTTATTCTAGTATCTCAGTTCAAGCCTCCTGGGTTTTTCAGGCCTAAAGTCATGTCCTCAATGCCACAAATGAACGTAACTTTCAATGACAGTATCTAGGGCCTGTGTGTAGTCTAGTTTCTGCCACTCCCTACTACTACCAGTAGGCTCCCTGATCGGGTTTTAAGTTCTCAATTATTTTGAACCCATCTATGTATTTAAATCTTTTATTTTATCCACCATTTATCTTTACCAATTAGTCTACCATTTTTTGAAGCCTCCTTATAAAGACACTTTTACTATGCTTATAACTGTGCGAGATAAGTATTATGAGGAAACTGAAGGTGACCTCCAGTTAGAGAGCCAGGATTCAAACCTAGATTTGTCTAACCTCAAAGCCCTACTCTTTTATTTTTATACCACATTAACTCTCAGAATTGGAATTACTTGGTTAAATGGTACTTGCCAAAAAGATTAAAATATTTTTTAAACTACCACTAATTAGTAATGACTATCGGTTCCAGCTTAACTACACTTTTGCCATCATTTGGTTATTAGAGGTAAAAACATCAAATACATTGTTTTAATTAGTTTGTATTTTCATTACCAGCAAGGGTAAACAGTTATCCATGACCATTTCTATGTTCTCGTGCCATGCTTCCATGTACTGCCTCTGCATGCAGCAGGCTACCTTGGGCAGAGCCCAAAGCATGTGATAAATGAAATGCTATCACAATACAGGTCCTGTCTGAAAAACAAATGGCAACTTATTATCCAGGATCAATGAAGGAAAAAGCAAATTTACTAAAATATTTCTTTATTTGAATAAGGTCAATACCATTTCTTGAATTCCAGCTAGCATCAAATAACAATCAGGAAAAAAAAAAAAAAGACGACAAAATGTTATCCAATTCAAATTGACAGTGGATAGAAAACCCTTTTAAACTTTAAGTAATGTCATAAAAGAAATATATTAAACAAGCAACAGATAGATCTAAAAAGTTCCAAGTGTGGGTTTCACATTAGATCTTATAAATTTAAAAAATCCTCAATATAATCATTTGTTCACTATCTTCTTTTGATAAGCACATGGACAGGGAAAGATAATCACATCTTAATATTCACAACTGCTATTTGTGTTCTTTACAAAAACTGTATCTCTGCAATGCAGTGAGGCAGGCAATCCCTTGTTCAAGTAATTTCTATTTTCCCTAAGTTATCAAAAAGTACAACTGTCTGAGATAAAATGTTACCATAATCACAATGAGGAAGGCAAAAAAGCTTTAGCAGGCAGGCTTGAAGATGGGAGTTTTCATGGCTTGACCATGAATGATCTTAAGATGATTTCATAAGTTTAAAAGCCATCACGAAAATACTAAAAGCAACAGGTAATAATGTAGAGTCAGTCTGTAGTTGCTCATGAACCAAGAGTTTTAATAAAAAGGAACATTAATTGTAGGTATAAAAGAATCAGTGCACATCTGTTAATGTCATTGACAATAAAAATATATTATCCTCTCAGATCAGCTCTAAATTAACAAAACATCTATTTTTTTTCCACTCCTCATTTTAGTGGTTCTCAGACATCGGTGTGCTCAGAATCTCCTGAGGTGCCTCATATTGAACAATGACATCCCAAAGCCCCACCCCTAAGATTTGATTCAGGTGGTCTGAAACCAGGCACCATGACCCAGATGGTCTATGGATTATACTTTGAGAAACACTGCTATTCCCTTAATACATAACAAAACATTGTTTACTGTTTATGACTTCGTGGTAAAGTTTTAAGCTGAATAAAACATTCAAACAATTATTAGAACACAAATAGGTACATGAAATAAGGGTATTAGCCATTAAGCAATTGCATTTTCCTTTTAAAAGTGGCATCATAAACACAATGACTTACATAAAAATTTTAAAATCAACTTTGTTTTAATCCAAGGCACCTGTAAAACACTTGCTGGTGTGAGAGAAGTGAACAAATTCAGTTATACAAAATAGTACAGAAATGAAAGAATCCTGGCAGTGATTGATTTTTCCACAGAGCAAACCTTTTTGTTCAGAAATGAGCTCCTTACAAAAGTCAATGATTTTGAGAAAAACCAAACTTCAAATAATATGATACACATTCTGCGTGAACTACTTTACTGAGTGATTTTCAAGCAAAGTGTATCACTAAGTATAAAAGATGAAAGGTTCATGCTCGTGCTGTTTCATAACAGCCATCTCCATTTGTAATAAGAATGATGAGAATGATTCCCCTTGAATTTCAGCCCGAAAAATGTATACTGCATAGATCTGGTATTCCTTTAATGCACAGGCACATATGACCATGGACTTTATAATACTGGATTTGGCAGCCTTTTATCTCAGGAGGATTTCTCAAGTTTCATAGTCTACAACTTAAATATTCTTCTGAAGGTATATAATTTTTTTCATGGAGCAAGAGTAAATTCTGTGATGATGAAGCCTCTGAAACATGAATTTCAAAATGTTAACACTACAAAAGAAAAACGCTAGAGAAGCATTTTCTGTGTTGAAATGACTGAAGTAAAGTAAGTTATCACTGGCATATTCTCTTTCAGTGTTCCAGGATAAGTATCAACATAAAAAGCAATGCGAGACTGTTTGCACACACAGCACTCATTCGGTACGGCTATAATACAGAGTTCTTCAGACAGTCTTTATACATAGATTTTAGGTTGTTAGCCCAATCTGTGAATGACATTTGAGAGCAAACCTAGGGAGGCTTGGAATAATTCAACCGTACTATTTTATAAAATAGTATTGTTTGGAATTCTATGGCAAATGAAAGACAACCACTCTAGCTAAAAGAGGTAAAACAGTATTTTGAAGGCAGCAAAAATCAGTATAAATCAGCTGTGAACAAAATTAAATTTGCATCTTAAACTGTCATTTACAGACTGTTTCTATAATACCTACAGCTATGCACAAAGACTCTAAAAACTCCTTCCAGTCTGATATTTCAAGGTTAAGTTTACTAACAAGTGCTTCACTTAGTTCTGGCACTAAAAGGAAACAAGTACAAGTAATCACTGTTTTTCAAATTTTGCCTTCAAGAATCTTAAAACTGCTTCTACTACAGCCTCCTTGATTTAAAAGAGTATGCAAATGGTCACTAACCCCAGCCAGCATGAAGTAACTAATGTAAACCAGAATGTAGTGGCAGGTTTTGTAAATTTAAAATATCCTCAGATCATGCAATTTGAGCTGAATTTACAGGCTGTAGTAAATGGGAGAAATGAATTCCTTAAGTTACAAATATAAATACAAAAATTATTTTCATAATATTGACCTGACACCATTGGAATGAAGACATTCAAGAATATGGGCAATCATGAATGAATACATTACCAGGCAAAATACCTATAAAAGTCATTCTCAGAGGAATGTTTCCACTTACAAGGTTTTTTAGGCAAAAAGCAGCTATTAATTTTCCTCTAAACTTTCCTTTAAAAGTGAAATATATCATTGATAAATAGAGGAAAAAAATTTTTCACTTAACATTTTGAAGTCTATTATCCAGATCCTTAAAGCTCTCAAAATATTCTTTGATTTCAAAGGAAGTTAAATTAAGATGAAAGGACTGCAGGCCCAGGCCTTTGATTAGGAAGTCTGACCTCTAAAAAACACTTTGGTTACAAAATAAACCTGATGGGACTTCTTAATTAGACCTCATATTCTGGGAGGCATGAGGGCAAGTGTGTCTATGTTACACAGGGAAACCTGCAATACTGGAGACTTAGGGGGTAACATTCATATCCAGGGGTTGCCCCCACTTTCTTATTTACCCTCTTACTGGTCAATATTCTGCTCAGTGGCTGTATCATAGTGACCAGAAATTCACTGAAATTTAGACAGATTTACATACTGTGAACAAATTAAAATGTGGTTGTCTTTGCTTTAAGGTTTATTCTTAACTGCAAATCAATGTTTAAACAGTTATTTTATTTAAAATTTTTAATAATTTAGACTATGAAGCAATTTAAATACTTAAATTCCCTCAAAACAACAACATTTTGTACACAAATAGATGATGTACACATGAAAATGGTAGTCAAAAGAACTTTTTGGCAGCTGCTTCTTGCTGAGACCTAGGGAAAAAAAGAAACAAACACTGAAAGAAGGTCTATATACTTAACTTGAAACAGGATTGTTGAAAATTAAAATATCAATGCCTTTTGAATTATACAATGCGTAAAGATAAACACATATTCTATACATGCATTTTATGTGAACTGAAATGAACAGAAATCACAATAAACAATTTTATAGGTGGTGAAAATTGTATTATGAACATAGATAACTTAGTTGAATATTTCTAATTAAACAGATGCAGAAAAATATTGGGTCAAATTTTATCAAGAGACTTACCTATACATGATATAACCAATGAATAATACAGTTTGCACCACAACAAATATAATGAAGTGGACCGTAGACAAACATGATGGAAATGGTGGTAGTTCTGGGCATTTCGACTTTTCATTTGACAGCTGTAAGGCAAATGACTCTCTATTACAGTTAGTCAAATTAGCAGTTTGGAAAAAGAAATAAATGTGAAATCTTTGCAAAACTCAGTTTGCTATATAAACAAGTATTTTCATTTTTTCATCCCCCAGAAAACCTTCTATCCCCTTAACTTTTACTGACAACTGTTTTTGAAGGAGTAGGTGACACCGGAAGGCCTCCACCTTTTCACTACCCAGTCACTAACTCACTGCCACCTGGCTCCTGTCCGCATTACGGTATATGATAATGTTACTGTTCCTGATGTCACTGAGGCTAGGGTCACCACAGACAACTCCTCTGGACACTCCCAGTTCACGCTTGCTGTAGTGGTGTGATTATTAACAGCACCCCCTTCACTCTCAAAAGTGTTCCAGGTCAGACAATAAATTACATGGTCACCCTACCAACAAACTACTTGACATATAGAATGGTTTTTTCTCAGTCCTCATTCTCTCCAACCTCATAGCATTCAACATTACTCACTGGTGTTCTGAAAAATATTTCTTTCCCTATTTCCCTGAGTATTCCTTCTATTTTAAGGAGGTAATTAAATATCAGAAACAAAGATTTCATCCAAGTATCCAGAGAGAATGGCTTCTAAGATTAGTTGTTCCCAATATAGTTATATTTGTGGGGCAAAGTTCTTCAGTAAATGGATATGCACAGTATCAATTTGGTCATTGCAACAAAGGCTAAAGTAGGAGAAAAATAACCTCAAACAGAACTAAGGGGACAGATAGTAATGCTTTGGATGAGAGGTCATGATCAATAAGAAAACTATTAAGCCATGTTTGAAAAAAAATGTATATTCAAGGCATATATACAGGAATATAGTTAAGAGAGTTGTCAAAAAATGTAAAGGAGACAAGATTAGAAGCTGAAGACCTAAGTTATCTCCCTCTACTACTTACTAGTTACTGACCTTGGGAGAGTTAATGTAACATTATTACTAATATGTTAGCATATTTTCTAAAGGACATCAAATGTTTTAAAAAGCTTTTAAAAAGATAAAACATGATATAAAATATAAAGGATTGGGATTTCTGCTTCTGGTAAGGTACACTAGGAAATATGGGCCAATCATATCCCAAATATGTCTTACAGAAGACAACTAGCAGAGTCAAAAACAAATCCAACCCAATCCAAGCACACGAAACCCAGGTAAAGGTAAATGACGCTAACAAGATAGCAAGAAATTGCCAGATTATAGAACCTTGAGGAAAAAATAGGCCAAAGAAATACACCTTAGGCGATCCATGGATCAGAGAAGACATTAACACGGAAATCAGAAAATATTTTCATGAAATGATAATACAAATATTACATATTAAAAAACCATAACCGCTATGGGAGCTGTTTACACATGGAGATCTACAATGTATGGGACAATTCTACCTTAAACATTAAAAATAAGCATCAGCATTAACTAAAGGGTTACAAGATTTTCAGTAGAGTGTGAGTTCTTCCTTTCCTAGAGATTATAATTATGAAAGGAAAAGGAAACAAAGTCACCATGTTTCGCTGCACTAAGTTGTCTATGTCCCTCTTTACTGTGTGCAGGTGCTCTTTGATGTCAGCGAAGTGCTGTGCTGTCTCATAGACGCCTCCGGCAGAGCCAGGGTGCTGCATTCCACTGACCAGTCTGACGGTTTCACTCATGGAATTTCTGAAACAGAAAGACTCTTGATACAATAAAATCACTATAGAGATTATTTTTTTTCAGTCACAGATCTCCAATACTTATACCTTTTCAAGTTCAATATATTACATCCTTAAAAAAAAAATGGTAAAGAAGTATTTTAAAAAATTGAGTTGTGTTCAAAATTGGAAAATAATTTATAAAACAACATTATGCCTTTATCTTTTACTAAAGGTCATCTAAAAATACCATGTAGAAACTACTACTAGGTAATTTGTGTTAAAACCAATAGTGTAAGTGGATATTGAATATAATGGATGATATTTTTAATGAAGTTGTAATAAATCTTTCTAGGTGTTCAGCTGTACCATAAAGGACTAGTGCCAAATGCAATCATTTCCTATAGGCACACTCACACACACAGACTTGTCTGCTCTGTAGCTGCATATATAGATTATTTCACTCATACAGCATACAGATGGAGACTAATGGCTTTGTGACCCTGAGGACAGGGGTCACAATTCTGATTTCCTACTAGTGCCTTCAACAGCTATGGTTTAATTTGGAGGAATAAATAAATAAGTTATCTCATTGGAGTCAAATGTAGTTTAAAAAGTAAGAGCTTTACCAGAAGAAAAAAAAAAAAAAGACTCAAATTACTTAAAAATAACACTATATGTCAGACGGAATGTTAACTATAACATTTAAAAAATTATATTTGAGTTACGTGAGCAGTAAAGACTTAAAAGTAGTTACAAAATATGTCAAGTGCTTTTGAATCAATGTGTTGATTACAATTTCTTTCAATGGCACATATGCCCAAGAAAATCCATGGGGCGCTAAGCTTTTCCACTGAAAGTCAAATTAAGCATAACATTTTAATATAACTAAAATACTACCAAGACCAAACCCCCCAGAGTATATAACGTTGTTACATATCTGCATTTAAGAATTTTGCTTCCCAGAAGCATGAACTTGCTCAGTATAAATGTCTTTTTAATATACCAAAGATTGAGTCACCTAATGCGCTCCTACTCAGTCATTCATTCATTTGCCTGTTCATTCTGCTAACATTTATTTCATAAGTGCTGTGAGCCAGGGAATATTTAGGGATATAAACTTTGAAAAAAAAAAAAAAAAAAAAGAAATACCTGCTCTGCGGACATGCACTGTCTAGCAGGAAAGCAATGTGAAAGAAGCACAACTTTGTCTGCACGTTATGCACATGTACCCTAGAACTCAAAGTATAATAATAAAAAAAAATAAAATAAAAAAATAAAATAAAATAAAATAAAATAAAAAGAAAGAAAGAAGCACAACTAGAGCTCTACAAAGAAAGATGCATTTAGCTGAGTGTCAAAAAATGAAGAGGAGTCTCTGGGGATAGAAATGTGGAAGGTGGTCATATTTGGTTTAGGAAACAGGTCAAGTGAAAAGAGGGCTGGACAGAACCCTTGAAAAGAATACCTTTTAAGGGATGATGGAAGGAGAGCAAGTGAAGATAACTAAATGGAAGCAGAGGCCAAAGAACACCAAGAGTAAATGGTATACCAGAAGTCTTGAAAGGGATTTTGAGATGGAGAAGTGGGAAGAGGCATCAGCTGCTACAGAAAAGCTACATGCTTTCTAAGATCTCTTTCTGCTAAAAAAAAAATTTCTATGATTCCTTAAGAATATAAAAATCCACAAAGAAACAAACCACCCTTTCCATTAAAGGCAAATATTTCCTATATATTTACATTTTTTCTGAAGCTAAATCCTAAAGAAAAAGGTCCAGAGGACTAGTTCAGAAACTTGAGCTCAGTTTTTGTATTAACTTATTGTATGCATGACATTTGTTCTCAGTAAGTGGGAGTCTGCAAGGATTGTTAACTCCTCTAAGAAAGGGATTCTATGGATAATACAACTGGATAGCTAGGATGTCCTGACAACTAGTTACATCTTTAGATGTCCTAGTACTACTGTCAAGTTAAACATGCAAAGCACAAAAGAGTATTTAGAGTATGCTATTCTTCACAGAGGAAGGGTACTTCAGAAAATATGGGCGGGGTGCGGTGGCTAACACCTGTAATCCCAGCATTTTGGGAGGCCAAGGCGGGTGGATCACCTGAGGTCATGAGTTGGAGACCAGCCTGGCCAACATGGAGAAACCCCATCTGTACTAAAAATACAAAATTAGCCAGGCGTGGTGGCAGGTGCCTACAATCCCAGCTACATGGGAGGCTGAGGCAGGAGAATCACTTGAACCCAGAAGGCAGAGGTTGCGGTGAGCCAAGATTGCACCATTGCACTCCAGCCTGGGCAACAAGAGCAAAACTCCATCTCAAAAACAAAACAAAACAAAACAAAACAAAAACAAAAACAAACACACAAAAAAAGAAAAAGAAAACAGGTATATACAGAAGAAATACAGGAAGAACAAACCAGAAGCTAACAGAATTGGTTACCAAGAGGGAATGGGTGGGAAAGAGCTGGAAAGAAGGGGAGAATGGGAAAGTGGTAGCAAGGATGAAGAAGCAATACACACATGCTCTGCCCCTTAGAATCATAGTATTCACATACCCAAAATACAAACAATTTAAATCAACCAGGATATAGGAGGAATATAAGCATTAACAAAGAATCTAACTGGATCCTAAATGAGTAACATCAGCCATAATGAAAGGAGTAGGGAAAAAAAGAACTACACGAAGAAACTATCTGGAAAATAGTATCTGGGCTGGATACTGTAAAGCTAGAGATAAAAGGAACTTTACATAAACTTGTCAAAAAACGTCTTTCTCACAGGGATATGAGTTAACAACTTGAAACCACTTTGTGTGTACGTATGTGCATACTCAAGTGGAACCAATAAGTAAATATGTTATAGATACAGATAGTAAGAACCAGGTTTCTCCCTGATGGCGAAAGAATTTTCAAATAAGACAAGAGGAAAAGTTAAAAATGAACTCTGCAGCATTCAGTCCAGCCAGAATCCAAAATATCTGCATAATCTCATGGTTTAAAACAAAAACAGGTTGACAGACATGGAACTACAGACTCATGTACATGCATGGGTTAGTATACATATATATATTCTCTAGCTCTGTCCACGAAGAGGTCTAGAGGTAACGGCACCGTGGTAGTAATGAGCACACCTAGTGCCCAGAGGTTGGTTTTCTTTTTTTCTTTTTTATTTCCCATAGGTTATTGGGGTACAGGTGGTGTTTGGTTACATGAGTAAGTTATTTAGTGGTGATTTGTGAGATTTTGGTGCACCCATCACCGGAGCAATATACATTGCACCCTATTTGTAGTCGTTTATCCCTCAACCCCCAACACCCTTCCCCCGAAGTCCCCAAAGTCCATTGTATTGTTCTTATGCCTTTGTGTCCTCATAGCTTAGCTCCCACGTATCAGTGAGAACATACAGTGTTTGGTTTTCCATTCCTGAGTTACTTCACTTAGAATAGTCTCCATTCTCATCCAGGTCACTGCAAATGCCATTAATCCATTCCTTTTTGTGGCTGAGTAGTATTCCATCATATATATATGTATATATCTCTCTCACAGTTTCTTTATCCACTCGTTGATTGATGGGCATTTGGGTTGGTTCCATGATTTTGCAACTGCAAACTGTGATGTTATAAACATGCGTGTGCAAATATCTTTTTTGTATAATGACTTCTTTTCCACTGGGTAGATACCCAGTGGTGGGATTGCTAGATCAAATGACAGTTCTACTTTTGGTTATTTTTTTCCTAGTATTTATTATTATACTTTAAGTTCTAGGATACATGTGCGCAACGTTCACATATGCATACATGTGCCATGTTGGTGTGCTGCACCCATTAACTCGTCTTTTACATTAGGTATATCTCCTAATGCTATCCCTCCCCTCTCCCCCACCCCACAACAGGCCCAAGTGTGTGATATTCCCCTTCCTGTGTCCAAGTGATCTCATTGTTCAATTCCCACCTATGAGTGAGAACATGTGGTGTTTGGTTTTCTGTCCTTGCGCTACTTTGCTGAGAATGATGGTTTCCAGCTTCATCCATGTCCCTATAAAGGACATGAACTCATCTTTTTTATGGCTGCATAGTATTCCATGGTGTATATGTGTCACATTTTCTATCTATCACTGATGGACATCTGGGTTGATTCCAAGTCTTTCCTATTGTGAATAGTGCCACAATAAACACACGTGTGCATGTGTCTTTATAGCAGCATGATTTATAATCCTTTGGGTATCCCTTCCTTACACTTTACACAAAAATTAATTTAAGATGGATTAAAGACTTAAATGTTAGACCTAAAACCATAAAAACCCTAGAAGAAAACCTAGGCAATACCATTCAGGACATACACATGGGCAAGGACTTCATGTCTAAAACACCAAAAGCAATACAACAAAAGTCAAAATTGACAAATGGGATCTAATTAAACTAAAGAGATTCTGCACAGCAAAAGAAACTAACATCAGAGTGAATAGGCAACCTACAGAATGGGAGAAAATTTTTGCAATCTACTCATCTGACAAAGGGCTAATATCCAGAATCTACAAAGAACTCAAACTAACTTACAAGAAAAAAAAACAATCCCACCAAAAAGTGGGCGAAGGATATGAACAGACACTTCTAAAAGAAGCCATTTATGCAGCCAACAGACACATGAAAAAATGCTCATCATAACTGGCCATCAGAGAAAAGCAAATCAAAACCACAATGAGATACCATCTCATACCAGTTAGAATGGCGATCATTAAAAAGTCAGGAAACAACAGGTGCTGGAGAGGATGCGGAGAAATAGGAACACTTTTACACTGCTGGTGGGACCGTAAACTAGTTCAACCATTGTAGAAGACAGTGTGGTGATTCCTCAGAGGTTGGTTTTCAAATACCTTTTTCAAGAAAAAGGAACCAGGGCTCACTGAGGGCAGAGAAAATACAAGATAACCCTAGAAGATAGTGCAGTATCATAAATTTTTTAAATGCTCAATAAAAGATGGGGGCTTGTTGAGAGAACAAAGATGACAACATGAAGGAGCTCAGAATGACCATACCTGAAACGATCTGAGCAGCAAAATAAGTAAGAGTGTTGGATTGTGACCTATGGAATAAACATCCATGAGTCTGTAGTGATCTAAATAAATAAATGGGAGAGAAAGGATGGTTGGTCCTGACAGCAGAATTCCAATGAGCAAATGTAGAGGGAATTATAGAAATATAAACATCAGGGCCAGGTGTGGTGGCTCACGCCTGTAATCCCAACACTTTGGGAGGCAGAGGCAGAAGGACCGATTGAGCTCAGGAGTTTGAAATCAGCCTGGGCAACATGGCAAAATCCCAAATCCAAAAAAAAATAGAAAAATTAGCTGGGTGTGGTGGCATATACCTGTAGTCCCAGCTACTCAGGAGGCTGAGGTGGGAGGATCATTTGAGCCCAGGAGGTTGAGGTTGCAGAGAGCTGTGATTGCACTACTGCACTCCAGCCTGGGCAACAGAGCTGGACCCTGTCTCAAAAAAATAAATAAGCAAATAAATAAAAAATGAAAAGAAAAAATAAAGTCGGCATTTGGCAAAAACCACATTCTTGTTTCAGGCAAGAAACATCAATGGATGCTAAAATGAATGAGCAGAAGTTTGAAATGGATACTTACATAGTCTCAAAGTACCTTCTCCAAAATATTAACCACAAAGGGAAATACAGTAACTTTAAAGTAGATAGCGATAGGAAACCACCATAACCAAGTGATCATGGCCAACATCATCAGTAATATCTTATCAATCTTATATAATAACATATACACTACATATTATATAACATATACTATATATAACATATTATATATAATATCTTATCAAAATGTGGAATTTCCATCCAACCAAACCCAAATCAAAAGGTATTAACTGATTAATGCTCTTGGAAAATGTCAAGGTCATGAAAGACAAGGAAAGATGGAACTACTGCAGACTGCAGAAGGCTAAAGAGAAAAAATCACTAAATGTAATGTGCGATTGTGGATAGGATCCTGGAATAGAAAAAAGGCGTTGGTGGAGAAACTGATAAATTTTGAATAGGTCATTAATTTAGTTGATTGAACTGTATCAATGTTAATTTCCTGGTTCTGACAATTATATCATGGTTATGTAAATTAGAGGAAGATGGGTGAAGGATGTACAGAAACTTCCCATACTATTTTTGTAGCTTCTGAGGTCTAAAATTAGATCAAAATAAAAAGATTTTTTAAAAGGTTGTGTTACATGATCCAGTCTATTTCTAAAAGGATTCTATTCATTAAACTATTTGAAGAGCTAAACTATTCATTTAGCATCATAAATATTTCAATGAGTTCACATTATGAAGATTTTTTTAAATACAAAGAGAAAAATTGAAGAAATATAAATTTGCAGTTGTAAGTTAAGTGCCTTTAATCTCTAGATATCAGATAGAATCACCTTCTGTTTGATCTAACTCTGTTTAATTCTCCAGTCCTAAAGAACTCACCTTGACATTCTTGTTTGTCAAGGGTTATATAGGTTGGGACAGTGCTCTAAAATGTTAGGTTATGGAAACATGACACTTTGGTTTGTTATCTGTGCTCCAGGCATTGAAAGCTGTTAATTATCTGCATAAGTCAATCATTCTCATTAGAAATTTACTGTTCAACATTCTAAGGACACAATTATCTCCTCTCTGCTCCAACTCTGTCCAGTCTCTCTGACAGTAAAAGACGGGAATGAAAAAGAGGTAGTCACACATACTACATTCAAAATGGTTTCATTTCATCAAAAAGAATTTCCTGCATCGGGTCTGCTTCTATTACAGTCTTACAATGCTACACATATTTATTCCCCTAGTACTTTTCATAAAATTGTTATATATTACTTCATATTCTTTTTATATTTTATAAATATAAGAACACACCTGGCTCTGTCAAGTAACTGACAAATCTCCTATTTTTTTAAAAGATGCCAAAACCATTTCTTCTTTTCCAGCTCTGAACAATTAAAAACTTTAGACATGTTTGCAGTTTTTAAACATTAAAAGTTGCTGTATTTATGGTCCCCTATTTGCAGAATGAATCTAGAACAGGATTCTTACCCTCATGCAGAAATCTTACAATATACAGTGCTTGCACACCTAAAGTCACAAATTTAGGATACAAAAATCACATAACACACAGACACTACTTTTACATACTTACTTCATTTCATTTACTTGTCTCAGAATCTCATGCTGAGTTTTCACAACAGTATCCAGTTCTTGTTGAGAGATCTGGAGGAAGAAACAATGACGAGCAAGCTGAATAATCCACATTCTATGAGCACATAGTACAGTAGCCCTTCTTCTTTACTTCCCTTCCAGCAAAGGGTAAATGAGGCACATGTGCATATTCTGCAAGCCCACCTGCCCATGCTGCCCGGGCATTCCTGCTCCTCTTTTAGAGATTTCCTCTGTTAAGGAAGAAACATATCTTCTCTGTTCATCAAGAATCATATCTAACTGCCGGTTCAGCTGCTTGATTTCAAGATGAATACGATTTTGTCCTTCAAAGACTTGTCTTAGCTCTCGATCTCCTACACTCTCAAATATTTCCTCCGCTGAAAAGGAAATAAAAAAAAATGATCAGTCACCTACACATACGTAAGTTTCAAAATACCATAAGTGACCAAAGCGCCAACATAGAGCAAAATTAGAACATCATCATCAGAGTGGTACAATCTCCCAAACAGAAAACATGCAGATAATTGATTTAATAATGATTAAATTATTTGTTTTCTGCCATTTCAGGTGATTGAACACTTATTATAAACTGGGTTTAAATTATTTAAAAATAATTTTTCTTAGAAAATCTCAGGAGGGATCAAAACGGCTAACCAGATGCAGGTAGTATGTGCCTCCTCCATGGAGAAAAACCAGAGTAGTAAGTAGATACTTGCATTTCAAATAGATTGCCTAGGAGAGAATGCTAGGACTCATCAGAGAAGAAATAGGAAGCAGCAAAATAAGTAAGGAGAGAGTCTGAGGCAGCTTGCCCAGCCAGGGGCTGACTGAGCACCAGAAGAGGCTCCTAGATGATGGGAAACAATAAGAGACAAAACCTCAGGCCCCTGCAGTCCAAAATGGGCTTTTATGATCCTGGCTACAGAAGAAACCCTTGGCCCACTAAGGCCTTGGGCTGGACATACGGAACTGCCTAAATATGGCACAGAGATGTTGCTCCATAAAGGGAGATCACTTGGAATCCCACAGGCATTCGAGCCTAGAACAGCTCCAGTTGGGCACTACTGCTGATAGCCTAGATACCGGGGATCTACAGACATGGCTGCAGCCACTGCAATGTTCCAAGGAGAGAAGGGGGGACACACTGGTCACTCCTATGCACCCCTAGGAAGGTCCCTACTGCCTTGCTGAAGTGTGCTGCTGATACTGAGACATGAGCAGACGGCACTTCCCACAGCTTCTTGTCCATGCTGCTTGCCTGGGAGGGACCCTACCCTCTCTGGTCCCAGACCCAAGGTGAAATATTGAGAGTTTAATGGAAGGTTGTGCCCCACCCTCAGGCTATGTTTGGGCTGACAAGGCTGTAGCTACCACCTGGCCAAGGAGAGACAGGGAAACCAGGCTCTTCTATGCATATCTAGGACAATACCCACTGCCCTGCAATGGACTCTTGTGAAACAGATGTGGGCAGACTGCACTCCTTAACAGTTTCTTGCTCATGACACCTGGCTAGGAGGGTCCCTGCTCTCCCTGGTCCCAGGCACAAGGCACAGTTTTGAGAATTTCATGCTGAGCTGTGCCCTGCTCTTAGTCCGAGTTCAAGTTGATACGGCTGCAGTTGTTGCCTGGCTAAGAAGAAAAACTAAGAAAATAATTGATGAAAGTTTCCCAAGTCTAGCAAAAAAGTTAGATATCCAGATACAGGAGGCTCAGCAATCCCCAGAAAAATATATTGCAAAAAGGATTTCACTACAGCATATTATATTCAGAATGTCTAAAGTCAATGTGAAATAATTCTAAAATTAGCAAGAGAAAAGTACTTAGTCACTTGTAATGGAAATTCCATCAGATTAACAGCAGACTTTTCAGCAGAAACCTTCCAGGCCAGAAAGGAATGGGCATTCTCAAAGTGCTAATAAAAAGAAAACTGTCAGCCAAGAATTTTATATCCTGCCAGAATCAGCTTCATAAATGAAGAAAAAACAAAGCCTTTTCCACACAAGCAAATGCTGGGGAAATTTATCATTACTAGACCAGCATGACAGGAAATGCTCAAAGTGGTCTTAAACATGGAAACAAAAGGTCAACATTCACCATGATAAAAAGAGAAATATAAAAGTTCTTATAAAACAATCACACGTGAGGAAGATGTAGGAATCAAATGGTAACATGACAGAATTTCATCAAATGACAAAGACAAAGATGGAAAAGAAGAAAGGAACAAAGAATTTATAAGACAACTTGAAAATAATGAACAATATGACAGGAACAAAGCCTCCTATATCAATATTAACCTTGAATGTAGATGGATTAAATGTTCCACTAAAAGATACAGACTGGTAGAATGGATTAAAATACATAGCACAACTATATACTGCCTACAAGAAACTTACCTTATCCATAAAAACACACATAGACTGAAAGTAAAGAGGCGGAAAAAGATAGTCCAAGCAAATGGAAACCAAAAGTGAGCAGGAGTAGCTATACTTAGATAAGACAGACTTAAAAAAGAAAAGACAAAGAAGGTTATTATATAATGATAAAGGGATCAATTCAGCAAGAAGATATAACAATCCTAATTTATATGCACCTAACATTAGAGCATCGAAATTCAGAAAATTATCACTAGACCCAAAGAAAAAGAAAGACAGTAATGCAATAATAGTGGGAGAATTTAACACCACACACACAACACTAGATAGATCGAGACAGAAAAATAACAAAGAAACATTGGGCTTAAATTGGACTTTAGACCAAATGGACTTAGACATTTACAGAACTTTCTACAATAACTATGGAATATACATTCTTTTCACCAGCACACAGAAGACTCCCCGACACAGACTACATATTAGGCCACAAAATAAGTCTTAGCAAATTTTGAGAATCAGAATCATATCAAGTGACTTAGACCACAATGGTGTGAATCTAGAAATCAATACTAAGAGGAAGTTCAGAAACTAAACACACACATGGAAATTAAACAGCATGCTCCCGAACATTCACTTTGTCAATAAAGAAATTAAGACATAAATGTAAAAATTTCTTGAAGTGAATGAAAATGGAAAAACAACACACCAAAACAGCAAAAAAAGCAGTGTGAAGAGGGCAGTTTACAGCATTAAATGCCTACATCAGAAAGTGGAAAGATCAAAACAATCTAACATTATACCTCAGGAAACTAGAAAACCAAGAACAAACCAAACCCAAAGTTAACAGAAGAAAATAAATAACAAAGATAAGGGCAAAGCTAAATGAAAGAGACAAAGAAATTAATAAAGGATCAACAAAACAAAAAGCTGGTTCCTTGAAAACATAGACAAAATCGATAAACCGCTAGCTAGACTAGGCAAGAAAAGGGAGACGATCCAAATAAACACAATCGGAAGAAAAGGAGACATTACAACAGATTCCACAAATATACAAACGATCATCAGAAACTATTTGAACAACTATACGCTCACAAACTAGAAAACCTAGAGGAAATGGGTTAGTTCCTGGAAACATACAACTTTCTGAGATCGAAACAGGAAGAAACAGAACTCCTGAACACATCAATAATGAGTAGCAAGACTCAATCAGTAGTAAAAAAAAAAAAAAAAAAAAAAATCTTAACAGCCAGGACTAGATGGATTTATAGCTGAATTCTATCAAACATATCAAGAAAAACCAATTCTCCTGAAATTATTCCAAAACTTTGAGAAGAGAATTCTCCCTAACTCATTCTATGAAGGTGGTATGACCCTGATACCAAAACCAGACAAGGCCACAAAAAACAGAAAACTACAGACCAATATCCCTGATGAACAAAGATGCAAAAATCCTTAACAGAATACCAGCAAAACGAATCCTACAGCACATCAAAAAGATAATACAGCACGATCAGGTGGGATTTATCCCAGGGATGCAAGAAGGGTTCAACAATACAAAAAATCTATATATATGATACACCACATAAACAGAATTAAGAACAAAAAACATGATCATTTCAACAGACTCAGAAAGGGCATTCAATAAAATTCATCATCCCTTCACGATAAAAATCCCCAATGAACAGACCTCAACATAATAAAGGCCACATATGACAAACCCACAGCCAGTATCACACTTAACAGGGAAAAGTTGAAAACATTCCCTTTAAGAACTGGAACAGGATAAGGATGCCCACTTTTATCACTTTTATGTGTAAAAACATAATACTAGAAGTCTTCACCAGAGCAATCAGGCAAGAGAAGAAAATAAAAGGCATTCAAACTGGAAATGAGAAAGTAACGTTATCCCTTTTCACTAATGATATGATCTTTTATCTAAAAAACCCTAATGACTTCACCAAAAAAACTCTTAGATTTGATAAAGGAATTCAGTAATGTTTTAAGATAAAAAATTAATGTATAGAAATCAGTAGCATTTTCATATACTGATAATGATCTCACCAAGGACAAATCAAGAACGCAATTCCATCTACAACAGCTGAAAGAAAAATAAATCACCTAGAAATACATTTAACCAAGGAGGGGAAAGCTCTCTATAAGCAGAACTTCAAAACAACAATGAGAGAAATGGTAGATGACACAAACAAATGGAAAAGCATCCCATGCTCATGAATTGGAAGAAATCAATATTATTAAAAGGATCATAATGCCCAAAGCCATCTACTAGTTCTAGACACTCCCTATCAAATTACTAATGTCATTTTTCACAGAATTAGAAAAAAATTCCTAAAATTCATACAGAACAAAAAGGAGCCCAAATAGCCAAAGCAATGCTAAGCAAAAGGCATAAACCTGGAGGCATCATATTACCTGACTTCAGATTATACTACAAGGCTAAAGTAACCAAACCAGCACAATACTGGTATGAAAACAGACACATAAGTCAATGGAACAGAACAGAGGACCAAGAAATAAACCCACAGACCTACAACCAACTTATCTTCAACAAAGTCAACAAAAATATATACTGGCGGAAAGACACCCTATTCAATAAACAGTGCTGAAAAAATTGAATAGCTATATATAGAAGAATGCAAGTGGACCCATACTTCTCACCATATGCAAAAATTAACTCAAGATGGATTAAAGATCTAAACACAACACCTGAAACCATACAAATCCTAAAAGAAAACTGAGGAAAGTCTCTTCTGCATATTGGCCTAGGTAAAGAATTTAGACCAAGTCCTCAAAGGCAAACACAAGAAAAACAAAAATAGACAAATGGGACTTAAAGCTAAAAAGCTTCTACACAGCAAAAGAAACAATCAACACAGTAATCTAACCTACAGAATGGGATAAAATATTTGCAAACTATGCATGCAATGAAGGGCTAATATCCAGAATCTTCAAGGAACTCACAACTCAAGTGAAAAACAAAAAGCCCATTAAAAAACTGGGCAAAGAGCATGAACAGATATTTTTCAAAAGAAGACACACAAGTGGCCAACAAATAAATGAAAAAATGCTCAACATCACTAATCATCAAAAAAATCCAAATTAAAACCACAATGAGATACTATCTTACATAAATCACAATGGCCATTACTAAAAAGTCAAAAGACAACAGATGTTGTCAAGGATGTGGAGAAAAGAGAATGCCTGTATGCTGTTGGTGGGAATGTAAGTTAGTACAACCTTCACAGAAAATAGTATGGAGAATTCTCAAAGAACTAAAATTAGAATTACCGTTTGATCCAGCAATTCTACTACTCTACTGGGTATTTACCCGAAGGGAAAGAAATCATTATATCAAAAAGATACCTGCACTCATTCATTTATCGCAGCCCTGTTTAAAACAGCAAAGATATCGAATCAACCTAAGTGTCCATCAACAGAGAACTTGATAAAGAAAATGTGGCATGTGTGCATATATATGTGTGTATATACTATAGACTACTACTCAGCCATAAAATAAGAATGAAATCATGTCTTTTGCAGCAACATGGATGGAACTGGAAGCCATTATCCCAAGTGAAATGACTTAGAAAGTCAAATACCATATATTTTCACTTATACGTGAAAGCTAAACAATGGGTACAAATGGACATATGGAGCAGAATAACGGACCCTGGAAACTACAAAATGTGGGAGGTGAATGAAGGTTGAAAATTACCCACTGAGTACCATGTTCATTAGGGTGAGAGGTACACTAAATCCCCAAACTTCACCACTATGTGACACAAGCATATAAGAAATCTGCACTTGTACCCCCTAAATACATAAAAAGTTAAATAAAATAAAAATTGAAAAATATTTCTCTTTTATATGCACTGTGTGATTCTACTTATAGGAATAGGCAGAACTAATCTACAGTGATAACAATAAAAATAGTGATGGGCTCTGTGGAGAAGGTGGCTGACTTTAAGGAGGCATGAGGGAACTTTCTGGGATGATAAAAATGTTCTGTTCACTGATCTGGGTGATGGTTAAATGGGTATACACATTTGTCAAAATTTACCAAACCATACTTTTCAAACACTACAGTCAGCTTCAGGATATACTCACAAATTGTATGTGATGATGTTTAAAACAAATTCAAAATAAGAATGACCTTTATGATTCATTTTTCAATTCATTAAGTCTGACTCATACTGTTGATCATTAAGAGAACTGCATACTACATAGAGTTCAAATGCTAGCCACAGCCTTTATTAAGTACACCTTTGATCCCTTACGCTGCCAGGGAACAATTCACATAAAAAGCTAGCAGATAATATAAAGTCCCTCAATTTGGCCTTAAAATGTTTTCTTTTTGACATTAGCACACTCAAGTTCTTAATAACATTGGCTTAGACTAGTATTTTATAATTTTTATCTATACAGTCCAGGATTCTATTGAGTAGTATGGGGAGGAGAAGCAGGTATCATGTCACATTACTTTCATAACAGTTTTGATAGATTTTAAGGATTACCTCCACACTATAAGGTAAAAATGTGTCACTAAAAGCAAAAACATAAACTTTTGATGATTTCATTCAAAAAATATTTACTGAACCTGAACTACTAGGTTAGCATTGTTTTGGACTTCTTTTTAGGCTTACTGGACACAGCAGTGAATACAGCAAACAAAATCCCTGTTGTCAGGGAGCTTTCACTCTAGTGGTTCCATTCGTCCAAATAACCATGGTACTCTCTATTTCATACATGACTAAGCCACATTCTCACTGACAAAAATGCCAGTCTCCCGACTCTTAAAGACTAAAGATTTGCTCCTAAATTGTTTCCAGAAATCACTTGGAATGTGCCCGTTCAGAGAGCAGGGATGAGCCAGGCAACAGAGACTCAAGCATCCATGATCATCAGTCCCCAGCCCTGCTGCAGCACCCATGCCAGCTTTGCTACAACTCACCAGGCTGCCCTTGGAGGTCGGGGTGGCCCTTCTGGAATTCCTCTTTTTTTTTATCCAATTCTTGTTGAAAGTGCTCAAATTCCTCCTGATACTTCTCTTTTTCCTTTTCTGAAATTTCTTTATCTGGTGTGGGCTTTTTTTGGAGTTTTGGAATAGATCATAAAAAAGATAAGAAAATCATTCAGATACCTCTATATATGTTATTTTTCTCATTTTAACTATTCTACCACTAGCTGAAAGGTTAACATAAAAATACATTCCTTCTTGACTTAAATGATAGCAAATTTACTCTCTCTTTCTTTTTGAGACAGAGTCTCACTCTGTCACTCAGGCTGGAGCGCAGAATCGTGATCTCAGCTTGCTGCAACCTCTGCCTCCCAGGTTCAAGCAATTCTCCTTCCTCAGCTTCCCGAGTAGCTAGGATAACAGGTGCCTGCCGCCAGGCCCGGCTAATTTTTTTGTATTTTTTAGTAGAGACGGGGTTTCACTGTGTCATCCAGGCTGGTTTTGAACCCCTCAGTTTAAGAAATCTGCCCACCTCGGCCTCCCAAAGTGTTAGGATTATAGGCGTGAGCCACTGCACTGGGTCCCCCCTTTTTTTTCTTTTTTGAGCTGGAGTCCTACTCTGTCGCCCAGGCTGAAGTGCAGTGTCTTCACCTCAGCTTACTGCAACCTCTCCCTCCCAGGTTCAAGCGATTCTCCAGCCTCAGCCTCCTGAGCAGCTGGAACTACAGGTGTGCACCACCACGCCTGGCTAATTTTGTATTTTTTAGTAGAGACGGGGTTTCACCATGTTGGTCAGGCTGGTCTCAAACTCCTGACCTCAGGTGATCTGCCCATCTCAGCCTCCCAAAATGCTAGGATTACAGGCATGAGCCACTGCACCCAGCCTACTCTTGCCTCTAATAATAACCACTACCATTTACTGAGCACTTGCTGTAAGTGCACTGTCTCAATCCTTCAGTATCCTGAGGTGGCCAGTACAAACATCTCTGTTTTAGCAATTAAGAAATGAAGCGTTACAGAGGTTCAGTCACTTGCACAAGACCATATAGCAGTAACTGGCAGAAACGATCCAAACCTAAGTTAGTCTTCCCAAACATTCAGCTAAAAGGCAAAACCACTAAACTGATAAAGTTTTTGAAAAAATGTGTAAAATTACCGGCTCTTTTCCAGGTTCAGTCAACTGGAAAGTCAGAAAAGAAAGGACATCATGGTCATCTACAAATTAAAAAAAAAAAAAAAAAGTCTGAAAAAGTTCCATAGGAGATTACTTTTATCATTGTAAATGTATTTTATCAGTACTTATTGCTTTAAATAAAAATAACCAGGGAGGGAATTAACAAAAATTAGCTCTAATTTGGTAAGGGCAATGGCACCTTGTGAGCTTAGAGACAAAAATTCACCTGAAAGATTTATATTAGAAATAACCCAAAACTCACTTTCTTAAACCCTAAATCAGAACATTTAGCAATGCTTAACATATAACAGATGTTTAATCAATGTCTGATAAGAAATGAACAAACAAATGAAGGGTCAAAAGTCCAAACTCCTTATTCTGGTACCAAGATCCTCCATGGTTTCCCACATATCTCCTTCACGGACAACGTCCCAGACAAATGAGACAAAATCCTGGTCTCCACATACTGCTGGTACCTGTATGTCTCTGAACCTTTCTTAGAGCGCATACCACTTTTTGTCTTACTTTATTTGTTTCTCTCACATGGAAGATATTAATAATTTTATCTTACTGAAAATTGTATCAAAAAATCAAATTCAAGCTGTTTAAGCCAAAAGCACCAGCTCAGCAAATCAAACCTTCTAACTCTTAACTAAAATACCAATCCTGGTTAGTCGCATCCACCAATCAAGAGCAATTAATATCAAGCGTACAGCAATCTTTATGCTTTGTACTGTTTTTATGGAACCTAGAGATGTAGACAGATTAAAAAGAAAACTACAATACTGTAGTGTAGATTAAGAAACTGTGTTATGTAATAGGGCACTGAACCTGGAGTCAGAAATCCTGGCCGAGTCCTGCCTGAGGCTGACCATTAATTGGCCACACGATCTTCAGAAATTTCTTTCAGCTAAAATTTGGCAAGTTCTTCTAAAAATATGGAAAATATGATCTTCCCTCCCTTCTTCTCTGGGTTGTCTGGAACAATCCATGTATTTGAAAATATTTAAAACTACAATGTATCATATAAACATAAAATGGCATTGACATTGAATGGTAATTTGTCACCTTATGTGGAAAAAAATGGTAACTATGTTTTTGTTTAAAGTTTAGGTGCCAAATAACCTTTCCTTAGGTTGCCAAATTCATTTATATGTGATGTGACAATGATCAGGATCCTAAAACACTTGGCAATTAACCTTTTTGTGGATATGACTAGCCAAGATTGCCATTTTAGTTAATTGTCATGTGGTTTGATCTGCAGCTTTTAAGCCTGCTGACTTTGATAGCCTTTAAATATGTCTCCTTCACTATAAAATAGCACCCAAACTGATGCTCTAATTTACACACTTGTATACAGCCCCAGTTAACTGTACACCTACAGAACAATATAAGTAGAAAATAAGCAATCTCAACAGACCAAAAGACTGGCACAGCAGGCAATGGGAAGGTTCCAAACAGTCTTAAAAAGTTATTAGTATAAACAAGTCTACATATCCCTAATACACTATTCCCAATAAAACACAATTCACAAACTTTTAATATTATCAGACTGCAAGATTTACCTGCAAGACCTCCAGTTGCAGCAGATATTCCAAAATGCCCTTGTGCAGGGATAATCATATTTTCCACTTTGGCACAAAATTCATAATCATTTTTATCTGGTGTAAAGCCATTATTGATCATTACCTAGAAAGATATATCATAGCTATAGCTTTTACAAAAGACATTAGAAAATAAATTTCAATTAATCCATTTTATGACTAATACTATTCAATTTTATTTCATTAATTACAAACGGTAATTTAAAATAATGTTTTTTACTTGGTGTCAATATATAATATTTTACTTAAAAAAATTTTTGCCCCACTATGTGTCAAACGTTAAAAGAGAGAAAAATCTGCTAACTTTCTATGAAAACTTTTCTAAAATAGAATGTGGTTTGCCTTCTCTCAAGAAGACCTAGGGAGTCACCATTACTCTCTTGGAATGGTTCATGCAGTAGAGGGATCAGACTTGTTTTCAGATTCCAGTGACAGCTAAAACCAAGAGGTTAAATTTACAATTTTACCTGCTGCTGGTTGAAAATTAAATAGATTGCCTCAACAAGTAGTGAGCTCCTCTGAATTAAATTAGTGAGGTAACTGGACTGTCACAGGTTAGCAGAGAGCAAAAGTGACAGAAGTCACACTGACAAGGCACAGAAGGAAAAAACTAAAAAGATGTATGTTTCTACTCTGCAAAATGTGTATTTGAAGGAATGACCCTAAATTTCTTGGCAGAATCTTAGAATCCTAGGCAAGCACTGGACCACCTGACACATGAATGCTTTTCTCATTATCCCAGTCAAGCAGTGGTTCAGCTTCTTCAATACATTTCACTTCCAACAACCCTCTCACGAGTCCCACCCTAAACAACAGTCACTGAGGTTCAGGGTGGATGCAGAAGGAGCAGGACCATGGCACCAGAGTAAGGGCACTTGTGTCATTACTTCTAGAGTCAAAATTTTGTCAGAGACTTAAGATTCAGTCACAGAGGCAAAATGTTATAGTATTCTGTTCAAATTTTCAGCAAGAGAATAAAATCTGTCAATATGAAGAGTTACTCTCTATATATTGTAGGATGGAAATGTGAACTAAAAAGTAGTTTAAAATAATCAATTTTAAAAGATCATTTAGAATTTGGTTCATATTAATATTTGTTTCCTCTGTTTAGTAATATTCCTATTTCATTTTATATCATTTACAACTGGTCCTCCGCCACAGAGCCTTTTAAATTAGAATCAACAATCAGGAAGTTATTTGCCTTTGAGTCTTAAAAAGACTGTGGGTTATTACATTCAAACTACAATATTAAAATCCTCCAATTGTTCAGTACTTTTCTCCTTGATTTCTAACAAACTGAAAATCCAGCAGAAGTCTTCATTTTCTAGTTCCATTTTTTTTTTTAAAGGACATAACACATTTCATTGTACTCTGAGTTAGCAGGAATGTTAGGAAGGACTGTAACTGAAAGCCTGGGTACAAACTGTCTGCTGATTAATACTTCTTTATGAGATCATCAATAACCTTCCTTATTCACCTTATGGTTTCAAACCATTGTTAAAGACTATACTTGCAATACTGAAGATGTCTTGCTTTGACTGTGTTTCCCCCACCAACAGCACTTATTGCTTCCAACCTCCTCTTACTTTGTTTTCCTCTCCAATGTGGAAACAACTGGGACAAGCTAGGGTGAAAGTACTCATTAAAATAAACACTTCTTGAGTACTTAACATGGGTACAATATTAGGAACTAGAAGAAATATAGGATATAATGCCTATTGTGAGAAGTTTACAATCATATTGATAAGAAAAGACATACATATAGCTAATAAGCAAGTCAATACAACACGTCTCAAGGCCAAATAAGCATTAGAGAAAAAAAAAATAAGAGTTTAGGAGAGACAGATCATTATGAGCTGTTTAGGAAATCTGATGGAAAAGGGATCTGAATTTGTGTGCTCAAAGCTGAGTATGACTTTACCAAGTAGAAAGAAAAGGAATTATTACCAGACTGAGCAAATGCACAGAGAGGCGAGAACCAATAAGTAGCAGTCAGGTGTCCAGCCAGTCTCTCCAAAACGTGTACTCAAAAACACTAGCTCCATGATCACTCATAGATATTAGGTGAAAACACTAGCTCCATGATCACTCATAGATATTAGGTGAAAACACTAGCTCCATGATCACTCATAGATACTAGGTGAAAAAGAATTCCATAGTTAAGTCAGTCTGGGAAACATGAGGTTTAATAAAGGTTTATTTATCCTTTCTTTATAAAGGATCCTTCATAAAGAAATCTTTAATGTGCTAATATGCAAGAGTAGTGCCCAATCTCATCCAATTGTGAAACCCTTTTTGGTGAGTACATTTTGCAAGGTTATTGTTCTGGAGTGCTGCCAGGGCTCACAGCCTCACGATGTTGGGTCACATGGGCAGTCTGCACCCACCATGCTTGATGTCTGGGCTTTGCCACATGCAGGTAAGCAAGACTTACTGATGACTCTAATGAAATTGTACAGGGTGAATAATTACAGTGGAATTAAAACCCAAGTTAATCATAATAGACTGGATACTTGCTCTATTCTAAGATCTCTAAATTAGCTTGGAATTAAGACAGAGCCAATATAGTTTTCCAAAGTACTAATCTCAGAGTTTTAGACCCAGGAGTGTAAGGCTAGCTCATGATTTAGGTGAAAGAAAAATTCATACACTATATTTTTTTGCTTTTAAGTATTATATAACCAGGTATTGATGGCATCTTTAAAAAGCAAAGTTTACAATGCATAGTGATCTTAGTTATCATAATTGCCAGTCAGATATATCCACCTATATATTACCCTAACCTCAATTTATCTACAACTAAACTCATTAACAACCCTCTGATTTCCCATTCCTCCCCCAAACAGATAAAACACAAACAAATGTGCTGCTGCTTTGCTAGTAAATAGTACCAATTAGCTGTCCAACTGGCTAGATTCAGGAACTATCCTTGACTCAACAACTGTGTTCACCCCCAACCCCAAGAAAACAGGTACTAAGAATACTGGGACCTAAGTCATCTTTCTAAATCGCAAATCTGCTCATTTCTTTTCCTGCTTAAAACTCTTTAAACGTTTTTAAAAGTTTCTTATAGGATAAACTACAGGAAGTTGTGCAAGGCCTGTTACTGCCAACCTTTCAACCTCACTGCTCACTGATCTCTTCTATCTCCCAGCCATACCAAATTACATGTCTTTCCAAAATATTTCAAGTTCTCTCAAGTGCCTAAGCCTGCTTTCTATGCTTGGAGTACACCCACTCACCTGCACGCGCGCACACACACACACACACACACACACACACACACACCCCCTCTTCCCCCTACCCAGGAACTTCCTGATCTCCTTGGAGGGCACAGCTCAACCCTGAGAAAATGTTCCTGCCCTTCCCCACCTCCACCTGGCGGTTACAGGATTCTAACCACAGGACCGCCTGATAGTGTCTGAACGTAGCATTTATTACACAGCATAGGAATGCTACATATGTGTGTCCTCTGTTAGGCTATAAGCTCTCTGGGGAGAAAGTCTGTCTGTCTTACTCATATTTATATCCTAAAGGCTTGGAGATTATTTATCAATCGATCGATCAATCGATCATTCGATATATGTATCTCTCACATGTGCTATACAGTAGGGTGCTTAAACATTTGCTGACTAAATGGAAACCTACCATCAGGGGTTTACAACAGATGACCACTCTTCTGCCGTCTTAGAGTAACAATCATGAGTATGTAAGCAATATCCAAATTTAAGTGCATTTAATTTCTATCAAAAATTCAACATGGAAAGTCATACTATAACAATGTTTATTTGATTCTCTCTAAATAAATGTTACTTACTGTCAATGTTTTCTGGTAATAGATAATCTTTGCTCGGACAGGATAGGGTTTATTACGAAAGTCCCTCTGGCAACTTGCTAAAGCTTGACTAGCACCATCACTATAGTATAAGAGAAAGGAAAATAAAGAAGACACTCAGCTTTTCAATATTTAAAAATTCAGGAAGATTAAAATAATACCAAGTTATGAAAAAGTCTTGAGTTATTTTATTTTATTTACTCAAAAGACTACATGAGACTACATGAGACTAAGGCAGTGAATCTCTACCCTAGGGCAAAAACATGAATCACCCACTGGACTTTTAATATGTAGATTCCACTCCAAATCAACTGAAGCAGAATCAAAAGGAGGTGGCCTAGGCACCTCCATTTTAAATAGCTCCACAGGGAGTTATGATGAACTACCAGGGCTGAAACTCACAAGGCAGAAAAACAGTATGGATAAGTCATCTTTCTTACAGTTCGCTGGCTAAAAGCTATTTCCTATACAACAAACACGTGAAAATAAAAAATGTACATACCTAATTTATATACATTTTAAATATACAGTCATCCTTCAGCATCCACAGGGCATTGGTTCCAGGACCCCTGTGGATACCAAAATCCTCAGATGCTGAAGTCCCTTATATAAAATGGCATAGTATTTACATACAACTTGTGCACATCCTCGTGTATACTTCAAATCATCTCTAGATTACTTATCACACCTAATACGATGTAAATGCTCTATAAATAGTTGTTATACTGTATATTAAAATTTGTAATCTTGTTGCATATACAAAATAATTTGTATTATTTTTGATCTGCAGTTGGTTGAATCCACAGATACGGAACACATAAATACAGAGGGTTGACTTAGAACACTTAGAATCTCTGCAAACCACTGAGTCTTTAAAAAATGCAATATTGAAGTTAAATAAGATGGCATAAATTGCTTAATCATCAGCCTTAATAATCAAGGCTCAACTTTATTTTTTAAAGATCCCTTTTAATGAAGACAAAAATGCATGATCAGTGGCATCAATGAGAGCCAGGAACAGTCTATAAACTTTCAAAAGTATAATATCAAATAAGTTTCAAAAGTATAATATTAAATAATTTGAGGTTAAATTAAAAACACATACTATATTTGAATCTGAGATGGTGCACAGATAGAACGTTAGAACACAACCAAATAAAATAAAACCTTTCTACTAAGTTACAAAATATGTCTCAAGAAAAAGAACAGTATTTTTTTCATTTGGAAAGTGTTCAGATTTGAAACAATATATTTCACAAGGATTCCAAAAAGAAGCTGAAATCAAGAGTAATGTAAAAAATACACACTCACTTTTGATGGTCATAATGGATTTGTCCATTGTTGCCTATAATTACTATAGCAGGATTATTTTTCTAAAAATAAAGAAAACAAATTTTTGAAAATGTCTTTAATCAAAGCATTCTACATCATTCTTGATGTACTATGAAGTGACTTACATATCTAAGATTCTAGGACTCAAATTTTTAAAATAACCTGGCCTTGGCACTCAAGGAATTACTAAAGTTCTTTAAATTGCTAACAATCACCCCTGAAAATTAATAGAGAAACAACCAGCTGATGGGAAGATCATCAACCTTGTGGCTGCTAAGCCACAAGCTAATGTTTCCAATATGTAAGTACATTTTGATGTTAACCGTTTTAGGAGAGATCTTCAGAAAAATAGGCCCAATCAAAAACAATGATTAACATATGACCAGATATGAATATGTGAGCTAGCAATAGTCATGCATTTGGATGTTCTTATGTAAATAAACTGGTAAGAGTCTTCTAAGCACTACTGTTTTCCCCACCTACGTCTAAAGATTTGTATTCATCCATTCAATAGGGCCATGGGAGCAGGGGTCACTGCAAAGTTGAGACTCAGGGCTCTAGTATGCCCTCAAGTTGATGTACAAAAAATCACGCACATGTAAATTAAACTGAAAAATTTCCAGCTATATAAAGACTAATTATCATATTTACCATATAGCTTGGGGAGTTCTGTACTATGAAACTGATGAAAGCATTAAATAAGCTATTATTTCTCACAGCCAACTCTGTTGGTAGACATATTAAAGTGGGTAACAGTCCTGACAATAAATATACCTTTCCGTCATTGTCAAAAGAATCAAAAAATATTCCAACACCATTCCACAGATCAGCTGATCCAAACACAGGGCCCTCCAAGCCTTGATTTTCTGTATACCAAATTGCCTGAAAATATATAACAGGAAAAGTTAGAGGCTAGTGGTATATGCATTTATATACATTTCCTAAGTTAAAGAAATGATCATACTAGGCCATCAGCTCCAATTCGACCTCTTCCGGTCACTCGAAATGTCACCTCAACTTCCCAGTTCTCAAAGGCTGCTTTTGCCTTTGTCCACACTGAGCCTCTTTGGCTTTTTAAAGATGGTGCCACTCGAATTTGATCTGAACTTGGAATAGCATCTAGAACAGAAATCAGGGAAGAAAAGCTGTAAGTTATAATTAGGTAAAACTCAATGAATCATTTCCAAACTGCTAAATATACCTACAGAGACTTAGTAACCTGTACAATAATTATTAGGAAAAAAGTTTCATGTTAACAGCTTCAACTTTAAAAGTTTAGGGCTAACACCTCCCTTATAAAAATAAATAAATAAAGCTACATTCATACACTACAAATTCCAGGGACAGTGGGTGGGAGAAAGGGAATTATGACTTTAAGGCAAACTATCTGATTCTCATAATATTCTTTTTTAAACCTTAAAAATTTGTACTTTTAAAAAAGCTGCAATGTATTTTACTAGTTTACAAAGGTTAGAAAGCTCAAACAGTGTGAAGAGAACATACCACTAGGAATCAAAAGACTTGTTCCTAGTCTCAGTTCAGCTGTGTGACTTTGAGCAAAGAATTCTTACTCTCTTGGGTTCACCATATGTTTACCTGTAAAATGAAGGAGCTAGGCTCAATCATTCCATAAACACCCTAAAAGTTATATGCAAAATACTGTACTTATATACATTCTTCCATGGAGAGGGTCAACTGAACTTCAATAAGCAATTCTTCAGCAGATTCTCAGAGAAAATAGTGATCCCTAAAACGGTGGTTTACCTCTCCAGGCTAGGTTCAAGCCCCAGCTCTACTACTTACTAGCTGTTTGATCTATAGGCAAGTTACTCCATTTCTTGAACAGCCTCATAAGTATTTAAGTGCCTATATAAGTAGCTTTAAATGTTTCAATAAATGTTAGCTATTTCTCCTATTAGACTAGGTAATTACCAAAGGCCTATCAGACTTAAAATTTGAACAATTCTAGCTCTCAGATATTAACTAATTCTGAAACTCATGCTGGGAAATACAACAACTGTAACTGTAATATCACTTTACAGGTAGAAAAAAATTGACCAGAAGGAAAGCTGAGATACTTTAGTAGGATCAGTCACTGTTTGCTCACTGTTACTTTCAAATATTCAAAGGATGGGGGTGTGGCCATCATGGAAAGAGACTGAACACAGAATCAGAAGACCTAGATTTGAGTTCAACTTCACTGACACTTACTACTTATGTATCCTTTTTCAAAAACCTTAACCTTTCTGAGTATCAGTTTTTCATCTATAAAACAGATAACACCCGCCTACTAAGGATCAAATCAAGAGAATGAAAGTGAAAGAGCTCTGAGAGCTATAAAGGGTTACAAATTATCATTTTTTGCCCTTATGGGCGTAAGGATGTGTACTAAAGGAACATTCGAGGTAAGAAAGAGAAACACCATAGATTTGGTCTTAATTTGGGGTTGAAGGTAAAGGGCTGTGTTTAAACTAGATCTTAAATTTCTCTACTTTTAAGCTTTTTGAAGTAACGAATTGCAGAGCAAAATGAAAAGAACAAAATGATCAATGTAGTTACAGTGAGGCTTATGTAAAAACTACAGTGACAGTGAAAGCAAGGGATGTCCACAGCAGGGATTCCCAGAGCCAGTAGCCAGATAAATCATGGCTAAAATACTAATACTTTGTTTCAAATTCATTCTAGCCACACGGCTTTAATTTACTGGTACATTATCTTGACATTTCTGCAGCAGAACAGATTAGCTGGTTATGGCTCTGTAAAGGAAGTCAAGGTAACTCATTTGACTACTAATTGGCTAATGTAGTGTATGTGAGAGAAAAAGCAAAGGGATAGAAGAACAGGCAGGCAATGGAGACGTGTAGAAGTGAAAATCTGTGAACAAATCTATCAACACTACTGAATAATTCATCATCATTCCACAAATAGAAACAAAAACTCCAAAAACTTGTGTTTGATAACATTTGCATCACCTTTGTGTATCAAGAATAGAGATACCTTGATAACAAATGCCCAGTAATACACCCTCGCTGCATGGGCACATAATAAATGACTGCTGAGTAACAAAACAACTGCACTCTACTGCAACTACTTAATGACTTGGTCATTAAGTCAAATTGAAAGCTACACCTTTTAATTATACATTAATTTGAGAGAAACAGCCCTTCCTAAAAGGGTGCTTCCTATTCAGTAATTACTTTCTAGAAATGAAACATTTTGTTTCAAGCACCGGATAATCTAAAATGATGTATAGAAACCTTATTATACAAAAGATTACTTAATCACACACACAGATAGAATTCAAACAGCCAGAGCTCCTCATCTCATATAAAGGCATTTGCCATTTGTTCAAAGGGTATACCTGATGGTCACTGAACAGAGCTTATGTCATGCCAAGTGCTACGATTGACTCCTTAGTCAGCAGTGACACATCAGCACTAAAAAGTGCAGATATGTTTCCTTCCACATAAGTAAATGCTCTAGCAAGGTTCTCTTAGCTACAAGAGTGCCAAATACAGACAGTGAATAAAATATGAACCCAAGAGATTATTTCAATGTTTCCAGTTTTTTTAAAGGGCTGAAAATGTAATGCTATTCTTAGTCTCAGGTTCAGAAACAATCAATCCCTAAAAATACATCCCTTCTCCTAAAAAGTTACATAATGTGTTACTACAAGAGAAAAGATCAAAGACCACACCAAGTCACTGAGAGGAAAATGTGTAGTTACAACAGTGTAAGAATGTCTTCTGACATACAAAGACTTAAAAATTACTCTAATACCAATATATGCCATCTCAGGAGCCGTCAGTGGGCATGGGGTTCAAGCGAAGCATTAACCATTGCTAACACCGGAGAAAAGAAAGAGTGTATGGCGGGCGGGGGAGGGGAGCGGGAAAGGAAGTAAGGGGGCTTCTAGAACATGTCTCAGGTTAGGATGACCGGGGTTAGGGCACACTTCTCCTAGAGACGTGGCGTTGTGAAACATGATACCTAGAAGCGAGTTTGAGTGCTAGGAAGTGTAAGAGGTAACCAAACACTTCTAGATCAAATGGAAAGTACCGACGAGATCAAAGAAGGGAAGACAGCAGGCGGGTGGGAGAGAACACAATGGGTGAGGGAAACACTCGGGGACAAGCGGAGGGAACCGTGCGAACCAGGAGGGACCCGGCGGAGGGGATGCCAAGAGGGTCCCCTCCACAGCGCACATGGTGTGCAGCGGCTGGAACGGGAACCTCAGCACACCAGTGTCGCCGCGGATGAAAGGCGAAGAGGCGGCAGAAGGCGGGGAGGAACCCGGCCCCCATCCCTCTGCCTCGGCTTACTCCCCGCGTGGGCCCAGAAGGGCACAGTCCCGTCGCTCTGCACCAGGTGCGGCCCCTTGAAGCTGTATTTGTACTCGAATCGGCGATGTGGCAACCCGGCCGCGGGGTCTCCTCCCACGCCGTCGCCCCCGACGAAGCGACTGAGTGACAGCAGCAAGGCGCAGAACAGCGGCCGAACTCTGGCCTGGAGACCCCTTCGCCTGGATCCCGCCATCTTGGATTCTGGGACGCGGAGGAGGGCGGGAGAGGGAGGGGCGCGGATGGCCGCGGATGGCCAACAGGGCGCTCGCTGATTGGTGGAGCCCGGGGGACCCCCAAGGGCAAGGGGTGAGCCCCGCCCCCGGCCTCCGGTTTCCACGCGGCCGCAAGGCCAGGAGCAACTGTGGGCGGGGCCACGCGCAGGGGGTGGGTCTGGGGCGGTGCGGTCCTTAGTCCCCGCCTACCCTCCCCGGGGGCGGGGAAAGGACTCCAATCTTCCCTTCCGGCGCGGCAGAGTGTGCGGGAGGCGCGGATAGGTCTTTACCTGCAGGGAGCTTTCTCCGGCTTCTTAGACTATCTGGGAGCCGGAATTGGCTAGCCCTAAGACTTGTGGACCCAGCCTGTACAAAACCTTTTCAGTATATTAGAAGAAAGGCGTTCTTTTTGATGTGACATCGGTTTTTCAGTGGTACAATCCCGAATGCTTATGGTCCCAGCCCACTGAGCTCCACCAACCTGTGTTAGAGCATTTCAAACTAGGAATCAGCACCCACGGGGGTTGTAGGATGCCTTAGGGTTTATGAGTTGGTGTCGGAAAGAGGGTTTCTGTGAATTTGTCAGCCAACCTTTACATCTCAAAATTTAATTCCAAGAGCTTTCCAAATTTTGAAACCATGGCAATAGTGCATTCAAATGAAACTGAGTTTGGTTTGGTTTTGGTGAGAGGGATAATGTGCTATGGACCCAGGCATCTGTAGAACCTGGACATTTGAGATAGGATCGGTCTTCCACTCAGTGAATACGTTCTGTATTTTAAAGGGGACCCTTCTTTCCCTTGCTTAGGAAAATATATCGTCAAAATATTCATGGTCAAAGTTTTTTTTTTCAAAAATGTGTCATGGTGAGTTTTTCAAGTCCAAGAAACAGCAGTATGATTTATATTGTTTTTACACATGGCTCTTTATTTCACTAGCTCTGTTCGTGTGGGCTACATGAACGCCATACTAGCCCTAGGGACTAAATAGCCACATTACTTAAACTTATTTTTTCATTAACTTCCCAGTTTTCCATCTTCAGACTTATGGACCATTACTGTTAAATCTCTTTCTAGTGCTCAAATAAAACCTTCAAGTTGAATATGGATTTAAGGCTTTCCATCTGCTAGTCTCGAGATGTAATTTAAATGAAAGCACAATACTTACTGCTATCTCAGCAATAGCAGTAACAAATATTTATCCACTGTATATTGTATGTGGGTCATTGCCCTGGACTCTCCAGGGTTTTAAACCCATAGGATTTAATCATTTTCTTTTCTTTTGTTCTCTCATTGCTCTGTCAACCAGCTCTATGCCTTGCACAGAGTAAAGAATCCGTGAATATTTGTTAAACAAACATTAATGTTAATAAAAATGGCAAACACTGAGTGCTTTCTGTGTGTCAGTAACTGCACTAAGCTTTCAACATAAGTTAACTTACGGAATGCTGACAGCAGCCCTCTAAGGTAGATGCCATTAGTATTTCCATTTACAGATGAGGAAACAAGCATAGAAAGATTAAATAATTTGCCCACTGTCACACAGTAAGTGGCAGAGATAGGTTTCAATTCCAGCCATTCTATCATTAAAACCTTCAATCTTAAGAACCATTTTATGTTAAACATTGTGTATATTAAGTATTTTCAGTTCATGACTCATGATTTGGACTCATGAGAGACCTGAATTTCAAGCATAATACAAGTAAATATTTGTAATTTTGCTGAACCATAAATGTAACTATGTTCTGTGTTCTGTGAAGCTTTTTTTTTTTTTTTTTTTTTTTTTTTTTTTTGATGCGGAGTCTCGCTCTGTCACCAGACTGGGGGGCAGTGGCGTCATCTCAGCTCACTACAAGCTCCGCCTCACGCCATTCTCCTACCTCAGCCTCCCGAGTAGCTGGGACTACAGGCGCCCGCCACCACACCTGGCTAAATTTTTTTGTATTTTTAGTAGAGACAGGGTTTCACCATGTTAGCCAGGATGGTCTCGAGCTCCTGACCTCGTGATCCACCCACCTCGGCCTCCCAAAGTGCTGGGATTACAGACGTGAGCCAGTGCGCCCTGTGAAGCTGTTTCTTTTTTTTAAAAACAAACAAACAAACAAACTTTTTTAAATTGAAGCATATTATATAAAGAAAACTATGCAAGCCCTAAGAATGTAACTCAGTGAATTTTTCCCAAAATAAATACATCCCATGCAACCAGCACCCAGATTTTCTTTTTTTAAAAACCACACATTTCTGTTGGATATATACCTAGGAGTAGAGTTGCTAGGTCATAGTAGATGCTGCCAGTTTCTCAGTGGTTGTGCTCATTTACACTCCCATCAGCAGCATGTGAGGGCTTCAGCTGTCTTTTTTGTTGTTGTTGTTAACTTGTAGAAACTCTTTATTCTGAATACCTGTCCCTGCTTGGATATAAACATATAGTGAATATTTGCACCCACTTAGTGGGATGACTTTTCACTCTCTTAATGTTGTCTTTTAATGAATAGATACTTATAATTTTAATATAGCTCAATTTACTATTTTCCCCCGTAAGGGTTTTTTGTGTGTCATGTTTGGGAATCTTGCTTGTTGTTTTGTCTAAGTTGTTAAACTTTAAATTTTATAGCATTTTTCCTTCAGAACTGAGAGCTTTCCGGTTTGAGTTAGATAAGACGGTTTTACAAATGGTGAAATTGAGAAACTGGGCCTGGCAAACTGAAGTTTCAAGGATCAGAATGCTTTTACTCTAGGTCCCAGGAACTCTGGGCCAGTGAATTTTAAAATCTGTATTTTTGAAGTAACCCATGGAGGGGAAATTCCTTAACAATTAAGTGATGTTTTACCTTCAGGGCAATACCATATTGCAAATTTTGTACAACACAATGAGGGGGGATTTCTTACTACCCCTCCAGTGCCTGAGGCAATTTCCAAAAATTAAGCTCAGATTTTTGAGTTGGGAGGGGAATAAAAATTATGAGGGTTCCTCAACACACCACTGGGCCCTGCACAGAGCTGGAGAGATGGAGTGGCAGTAGCAGGGCTCGGTTTGGTGCCCGATTCCTTCTAACTATCTTCTGGCAATATCTGTGACTCATTGCCAGCTTCTTCTGTGCTAGCAAAAAGTATCCCAAATGCCGGAAGATTGACAGGCTTGTCCCATTGATAAAACCCATGGATGTCTTCTAGCACATAGCACAGAATGGTGTTTTGCTCTTGAGTGAACAAGAAGCCCAAAAGCAGATTGGGAGATATCTTTTCTTTCTGGTCTTCCTACTCACAGGGAGCCCTGTGGATTAATGGGTTGGTTTTTCATAATTGGTGATCAATTTCAATTTTCTTTGACTCAGATACACTCCCCTCATCAATGGCATATATAATTGTTGGCTGGAGTTGGGGTAAAATCGATGGTCTGTGAACCACTCTGGTAGTCTTACAATAGACCTCCATTTTGCTTAAGCTAGCTGGAAAGAATTTCACTTAGTTACAGCAAAAATAGTGTGAAAACTAAGGTTACCATGCCAATTCATTGTTTGCATTAGTGGATTAACTATTTTTGGAACCTCCTAATGACTTTGAATAAATTGTATTTGATAAGAGTAATGAAAATGATATTGTCTGCCTGCTCCTTCAATGCGTGATCATTCATTCACATGTGTTTGTTCTTATTCACAACATCAGACAATTAAGTGTTAAAACCACTATACTAGAGGCAAGGCAATAGGAATACAACTTGCTTAGAGAATTCGGATTTAACCTTGAACAGTTAGAAAATTATATGTATTTTAATAAATTGAATGCTTTAGGCTGCAAGAGCAAAAAAGCCCCAATTCAAAGTGACTGAAACAATAAAGAAATCTATTATGTCACAGAACTGTAAGTTAGACTAGGACTGGGGCCAGGAAGTTACAGCCAGGGTCTCTCCATCTTTGAAATGTTCTGTTTCTACCTCACATTGACTTTGTCCTCAGGCTAGCTTCTCTCAAGGTTCTAAGATGTCAGACCTTCTTTAGGTTCAATGGGAGAGACAGAAAATCTCTTTCATCCTTGGATAAAATTTCTGCGTTTCATTCTGATTAGGTCAATTTAGGTTACATGTCCATCTTTGGAACATTAACTGTAGCCAGGGGAAGATGAAGCACTGAGTCAATTGCTTGTAAAGAGTACAAGATTACCAGCCTTGGTTGAGAACAGTGGTTCTAACTTTAATGTCATTCAGAATCACTTCTGGAGTTTGTTAAAACACATTTCTGAGACCCACATTTCTAGTTTTAGTAGGTTGAGAATAGGGACTAATAATTTGTATTGCTAACAAGCTCCAGGTGATGCTAATGCTGGTTATCTGGGGACCACACTATGAGAATCACTAGTTAGACAAATCCTGATCTACCCTGGGACCTGCGGATGGAATTAGCTTCCCCTGAGTCATAAGGGCTATGTGTGTGGTGGGGAGTGAATGTATGAACTCAATCCGGGCTCAGTTCAGAAGGAGGAAGACAGAAATGAAAGATCCAAAGATAACCAACAGTGTGTCCTGCACAGTTAATCAAGAACACGATCGTGCCTTATAGATTATCTATTAGGATTACAAAATGCAGTTGTGATCCAAGTTAGAAGGATATAATTATATAAGAACAAAGACTTTTCAGTTCAAGTTTATGCCATAGATCAAATAATCAGTTTTCAACCAACAGGGATACAATATATAAGGTTTCTAAGGAAGATGAACACAGAGGTATACTGAACCACTATGTAGAACAGCCACCCCACTCATCTCTTCTCACGACTTTATGGAGTCATTATTTTCTCTTCAAGTATAGTGCATAACTGCAAGGCAGAGTTACAAAGTGAAGAGGTTAAATTCTTTTCACTGATGAGTTTAATTAAGGTTCCATTTATAATTTTTACCAATAAAATTTAAAATATATTATAATCACAAATACAAAATATGCTAATATAAAAATTAAAATAGTGGAGAACTGTATAAAGTAAAAACAATTCTCTCTCCCTCCCCCACTCCAACCCCACTTCTTGGAGTCAATCAGTGATTAGTAGTGTGATATCCAATGTTCCAGAGAATTTCTATTCTGTGCATTTACAAATATATACACTTTGATTTTTAAAAATAGGATCAGATGATATAAATTTATGGCATACACATATTTCATTCCATAACGTAAAGTGGTCATCTTTCTATAAGGTAAGCATAGATCTACCCAGTACTACCAGTATGATTGTGTCTGCAGCAGGGATGCCTGTCCAAGGTGACAAGAGGAGGTGGAAATCAGCGCTCAGTCTGAGAGTCTGGCAGGCTACATCCATCAGGAGGAAGTCCCTTTTTCTAACTTTTAGACAGGTGCCATATTAGCAGCCCTAGAAGTGCTTAACTATTTTTAGTACTTCATTGTACAAAACATATCATAATCGTAATTTAGTATCATACAGACATTTGAATTGTTTTCAAGTTTTTGCTATTATGAATAACACTACACAAATACCTTTAATCAGCCGGGCGCAGTGGCTCAAGCCTGTAATCCCAGCACTTTGGGAGGCCGAGACAGGCGGATCACGAAGTCAGGAGGTCGAGACCATCTGGCTAACACGGTGAAACCCCGTCTCTACTAAAAAATACAAAAAACTAGCCGGGCGAGGTGGCGGGCGCCTGTAGTCCCAGTTACTCGGGAGGCTGAGGCCGGAGAATGGCGTGAACCCGGGAGGCGGAGCTTGCAGTGAGCTGAGATCCGGCCACTGCACTCCAGCCTGGGCGATAGAGCGAGACTCCGTCTCAAAAACAAAAACAAAAACAAAAACCTTTAATCACTTGGGTCAAAGAAAATTGGAATTGATAACCAATTATTAAAAAACAAGTCATTGATCCTCAGACCTCCCTCAGCAAGCGGGGATTACAAAGAAGAAAAGGTGTCTCCCAATCTCCCAATCTGCTTTGTGTCCTTCTGCTCTCCCAAGACAGTATCAGCATGTGCTATGAAATGTCTATTTGTTTTAGAAATGAGATAGTTCTATTAATCTTCTGGCATCCTAGACACCTTTTGCCAGCATAGAAGAGAGGAGCAAAGAGTTAATCATATTATCACAAATTTTAGAAGGTTTGATCCCAACCAAGCTGTCGTTTTTCTTAGTGTCTTTCTGCCTCTTAAAACACTTCTGGACAGGCGTGGCTCACACCTCTAATCCCAGCACTTTGGGAGGCTGAGGCAGGCAGATTGCTTGATCTCATGAGTTCAAGACCAGCCTGGGCAACATGGCAAAACCTCATCTCTACTAAAAATACAAAAAATTAGCTGAGTGTGATGGTGCGCACCTGTAGTCCCAGCTACTCTAGAAGCTGAGGTGGGAGGATGGCTTGAGCCCAGCAGGTGGAAGTTGCAGTGAGTCAAGATCATGCCACTGCACTCTAGCCTGGGTGATAGAGCCAGACCTTGTCGCCAAATAAATAAATAAATAACTTTGTAAGCATCAAAGACACCCTTTTCAGTAGGGCATCACCTAAATGCTGAAAGCAAGACTCCTGTTTTTTGTTTTTGTTTTTTAAATTTTACAATGTTTTCAACTTAAAGGAAATTACAGAGATAATGAAACACAATCCTATTTCAAACATTTTAGCAGCTTTCCATATTAACTTCAGATATTTAAAAGAAAACATATTAAACTATTGAACCCAGTTGAAGCCCCTTGGCAGGGTTCAATTAAAAATGGCTACAAAGAAAAAAACACAATCTCATTGTGAATATTTACCTGTGTAATATGGTAAAGCAACTGGATATTGTTGATAGATAAGAGTCAGTGAGTCTACTAGTTTTTATTATCTGTTGCTGTAGAAACCCAGGACCCTAAAGCATTCTTCCTCACCCCATGAAAGGCCAGAAACCTAATCCATGGTGAGCTGTTAATGACAGAAAAATATTTTTCTCCTCTGTGATTTTGAGTTCGTATATAACATTTCATTCATAGAGCTGGGATCCAACCATCCCTGAGGTCTATGCAACATTTCTCCTTTTTTAAAATTTATTTTACTTTAAGTTCTGGGATACATGTGCAGAATGAGCAGGATTGTAACACAGGTATACACGTGCCATGGTGGTTTGTTGCACCTATCAACCCGTTGTCTAGGTTTTAAGCCCCGCATGCATTAGGTATTTGTCCTAAGACTCTCCCTCCCTTTCCCCCTCATCCCCGCCGACAGGCCCCGGTGTGTGATGTTCCCCTCCCTGTGTCCATGTGTTCTCATTGTTCAATTCCTATTTATGAGTGAGAACATGCAGTGTTTGGTTTTCTGTTTCTGTGTTAGTTTGCTGAGAATGATGGTTTCCAGCTTCATTCATGTCCCTGCAAAGGACATGAACTCATTCTTTTCCATGGCTGCATAGTATTCCATGGTGTATATGTGCCACATTTTCTTTATCCAGTCTATCATTGATGGGCATTTGAGTTGGTTCCAAGTCTTTGCTATTATAAATAGTGCTGCAATAAACATACATGTGTATGTATCTTTATAGTAGAATAATTTATAATCCTTTGGGTATATACCCAGTAATGGGATTGCTGGGTCAAATGGTATTTCTGGTTCTAGATCCTTGAGGAATTGCCACATTGTCTTCCACAATGGTTGAACTAATTTACACTCCCACCAACAGTGTGAAAGCGTTCCTATTTCTCCACAGCCTCGCCAGCATCTGTTGTTTCCTAACTTTTTAATGATTGCCATTCTAACTGGAGTGAGATGGTATCTCATTCTGGTTTTGATTTGCATTTCTCTAATGACCAGTGATGATGAGCTTTTTTCATATGTTTGTTGGCCACATAAATGTCTTCTTTAGAGAAGTGTCTGTTCATATCCTTTGCCCACTTTTTGATGGGGTTGTTTTTTTTTTTCTCGTAAATTTAAGTCCTTATAGATTCTGGATATTAGACCTTTATCAGATAGATAGATTGCAAAAAATTTCCCCCATTCTGTAGGTTGCCTGTTCACTCTGATGATAGTTTCTTTTGCTGTGCAGAAGCTCTTTAGTTTAATTAGATCTCATTTGTCAGTTTTAGCTTTTGTTAAGTGTCTGTTCATATCCTTCGCCCACTTTTTGATGGGGTTGTTTGTTTTTTTCTTGTACATTTGTTTAAGTTCTTGTAGATTCTGGATATTAGACCTTTGTCGGAGGCATAGACTGCAAAAATTTTCTCCCATGCTGTAGGTTTCCTGTTCACTCTAATGATAGTTTCTTTTGCTGTGCAGAAGCTCTTTAGTTTAATTCGGTCACATTTGTCAAACTGTGGCTTTTTGTAATTGCTTTTGGTGTTTTAGTCATGAAGTCTTTGCCCATGCCTATATCCTGAATGGTATTGCCTAGGTTTTCTTCTAGGGTTTTTATGGTTTCAGGTCTTGTTTAAGTCTTTATTTATTTATTTATTTATTTATATTTTTTGAGACAGAGTCTTGCTCTGTCGCCCAGGCTGGAGTGCAGTGGCATGATCTCAGCTCACTGCAAGCTCTGCCTCCCAGGTTCACGCCATTCTCCTGCCTCAGCCTCCCGAGTAGCTGGGAGTACAAGCGCCCGCCACTGCACACGTCTAATTTTTTTTTTTTTTGTATTTTTAGTAGAGACAGGGTTTCACCGTGTTAGCCAGGATGGTCTCGATCTCCTGACTTTGTGATCTGCCCGCCTCGGCCTCCCAAATTGCTGAGATTACAGGTGTGAGCCACGATACCCAGCTTGTTTAAGTCTTTAATCCATCTTGAGTTAATTTTTGTATAAGGTGTAAGGAAGGGGTACAGTTTCTGTTTTCTGCATATGGCTAGCCAGTTTTCCTAGCACCATTTATTAAATAGGGAATCCTTTCCCCATTGCTCGTTTTTGTCAGGTTTGTCAAAGATTAGATGGTTGTAGATGTGTGGCGTTATTTCTGAGGCCTCTGCTGTGTTCCATTCGTCTATATATCTGTTTTGGTACCAATACCATGCTATTTTGGTTACTCTAGCCTTGTAGTATAGTTTCAAGTCAGGTAGTGTGCTGCTCCAGGTTTGTTCTTTTTGCTTAGGATTGTCTTGGCTATACAGGCTCTTTTTTGGTTCCATATGAAATTTAAAAGTTTTTTTTTTTTTTTTTTTTTTTTCAAATTCTCTGAAGAAAGTCAATGGTAGCTTGATGGGAATAGGATTGAATCTAAGCAAATTACTTTGGGCAGTATGGCCATTTTCATTATATTGATTCTTTCTATCCATGAGGATGGAATGCTTTTCCATTTTTTTGTGTCCTCTCTTATTTTGTTGAGCAGTGGTTTGTAGTTCTCCTTGAAGAGGTCTTTCATGTCTCTTGTAAGTTGTATCTGTAGTTCTGTAGGTATTTTATTCAGCAGTTGTGAGTGGGAGTTCACTCATGATTTGGCTCTCTGCTTGTCTATTATTGGTGTATAGGAATGCTTGTGATTTTTGCACATTGATTTTGTATCCTGAGACTTTGCTGAAGTTGCTTATCAGCTTAAGGAGTTTTTGGGCTGAGACGATGGGATTTTCTAAATATACAATTATGTCATCTGCAAACAGAGACAATTCGACTTCCTCGCTTCCTATCTGAATACACTTTATTTCTTTCTCTTGCCTGATTGCCCCAGCCAGAACTTCCAATACTACGTTGAATAGGAGTGGTGAGAGAGGGCATCCTTGTCTTGTGCCAGTTTTCAAAGGGAATGCTTCCAGCTTTTGCCCATTCAGTATAATATTGGCTATGGGTTTGTCATAAATAGCTCTTATTATTTTGAGATATGTTCCATCAATATCTATTTTATTGAGAGTTTTTAGTATGAATGGGTTGTTGAATTTTATCAAAGGCCTTATCTGCATCTATTGAGATAATCATGTGGTTTTGTCATTGGTTTTATGTGATAGATTAGGTTTATTGATTTGCATATGTTGAACCAGCCTTGCATCCCAGGGATGAAGCTGACTTGATCGTGGTGGACAAGTTTTTTGATGTGCTGCTGGATTTGGTTTGCCAGTATTTTATTAAGGATTTTCGCATTGATGTTAATCAGGGATATTGGCCTGAAATTTTCTTTTTTGCTGTGTCTCTGCCAGGTTTTGGTATCAGGATGATTGATGCTGGCCTCATAAAATGAGTTAGGGAGGAGTCCCTGTTTATCTATTGTTTGGAATGTTTCAGAAAGAATGATACCAGCTCCTCTTTGTACCTCTGGTAGAATTCGCCTGTGAATCTGTCTGGTCCTGGGCTTTTTGGTTGGTAGGCTATGAATGACTGCCTCAATTTCAGAACTTGTTATTGGTCTATTCAGGGATTTGACTTTTTCCTGGCTTAGTCTTGGGAGGGTGTATGTGTAAAGGAATTTGTCCATTTCTTCTAGGTTTTCTAGTTTATTTGCGTACAGGTGTTTATAGTATTCTCTGATGATAGTTTGTATTTCTGTGAGATCAGTGGTGATACCTCCTTTATCATTTTTTATTGTGTCTATTTGATTCTTCCCTCTTTTCTTCTTTATTAGTCTGGCTAGCAGTCTATTTTGTTAATCTTTTTTAAAAATCAGCTCCTGGATTCACTCAGTTGGAAATGCAGAAATCACCTGCCTTCTGCATTGGTCTCACTAGAACCTGCAGATCACAGCTGTTCCTATTCAGCCATCTTGCCAGATCTCCTGTGTAACATTTCTTGCTTTGAGGAGTTTACCTGATCTGACAGCATCCTGTTTTAAACAAAGTTCCAATGGGAGGGATAAGGCCTATACCAATTTGGGTGATTGTAGTGGCAATACAGAGAACGCAAATCAAATTGGCTTGAGCAATAAAGGGTATTGGCTCATATAAGTAAAAAAGGCCTGAGATGGGGTCAGCGTCAGGTACAGTTGGATCAGAGTTTCAGCCTCTGCTTTCCTCCATATGTCAGCTTCATCTCCAGGCACACTCTGATGATAGCAAAATGACTGTAGCACTTCCAGACTTCGCATCTCTACATTGCAACATCTAACCAAGAAAAAGCAGATTGACTTATCACTCCCTAAAACGTTCTGAATTTCACTCTTCATGGACTGCTTAGTTCATGTGTCTTTCCCTGAAATAATCACGAAGGCAGGGGAATAGAATGTGATGACTGCCTTGGCCAAGATCACTTGCTCCCTCCCTTTGTATAAGTTTAACGATAGCCTTTCTTAACTTCATGGATCTCCAAACACAAACTGGAGGACTACTGGGAAGGAGGATGAGATAGGCCTGCCTTAGGCCCAATTATGCCTTGAGAAACAGAACAGGAAAGCACGTAACTTAAGTATAGCGGACATATTTTCTATGTTGGTATGTAAATCCTTGAGAGCTGGAGTAGTCCTTCCCCAGCCTGAAGCTCTTGTGACTCTCTGCCCTCGTGAGACCCTCTGGCTAGTGCCATCTTTGTTCCCAAAGGGCTGCACAGATTGCTGATCTTCATGTATATAAGCATGAGGAGCTTGGGGAGAACTGGGAAGCTGCATTCATTTGAGTTCTTATGTCCCGTATTCTTGGTAAAACCTGTTTGTTGGATTGGTAGTGAAAGCAACATCAGCAAAGTCCAAGTGTTCATGCTCACCCATCTCTAACCAGCACACCCTTTGTGGCCTGGCCTCACTCTGCAGGGAGGTAACTACAAACAACCACTACAATGATGCAATCTCAGTGTAGTCCCTTCAAAACGAAAACGGATTCCTTACCGAAACATTCTCTGTTATGAAAATCATTCCCTATCTTTACTGCTTAGGTGCTGAATGAGATAAGTAGTTTAAAACTTCAGGATTAAGTTCAGGTAAAGAAAGCATTGCCTATTAAAAAAAAAGGTGGCAAAATATTGGAATGGGTTACTGAGGGAGCTCACACACTGTGCTTCTCTGGGGAAAAGTGAAAAAGAGAAGAGCTTGTTGACAATGATAGTCTGTTTATATATGAAAAAAATACGCCTGATTCCTAGGGGTGTCAGTTATATTGTGCTTTATTTTAGTGTGTTCTGCTTACAAAAGAGCAATTATCTTTCTGTTGATCCTTGACAGTATGAAAGTTTTCAATTTGACAAATTGTGTATTTCACTTAACTTTTACTGAGCCTTTACCATGAGCCAATCTAGGGGCTTTGGCTGCACAAGACTTGGTTTCTGCTTGCAGGACACAGTCTAGTAGATGTAGACAGGTATGCAAACCAAAGTGTGCCAAAGGTGCTATTGGTGCTCTAATGACAGTGCTTCTCTAGGTAGTGTCCTTGGACCAGATTGATTCAGATCACACGGGATTGCTTACTTAAAACTCAGGTTCCTGGTCCCTCACCCCAGACCCCGCTGAACCATACTGGAGTAAGTAAAGGTGTGCAGGGATCTCATCAACAAGCTCCCAGGTAAAGCTTTGCACCCAGAAATTTGGAAATTGGTACAGGGTACAGTGAGGGCATAAAAAGGGAGCGAATGATCAATGCTACCTTGGCAGGGGTGGTGATCAAAAATGTTTTTATCATAGAGGTGATATTCAGTTGAGCTTTAAAAAGATGAGGGCGAGTTTTAAAGACAGACAGGGTCAGGATGGGGCTTCCAGCCAGGGGAACAGCATGAGTGAAGGGAATGAGGCAGGAAAAGCATTATCTATTCCTCGGAAGGAGCATCACTCTCTCCCTTGTTCCTGGGAAGGAGCTGAATGGGGAACAGGAAGTGGTGGCTTATAAACACAAGGCTATGCTTCTCATACATGTGACATGTTGATTGCAAGCCAGTGAGGCTTTGTTCCACATCTTCCTCCTGGGACACAAGTAAAGATGCAGCCAGATGAAGTGGAAGGGCTGCTCAGGTAGAAGAAAGAACATGGCAGAGCTACACCATGACTGCTGAACTTGTGCTCAGAGGCAGCGTATGTCATTTTTATTCACAGTCTGTTGGCCCAAAAGGTCACATGACACCAATGGGGCAGGGACACCAATCACAGGGAGGGGCAGCAAATATTTGGAGTAATTATACGATCTCCTGTAGGTGGGAGTTAGTAGAAATCACTGAATTAAAGGAAAGACATAAACTATCAAAAGAATTGAACAGGCCAGTCACGGTGGCTCATGCTTGTAATCCCAGCACTTTGGGAGGCTGAGGTGAGTGGATCACAAGGTCAGGAGTTCAAGATCAGCCTGGTCAAAATGGTGAAACCCCATCTCTACTAAAAATACAAAAAATGTAGCTGGGCATGGTGGCAGGCGCCTGTAATCCCAGTCACTCGGGAGACTGAGGCAGAGAATTGCTTGAACCTGGGAGGTGGAGGTTGCAGTGAGCCGAGATCGCGCCACTGCACTCCAGCCTGGGTGACAGAGTGAGACTCATCTCAAAAAAAAAAAAAAAAAAATATTGAACAAGAAGTTCAACAATCTTTTTGAAGTTAGGTTTTGAGGGTGTGATAATGGGATGCTGGATCATCAATTTTTTTATTGGTTGTGTCTGCACCTATTAGCCAAAGCAGGCTAAGAAATATATATAAAAGTGTTTCCAAGAGTGTGCTGCTTAAAACTTGCTGCTTCCAGGAGATGCTATGGGGTACTATGATAACGGGAATTCTGTAAGTAAATACATTTAGGAGACTTGACTTTTCATAATGCACATTTAAGTGTTAAAAGCTCCTGGAAGTTCTTCAGTGGTAACAATTAATTAAGTTTTTTAAAAAGTAACTTAGTTTTAACACATTTCCCTAGTTTATTTAATCACAGAATCCTTTCTGCATAACACTTATTAATATGCTGCAGGACTTCTATCTTGAGAATCATACTTCAGAAAATGCTGAATGAAACTACTTTAAAACCATATCAAAGAGAATCTCAGTTTTCCTCGGTAACCACTCCAGGATTTACCAAAATTTCTTCTAAAAGAAATGTACTCTGATGCTAATTTAAGTATATTACAGGCAGAGTCAATTTTGTGGTGCTACACATATGTAATTATAGATGTGACCAAGTGTCACAAAGCGATTTTCATAGGACTTCTCTGCTAATTTCTACTTAGATGACTACAGTTCAACAAAATGGGGGCTACGTGACACCTTATACACCATAGATGCTTAAATATTTCTAAAGGTGGCACACAGCTGAATATAACCACAAACACTCAAAGCTTTATATGTACTCAGTCAAGCCTCCGGATTGAATAGGTTTGTAGCAATCTGCCAACAACTCCTTTGGAAATGTGAATGAATGATTTGAGGTGTTGAATCACCTATGATGTTTATTTCTAACACGAGTCCGTTCAGTTTGGTTTCCTAAACACTTTTTGGAAGGATCTGTGAGATTCCAGGCCACATACCGTTATTAGTTTGATACTTTAATGTTGAAATCTATCCATAATATTTTAAATTTTAAGACAGTGGTTTTTTTGTTGTTCCTTTTTTTTTTTTTTTTAAAACTTCTGGAACTCAGTAGCTTCATTATAGTCTAGATAACTAAACATCTTAAGTAAAGCTACATTTATGATTGCTAATCATAATTCTCATTCAATATCTGCATTATTTATATAGAACTTACTTCCAAAAAGCATTTGAAGAGGCAGCTCATTAGGGGCATTGTAAGAGTCCTCCTTTCTGCTAATCTCCCTTCGAGGCCTATCAAATGTTAGGAAGGACACTGTAGCGCTCAAACTCTTTTTTACCCACAGTGTCTACTTTCTGTTTGTTAATCATTTCTTCAGTTCCCTTGCCTGTCCCACATGGGTACATGAAGCCTTGTAACTGTGTAAAGAGTAAAAACCTGCAATTACGATACAAATATGTACTCAAATTTAAAGCACCTAGTTATCAAAGACAAATGGATACAAGATCCCGCACCAGAATGAATCTGCTCAATATTGACATAGTGAATTGTCCTGGGAAGATTAAACCACAACTAGAAAAGCAGGCAGAGGGACAGTGAGTGACAGGGGCTTTATGGGGGGGGCAGTGCCTCCCAGGGGGAGAGTTCATCTTCTTACTCAAAGAGACGCCTTCAGGGATCATGTAACTTGAATTCCCTGTGAATTCAGTGTCATCTTAGCTTGACCAGCTCTGGAAGAACATATTAACCTCCGCTTGTGATTTTCAGAAAACCATTCTAATTTAGCAAGTAATTAAGGGTCACATGTAGGACAAAGAGCTAGATAATCTTGGATTACCCACAGGAAGCTTTGTCTCCAAGGCAACCCCCCGATGGAGGGGCTGTTAATGCGAAGGCCAGTCGGTTAATGAACTGGGAAAGGTAACTGGCTCCCAAACCTGTTAGAGCCAGGGAAATGGACATAACAATTATATTGCTATTGAATGACTCAGTGATAGAAAAGAAATGCTTCCAAAGCCAGTGGAGGCAAAACGTTTAGAGAAAGGATATAATTGTCATTGTTCTGCTAGACCAAACCCACAGATCTAAAATTAGCCTATTGTGAGTTCAAGCCAGGGCAATCTGTATTTATGAATTTTAGCCTAGTCTCCAGCTGAATCTTCTGGTTTCAGTGTTTCCTATGACCTAATTACCCCACAACCTGGTTTTTCCTGAGGGGCAGCCTCAGTTAGTACACTAGGCTGGGAGAGTGGCCCAAGAGAGTTTTGGAAGGACAAAACTCGTATTGTCCATCAGAGCCCTTGATACTCCACGCTGGGCCAAAAAATAAGATAGGGTTGCACAGAGAAGCACTATAAGAGGATTTTTAGACCAGGCTGGTAAAGGTGGAAGAGCAGACTGCAGGCGACCCAGTGACAGAGATGCTATGATAAGAGGAAAAGAAAAACAAAGGCATCCCCATGAGAAAACTTGAGAGGGACAGAGTGGAAAATTTAAGCGTCCTCATCACTTCCTCAATGCTTCTCTCTCTCTCGTTTTTAATGGTCAAATTTAGGTCTTACATTCTCCATGAAGCCTTCTAAAACTCCATGAACTCTTATTTATTTCTTGTCTTTGAACACTTACTGAACCACATTGCACACTTACCTGTATGTTCTCTTTCCATGTTCATTAGGAGTCTCGTGTGCCTGGGTATTGTGTCTCTTGGCTTGTAAGGTAAAGGATCACAGGATATTCATTCAGCAGTCTCTAAATCTTTACTAAGAATCCATTGTGAGGTGAGCACTATGCTGGCTGCTGGAGAAATAAAGATCAATAAAATACAATGTCTGCCAGAAGGAGCTCATAGACTACTGAAGGATGCAGAGAAGCCAGCACAAAAGTGCAATAAACTCTGAGAGTGACATCCAAGCAGCTGGGCATTCATCTGACACAGTACATTCCTGGATATCGAGTAACAAGAAAGAAGAGCCAGAACGATTTATCACCAAGGCCAACATGTGGCTGCCCATAATCACCAACTCAAGAAACAAGTGAAAGCAGAGAGGATTGAACTTCTGGGTTAAGGCAGAAAAGGATAAAAAGCAAAGACATTTTGCCAAAGACTGACTATGATTTCCTACCCAGGAAAATAAGACCAGTGTGGTATGTTTTCAGCATCTGATGAGGTGCGTGCCCTTTTGAGCTAATTCTTCCATCAGGAGAGATTTGAGGGTGTAAGGAAGGAAAGTGATGCGAAACTGATCAGATTTAGACCACAGGGAATGGAAAGAGACGATTCACTTTAAATCTGAAACTAAATGGGGGAAGGACTGCTTTCACAGTTGTAGGGGACTCATCTTAAAATTCTCTGAAATAGAGGTATAAAGGCTGAAGGGACCTATTTGGATCTATGGATGATTATGTAGGAAACGATATTAATGATAAAGAAATAAACAACCAATGTCAACAAAAAGTGGAAAAGACAAAAGGAAACCTGTCTGGATAGAATAAAGCTCAAAATGCTCTGGTGAGTTGAAACGCAAATAAGACAGATGAGTGAGAGGCAGCGCAGAGTCCCCAACGAGGCTCAAACAAATTTAGAGTGTTCAAGCCCAAAGGTAAAAAGTGAAAATGAGATAAAGACTCCACCGAGGGAAATGGAAAACACCTCCTTATACAGTGAAGACACAAGAAGTCACGGAAATCTGCTGCTTATTAGATGGGCTTATGAGAAAAGCTCTATGATGCTCATCTGAGATGTTCACACTGTTCTGTGTGCTTACAAAGGAAAACAGAACCAGCATGGGGAAAGGGGACATCGTATATTCCTTTCTCAGAGTAATTGTAAACAGATACAAAAACTCCGGCGGGAAAAGTAGATGTGGAAGCAGACAATGAAGAAGCCAGTTGGTAGGCTGAGTTAAACTGTGGCAGTTTGTCTGATGGCTGTTTCAATGGTCTGGAAGTCTTTAGGAAGGTGTTCCATGTCTATAATTCTGACAATAATTTATAATATTCTCTGGGTGACATTTTAGATACACATGGCCATATTTGAAAACCATGGGGACATACAAGAAGAAGTGCTGAAACTGTAATCAACTCATTCATTCATTGAATAAGCATTTATTGTGCACCTAGATGAACAGCACTTAGCACTGTTTTCGTATTAGAGATACAGCAATGAATGAGAAAAACAAGGCCTTGGTGTCGTAGTGTTTTATGGGCCAGAAGGGAGAGACAGACAATAAAATTATCGACAAACTTTTAAAAATAAAATTTCAAATTGTGATATTGGTAAGTGCCGTAAAAGAAAAAAAAAAAAAAAACCAGAGAGGTGAGATAGAGAGTGACTGGTAGGCAGAAAACCTTGTTTCCCAGTTTAGGTAGAGGGCTCTGGGAAGCCTCTTGGTGGGGAAGACATTGGAGCTGAAGCTTGAGGGATAAAGAGGCAGCTCAGTGAAGATCAGGGGGTCAGAAAGTCCTAGGCAGAGGGACAACAATGTAATGTCCCAGTGGTGGGAAAGCCATGGCATGTTCAAGGAGCAGAAGAGAAGCCCAGAATGGAGTATGGTCAGAAGTGGGAGAATGGAGGCAGAGGAAGCTGGAAGGATTGACAGGGACCTGCTAACCATGGAAAGGGGTTTGAAGTATATTCTAACTGCAGTGGGTAGTGACCAGAGGGTTTCAAGCAAAGGCTGCTATCGTCTTTCTATGTGATCTCTGCTGCTCCACAAATCTCGTGGACCAGCAGAACCACCACCCCTGGAAGATTTCATATCCCACTGCAGACTGGCGGCAGCAGAATCTATACTTTTACAAAATCTCTGAATGCTGCATGCATACGTGAACTTGAAGAAGCACTTCTAGAATGATATCTATGCTTTAAAAAGACTCCATGGTACAACCACTAGGATGGTTATAATTTTTTTGAGAAGGAAAATAACAAGTGTTGGTGAGGATGTGGAGAAATTGGGACCTTTTCACATTGTTGGTGGGAATACAAAGTGGAGCAGTCACTGTGGAAACCAGTTTGGCTGTTCCTCAAGAATGCAAACATAGTTACTCACTTAGAACATTTCCACTTCTGGGAATATACCCAAAAGAATTGAAAACAGATGTTCAAAGAAAAACTTGTACATAAATATTCAGAGCAGCACTATTCACAATAAACGAAAGGTAGAAACAACTCAAATGTTCATTTACTGATGAAAGGATAAACAAATGTGGTCTATCCATATAATGGGATATTATTCAGCCATAAAAGGAATGAAGTACTGATACCTGCTACAACAGGGATAAATCTTGAAAACATGCTAAGTGAAAGAAGTTAGACATGTTAGGCCACGTATTACATGATTCCATTTATATGCAATATTCAAAATAGGCAAATCCATAGAGACAGAATGCAGATGGTGGTTGCCAGGGGCAGCGGGGAGGAGAGAATGGAGAAAGACTGACTAATGGGTACAGGGTTTCCTTTAGAGGTGATGAAAACCCAAAACTAGATAGTGGTGATGGTTGCACAACACTGTGAATGTACTAAGTGTCACTAATGGTAAATTTTATGTTACGTGTATTGTACCATAATTTTCAAAACAAGACTATAAAGAGCAAGGGCAAAAAACACAACAAATGGTAGTTCTCCAAGAGCTATTGTGGGGTTAGTGGGTGGTTGCTAATGGTGTCTTAATTTTGTAGCACTTCAGTAATGGTCTGGATACTAAAAACTTTAAAATGCACACACATTGCTTTGAGAAAACACCAAGCTAATAGACCTAGTCAATACCTTGTTGAAAACTCAAACGAAAATGAACAAAGCTGAATTAGGTCCAAAATAAGTAGAATGCAGTTCAGCAAGATTGAGAAGAACTGAACGGGTGTCAAGGGCAGGAAGGTGAAAAAAGGTGCGAAAGATAAAAATCGAGGAGTCAGGAGCATGGCCACTGGAATATGGAAGACAGCACTGTGGACAAAAGGTCAATTTCAGTAACTGGATTCATATGGGGGTGAATCACAGATCACACAGAAACCACTGAGTTCCCTTGCCATTCCATTCAGCGTTGCTCACCTGCATTCTCAAATTGTGCTTCCAGCTCTGGGGTTTGCAGCTGGTAACCTGAAAAAACAGATGTGATTCAAGGCCACTCTAGATCCAGAGGTCATGCTTTTAACCACTGCTCTACGGCCTCTCCAGAGGTGAGTAGTGTAGGTGACCAGAAGTTTGGATGGGGGTAGGGAGTAGGAAGTGGGGGATGAACAAATGTATGAATATGCAATACCTTCTCTTCCTAAGTGTTAATATGTAAATCTAACCAATATTATTATTAATATTAATTGATATTAAGGTTATTATTACTCTGCTGGGCACTGGGATTGTGGAAAGAATAAGATGTTCTCCCTGTTGTGGCAGAGCCCACGTCTGGTGTGGAAATCTACTAAAATGCTGCTTGGAAAACATAAAGGAAGAGGTGGGTACAAGTTCTTTGGGGTCCCATAAAAGCTTTAATTCTGCCCAGGAGGAAAGCTAAGATTTCGAAGACTGGGGGCATCTGAGTAGCAGAGAGGATGACACTGATTATTGGCGAAGGGAGCAATATGTACAAAGGTCAGAAGGATGCAAGAGCCTGGCTCCCTTGAGGAACTGTGATTGACTCGGTGGAGCTGACATAGGGTATGAGGGATGGATCCTCTGCAGATAAGCTGGAAAGGTAGCTCCCCTCACTTCTGGTGCTTGTTAGCAATCTCTATCATTTCCTTGCTTGCGGATGCATCACTCCAATTTCTGCCTCCGTCTGCACGTGGCCATCTTCCATGTTTCTGTGTCTAAGTTTCCTTTTCATAAGGACACCACTCACTGATTAAGGTCCACCCTAATCCATTATAATCTCATCTTAACTTGATTATATCTGCAAAGACCCTATTCCAAACGAGGTCAAATTCACAGGTACCAGGGCTTAGGACTTGAACGTGTCTCTTGGGGAGGGCACAATTCAACCCACAGCAGAGCCTGACCAGTTAGAGCAGCAAGGAGCTTTAGACAAGACACACATTTTACATGGATCACTCCGGTGATTTGAGGTGAGGAGGCCGGAGGGCTGTGAGATGCTGAAGGATCAGTTAGGAGTTGATTGCAAAACAGCAAGTGAGAACCTCAGAGGCCCGGATAAAGGCCATGTTTGTGAGAATGCTGAGCCATCAGAAGCGCTGGCCAATCCAGTTGGAATTTTTGGCAAGAACAGTTCGTAGGCAGAGGGCAATGTGAACTTCCATTAGGAGACGCATCATGTCTGGTTATGAGCAGGCACTGACCATCATTTCCTAGATTCATTATTTCATTAGGCTTGATAAAATGGTGACATTCTAATTCCATCATGTCCTCTTCATTTATTAATGGGATGCTTCTAGAAAAAGTAATTTCCTCTCATCAACTATTTATTAACTTTGATCTATAATATAAGCAGGAAAATACTTTTACTTAAAAAAAAAAGAAACTAGTTTTAAACTACAGAGTTGGTTCTCAGGCATCCTCCTAAAATAACTTTTTTTTTTCTTGTTGTTGGCCGTCATTGTTTTTCTATCTGTTTGACGTCATTCTGAACTCATGGATTTTAGCATATTTGATGTGTTTCAGTCTGTGCCAATTATCCTTGATAATGCCAAAACCATTCTAGTAGAAGCCTCTTCAAGTTGCCTCCTGAGTCCTGTTAATGCAATCCCAGTAATCTTGCCAGTTTTCTTGCTTTTTTGAACTTTTCCAAGTTGGGTGAAGATTGGTATATTATTGAGTATTAAATTGCATTTCTTTTATTAGTAACAATATCCAGGAGCTTTTAGTTTATTTAATTGGGTGTATTGTAAGGCTGCTGCTGACCAGTACATGGATCAAAGTATGTGGCATGCTGCACTCAAGAATGCACTGAGCAACCAGCCTGGGCAACATAGCTAGACCCCGTCTCTACAAAAAATTTAAGACTTAGCTTAGCATGGTGGTGTGCACTTGTAGTTCTAGCTACTTGGGAAGCTGAGGTGGGAGGACTGCTTGGGCCCAGGTGTCTGAGCCTGCAGTGAGCTATGATCACACCACTGCACTCCAGTCTGAGTAACACAGCAAGAGCCTGCTTCTATTAAAAAAAAAAAAAAAGTACACCGAATTATCAACCAGGAGCCCTATTCTCTAATCTTGCCCTTGGCATGACCTATCACAAAGTCACGTATCTTTCTGGATCTTCCTTTCTTCCTTATTACATTAAGGGGTATGGCTCTACTACATTCTTCAAATCCCCCTGTCGAGCTAAAATGCTGAGATCTTTATTTCTGGCTCCTACGTGCCCCAGACCTCATATAAAAGTATTTTTTTTCAGTAGCGCCAATTGAATAATTGTATAACTAAGTTCAATTTAATTTTTGTGTTTGTGCAAGTTATTTTATCAAATTAATTTGTAAAACAAAAAACCTGTTAGATTATGTGTTCTTTTTTAATATTATTATTATTTAAAAATATGGTCACTGAACTGATGAAGGCCACATTGATTGACCCTTCTGCCTGCTCTTTCAGAAGTTGCAGCCAACTGGCAAATAGCTTCCCCAGCCTCCTGCTGACGCATCCGCTAATGCCCTGCAGATTACTGTGTCCCCTCCGCCTCCCCCCTACCTTCCCTGTCGCCCTCCATCCTCAGGCTGCTCATTAACTCATTAGAAGCTGCTTTCATAGCAGCTGGAGGGGAGGTTCTGCTGCCTGCTGACCGTAGCTCAGGGTTTTCAAAGCACCTGCCTCAGTGTCACCTGGAGTCTTTGGTAAATAGGACCGTATTTGTCTACTCGGTGCTTCTCCTCCACAACATTGAACATAGCATCAGGAATCAACACAATCCTTGTGTAAATCTTTATGCAATGTCTGTCCCATGCACTGGACAATAAGCTCCGCAAGGACAGGCTGTATTAGGTTTTGCTGACCTTCATATCCCTGGCACTCAGCTCAGGACATAGTACTTCGTGGGTATCCCAAGATTTCCTGGATGCTGAATGCATGAGTGCAGGAGTGACTGAGTGAATGAGGTTGAACTTGGGGCTGACGTATATGTCTAGGTGTCTGTATATGTGTGTAAATGTGTGTGTATGTATGTGTGTATATATATACACATACACACACACACACATACATCTATACAGTGGGGTCTCCTGTACTAATCTAACATACTCAGAAACTTCAGAGGAGGAGGCTGGCAAGTTCTTCATCCTGTAAGTCTGTGTGCTATTAGGAAAAACAGGCCTGGCACATGGCTCACGTCTGTAATCCCAGCACTTTGGGAGGCCGAGGCGGGAGGATCACTTGAGGTCAGGAGTTTGAGACCAGCCTGGCCCACATGGTGAAATCCCATCTCTACTAAAAATAAAAAATTAGCTAGGTGTGGTGGCGGGTGCCTGTAATCCCAGCTACTCAGGAGGCTGAGGCAGGAGAATCACTTGAACCCTGGAGGTGGAGGTTGCAGTGAGACAAGATCGTGCCACTGTACTCCAGCCTGGGTCTGTTTCAAAAAAAAAAAAAGAAAAGAAAGAGAAAGAAAAACAGCACTGGCCTGGCCTGGTAGGTCAAAGACCTAGAATCTGTTGCAGACTCAGCCACTGTCCATGACCTGGATGGTTTTGAGCCCATCACTTAATCTGCAGAACAGTGGTCTGAGGCCAGAGCACCTGTAATGCTTCTTCTAGTGCCAAGATCCTGTTTTTCTCTGTGGGGAGTGCTGTGTCACTGACTGTGACAGAGCTCAGATGCTGGCCGGCTGCCTTCTCAATCTCTGAATGACATACATCATGTTCATTCTACATATCCACCCTACACAAAACTCTTCCCTAGATTTACAGCTTTCAAAACCAAATGCTGCCTCTCTTGCCTTGCACAATCATTTCTGACTTTTAAGACTATCTGCTTCCCAGTTTTCTCTCTCTCACTCTCAGTCACCTTGTGTCAGCTTTAAATTACTGACCCCTAACTGAGCGCCAGGCACTGTTCCCACCACTTGGCAGGTGTCAACTCATTTCCCAAGGATAAAATTCGATCCCACTGGGTTTTGCCCATGTTACGTGCTCTCATTTACAGGCCAACCGTGTCATGTCAATTTCATATTTCTTTGGCTGATGTGCTACAGCGTGTGGCTGGATTTTACACGGGGACAGTGTGGAAAAGGTAACTTAAGCTTGCGCACTTAGGTGGGAGTGGAAGACAAACTGCAGGGTCATTGCCCTAAAGTAGGTTAGAGTGTATGGGGAAATTAACCTTCAAGAAGTGGTGGCGATTATACACAATATGAGGTAATATATAAAGTGCTAAATCCCGTAGTATACTTTATAAATCCTCCAAGATACTCTGGAAATATTTTATCGATCCTCTCAAGGCCAGGGAATGGAGAATTGAGTGGGAGACTCTATAACCCTCAGGTGTGATGCTTCTCTCTGAATTTCCATGGTGTCCTGACACTCCACGGGTCCTGCTACACAGCAAGAGGAGGCAACCCAGGCTCGGTGCCCCTGAGAGGACGTTTCTAGAAGTCCACTTTTTCCACATCATACCTCTCCTCCCTGCCACTCACTCCATTCTATTTATTTGCTACTTAAAGTAACAAAGTTATCTTGAATAAAGATATTAACATTTTATTTTATTTTTTTGAGACGGAGTCTTGCTCTGTCGCCCAGGCTGGAGGGCAGTAGCACGATCTTGTCTTGCGCTACTGCAACCTCTGCCTCCCTGGTTCAAGCGATTCTCATGCCTCAGCCTCCCAAGTAGCTGGAATTATAGGCATGCACCACCACGCTTGGCTAATTCTTGTATTTTTAGTAGAGACGGGCTTTTGCCATGTTAGCCGGTCTGGTGTTAACTCCTGACCTCAGGTGATCCACCCACCTCAGCCCACTAAAGTGCTGGGATTATAGGCATGAGCCATTGCGCCTGGCCAAAATGTTATTTTGTAAATGATATACAGGCTCACTCTAGAGATTGGAAAGCACAGAAAAGCATAAAGGAGAAGAAAAACAAACAAGCAACCCTAAATCAGAACATATCCAACTTCAGAGTCACTGTTGGTAAGTCAATTCTGTTTTCTTTTCCCCAATTCATAACCCTTGAAGACATGACCACCACGCTACACTCCCCACCCGTGACACAGAGAAGGTCCGAGATGAAGAGTCCTCTCCGCCACCAGAAGCAGCAGCGAAAACCCATCCAAAGGGTTCAAGAAAAACTTGCATTCTGAGAAGAGGAACAAGGGTCAGTGGGAGGCACGCCCGACTCCACACAATTTCTTCCTACCATTTTGAAGAAGAGTTGAGGGCTGGACCATAAAGGCTTTAGTCTGAATTCAGGCCCAGTGTGAGAATTAAAGAACAGAAACCGCCAGACTAACCAGATTCTTCTTATTCCAGCTGACCTTGAAGGTGCTGCAGAAAGATTTTTAAAATAAAACATCTTGAGCTCCCCTTTTCCTCCCCTCAAACCTTCCCTTTCACCCTTCCTAGATACACACAAACCACAGCTTCACTTTTGTCCAGCTAGCTACATAAAGTTTTCTCTCTTCTTCCCCCCTGTCTCATTAACTCCACTCCCTCAGCCTCCCTCGATTTTCCAATGATTAAAGTAGTGGGCTTTTTAAAAAGGCCTCCAATTAGCACCTCATCAGCTCCAATTAGAGGAGACAAAAGCAGTGTAAAGATAACTCAGTGAGAGGGGCCGGCGCAACATCATGTAATCACTTAAGACAAGCATTGAGCATTCTTTTTGCGAACCACGCTGGGCCTATTCACCTTTCTTTCTTCCTTTTAGATGCATTTAAGACTGTTTTGCTGGGAAGCCAGGCCTCCCAGGAGTCTCATAATTCCTCATTCAGAGGCTACCTGTTTACAGCTCACAGAGTCCAAGGACCTAAACAATCCTATATTGTCTGCCTAGTGCTTCCTTAAACTCCAGCCCCATAATGGTGTGTTTTCGGCCGCCAGCCGAATAAGTTAAAGGCTGGCTTTATACTCCCAGAGTGTTCTCCTTGTACTGTCTTCTAATTACAAGGGAGGGCAACAATGTATTTTTTTCAATGAGAGTTCTTTGGAGCAGTTAATTTGGTGCCTGTACTAAATGCCCCCAAACATTAATTAGGATGGAAGGAACCCTAATTTCCTCAGCAGCTTTCCTTTCCACTTACTTCCCTCGTTTTCACATAGGCCTGGATGAGTCTCCATAATGAAATTACCTCATTAATGCCTTTATTCTTCACAGTAACTCATTCAAAACCGACCATTTAGCTTTAATTTAATGCTGTCAAAAGGAAAAAGGTGCATTCATGGCTTTGATTAGCAAAAATGTGCCCCCTCCCAAGGGGTGGACAGATTTAAATTATGAAGATGGTAAGTAGTGAGTTATAATTGGGTACAAGCAGCACTTCAGGAAGGCTTCCCTGCTTTCAAAGCCCGGGCTGGCCAGGCTGCGGACTATTAACTGTGTCCAGGGCCTTGTTCTCGGGATTTGAATTGATGGCAACTTCACTATAAAAAAGAAAATGGGGTTTAATTTTTGTTTAATACACAGTGGGGTTGTATTTACCCACAGAGCAATAGCTTTTCAATGAGCTCGGGCTTTGTTCCCTGAATAATTTATTATCCACGCTTTCTAACATGAGTTTTGAAGAGCACCACGCATGTCACGGTTTCTGGGGAACAAGAAAACCTGAAGTGCACAGACTGAGCAAGTGGATGGTTGACCTAACACCTTGGCCAGGGTAGCACCAGATCGACGAGCTCAAACCACAGGATTCATCGTCGTTTTTAAAGCTACAGCACATTGGGGAATTTAACCTTGAAAAAATTCTTCCCTCATGTTTTCTCATTTGAGACAACAATCCTGTGAAGTGAGACTCAGAGAGTAAGCGCCCGGTGAGAAAGCTGAGGCTGAGGGGCCCGAGGAAGTTACTCAAAATCACGGTTAGTGGCAAATGCAGGACCAGAAGCCACTAGTGTATGCCAGGGAAACACAATACTTTCAATTTTGATGGTGGAGCTGCTTTTTTTTTGTAACATCCAGGGGGTCAAGTGTGTTTACATTGGCTCAACCTCAATTTGTATATAAAGAAGACAGTCTACGTCACCAGGCGATGCTATCCTAGCTGCAATGTCTATGTTCTGTATAAAATGATACAGCACACGGATCATGTGTCAGTGAATCATGAATGAATCAAATAGGTCTTTTTGGGTCCAAAATGGTGTTCGATCATTGAGCACAAGCTGAGAGAAAGACACACATGCAGAGAGAAATACCTTATATGAAGGACCGACAGAAGTATGTTTATTTCTAAACCTCAGTCTGGTTCAGGCAAGATAGGGCTTCCCAGTGATGGGATAAATACAGTAAAAAACAAATAAAACCAGATTGTTCTTTTCTTTCAAAACCAAGAAACAACCAACAAGGCAGTATGGAGGTTCAACAGAAAGAGTGTGGGACTTGGTGTCAGGTCGACTTTAAAAATCTCACCTCTGCCATGATCGTGTTACTTTAGTGTTCTCAGCGTTAGTTTTCTCCTTGTTCAAGGGGACGATAAAACCCACATGTAAGGATGAAATAAGATAACACATGTCTAGGGCAAAGATATAAACAGTGTCTTGCAAGTTTCAGAGTGAGGAAAGGATGGTAATAATAACCATGTATTGAAGCAAGCTAAATGCTTGGAAAAGCATCCCATACCTTGGAAGAGCCCTAAGATGCATCAGTTCCTATATTTTTATGTGAATTCATATAGTATTTAATATTTATGGCTTCTGTGATAATATTTTAAGTGATAACTATTTCAAAATTGGTAGATATTAGGCACGCTATTAAAATACTGTATGCATTTCTGAGCAAAGATTATTATATTCATCCTGCACACATCAAGTAGAAGTAGCTCTGACCTTTTAGAAAATACCAGCAGTAGGAAACAGATGTATTTTTTACATCGAGTCATTGCAACTTCATCAGATAATTTGCATATGTTTAACTTCATCATTGTCAAAGCTAAGCACGTTATTTACAAAAAAATTTTTTCTTCATCAACAAGGCAAAATATCTCCCTTAATTAATATAATGTTAGTGTTTTAGCAAATAATCCATCATGCCAACATGAAAACCAATATTTTTCTGGCCTTCGGTCAAAATTCACCGGGCTTGGTCATTGTTGAAGTGACTCCTCCCCTGTGTGTTCCTGATCAAGAACCTTATTTTTTGACTTGAAAACATGAAAACACATTCAGGGATTGAATAGCTGAGAAACACCAGGCCTCCTCTGCAAATCTTCTCAGGGAAAGTTTCTTTTGTGTTGGTTGCTGAATTCCTCTACCTCACTAAGCAGAGTGACCTTCTCCTTTCCTAGTTATAGTGTGTGTGTGTGTGTGTGTGTGTGTGTGTGTGTGTGTGTGTGTGTGATTGCAAAAGGTTAGAATCCCACCAGCTGGCTTGGCTTGTGAGCCTTCCTGTTTTTATGACACAACGGTCACACAATGTAGACTGCACTCTCCATTAAGTGCAGTGTTACATGCAATGGACACATCACTGCGAACCCTACTCCCCTTTCCCTTATTCCAATGGTGCAGTTTTTAGATATGGCCTTGGGATTTTAACACTAAAAGAGAAGAATTTGTGCAGAATCTAGTTATGCACTCCCTCTTTAAACTAGAACTTTCTGCTGTAACATCACTAATATTAATAAATCAGAATGATTTAGTCCTAAAATTAGAAACATTATTATATTATATTATATTATATTATATTATATTATATTAGCAAAGTATTCCACATGATTCCAAATTGCAATTTGCTTGGAGAGTATTGGAAAATAGGTGCTATCATGAGTTGACTTGTGTTCCCCCAAAAAGATACGTTTAAGTCCTAAGCTCAATACCTCAGAATATGACCTTACTCAGAAATAGGGTCATGGCAGATGTAATTTTACAGTAGTTAAGATGAGGTCATATGGAATAGGTGAGTCTTAATCCAATATGATAGTGTCCTTATAATAAGGGAAAACTTGGACAGAGAGACAGATGTGCATGGAGAGAGAGAAGACAATGTGAAGGCACACAGCAAGAATTGGAGGGATGCATCTACCAACCAAGGCACAGCAAAGATGGCTGACAGGCCACCCAAAGCGAGGAGCAAGGCTTAGCACAGATCCGTCTCTTCATCTTGAGAGGAAGTATGGCCCTGGCGATGCCCCGATTTTGGACTTGTAGCCTCCGAAACTGTGAGATAATACATTTCTGTCTTTAAATCACCCAGTTTGTGGTTCTTCATTTTAGTAGCCTTAGAAAACTAAAATAGGGGCTAGACAAATACTTTTAGAATTGATTCTTTAACCTCATTATAAGTAATGGGTCTTACAGTCATCACGATTATGGGTGATTTATTACATAAATTGTATAATATATATATTATATGGCCTTATTAGAGCAATATTTTATTTTTATTTTTAGTTTAGTTTAGTTTTTGAGACAGAGTCTTGCTCTGGTGCCCAGGCCAGTGGTGTGATCTCAACTCACTGCAACCTCCACCTCCTGGATTCAAGTGATTCTTGTGCCTCAGCCTCCCTAGTGACTGGGATTACAGTTGTGTACCACACCACCACACCCAGCTGATTTTTGTATTTTTTAGTAGAGATGGGGATTTGACGTATTGGCCAGGCTGGTCTCAAACTCCTGGCCTCAAGTTATCCGCCTGCCTCAGCCTCCCGAAGTGCTGGGATTGCAGGCCTGAGCCACTGCGCCTGTCCTATTTTTTGTTTGTATAATCCTTTTCTTCCTAAGATCTTCAAGCAGTAACAGTTGATCATTGATATATGTTAGAAAATATATTTCCGGGGCACTCCTTTGATACCTTCTCCTTCTTCTCTCCCTACCCCATTCTCCTCTCCACCTCTTCTTCCCAAATGTCTCATCTACAGGCTGCTTCAATATCTTGCCTTTACTCTATGGTGTTCTTGACTACACAGAGAACACCAGACGTTAACGTGGCCTTCTCACTACTAAAAGGAAATTATTTTGATCTCTCATTGGTAAATGAATATAATATGTACATTTCATATATATATATAAGAGAAATGATATATTTATAACAATGACACATATTGAGCATTGGATAAAAATAATATCTGACATTCACTGGACACTCATTATGACCAGGAACTAAACTACAGCTTTACACATATTTTCTCAACTTAATTCTCCAGAAAGTCCTATAAGGCCCCTGGCATTATAATATCATTATACTCTTAAAAGATGAGGACACTGAGGCACAGAGAGTTGACATTCTGTGTCACAGTAAGCTAGGATGCAACACAGTGAGCTAGGAACTCCAGCTTGAGAGCTTTGCCTTTCTCCTGTTCAGAAATGCTAGCCTCCTCCTACTCCTTCAAATCAGAGCCGAAAGCGATGGCTAGCTTTTCTCTGCAATGCAAGTTTCTCACACTATTTATATATAGCATTCTTTTTTTTTTGAAACCGAGTCTTGCTCTGTTGCCCGGCTGGAGTGGTGTGATCTTGGCTCACTGCAACCTCCACCTCCAGGGTTCAAGCAATTCCCCTGCCTCAGCCTCCTGACTAGCTGGGACAACAGGCGCACACCACCACACTGGGCTAATTTTTTGTATTTTTGTAGAGACGGGGTTTCACCATGTTGGTCAGGATGGTCTCGATCTCCTGACCTCGCGATCCCGCCCACCTTGGCTTCCCAAAGTGCTGGGATTACAGGCATGAGCCACCACCATAGAGCAATCTATTTATCTATCTATCTATCTATCTATCTATCTATCTATCTATCTATCTATCTATCTAATTCTCACCACCAAAAAGCAGAATAACAAATATTAAGAAGAAACTAATATTAATAAGCACAAGTTATGGACTGAGCATTGTCCTATGTGCTTTGACACGTGACCTCTTTAGTCCCCTCAGCATCTTGGTGAGGCAGGCATATTGTTACGCCCGTTTTTACGTGTGTTGAAACTAAGACAAAGAGGTTAAGGGATTTACCAACGCTGCACAGTGTGTGAGGAGCAGAGCTGGATTCCAATACAATTTTACCTGAAGCACATGCTCTTTGCAGGACAATGTGTGTTCTAGGAGGAAACAAAGGCCAAGATTGCTTTCAAATGACGTGGCCGTGAGGACCATCCAGGAGGTCTCTGGAGAGGGCTGATATGTGGATTCGGCTAGGAGAGCACAGCCTTAGAGGACCTGGAAAGGAAGGAGGAGAACCTTCCGTGGAAATAAGCTTGGAGAAAAGTCAAAACAGGATTTGTACCCTCTGATCGTAGAAATAATCCTAACAATCAAGTAATGTCGACAGTTTAAGAAACTCTAAGGCTGCTCAGCCAGAAGCAAGAGCTGGTCCAAGTGACACCATGGTAGGTGTGCAGGGTCCCTCCTCTGCCTACAGGGAGGTGAGCAGGGATATCTGGGAAGAGCAACTTAGGATTACGAGGCATGGGGAATCTTGAATGAGGCGGAACTGAGAAGCAAGTGAAAATTTTCTTCATAAATAAGTGAGACACAAAGTTGAAAGTGCCTACCGAGTTCAAGGGCTGGTACATAGTAAAAGTGCTTAATGAATACCCATTTCCCTCCATCTCTTCTCCTCTTTTATGTAATGGGGCATTGCAATCTGTGTAATCGAAGCAGGGATAAAGCAGCGAATCCTGTTGTAATCAAAAAGTTATGTGAAAGATGTTTAAAGAATTTTGTAAATTCTTCAGACAAATTAAAAATACACATGATGTGAACTTGAAGGAGCATCAGAGCCATGAGTTTCAAGCAAGGCTTTCAAAAATGTGGGCTGGACGTATGCAGTGGTCTTGGACATGACCTCTTCTAGCCCTGAAAGCCCCTGTCACCTTGTTGCTTGCTCCTTTAAGCAGTCTGCCTTAGATACCATTTATTTGTGTCCATAAATTCTCTCTTTTAACAGGCTGTAAGCCGCCAGAGGGCAAGGGTACCTTCTATTCATATTCAGTTTTGTTTTTTTGGTCCATAATTACTTCACTTGATATCCTGCCCCCAAGTATTCTCATTCCTATCTTTTCTACATTATGTACATATCTGCCTTTACCAATAAGATAGGAACTCCTCAAGGTCAAGCACCAACACACCGGTATATTCTTATTATCACTTCCTGCTCTGGAGCACTGGAAAAATTAATTTACATTTCAAAGCCACTCTTGTGCCTGGAAAAATTCTCCTGGATCTGTGCTGGTTTCCTTCCTTGGGTCAGGGCCAAATTATAACCCTTATTGTGCATCAAGTGTTTCCACAACATAATTCAGTACTGTGCATGTCGTAGGTAGTCAGCAAATAATTGTTGTATTGAAAAGAATCAAAGCGTGGCACCCCAAAATATGCCGTTTTTGTGTAAGGATTGTTTTGAACTTACGGCAATTTGCTCTCTGCTCTCTCCATTTCTGTAAAAAAGCAGGGCATAATTTTCCCTTTGTAAAGGTGACATCTGTTGGAACGGTATCTCACTCTTCCATCACAGGAAGAGAACCACTCTAAGACACTCCTGCCACCTGGGATGACTCTTATCTGCATAACAAATAAGAGTCTGATAAGGGTCGTGCTAAATGACCCTTATTTACCATACTTTTTGTCCCCTTTCCATAACTTAGCATTCCCCACAAGCCCCAAACCTTTTCCCTTTGTCTAGCTTCTTCTTCACAATTTATTGCTCTTTGTTAAGACACAGTATACAACCCCCGAATTCTAACCACTTCTCTGAGTTACTCATCGCTGAGTTCTCCAGCATGTATGTGCACTGCAAGCATAAATAGACTACTTTTTTCTTCCTTATATCTTTTGTAACTTTAATTTGCAGAGACCCAGTCACTGAACATAAGAGGATAGAGGAGAAAGCTTTTCCTCCCCTAAAGTGTGAATTATAGTTTAACATATGATAGTTAAAAATTGTCCAGTCACGTGGCTTTTGACATTCATCAAAGGTTAGTTTGAATGTGGGAAGAAATGTCACACAACCAGTGCAGGGAGTAATATTAATCAAGAGCAAGGCTCGTAGTTAGCTTTATTTTATTTCTTGTGTCTTGATCTAAACAATAAAAATAAGAAGGCCGGTCATCATTTAAAAAAACCATATTCATTTTACGGGGGTAGTTTCCCAATGAATATATAAACTTGCGGGCCTTCAGGAGCATCCATCTCCTTTGAACCCTGTCCCATTTGATTCATATTAGACTACGGGCCCATTTGGAAGAAAAGGAAGGCAGTTTAGAACTGTGCCCTGGAAAGCGCACGATTTCATTTTCTTCACCATGGTTGTTCTGGAAGGAAAACTGAACACAAACCTCCTTCTTCTTTCCCTTTCCTTCCTTGTTGCATCTGGTCAATTCTAACAAACACTACTAATGACCAGGCTATATCGGCATTACATAGTCAAGTAGCCCATTCAATTTGCTCAAAAGAGCACAGACATAATCAAGCATTTGGCTGAATGAACAATTCATACTGAATAGGGCAAATATTTGGATTCAAGTATAGGTCAGCAGCAACCAATTGAAATATTGATAAAGGAAGCCTGTGGGAACTAAATGTACATAATAGAAAGAAAGAAGGAAAGAAAAGAAAGAAGGTTCTCAAGGGGTGAGGCAGGGCAACAAGACCACAGCGGGTGATTTGTCTCCCCCATAGGAAGGTAGGTGGCTTAGCTGGGGAGGTGAGCAAAGCTGTGGCTGACAGCCTGCAATTCTAGCGGCAGGAAGCACTGTGTTCGAACTGTTTTGTGTAGTTCCAAAGCGTAATTCATAACCTACTACAAAAGTACTATAAAACTTTCTAATGGGAATCCCCCTGCCCCTGCCCACCTGACTTTATTTAAAAAGAGAACTAGGCTAAAGTCTCGTTGTGGGTTTTTATATCGTCCTATTCAGAGGCCAGGTCTCACCAAGGCTGGTTTTGCTGGCTTGAAAACACCTCCCCCAGAGCACTGAGGAATCTCTAGTAACCTCCTTGCCTCCAACTCCCATCATTCACTCACCCGTGAAGCTTAGCAAATCCAGACCTCTACTGCCAAAGTCAATGCTGGCCACACTCACAGCCCGTTTATAATCCCTTGCTTTATGGGTGGTTTCATTTTCACGTGCCCCAGTGCCACACTCAGCCACATCCTCTTCCTCCTAAAAGCGTCAGAAATCCACATTTCCGACTTAACCACAATATTTAGCTTTCTTAGCATTTCTGCTTCCACCTCCCCATCGCCCACTACCCCTCCCCCACCTGCAGATTCCTCCACAGGCCCAGCCAATTTCCACTCAGTTCTTCCCTGAAAAGCCTCAGTGAGTGGTGATTGGGCAAAAGGCTGGCTGTAACTATAGTTTTCCCAGGTTTGCACTGTAGTGGCAGCCATCAGTGAGACAGGGCAACAGCGTGTGCCCCCCACGCTCGGAATCTGATCGAGCTTGTAGGGTTGTGGATAATCATTTGGCATCCAGGGTCATTTCTCGGAAATGAAAATTCTACCTCCAGCCTCCAACCCCGAGGGACTGTAATGTCCTTCACAGAAGAGAGGACTGTGGGCTGTTCTGAGCTTGTCTGGAACCCTTTCCTCATGCCACCTTCCAGGAATGTGCCGTCCCCCGGGGACAGTCCCCTGGGCAACAGAAGGCAGAAAGTTGCAGATCCCTGTCAGGAGAAACATAAGGCTGGGCTATGTGTCAGAGAGATAAGTGGTTTACTGCTGGAGGAAGGTTCTAGAAGGAAGGGACATGTCTTCAACTGAGAACAGTATTTGGATATGAGGAGATGGGTGGGAAGGGTTAACAAGATTGTGTGTGTGTGTGTGTGTGTGTGTGTGTGTGTGTGTGTGTGGTGGCAGGCTAAGCAAAGGCCTAGAAGCAGAGGGTGGTCACTGCCAAATAAAAAGAGTCGAAATAACATTGGGTCAGTCAGAATCTGGGATTCATGCAGCACGGTCTTCCTTGGCTCTTACAGTTTTATAAACAATTCATTGCAAACATCCTAGCTTCCCTCAATAGGTAAATACATTTAAAAAGAGTGCTTGTCTGTTAGAATGATAATGTTAGAAATAAATGTTGAAATCTTTATAGATTAATTGATATGGCTGGGATATGTTTTAAACTATTTTGGCAAAAAAAAAAAAGGTGATGGGGGATATATAAGACTGGTAAATTGGTATTTTTGAAGTGGGGTGATGTGTGCTCTGTGGGTTTTTTATGAGTCTTTTTACTGTTGTGCATACTTGAGAACGTTTGTGAGACAAATTTTTAAAAGAATTCACTTATATCATTTTAAAAATTAATTTAAAATCTTAGAAGAAACTTGGTTTCCAGCCTTTCCCATCTCTTACTATAGTGTTCTCAAATCATGTTTCCATGGCAGCATCAGCAACACCTGGGAGTTTGTTTAAAAAAAAAAAAATGCAGCTTTCAGGCATCCACCCTGGCCTGTGCAACTGGAATTTCTGGAGAAGGGCCCACGAGTGTGTTGAAACAAGGCTGCAGGTGATTCTGATATTTCAGAGTCTGAGAACCACTGTCTGCCTACAAGCAAAGAGCTTCATGAGCTTTCTAGACTATGTCTCCTATAGGGATAACATTCTTTTTATACGTATCTTCTCCTTGCTCTGGGCTTTCTCTTTTTCAAATGGGAACGTCCTATCCTTTGAAGTCTTGGCATCTCTCTTTTAGTTGCTTACAGCATCATTCTTGGCTGGACACTCTCCAGCCTTGCTATATGGCACGAGGTGCCATCAACCGTGAATAAGCCATGGGTTTAGTTAAGTATGGGATAACGCGTTATATTTCGAGTCTATTCTGCATGGTGATGAGTGTATTTTTGGACAAAAGCAGTGCATTCATTCAACTGAGCCACCTATATACAACCCGGACTGTGCCAGGCGCTGTTCTAGTCCTTGTCTTCAAGGAGTTCACAGCTGGGGGGCCACATCTGTAGAAGAGGTGTCATAACACCATGCAACAAGAGGAAAATGCACAGCCTGTTTGCCAAGTCTCGGTGGGACTCTATCATGTCCAGAAATTATGCTTGCTTGCTGATTTCCTGTTTGCATTATCCTGTATCAAATGAAGAGAGAGAATTATGATATTACAATAGTCGATAATTTAAGTTCCAGGAGGGATTTTAAAAAGGGCCAGACGTCTCCCGTATGTGGAGCAGTCACTGGGGTGCACCCATAAAGTTTAGTGAAGAGTTTGAGGCAAACTCCTCGTGTTCTCTCTGCATGCGTGAATTAGCCAAAAGAAATAGCCTGGGGTTGGAGGTGGGCCTGGATGAATCAAAATTTACAACTAATTCTTCCTTAGCAGACAGTTGAAATGTAATGTAGGCGACAGCTGAATATTCCCTAGCAAGTCTTTGGTAGAGAATATAGGGGACAGTAGAAAACCCCTTTGGCTGACCTCTATCACTTGGGGTCCAGAAATTTCTGCCACATAATAAATGTGTGTGTGTGTGTGTGTATCTAGTCTTGCCAAACATGAATGTGAAATCAAAGCAGGCCATCTATGATTTTGGCAAGGTTCTAAAACTCTTCTGAACAAATTACTGAATGAAAAGACCTAACCCCAACCCTAACTGACCTTTACATACTCCTTTCATCCCAGGAACCTCTTGTTTTTTTCCATTATTGTCACACATGTAAACATTAGTGGTAAATGCAGTTGTACTGTGTTTAAAAAATAAAAAAGAAGCCCCTTATGGGTAGGAATGGTTGGTTGGTTAATTGAGAAAGTCCATCAAACATAGGCTTTTTAAAAAGCAAATATTTTCATTTAGCTTAAAGCACAGAAGTGTATATTCAACCAGTCTTAAGATATAAGCCTATCACTTTTTTTCTTTGCATAGGATCTACTGATTAGAGCTTTTCATCATCTGTTTTGCACAAATCACATCCTCAATCCATTGACAATGATTTCCAGTTTTAGTTTCTTTAAACTGCAGAGACACTGCAACAGAATAAAAGTATAGAATTATACTAAATTTTAAGCGCTTCCCCCAAACTTTCACAGTAATTTTGGCCATCTCTGATTTAATTTAAAAAATATGTTTTAGTGACTACTTTTTTTTTTTTTTTTTCTGAGGCAGAGTCTTGCTCTGTGCCCCCAGGCTGGAGTGCAGTGGTACAATCTTGGCTCACTGCAACCTCTGTCTCCCTGGTTCAAGTGATTGTCCTGCCTCAGCCTCCCAAGTAGCTGGGGCTACCAGCGTGTGCCACCATGCCCGGCTAATTTTTGTATTTTTAGTAGAGATGGGGTTTTGCCATGTTGGCCAGGCTGGTCTTGAACTCCTGACCTCAAGTGATCTGCCCACCTCAGCCTCCCAAAGTGCTGAGATTACAGGCCTGAGCCACTGCACCTGGCCAGTGACTACTTGTTTTTTACCAAGTCTCTTCAATGTATTCAATTTAGTGCTCATAGACACAGGATTTATTTTCAGTGCACTCATTTTTATAGATTTAGTCAGTATTGGATTGGCTACATAATTACACTAACAAGTACTTGGGGTTACACCTGAATGGCCTGACAGCTCTCGACTCTCCTGGCTCCTTCTTCATTTTTCCTCAGTCCTTTTCTCTAACAGAATGCATTGAATTCCATCTTTGCATCTGCTTCTCTGAAACTTCTCAACTAAAACAGCACACAACACACCTAGTAGAAAAATTCATAATGACTGAAACCAAAAAATCAATTACTCTTTCAGGAGATTTCCTGAGATTAGAATCCACATTAAACAGTTCGGGTGCGGTGGCTCACACCTGTAATCCCAGCACTTTGGGAGGCTGAGGCAGGTGGATCACAAGGTCAGGAGACTGAGACCACCCTGGCTAACACGGTGAAACCCTGTCTCTACTAAAAGTATAAAAAATTAGCCAGGCATGGTGGCAGGCGCCTGTAGTCCCAGCTACTCGGGAGGCTGAGGCAGGAGAAAGGCGTGAACCTGGGAGGCGGAGCTTGCAGTGAGTCAAGATCGCGCCACTTCACTCCAGCCTGGGTGACAGAGTGAGACTCCACCTCAAAAAAAAAAAAAAAAAAGAGAATCCACATTAAACACAATCTTTGATGCCTATGTAGGCACTTTCATTCTTTGTAGTGATAATGGCTCAGAAAGAGAAGCTTGAAACCTTACAGTATGCTTAAACATAAAACAACACCTCCCTTCTCTAGTATATACTATGCGTTAAGCCAGGAAGCTAGAGCTGTGTGTTTACTAAATGCATTGCTATTAATATCAGAGTATTATAACACTATTATAGGAATCTGTAAAATAGAGGAAAGAAAAAGGAATCTTTCCAACTAAGTAAACGTTGTTTGGTGAAGGGTGAACACATGAATTTAGGAAAGTTTTATGAGGATCAAAGCAAAGAGGACTGTGAATTAACTGTCATGTAACCAGAACATTCAATTAACTAGAGCCTAAACCAGTGGTCCATCGACACCCCTGATCACCAAACAACCCCAGTGGCTGGAGCAGAGCTGGGATGGCCCTGTGGCATGAGGGTCTGCTGGGATCTTGCATCCAGGCCTTTCCTCCGGAGCCTGTCCAGATGGAGTGTGGTGGAGTGGAGGGTGGCTTAGGAAATGAACCAGGTGTCCTTTTGTGCCTGCGTTTCCCAGGCTGGTTTTGGTGTGTTGCAGTGCTGTTCCATCCCAGGTCTGACACAACAGCTGCATCATCACACAGGAATGTAGGGCAGTCACCCTAGCAATAGGTCTTTACTCTATGGTTATCAAATTTGGCATCAGTTACATAATTACACTAACAAGGTCTTGATTTTGGCAGTTGAAAAGGTCTTGGGTAATCACCTGGAGAACCTAAGAGTTCTGGAAGGCAACTACAGGTCCTCTTCATGCCCTGTGGCCCTATCTGGCCCTCCATACCAGTGGTTTTCAAGAGCGGCCATACTTACTTCCTGGGTTTTTTTAGGAAGCATGTGTGTCTGTGTGTGTAGGAAGGGTAGCTATTACAACTATTAGGGAGCCTAGAACCTACCTCTGTTTTGCATATAAATGCAACTTATTTTTATGGCATGTATCTATAATAATTATATGTAAAGTAAAGAAAGATTATACTTACATTTGGTTGGAATTTTACTGAGTCATTCAATGCAGCGCATGCTACCTGAATCACCAACACTTAATTTGGATTTGTGGCCATGATATTTAGGATGATGCTATGAACAGACATAAGCATCAGGCTACTTGTGCCTTCCAGCATAGTTGTGTCTGCATATTCACACATGGAAATACATATTCATTATAATGACTTTGCTTTCATTTATTCTTTATATTATTGCAAGGACATTACAGGGATTAAATATGTGCATAGACAAGTTGTAGTATCTGTGCATCTCATTGTGGGATACTAGAGGGGAGAGTTACACAGTATTTGTTATGAAAGCGGGGCATTAGGTCTGATAAGGTTGAGAAACGCTGTTCAAATGCAACTTGCAGCCCCCAGCCATTCTGCTGCGCTGGAATAATATGGAAATGTGTTGTTTTGGAATATTACTTCTGTGGGCTCTGCCCTGGCAAGCTGTAGTGACTGCTCCTGTGCTTGACATTCTGCAGCTGTAACATAGGTATCCTGACCCAAGCCCTTCACTTGTTTGTCGTTGGCCCAGTGCTAACCCCGCTTCTTGGAGGAGGAAACCCTGGAAAGGTAGGTGCAGGATTAAAGCTCGTATAATTCTAATGGCTGGTACGGAAAGGTGGTCGTCTGTAAGAAGCTGCCTCGGAATATCCTATTTCAGTCTTGTATCCAGCCTAGAACATCAACTTTCCTTCACTCAAGCGGACCAAAAAATGGAGAATCAACACATTCTGTCTATTTCCAAAAGAAAAACTTCATTAAACAGAGGTAATTAACAGGATCTGCCTTACGGACAGAATATTAATTTGATGAGAGCTTGGTCCCTAAAGAAGTACCTCTGAAGCATGCCCAAGAGCCTGCAGGAGAGCAGCAAACACCTGCCTTCACTGTCCTTCGACAAGGAAACAACACACTTTGCATCCATGAGAGCCCCCAAGCGGTTCGGCGTTGAAGCGAAATCTCAGTCTGTGTTGTGACACTGCCATTGCTGCCGCCTGCAGGGCCACTGCCACATCTGACTCACATTCTAGAAGGAAGGTAGGTTTGTCCCAGTGAATGCAGCTTGCGGCAGCTGCCTCGTGGAGAGGTGACAGGCTGCTGTGCTGAGGCTCCCTGGGCGATTCAACTGCACCATCTGCCGTGTCAGCTTGGAACTGCAGGAGACGCTAGAGGGGAAGAGGCAGAAACGAAGGGAAGCAAAGATTGATATGACCATATGGTCTGCGTATTGAGCTTGCTGTCTTTTACATTTGTGACTTAGAGGAACCTGTATCAATAAAATGTTATTATTCTTATTCCACGGTTGAGGAGACTGAGACTCAGAGAGGTGAATTAACTTTCCACAAGTTCACACAGCTAAGTGGTATGCTTGACTTTTGAACGAACGTTGCTGATCAAGCAGTATATTAAATAATTTCACTTTTAATGTCTCATCTAGTATACCAAGACTTTGAAGTAGGAGCCTTTCTGATTTTCAGAAATGCAGAACCTGAAACTTACAGACATAGGTAATTTATCAGGGCTCCAAAATTGCAAAATTAACAGAGTTCTCTCTGGTTCCAAAGCTTACAGCCCTGAGAAATGTAGAGTTGAAGGTGGACAAATAGAGACAGAATAATATTACACCTATAAATAAAGACCACTGCCGTATATTAATTTTGGATTTACTGCCACTCTTAGCACTTTCCAAGGAGCAGATTTATTTAGCTTTACATAGCACATAAAGATGAGAAAAGATGTATGTAAGTAGAAACTTGGTAAACTGGACACTTCGTTAGGGACCTAGGAAGCTCACGATTGGAATAGATTCTATTGGACATTGAATTGTTGCAGAAAAGAAGGAATCTGAATAAGCTTTTCTGTAAAAAATAGTCTTCATATTTTGCTTGCAATTAAAAATAAAATTAACATTTGTTTTCCTTATATGAATACAAAATTATAGATAAGAATAAAGCCGTTTCACCCACTTCCCCGACAAACCCCTCCTCCACACTATCCAATTACACTCCCCAGAAGTAATGATATCTGTCTAGATCTTTTTCTATGCACTTGCTTTCCTATCTTGAAAATATATGTTATTGTATTATCAGTATCTTTACATAAATAATACAAAATCTTCAAATTGCTTTCTCTCCTTGCGACCCCATTTAAAACTATGATTTAGAGCTCTTTCCATGTCAGAACATAATGATCAGCTTTATTATTTTAAAAAGTATTTTATAGAATGAATACATCACAGTTTATACAACTGATTTCCTATTAATGAACATTTGCTTTGTTTCTAGGTTTTTTTTTTTTTTTTGCTATTATAAACAATGCTGCATTGAACATCTTTGTGCATGCCTCATAGTACACACATATAAGACTCTTAAAGATAGATACTAGACATGAAATTGCCAGGTAGTAGAGCATATACATTAAAAATATGAATAGAGTCAAATTGTACTTCCAGAGTGTATGTACCCAGCACCAACATCCACTCTTCCCATTGCCTTTGTCAACTCTTATTATTATTACTTCTAAACTTCAGCATTAATTGTAGGTGAAATTATCTCAGTTTAACAAATTACATTTCTCTGATTCTTAGAGTCTAAGTTTCTCTTCTTGTGTTTACCCATTAATCCTGTCCTGATTTGCCTATTATGCCCTTCTTTCTATAACATAGTTTTTCCTTATTGTTATATATGAATTCTTTTATTTAAATAAAAGTATTACATTTTGAGGTAGTCAAATTTAAATCTTTTTCTTTATGGCTTTTAATGGTTTATGGGTTGATTAAAAATCCTTCACATAGAGCAAGATTATTCTACATAGGCTGTTATATAACATTTTCTTTTAATACTTTTGAGTTTTTGTGTTTATATTTAATCTAATTGGATTTAACCCATGTTAGTGGTGTGAAGTAAGGACTGAACTTAGTTTTTCCAAATGGAAAGCCTATATTCGAACAACTTTTATTAATGATCTAGCCAATGATTAGAAGTGCCAGTTGTATTACCTACCAAAGAAACCCACATAGGTCCATTTCTGATTCCTTTTTTGTTTTTTTGAGACGGAGTCTCACTCTGTCGCCCAGGCTGGAATGCAGTGGCCTAGTCTCGGCTCACTGTAAGCTCCACCTCTCAGGTTCACGCCATTCTCCTGCTCAGCCTCCCGAGTAGCTGGGACTACAGGTGCCCACCACCATGCCTGGCTAATTTTTTGTATTTTTAGTAGAGACGGGGTTTCACAGCATTAGCCAGGATGGTCTCGATCTCCTGACCTCGTGATCTGCCCGCCTCAGCCTCCCAAAGTGCTGGGATTACAGGTGTGAGCCACCGCACCCCGCCTTTTTTTTTTTTGAGATGGAGGCTTGCTCTGTCACCCAGGCTGGAGTGCATGCAGAGTGGTATGATCTTGGCTCACTGCAACCTCTGCCTCTCAGGTTCAAGCGATTCTCCTACCTCAGCCTCCTGAGTAGCTCGGATTACAGGCTCCTGCCACAATGCCCAGCTAGTGTTTGTATTTTCAGTAGAGACAAGGTTTCACCATGTTGGCCAGGCTGGTCTTGAACTCCTGACCTCAAGTGAGCCTCCTGCCTCAGCCTCCCAAAGTGCTGGGATTACAGGTGTGAGCCGCTATGCCCGGCCCCTGATTCCTAATTCTATCTGTGACTTTTCTATTTGTTTACTTCCTGGTATAAAAATATTACACCCTTTTAATTATGGTGGCTTTATAATATTTTTATATTTTAATATTTGTTAGAGCAAATCTTTCTTTTTTGTTTTGTTTTCAAAATTGGCATGACTAATTTGTGCTGTTACTCTCTTTTAGGAATTTTGGAATGAGAGTGTCAAGTTCCCAGAAAATCCTGTTGAAATGTTGTTTGGGGTTGTTTTGAACATCTATATAAATTTTGGGGAAGTAGAAAACTTTACAACATTTAATCTTTTTTTTTTTTTTTTGAAACGGAATCTTACTCTGTCGCCCAGGCTGGAGTGCAGTGGCTGGATCTCAGCTCACTGCAAGCTCCGCCTCCCGAATTCACGCCATTCTCCTGCCTCAGCCTCCCAGGTAGCTGGGACTCTAGGCGCCCGCCGCCTCGCCCGGCTAGGTTTTTGTATTTTTTAGTAGAGACGGGGTTTCACCGTGTTAGCCAGGATGGTCTCGATCTCCTGACCTCGTGATCCGCCCGTCTCGGCTTCCCAAAGTGCTGGGATTACAGGCTTGAGCCACCGCGCCGGCCAACATTTAATCTTTCTATCAAAGAACATGGTACTGATTGCCATTTGTCTAGCTTGTTTTTAAATGTTTGTTGAGAATGGTTTATAGTTTCTACAAAAAGGTCACATACCTTTCTTGTTAGGTTTATTCCTGGATCCTTTATATTGTTTGTTGCTATGGTACATATAATCTTTTAAAAATAATTTTCTCATTGCTTATGGCTGGTACAAGGCAACACTATGGATGCTTGTAATTTGTAACACTATGGATGCTTGTCTCTGGTCACTTTATTGCAATCTCTTACGTGTCTTGTTATGATCTCTTGGTTTGTTAAACATAGATTATTATATATTGTGCAAATCATGATAGTTTTGTCTATTCTTTCCTATACTTGTGTCTGTAGATTTCCTGGTGTTCTTCAATTTTACTACAGTGTATGTATGAGTGTGTCTCCTTTCTATTTAATTGCATTTTGTTTGCTTTTTGAATCGGAAATGTTGTCTTTCAATAATTCAGGAAAATTCTCTGCCATTCTCTATTACCCTTTCACCTTCTTTTTTCTTTTTCTGTTTGTTTTGTTTTTTGTTTTGAGACAAGGTCTTGCTCTGTTGCCCAGGCTGGAGTGCAGTGGTGCAATCATGGCTTACTGCAGCCTTGACCTCTTGGGCTCCATACATCCTCCTGCTTTGGCCTCCCAAGTAGCTGGTACTACAGGAGTACAGTACCACACCTGGCTAATTTTTTTAGAGATGTGTTCTCACTATGTCGCCTAGGCTTGTCTCAAGCTCCTGGGCTCAAGTAATCCTCCCACCTCAGCCTCCCAAAGTGCTGGGATTACAGGTATGAGCCACCACACCCAGCCATGCCCTGTCACTTTCTAATGTTTCCATCTAGAATCCCAATTAGTTGTATATTCATTCTTGTCATATTGTTCCATATGTCTCCTCCTTCATATTTTTCATCTTTGCCTCATGGTCTTCAATTTGCTTTTCTTCAAATCCATTTTCCAGTTAGCCAATTCTACTGTATCTTACCTGCTGTTTAAACCATCCACTTCATTTTAAAATAATAATTATAGTTTTCATTTATAGAAGTGTTTTTGGTCCTCTTCCAAATCTGTCTGATCAAATTTTATAGTTCCATGTTCCTTGCATTTTTTCAACGCCTTTTTGCTTAAATCATATTAAACATACTTCTTGTTGATGGTGCATCCAGTAATTCCATATATGCATTCTTTGCAGTTCATTTCAGCACTTTATTGCTTCCATAAACTCTTACTCCTTTTTTCCCCCCGTGTTTAATGATTTTTGACGAGGGACTCATGTTTCTTGGAAATGTGTCTGTGAGACTTTTCTTGGAGGACCGAGTTTAAAGTATGTGCATCCAGAGGGATTTGTGTTTGCTTCAGCCAGGTGCCTGGGAACGCTATCAGCCTGGGATTATTTGAAACTAACTTTTCATTGCAGACCATTTGAGGTCACAGAAGTTGTTGAAATCAGGCTGGTGATGCCTATGGAGTCACTGGCTCCCCTGTGGATGTTTTCACCCCGACTCACCCATCAAGCATGTTGTACTTTGAGTATCCAGACTTTGGATTAAGGCTCAGATCCAGTTTCCTCCCTTGTATTGGTTCCTAGGGTTGGCATAACAAAGTACCACAAATTAGGTTGCTTAAACAGCAGAAACTTATTATGTCACAGTTCTGGAGGCTTGAAGTCCAAAATTAAAGCGTTGACAGAGTTGGTTCCTTCTGAAGGATGTCCCGCGCTCTCCCCTGGTTTCTGTTTGGCAGGCCATCTCTAGTATTCATCGGTGTGATGGCATCACCCCAAACTCCGCCTTCATCTTCACATTCTGTGTCCGTATTTTCCCCTTTTCATAAGGACACCAGTCATTACATTACATACATCAGAGTCCACCCTCAGTGACCTCAATTTAAATTAACTCATTACATCTTTAATAACCCCATTTCCAAATAAGGTCATATTCGGAGGTACTGTTGGCTGGAATTTCAACATATGAATTTTGGGAAACACAATTCAACTCATAACATCCCTGTTTTGTCCTAAGCTTTCTTTCCAGTCCACATGTACATTCACATGGACAAAGACACATGTACACGTCTATTTAAATGGAGGCGCCAAGTAACAAGGGACCAGCAGACATCCGGTGGTAAGCACCAACTCAAGTTCCTACTGGCCTCTTTGGATTTGTCATTTTTTTTTTCTTTTCTTTTTTTTTTTTTTTTTTTGAGACTGAGTCTCACTCTGTTGCCCAGACTGGAGGGCAGTGGCATGATTTCAGCTCACTGTAACCTCTGCCTCACAGGTTCAAACAATTCTCCTGCCTCAGCCTCCCGAGTAGCTGGGACTACAGGCATTTCTGACCTCCAAATAATCCCCTTAGCTTTCCGTCAAGTCAACCATGCATCTAAAAATATGTTTTAAAAATTTTAATCATCATGTTAAGCTTCATTAAAATAATGTTTTTTTGTGAATATTTAGTCCAAAATACACCTGGAAATGGGAACCCCTTTTGATGTAAGATGAATGTAGAAGTTCACATGATTTTTCCTTGCAAAGAAACAAGAATTTCAAATTATTGGTTTAACGTGACCAACATTTTTGAGTAAATCTGTCAAATATTCCTCATCTTAAAAAAGCACAAGATATGAAGGTGATGAAAACTAAACAAAATATAATCCTGGCAGGAATTCTATGTTTAGAAAAAGAAAATATTCAGCAGCACTGTGCATACTGCCTGAACTGGTGAGATGCTAATATAAATTTGGAAAGATTCAAATTTGTTTTCTTTCCCCTGACATATTTTTTGAAAAGTTTGAGAGAATCCTCCAATAATCTTTGTCCCACCAGCAAATTACAGGGCTATAGAATGAAGACTGTCTGCCTACACATAAGATCTGAATATAATAATATATTTTACTTAGTTGCTTGATTGACTTAAGTAGTTTGATGCTTATAAAGTCTTGATGCATGTGCTAATTTTTCAAGTGGTACATTTTACAGAGAGCATTTGTGTTTGCTTCTGCCAAAACATGGTTTCACAAATAACTCAGTTCTCAAATACTAGGACAGAGACTCGTTGAACCATGCCATTAAAAAAAAATTGATTTTACACTTTTCCGCCCACCTCTTTCACAACAGCACAGCAAAACTTTAGCTTCTTTCCCCAAACTCCCCCTTCCCCTCCAACTTCATGCCTTGCCTTCCCCAGGCCTGCCTGTGTCCCCTGGCTGTGCTCCTGGCAAGAACTGTTTTCCTCCCACTGTCACTGTTTTTAAAATGAGATGCATTCTGCAGCGTTCTTTCCCTCTTCTTCTCCCTTCTCTTCCTCAATTCTATTTCTGGATGAGCACATTGGCACATGTTTTTATTGTCAGGTTACACTTTCCCCCTGGTCAAAGAGAAGATTAATATGGAAGGGAGGCTCCTACATATTATTTATATTTCAAGTCTAATACAGAGGTTCTCAATGTGTGGTTCATAGAACTTGTTAGAAAGGCAAATATTCCAGTTCTACCCCCAGATCTACTGAATCTCGCATGCTGGGGGTGCAGCCAGCAATCTGTTTTAAACAGTCTTTCCAGGTGATTTTTTTTTTTTTTTTTTTGAGATGGCGTCTCACTCTGTCGCCCAGGCTGGAATGCAGTGGCATGATTTTGGCTCACTACAACCTCTACCTCCTGGGTTCAAGAGATTCTCCTGCCTCAGCCTCCCGGGTAGCTAGGATTACAGGCATGGGCCACCATGCCCGGCTAATTTTTGTATTTTTAGTAGAGATGGGGTTTCACCATGTTGGCCAGGCTGGTCTTGAACTCCTGACCTCAGGTGATCAGCCCGCCTTGGCCTACCAAAGTGCTGAGATTACAGGCATGAACCACCGTGCCCAGCCTTTTTTTTTTTAACCTTTCTTCTCTTACCAGGCGTGTGTGCAGTTCCTTCCAGAGGCCCCTGGCGGTGCTGACAAGTATCAGTCTCTTCTTACAAATGCTGGCAACAGGAAAAGCATATTTCCAAAGGGCAAGCGTTCAAACATGTAAGTGTGAGCATTTCACTGCCTCCTCTTCCGAGATTAGAGTTTTTGGACAAGAAAAAAAGCACGTCTGAGAGCACATAGCCACGCTAAGCTACTCAATGCCATAAACCAAAAAAAAGCAATATATCTCTAGTCTTCACCTTTTCAGAATGTATCTCACCAACCCTGGGGTCTCTTAAGTGGCAAAGGACAAGAGGATGAATGACTAACTCATTTCTGTTGAAACAGGTTATAGAATGTTTGCAGTCCATCGCAGAAATGAGGGCTGAGTTTTAGAGTGAGGACTTTGTTAACCCTCACTTGAAGAGCATTTGTTTGTTGAGGGTTTTAACAGTTGGATTAGGTTTGACTGAATATTACAGAAAACTAAAAATACTAGTAATTCCAGTGGTTAAAAGAGACTCAAGTTCCTTTTTCTCTTACATACAAGGCCAGAGGCAGGCAGTTGTTGATGAAAAGTCAAACTCTGTAAAATATTTGAAGAGATTTATTCTGAGCTAAATATGAGTGACCATGGCCTGTGACACAACCCTCAGGAGATCCTGAGAACATGTGCCCAAGGTGGTCGCGGTGCAGCTGTGGTTTTATACATTTTAGGGAGGCATGAGACATCAATCAAATACATTTAAGAAATACATTGGTTAGGATGGGCGCAGTGGCTCATGGCCTGTAATCCCAGCACTTTGGGAAGCCGAGGCGGGTGGATCATGAGGTGAGGAGATCGAGACCATCCTGGCTAACACGATGAAACTCTGTCTCTACTAAAAATACAAAAAATTAGCCAGGCGTGGTGGCGGGCGCCTGTAGTCCCAGCTACTTGGGAGACTGAGGCAGGAGAATGGCGTGAACCCAGGAGGCAGAGCTTGCAGTGAGCTGAGATTGTGCCACTGCACTCCAGCCTGGGTGAAACAGCAAGACTCCGTCTCAAAAAAAAAAAAAAAAAGATAAAGGATTATGGAGACCAGGTTTTATTGTGCAGAGGAAGCTCTCAGCAGACTTCAGAGAGAACAGGTTGTAAATTGTTTCTTATCCGACTTAAAAAGATGCCTGGCTCTTAGTTGATTATCTCCTGGATCTGGGAAGGAAGGAAGAAAAACAAACGGGAGAGGGGATTCTCCATAGAATGAGAATTTTTCCCACAAGAGGCTTTGCAGGGCAATTTCAAGGTATGGCAAGGAAATACATTTTGAGGTAAAACATTTTTATTTTCTTCCTTGTTATGCCAGTGTCAGATTGGAAAGTAAGTCACGATATACAGGGCTAAATAAAACCCATCTGATGAGAATTTATGGTTTGTGGGACATGACTCCCCAGACCGTTTAGAAAGGGGTCAATGACTGGGGTACTGGCTCCATGATTGTCAGGGACCCTGGCTCCATATTCTCTCCACCCTGCCATCCTGAATGAACCACTTCCTAGTATAAAACAGCTGCTTAAGTTCTCAGCATCATATCCAAATTCCAGCCAGCAGAAAGGAGGAAGGGCTTCCTTTAAGGGAATGTTGTAGAAGTTACACATAACTTTTGCTTACATCCAGCGACTGATACCTAGTCACATGACCATCTCTAGTTGCAAGGGAGGCTGGGAAATGTAGTCTTTATTTTGGATGGCCATGAACCCAGCTGAAAACCAGGAATAAACACACTAAGGGAGAGAGTTAGGGGCAACTAGCAGTATCTGCCTCAGAGGTCCAATTTTAAGGGCCATAGGCCACACCTACACCACTTCTGGCTTTCCAGTTCTATCTCAGAAATTGTAACTTGAAGTTTTTTGTTTTTGTTTTTTAGCCAGTTCTGCTGGTAGACTTACCTTCTTTTTCCCTCACTTCTAATTAGATTCAATAACTACAATAAATCAGGTGGCTCTTTGGGGTGCCGAGGAAGTTTTAAATTGCTTATTATCATTTTTCTGAGATGGAGTCTCGCTGTGTCACCCAGGCTGGAGTGCAGTTGTGCAATCTTGGCTCACTGCAACCTCCGCCTCCCGGGTTCAAGCGATTCTTCTGCCTCACCTCCTGAGTAGCTGGGACTACAGGTATGCACCACCACATCTGGCTAATTTTTGTATATATACATATATAATATACGCACATATATACACACATATACACATATATACATATATGCATACATATATACACACATATATACATATATACACACACATATATATACACACATGTATATATATTTAAGTAGAGACAGGGTTTCGCCATGTTGGCCAGGCTGGTCTCGAATCCTGACCTTAGGTTATCCACCCTCCTTGGCCTCCCAAAGGGCTAGGATTACAGGTGTGAGTCACTGCACCCAGCCACTTATTAATTATTTACATTCTTCTAGGCAACTCACTTTGGAGACTTCTGAGGTTGCAAGTGCCACATTCTGAAACTACTTGTGATTCTCTGAAAGACAGCACCTTGTCTTGGAGCAAGAACATGAAGCAAAGCACTCTTTGTGGCGGAAAAGATGTGGCTTGCTGTGATAAATGGTAGCTCTTTGGGGTCTTTAATAGTATTTACAAGTATAAAAAGTGTTGATTGAGATAAAAAAGTCTGAGAACTGCTGAGATACATACTCACTAATGAATCAATCACTGTGGCCAAGACTTCTCTAACAACTGAAATTCACATTCATTCATTTACATAATAACTATTCACCTACTGTGTTCTAGGCACTGCTTGGCATCAAAGATACCATGTAGATGGGCCTGAGTCATACACATGTCCAAATCTTGGAAGTGGGATATCCCAACCTTATCAAATGGATTCACCAAAGAAAAGATAGATTCATTTTTTTTTTTTTTTACCAGAAAGAAGAAGAATTGTTGATAACAGAGATATCCTTATCCCACAGTAGATACTATGTTTGTTGATGAAACTCAAACTCTCTAATTCATTTTAGTGGAATTTACTGAGTTGGCCAATGAGGTGGGGGAAGTAGTCCCATTTCACCCATGTCCCTTTTACTGATGGCCAGAAAGAATGGGGAGAAGCTGATATTAATGGGGCCTCATAATATAGAACGGGTCCTGAAGAGAATTCCACATTAAAATTTTTAGCCTGTTGGAGCTTGAACAATTCTTTTCATTAGGGCCCAAACCTAATCCTAGTGCTTTCTGCCTGTGGCCACGGGGAGAGTCAGGAAATAACTGTGCCAAATCCCCACATAAATATTAATGGAAGATTAACCCACTCGCAATTTCCAGAGGAAAGACCTTGCCCAGAAATGGCAGTGAAAGTTGGAGAATTCAGCTTCCTCCACCAATACTGGGCCCATGAGTAAGAAAGGAAAATGAAGAGTGAAAAACAGAGACAGAGGATTGATTTCATTTCATCCAAAGTGTCTGGCTCTGGTTTCTCCAGCGCAGAGCCCATTCTATAAAATGGAAATTGTTTTAGAAAAGGAGATGGCTCAGAACTTCCCCTCAAGGGAATGTTGTTTGCAACCCAAGTGGATACTGGTCTGTTACCTCTACCTCAGAGTAGATAGCACTTTCATTCAATAACAAGCAAGTGATTTTTTCTTACTAAATTCATGCAATTTTGTTTTTTTTTGCTATTTCTTCTTTTTTGTTTACTTATTCATGTTTCATTTTTTGTTTTTAACTCATGCAATTTTGAAAGACTTATTAAAGATATTTTTATTCCTACATTCATACAAAAGTGGAGGAAATATTATCATCGTCTTAGTCCATTGGGACTGCTACAACAAAATACTATAAACTGGGTAGCTTATAAACAACAGAAATGCATTTCTTGTATTTATGGGGGCTGGGAAATCCAAGATCGAGGTGCCAGAAGATTCAGCATCTGGTGTTGAAGGCCTGCTTTCTAGTTCATAGATTGCACCTTCTTTCTGTGTCCTTACATGGTAAAAGGGCAAGGCAGCTCTCTAGAATCTCTTTTATAAGGGCACTAATTCCACTCATGAGGGTTCCATCATCATGACCTAATTACTGCTCACCCCAAAGACCCTCACCTCCTAATACCATCATCTTGGGAGTTAGAATGTCAACATATGAATTTTCAGGGACACACATATTCAGACCATAGCAATATTGAACATCCACGGCCCAGCTTTTAAAATTATCAACACACATGCAATATTGTTTTACCTATATTACTACCCCTATCCCTTACCACATGAGATTATTTTAGAGAGATCAGGTAAAAGACATCTTTTAAATACTTATTCTTAAAAGATTTTCAAAATCATAAAATACATATAGAGTGTTTTAATGCTGTTAGGAACAGATCTCCCCAAGCTTACAAATCAGAATTAGATAAAACTGGCTAAAACAACCATTTTCCATTTTTCCCTCCCATCCCTCTCTCCAACTGCCCCTAAGTGAGTCATCTCAATCAAGAATAATTATGGAGATATTTGGACATCCCCTATGACAACAGCATAATTTGATTATTGGCCCGAGGTCAAAGAATTGTGAATCTGCAAACAAATCCACACATGCATGTGTTTCTCCCTCCCATTTTGAAACCAAATGACCCCAACATTTGGTTTGCCATGAACATCTTTCACTTTTCACTCTCCCCTGGCATTTGAAGGAAGTCTTTTGCCTATGTCTGGATTTCCTCACATGTATCCCCTGAGGAATTTCATTAGTTGTGAAATACCAGAATGTTTATAGCAGAGACATTTTTCTTCTGAGAATGGAGTTCAGAGTTCTGACGGATGGTGGTAACGACAATAGGATGCTGTATCTCAAAAAGACAAAAGAAAGTGTCTAAAATTTCAGATCCACAGCTTTGTGGGCACTTGCATTGAACCCATGCAAACTTAAAAGATATGAAAAGATGCACTTTCATGTAAAAATAAAAATAATTGAAGTAAAACCCCAAGTCACTATAACGTGGACTTGAAAGTCCTAGTTTAAAAAAAAAAAATGCATCTCATCCCTAACTGATTTACTGAACAGTGTAAATTAGTTGGGCATCAAAACCGGCTTTTAACTTTTGATAAACTTTTCACCCTCTCCTTTTTGATTGTGGCTCCCTTCGTGAAATCCTGCCCAAATTTTAACTTTCTAGGCACCTTTGAGATTTAAGACCAAGTCCTGTTCATTATTAAAACCTGAGCCTTGAACTTGATTTAAAGCTTGGCTCTTCCCTGCTCCCAAATCCAGTGGGGGCTGGGGCTAGGGCTATGGGCTTGGCTGTTTGAAAGGAAGCGAAGGTCTGGTTCTGAGACTCCTCTACCTCCTGCTTACCTGCCTCTGCTAATTCAAGCTTTTAGAGGGATTGCAAGAGGCTGGTAGGAAAGGGCCAGCTTTGGTGGCTGCGCTTACATCAGAGTAAGGAAGGGTCCCTGGTGTTGAGTCCCTGCCTCTCCTTTCCCCTCTGTGTTCCTTCATTTTCACACATCAGGGAGTAGATGGATGCCTCACCTTCCTCTCAGGGGCAATCATCCACAATCCCTTCAAGCCATGTGAAAGAGGCTACTCCCACCAGGCCTCTGACTTCATTGGAGCTAGTGTTATGTCTACGAATAAGTATATCCCCTCTCTTCAGGGCACACATGCCAAGCACTCCTTCTTCCTTCCCCATGGTCATGGGGCAGTCTAGTGAAGAGGAGACTCTGAGATCATCCTCCCAAGAATGCTTGTGGCAGGCCTTGCTTCACAGGCAAACAACATAGACCTGGCACATGTCCAGCCGGAGAACACGCTGCCCTCTTACATTCTTGAAGCACCCCAAGTTCTTATGAGTAAACTTTTGGAGCCCCCTCTCACTTGGCTTTAGGGATGGATACCTCTCCCCTAGCCACACTCTAAGTAGGGACAAACTTGTCATCAAGAACACCATTATTTTCTGTAAGGCTGTCTACATCTCCCTCAACCCGGTCCTCTTCTCCCACAGCTGGGGTCAGCCTGGAGAGGCACAGTTCTGAACAGGAGCTGCTCACTAAGCTCCCTGGGGGAGGTGGCAGCTCTCAAACTATTTGATGATGCTCACTTAAGAACATGGGGATGCCGGCTGGGCGCAGTGTAATCTCACGCCTGTAATCCCAGCACTTTGAGAGGCCAAAGCGGGTGGATCACAAGGTCAGTAGATCGATACCATCCTGACCAAGATGGTGAAACTCAGTCTCTACTAAAATACAAAAACTTAGCCTTGCATGGTGGTGCACGCCTGTAGTCCCAGCTACTCAGGAGGCTAAGGCAGGGGAATCACTTGAACCCGGAGGCGGAGGTTGCAGTGAGCCGAGATCATGCCACTGCACTCCAGCCTAGTGACAGAGCAAGACTCCATCTCAAAAAACAAAAAACAAAACAAAAACCAAACAAACAAACAAAAAGAACATGGAGATGCCTTTGCCCTCAGCTTTGAGTCTAAAACACAATTTTGGTTCAGTAGGAAAATTCCACTTGCTGGGCAGGACTTGCAGGTTGTGAAACCCACATATCTATGCTCATAGATACTGAGCGTAGAGGAGGGAATAGGAGAAGCCTATTAGAGGTCGTCTCTTGTTGGCCAGTATGCATGGGTACTTGCTTTTCCTTAAAAGGGGTAAAAGCCAGAATAGGGGGTATCAAGGATGAAGAATCCAGTTGCAAATTGTAAAATAAAGATTGTTCAGCAAATTTCTGTAAGGAAAAAGAAATAAAAAGGAGATGGGGCTTCAGTATATACCAGTACAGATCTGTGACTTCATTCACTAGACTATAATCTATGTATAAATAAATGTACAATCCCATAACAACAGGGGCCAGTGCTGACCACAGTAGATGAGGGCATTCAATACATATCTGTTGAATAATTAAGTGAATGGAAGTAGTTGAGGGCCACTGATGGCTGTATCTTTAGCAACTGCTTGCTTTCTGCTAACATTTTCTGAGCACTTCACAGGCACCAAGTACTGCTGTAAGTCTCCAGCAGCCATGAAGATAGTTAAGTCTTGTACTTAAGCAGTTTGTGACTAAGGGTTGGAGACAGATTAGCACAACTACCTACAAATAAAACCTCCAGATTCCATTTGGGAGAAAGCAAGGACCCTGTCTTTGAAGTCAGAAAGGAGTGGGAAATGGGGAAGACCCTGATACAGCTTCTACCTGGACACAGCCCTGATCCAAACTGTTCCAAATGAGGTGGAATTCATGTCTTCATGTTCCTTAGTATGATGTGAGGGTCACCCAGCTAGTAATGGAAGTGACTCAAAAACCCTGAAATTCACAATGATAGTGGTGGAGAGACCATTCATTGTATTATGGGAGAAGGTGCTTTTGAGGAAACAAAGCTCCTTGGTTGTTTCAGCTTGTCTTCCAATTCGACCCTCTTCCCTGGAATCTAACTATGCCTAAGTTTAGCTCTGAGATTAATTGTCTTCCTCCTCATTATATTTCACATATTCCCTCAAAATTTCTTTGTTTGGGCCTTAATGTGGAGTCAAGTGACTAACTTCTCCATGTACCTGCTGGTTAATGGATGAACCTGCTCTTGTAACTGAAAGCTGTAACCTGAGTGAATGGTCCCTAAGCAGGGAAATGAGTGGTGAGAATTTCAGACTTGAGGCAGACATTGAGAGGATTGGTATTTTCAATTGTCAATTGCAACAAGTTTCCTTAGGCCCCTTCCATGCACCCAGGATCCCTCACACCATCCCTTTGTCCCCGAGGGACCCCAGGGTAACTTTCTCCTGAGAATAGTACTCAGATTTCTTGGCTTCAGTGGGGACTTCTGGAATCAAGTAAAAGGCATGAAAGAAACTGAAGTGCCTGACAGAGGGATGTCTGTGTACCTCTTTGCAAAATAAGTGTGTGTGTGCGTGGGGTGACGGTAGTATAGCAGCAGCCCCCAGTACCATCTGACCACAGATAAGCTACCAAGGTGAAACTTTGAGTCCAGCAATCACAGGCTTAGCAGAGGAGGGCTTAGATGCAATGAAGTTGCTGATTACTCAACAAAGACTCAGCAAGAAAAGTTATCTACACAGATCACAGATTTCATCCTTGGTAGAAAGGTGCCTATGTAGCTGGAAAAGCCAATAAATACCTGGGGGCTAACTTCCTTTATTTGGAACACACATAATCTCAGCAACCCAAAGACCTTCATCCTACCTCATGTGAATATTGACATGCAAAGCCTGTGTCAATCTGACTGGTAGTATTGGATCTCAGTGGTCAATAGCTACGTAGAATAAGCCCTGAAGGAAACATGTATTTGGCTATTCTTGAAAGGCTCTTTTGAAGGGACCACTTTTTGAAATGTTTTCCAGCTGTTATTTCCTTTCTGAATAATCTGAGCCTAATTCAATTTGTGCACCTTTTTCTTTTCCAGAAGGCAAATTACCCGCATATGGCTTGCTGTAGTTGTGCATATGATCCGCTGGTTTTGGCTGAGAGTTTTACAGAATTGTAAATAAATGACCCCGTCGAAGTGTTCCTTTCACATTACATGGTCCTGCAATTACATGATATGATGGCAGTTAGTAAGATTCTGTGTATTATCTCCAGAGCCCTGGGGTAAAATGGTCTATAGCCATGTCCAAGATGGGTTGGGGCAGGTCCAGCACATTACATGACTGTGAGGGGGCGGTGGCGAACACAGCCAAGAACGTCCATGGGTTACATTTTTTTTTTAAACCCGACAAAACTTGAATTTGGAAGCTGTTCTGTCTGCATACATCACAAAAGCTATTTGTAAAGCAAAAAATGACTATAGATACAACTCTCCTTCTGCTTTAATCATTTTTCCCATCCAGCTCTCATCCCCAGTGTGGTTGTGATGCTAGAGATAGAAGAGGATAAGAAGCCACGAAAACAGGCTGGAGGAGAAGTGGGGATTCAGCACGTAAGTTGTCACCTCCCAGAATCGCTGAGAATCAGGAGTCCCTGAATCGCCTGGGGATGCTGGTGAAAGCGACACCATGCGGGAACAGTAGGTGAATGAAGCTTACCAGGGTCAACGTGCTGCATGGGCGTCATTTCTGCCCTCCCACCTGGGGAACCAGCCTCCAAAATATTAGCAACTTGTGGCAAGGCCAGGGCCCATGCTAGGGAGGGAGTCACCTTCCCAGTCTCGTTACCCAGACTCTCCCTCCAGACATCTTCTTCCCCTTTAGCAGCTATCAATTTAATGCCTGCTAACATGTTAATGGAGAGGTAAGGTTTAAGGTGTGCCATTTCCCAGAGAAACTATGTTTTAAAACATTGAACACACACGGATTAAATAATTGAGACATAATAGCCATATGTGAATTTCTGACACTTGTCAGAGTTTTAAATTAATCTAATTTTCTCCTGCTCCCATCTAAAGTCCAGAGCACATGCTCCTGTGTGAGGGAAGACTTTGCTACTCGCAGTGTGGTTCCCAAACAGCAGCACTGATATCACCCGGGAGTTTGTCAGAAGGGAAACCTCAGACTCCTGAATCAGAATCTTCACTGTCATAAAATCCTCAGATGGTTCCTATGCACAAAGAAGTTTGAGAAACATCAGTCTAAGCAAGTGGTTTTCAAACTGTGGGCTGCTACTCATGAAGTCAATTTAGTGGTTGTGACCAGGATTTTGTTTTTTTTGAGACAGGGCCTCACTATGTTGCCCAGCCTGGAGTGTAGTAACACAAATCATAGCTCACTGCAGCCTCGAACTCCTAGGCTCAAGTGATCCTTCTGCCTCAGCCTCCTGAGTGGCTAAGACTATAGATGTGCACCCAGCTATTTTTTTTTCTTTTAGTTTTGTAGAACTACACAGGGTCTCGCTTTGTTGCCCAAGCTGGTTTTGAGCTGCTGATTTCAAGCAATCCTCCTGCCTCAGTCTCCTAAAGTGCTGGGATTTTAGGTATGAGCCACTGTGCCCAGCCAGGATTTTTTTTAAAAAGCAAATTGCACAGAGAAAATGAGAGTGCACCCTATGTAGTAAATATTGTAAAACTTACGTCTCAATAGCGTATAGATAAATGTGAATGTTGTGTCACTGCATAAAATATATTTTCCCAGTGGGTCATTGTCAAAAACATTTGAAGCCTGCTGATCTTATGACAGGCTGGTTATTTACATATCAAGGCAGTCTATATTTTATTCTTTAACGAAGTTCACCCATCAGATTAATATTTGCAGGTCATTCATTTAATCCCTGTGCAAAGACACTTGAATTAAAACATGCATTCTAATGTTCCCTTACTTTTGGCATGAAACTTTATAAGAAATATATGTTGATCAGTGACTATTTAATAAAGATTTACCATATTCCTTCTAGAAAAGAACCTTTCCTGAACAATACAATGTTACTTTTTATTAGCTAATTTTATTTAACCTATTTTGAGTTTTGACTCTGATATGGTTAAGCTTTATGTCCCCACCTAAATCTCATATTGAATTCTAATCCCCATAATCCCCACGTGTCAAGGGAGAGACCAGGCGGAGGTAACTGAATCATGGGGGGAGGTTTCCCTCCTGCTGTTATTGTGATAGTGAGTTCTTATGAGATCTGATGGTTTTATAAGGCGGTCTTCTCACTTTGCTCAGCATTTCTCCTTCTTGCCACCTTGTGAAGGAGATGCCTTGCTTCCCTTTTGCCTTCTGCAATGATTGTAAGTTTTCTGAGGCCTCCCCAGCCATGCTGAACTGTGAGTCAATTAAACCTCTTTCCTTTATAAATTACCCAGTCTCAGGCAGTTCTTTATAGCAGTATGAAAACAGACTAAAACTGACTCCCAGTTATTTTGGGGTCATATCGGATACTAAATACAGTTGACCCTTGAACAACATGGGTTTGAACTGGGTGCATCCACTTATACGTGGACTTCCTTCTGCCTCTGCCACTGGAGACAGAGAAACCAACCCCTCCTCTTCTTCCTCAGCTTCAGCCTCAACCTCAACCTACTCAACCTGAGGACAAGGATGAAGATCTTTATGATGATCCACTTCCACTTAAAATATATTTTCTCTTATGATTTTAATAACATTTTCTCTAGCTTATTTTTGAAGAACATTGTATATAATACCTATAAAATAGGAAATATATGTCAATCAACTGTTCATTATCGGTAAAGCTTCCAATCAATAGTAAGCTATTAGTAGTTATGTTTTCGGGGAAGTCAAAAGCTATCTGCAGATTTTCGACTGCATGGGGTGTTAGGAATCAACTATCACAGTGATTATATTAGTATCATTCTTCTTTTATTTTCTTCTCCATTAACATCTCAATAGTTTTACTATATACTTGTTAGCCACCTCATAGCAGGAGGTCAGAAAGGTTGTCAACCCAGCATAGATTAGAAAACTGGATGGTGGGAAGCAAAAGGCCCTGTGTCTAGACAATTTTCTTGTGACTTTCTGCACCATGGAGGCCCATTCTGTGAAGTCATGTGTGATTCCAAAGTGGGAGAGAATGTGGGGCTGAGTGTCTGTGCTATGTTTATCAGATGGGATTAAACCAGCACAGTGCATTAATATTCTGAAATACACTTGTGTGTTATGAATGTTTACCTCTTAGGATATGTATACATTGAGGATACCAAAAATATCTACCTTATGGGATTTTGAGAAGACTAAATGCATTAACTGAATTAAATTCATTATGTAAACATTCATTCAACTCCTACTGTGTCCTGGGTATTGTGGCAGATGCTGGGAATATGGTAGAAAAATAGTTCCTGCTCCTGAGGATTTTCTAGCCTAGAAAGGAAGCAGATAAGCAAGTACGGTACCTGCCAGGTGCAGTGGCTCACGTCTGTAATCCCAGCACTTTGGGAGGCTGAGGCAGGAGGATCGCTTGAGTCCAGGAATTTGAGACCAGCCTGGGCAACACAGGGAAGCCCTGTTTCTACAAAAAATACAAAAATCAGCTTGTCATGGTGGCTTGTGCCTGTGGTCCCAGCTACTTAGGAGTCTGAGATGGGAGGATTATTTGGGCCTGGGAGGCAGAGGTTGTGGTGGGCCGAGATCATGCCACTGCACTCCAGCCTGGGTGACAGAGCAAAACCCTGTCTCAATAAAATCCCCAAAAACAAAAACAAAAAAGCAATTACAGTATCAATTCTCATAGTGCAGACAGTCAACAAACAAGTACAGTCATGCATCGATTAACAACAGGGATACATTCTGAGAAATGTCTCATTAGGTGTTTCATTGCTGTGTGAACATCATGGGATGTACCACTTACACAAACCTAGATGGCATAGCCTGCTACACACCTAGGCTATATGGTACAACCTATTGTTCCTAGGCTATGAACCTGTACAGCATTTTATTGATTGAATACTGCAGACAACTATAACACAATGGTGAGTATCTGAGTATCAAAACAGAAAAGGTACAGTGCAAATACTGAATAAAGATAAAAAATGGTACACCTGTATACAGCACTTACTATGAATGCAGCTTGCAGGACTGGAAGTTGCCGTAGGTGGGTGAGTGAGCGGTGAGTGAATGTGAAGACCTGGGACATTGCTACGCTACTGTAGACTTTGTAAACACTGTACACTTAGGTTACACCAAATTTATTTAAAAATAAAGTAATTGTGTTATGTAATGGCCATCATGTCACTAGGTGAAGTAGTTTTCAGCTCCCGTATAATCTTAGGGGTCTACCGTTGTATATGTGATCTGCCATTGACTAAAACGTCATGATTTGGCACCTGACCAGTACACTGCTTCAACAGTTTCCGAATGCATTTCCCTACTCCCATTCTTATCCTTTCAGCAACTCTCTATGTGTCCACTAGGAAATGCAAAGTCCTCTTGCTGGGCCTTAAGGCCTTGCCTTGCCCCCGTCTGCCTCTGCAAGGCATCTCCTACCCCATTTTGCCTCACTTATTCTGTTCCAGCAACATGGGTGGCCCCATTGCTACTCTTTGAGCACACCAAGCAGGTCAGCCTCAGGGTCTGGCTGTAATCCCTGTATGGATCACTTTCATCTACAGGGCTCACTTCTCCCTTTGTTCAGGCCTCTGCTCTTACACCACCTTTCCAGAAAGCCCATCTAAAGTACACACTCCCACTCTCTGTTACTTTTTTTTTTTTTTGAGGCAGAGTCTCGCTCTGTCACCCAGGCTGCAGTGCAGTGGCCCAATCTCGGCTCACTGCAAGCTCCACCTCCCGGGTTCACGCCATTCTCCTGACTCAGCCTCGCGAGTAGCTGGGACTACCGGTGCCCACCACCACGCCTGGCTAATTGTTTTGTGTTTTTAGTAGAGATGGGGTTTCACTGTGTTAGTCAGGATGGTCTCGATCTCCTGACCTCGTGATCCATCCGCCTCAGCCTCCCAAAGTGTTGAGATTACAGGCGTGAGCCACCGTGCCTTGTCCTTCTGTTACTTTTCACTCCTCTACCCTAATTACGTTTCCCCACAGCACTTCTTAGCACTGATATATAGCGTGGTGGTTAATTTTACTATAAATTTGGGCCACAACACCCAGATATTTGGTCAAATATTTTAGATGTTTCTATGAATGTACTTTCTAGACGAGAGTAACATTTGTATTAGTAGACTGAGTAAAGCACACTACCCTCCATAAGTGGGTGGGGCTCATCCAATCAGCTAAGGGCCTTAATAGAAAAAGACTGACCTTCCAAGCAAGGAGGAATTCTTCTAGCAGGAAGCCTGTGGACTCCAACTGCAATGCCAACTCTTCTGTCTCCAGCCTGCCAGCTTGGCAGTTTTTCCAATTCCAGATCTACAGCTGTGTGAGCCAATTTCTTAAAATAAATCCCTGTCTCTTGGTGCTGTTTCTCAAGAACCATGACTGATACATATATTTCTGTTTGTCTTCCTGGACCAGAAGCTATACTCTACCAGTGCAGGAACTTTGTACCATTCAATACTCTATCCTCACCCTCAATACGTTTTTGTTGAATGAAGTGAGTAAGAATTTCAAGTTGGAAAAAAAATGATGTTAAAGGAAATAAGCAGGATAAAGGTCAATAGGGAGAAAATGTCTTTCTTGTACTGGGTTGAAGTGTCCCCTCAAAATTCTTATCTACAGGAGACTCAGAATGTGACCTTATTTGGAAATAATCTTTGCAGATATAATTAAACTGAGATGAGGTCACATCGCATTAAGCCAACAAGTAGTACCTTTTTAAAATTATTTTTTTTTGAGAAGGAGTCTCGCTCTGTTGCCCAGGCTGGAATACAGTGGTGCAATCTCAGCTCACTGTGATCTCTGCCTCTGGGGTTCAGGTGATTCTTGTGTCTCAGCCTCCCGAATAGCTGGGATTACAGGCATGCACCATCACGCCTGGCTAACTTTTGTATTTTTAATAGAGATGGGGTTTCACCATGTTGGCCAGGTTGGTCTCGAACTCCTGACCTCAAGTGATCTGCCCACCTCAGCCTTCCAAAGTGCTGGGATTATAGGCGTGAGCCACAATGCCTGGCCACTAGTAGCATCTTTATAAGAAAAGAAAATAGGCACACGGAAGACTTAGAGAGGAGAATGCTGGAGACCACCATGTGAAGCCGCAGAGGCAGGAGGGTAGAACACCATGTGATATTGGAGGCGAGGAATGCCGAGACTGTGGGCAAACACCAGAAATGACACAGGGATGAGATGGTTGCTCCCAAGAGCCTCCAGAAGGTACCGACCCTACTGACACATTGATTTCAGACTTCCAGCCTCCAGAACTGTAATACAATAAATTTCTGTTGTTTTAAGCCACCCAGTTTGTGATACTGTTTTGGCAGCCTAAGAAACTCATCCACCCCTCCACCAGTTCCCCAGATCTTATGATCCAACTGCCATCACCCACACATCTTGGAAGAGTTGCCTTTTCCTTGTGGACCACCCAGTGGCTGAGCGCCACTTCCCATCTGGCTGTCCTGTAACCCTGCATCTAGACATGAGCAAGCCTGTGGAAATTTGCACATGGAGCTGAGCTGGGGTGTTTCAAAGTTTTGGGCTTCAAAAGCATAGCGAGCTTTGTCAAAACTGCAGTGTCCTGGTCGAGAAGAAGCAAGCCTCCAATTTTGCTGGGAATCAAGACTGGAACACGTGATGTTACCCAACAGCTGCACAGTGAGATGCCAAGAGGCCATGAGGACTGTAAGTGCTCAACCAGCTTTTGGTTGATTAAATTAAGAGGGCTGGAAAAATTATATATGAAGTTGTCTCCCAGATTTCCATAATCTGCTATGTCACCTGGAGCCTTTGTAAAGCTGTTGTATGGGAAAGGCTGGGAGGGGCCATGAGGTCCTGTGTGGCTGGCCTGAATGCTGTTGGCTACTTTGAGCGTGTGGCTCTGGGAAGGAGTGCATTTCGGAGCCAAGGGTGGGCTCCCCTGGCATGAACCCTTATTGGCTCTTGTAGCGCCTAACACTTCGTAGCTTATTGTGGTTTGTAATCGCATATTTAAGTGATTATTTTGTCTGGAAGGATCCTTATCTGTTTTGCCAAAAATCCCCAGCAGAACAGGGATTAAGATGTTTTTGCTCCCAATTGTGTCTGCAGTACATAGCACAGTGCCTAGATTGCAATAGACACTTACAAATATTTACTAACTGAAGTGAGATGTATAAATACAGGTTAAATTCAGGACACTAAATGCACCCTGCTAAGGATGGCTAAAGTCCCTTTGAAATAAGCTCTCATTTTATCATACCACTACACTTCCCATATGGCCCAATTAGCAAAAATTTCCCTTCTCTTATCTTTACATAGGAGACTATAGCTACCAACTCATGAGAGTTCCTCCCTCCAACTTTATTTTTAAGGTAGTCAACTTTCCCCCCACCCTAAAAGGAAATTTTTTCTTTTTAAAAATACGCTTTATTCAAAAAAAGGCAGACTGGTTCCTGGGGTTTCTGCCCTTCTAGGGGAAAGTGCCACATTTAATACAACTTATTTTTTTAGGGATGGGGTCTTGCAATGTTGCTCAGACTGGCCTTGAAGTCCTGGGCTCAAGTGATCCTCTCGCTCCAGTGTCTGGGACTACAGGCATGAGCCACGGCATCCCCCAGAGGAAATCCTACGTGGAATTCTAATCCAAAACAGACAACTAGTTGAACACTGAGTCACTGTGAGTGCAGCGCTGGGGGCAGGGAGCACTCAGTCTTCACAAGCCTCTCATTTGTGAGCTCCTAAGGCAGCTCCAACGAGCGTCTAGAGGGTTCTTGGTTTGAAAATCTCACCCTGGGAATCTCAGCTAGGGAACTGGATCTCTGAGACCCACACTCAGTGGTACCCGGGCCTTCAGACCTTGATTCAGATTCAGATGCTCTGACCACACCCAGACCTCAGGAGGTGGCTGACCCAGATTCCAGATTCCAGCTCTCAAGAGAAATGCACCTCTCCATCTCCTTGTTAACTGGGTAAAAAGATGACTTGCTTCACAAAACCAGGTGTCAGGACAAAACACAGTAGAGCCATGTAAGAAAAATAACTTTGTTATTAAGCATATACAATGATATCAAAAGTACGTCATAGTATCACATCCACAATTGTTTGAATGCTAGCTTGACTGTTATATGGACCTGTTACAAATAATGAACAACAGAGCTACTCCAGTACATGACTAGTCCCTGTGAAATAAAAACAGACCCATGGCACACATGAAATTCCTAAGGGGACTTGCTTTGATCCCCTGGGGAATAAGAGGGTCCTTTTCTATGATTTCCCTAGAGCAGTAACATTTGTTGAGGGAGCATGTGAAGTTCATGATTATATGCCTTAACAATCACAGTCATGGTGTGTTTTGTTTTCCAAATGGAAAATTATTTTTTGACTTGTTGTAAGATACAAATATTGACTGTGCCAGGAAAAAATTCATCTATTTCCCTGAACTCATTATTAATAACTTTAGATGGCTCTATTCTACTTGCTGTTTGGCCTGGATTCCTGCAATAACTTTCCTTTTCAGGAAGGTTATCTGAAAGATGTTAAGTCTGCAGACTGAGGCTGCTGTGGTGGTTTCTGAGGCACAGGCTGAGATGTGGGGAGAGACAGTGGGGAGTAACACCCAAAATATGATGGGGGAGTTGCTGCCTGAAAACCCACAGCAATGTCTGGCTTGGGGAAGCCTTCCCTTGCAGCCCTGGGAACAGGGCTCACCAGGCCCACAGTAATTATGAACCTTGGAAAGATGACCGAAGCCAGGGTGCTCTTCACTGGTATTTGGTGGGGTAATACTCCCCTCTCCTTCCTTCCAAAACCAATGAACATTTATTATTTACCTGTTGGGCTATGACACACCTGTCTGAGTTTATACAGTAGAAATGACTTCCTTTGGTCAATAAATCCTATGGCAGATGTTGGGCATTAACTCAGAAGGTGAGAAAAGGCACTATCCTCTCTGCAGCCCCACTCACTTTTGGCACAGTATAGGTTATAATTTCTCCCTCTGGAACTGGGAAGGGAGGGGGTGTTCCTAAACTAAAATGCATGCCGTCCATGTACTATTTTCTTTTTTCTTTTTTTGAGATGGGGTCTCACTCTATCGTCAGGCTGGAATGCAGTGGCGCGATCTTCGCTCACTGCAACCTCCACCTCCTGGGTTCAAGCAATTCTCCTGCCTCAGCCTCCCGAGTAGCTGGGACTACAGGCATGTGCCACCACGCCTGGCTAATTTTTTTTGTATTTTAGTAGAGATGGGGTTTCACCATGTAGGTCAGGATGGTCTTGATCTCCTGACCTCATGATCCGCCCGCCTCAGCCTCCCAGTGTTGGAATTATAGGCGTGAGCCACCGTGCCTGGCCCCATGTAGTATATTCTTAACAGCGTATTTTTTATTCCCATTGCTTTCCAAGAACAGAGGTAACTTAGGAGGTCCTGTGAAGGGGGTGCAAAAATCGAAGTCAACATTTCTACTAACAGGTTGAGGAGGTGTACAAACATCTTTTTCACTATAAAACATGAAATGCACTGTAGCAAATCTTACCCCAGAAATGGCTTTCCCATTAGGTTTTGAGCAGAAGTCCTATTTAAACAGTAAAGCTTTTTCTATCTAGCTAAAAGATACATTAGAAATAATGATGCCTTATGATGTCCTATCTTTGAAAAATAAAATTTGGGCATAAAGAGTACACATCAGTCTTGCAGTAGTCCAAGTTTTGAAAATCTGAGGATTAAAAATTATTTTCTAAATTAAGTTGGTCCAGCAGGTTGATGTTATAAAATACAGGTTACTATAAGTTTTGCTGGAGAATATTATCTGGAATAGTTTCATGAAATCCAGATAATACTACTTTCCATTAATTCTTTTAATATATTATTCTAGCCTATGGCCAAACATGCAGTTTGGTTGCATTTTATGAGCATTTCACAATAAAGGTCATATGTCTAAATACAGTTCACTGTCAAAGAAAAGGTATTAAAATTCCTCATTAAAAAAAATCACAGATGGACCTAGCCATCTCTCATACAGCTTGTGCATCATTGTGTGTGTGTGTGTGTGTGTGTGTGTTTTAAAAGCATTCATCCATTCACACCCTTTAAATACCATGCTCCACAAGCAGGCAAACATTAAATATATCCAGATGGAAATCAACAGCTGTTCACTTCCTCTCTTTATAAACCCGTGGTTGGCGTGACCTTCTGTCATGAATGTTGAATTTTGCAGAGAGAAGGAGGAAGAAAAGATGCTAGAAAAAGAGCACTAAGAATGTGTTTGCTTTCACTTTAAAAATGCTAGTGGACAGTCACCAGGAATTTTGCATAAATGAGACATAGAGGAGCAACGTGTTCATCAAAGACTCAGCCACACGCTGACATGAGTCCTGCATTTCCAACATGGTAGGAAGAAGGGAAGGAAGACTGCTGCCACTAGAGATTTGCAAAGCCCCTTCCTATCATTCTTAAGGGAGAAGACTGAAAGGTGGCATTCAAACACAACAAGAGGGATATTCTTTTTTTTTTTTTTTTTTTTTTTTTTTTTTTTTTTTTTAAGAGTCTTGCTCTGTTGCCTAGGCTGGAGTGCAGTAGTGCAATCTTGGCTCTGCCCCCGGGTTAAAGCAATTCTCCTGCCTCAGCCTCCTGAGTAGCTGGGATTACAGGCATGCACCACCACGCCCAGCTAATTTTTGTATTTTTAGTGGAGACGGGGTTTCACCATGTTGGTCAGGCTGGTCTCGAACTCCTGACCTTGTGATCTGCCCGCCTCAGCCTCCCAAAGGGCTGGGATTAGAGGCGTGGGCTACCATGCCCAGCCAAGAGGGATTTTCTTTAAGCAAGCTTTCACAGTAGTGGAGTTCAATGATGTGGGCTGAAAGGTGGAGGCAAAAAAGCCAAAAAGAAATAGGAAAGGACATGGCAGGATGGGAAATTCCAACATGAGCGAATATGAGTGTGAGAACGATCATTTGTGAAGCTCAATAGAAGAGTGAAAGTCTCCCGCAAAGGCAGATGAACAGCCACTTTGTGTGTCCAATGACAAAGTGGACTGTGAGTAACTTATAAGCTGCTCATTGGAACCAAGAGGACCCTCAACAACGTTACAAAGGAGCAGATCATCCTTCTGGTCTCTTGCTCCTGGTGCTTCTGAATGCACAACAAACCTTGGCAGGAACATGCTTCCCTTTGGGACCCAGAGGTGCTCTGAGAAAACACTCTAACTCACTAGGAGGTGGAGAAATAGACCCTTTTCTGAACTGCTTCTCACATGCAGGGGAAAAGAAATCAAAGAAAATGCCTGAAAGAACTAGAACTTGGACTAAATGAAAGAAGGAAAAAATGGGAATAGGAAGGAAGTTTTTGCAAACAAGGAAAACTACTGTTTTTTCTCCCCATCCAAGATAACTTTCAATAGTGTATTATTCTCAATATGTTGGTGGCAAGCTTGGTTGGCTCCAGACAAAAACTTGTAACACCCAAGGAGAGCAAATTTACCTACTGCTGCTGATGGCGTTAGTGAGGTCAACCCAAGCCAGCAACTTCCTTGCGGCCTTCAGCCCCACTGTGTATTGGTTCAGCCTGGATCATGGCACCTGCTCAGAACCAGGAATTCTGTGCCTCTCTCTAAGGTCAGCCACTTTATTGAACAAATAATCTGTGATGTATACAGCAGGCTCCACTCTTGATTAAACAGCTTTAAAATATTCTAGCAAACCAGAGCCCACTGTTTTAATGTGAATCCAGGCATTTCACTTTGTTTTTTGAAAAGAGGATTTAATCTTCTTCCCTAAATAGGATACTTACAGATAAGCATGGCATGAAACCTTAAGCACCATATTTGAATTTTAGAATGTGGCAATCTATGTAACAGTAAATATATGACTGCAATTCTTTTCTATCTTCTCTAAATGTCATTCAGTTCTCTCCTCTCTTTAATTGAATTTGGGAAACGTTTGACAAGGGCATACAATATTTAAAATCTACTGGAAGCACAAGGAAAAAGAATTCTCCACCAAAGTACATCTACACGTTTGTCCTCTCCACCCCTTTTTAACTGAAGAGCCCTAATTTTGATACTAGAGGAGTTACGGTCTATTCTGAATACACATCTTAGAAGTAGCCTCACATTTTCTTAGAGCTCACTTTGCCATTTTCCCTTTTGATACTCTGCCAAATTTTTAACTTGAAGAATTTATGATTTAAGACACTGTGAGAGTACCTAAAATCCAAAGTTCCTGGAAAAATAGGATGTAAATGAAAAGTTACAATGCAAACCACTCCAATGAACTCTTAGTAAGAAGCAGGTAAATCAATCATTCACTCCCATGTGTCTGCAGGCCTAGGAGGGGACTCTGAAAATAGTATTGTATCTGGAAGAAGAGGAATAGAGAGATGTCAGGAGAAGAGAAGAGAAAAATGTATGTTTTCTAGGTCTCCAGTGGTGTTTTTTTCTCTTTAGATGGTTTAACTGCAGGTGAGTTGATCTTTCTCTTCCTTTGGCATGACGGTGTTGGGATGTGCTATGGATAGAAGTCTCTGGGGGCTCTCAAGTCTCTTGTCTCAGTTCTTCTTGGGTGGTCGTCTCCAGAGCCCAGGTCCATGGCTTCTGGGTAGCTGGGAAATTCCTGAGGTAAAGGGAACTCCTCTGCTGAAGAGTGAGTCCGGTGCCCGAACACCTTTTCCTGCAGCTCAGTGATGTCATTGCGGATGTCAGCCAGCATAAGTAGCAGGAAATCGAAAGAACCAGGGGGTCCCTGTGTACATGGGAGGAATCAAAGCTAGAATATGACAGACAGCAATGGCCTCCGGGGCTCCATGACTTGACCTGCTGCTTGCTGGCAACTACTTTCTCAATAACTGTGCCCCAAATGGAGTCAATGTGAGGACTGCTACAGGAGCCTGGGGGTCCTCCACATTGTTTTCTAATTCTGTCACTTCTCAGATGAGCTTTGGTGATGTATTCACCTTTCCTCCCTCCTAACTCTAGGCTTTATCAAATCCAGTAGAGGAAAGAACATAAGACAACTCTCCTAAGTTACTTTCCAAAGCAGTCTGGAAGATGCTTATGAAGGCAGCAGAGCAGTGGTTAAGAGACTGGGGTTCTGTTGGGTTTGAATCTCATCTCTGCTGCTGCTTACTGTGTGGTCTTAATTTCTTGTGGTTCAGTTTCCATATCTGTAAAATGGGGATAATAATAGTCCCAATTTCATAGGGTTTTATAGGGTTCATAAGTGAGGATTTAAATAAGTAAATGCATGTAAAGCGCTTTGAACATAATATGTATTCAAAACATTATCTGGGCCAGGAGTGGTGGCTCACACCTGTAATCCTAGCACTTTGGGGGGCCAAGGTGGACAGATAGCTTGAGCCCAGGAGTTCAAGACCAACCTGGACAACATGGTGAAACCCTGTCTCTACAAAAAATATTAACAAAAATTTAGCCAGGTGTGGTGGTGGGCACCTGTGGACCCCGCTACTTGGGAGGTTAAGGTGGATGATCGCTTGAGCCCAGAAGGTCGAGGCTGCAGTGAGCCGAGATTGTGCCTCTGCACTCCAGCCTGGGTGACAGAGTGAGACCCTGTCTCAAAATTATTAAAATGTTTATAAGATGGCCGACTATAAGCACAAACTAAATGAGGTTGAGAGGATGTTGTAAAGACGTCAACTCCTCATCATCTAGGAAAGGTCCAAACAAAAGCTTCCTAATTTTTCTATGTCTTGAGTATCCTTTATCATCATATAGTATTTACTAAGCCTTAATTTTATAGAGTGCTGTGTGGGGCATGGTAAAAAAGAAATGCATAAACACGCATGTTCTGGGCTTGTCAGAAGTTTGTAATAAAATTGTTATCACTTCCCACAACTGCTGCAGCAGCAGCAGGCACTATGGAAGCAGAGCTTACATGGTAAAGCACTAAGACAGGCATAGGATTTTCATATCATTTGACCCTCACAATAGCCACTTGAGGGATGGCAGGTCAGATTCCACTATTGCCACTGCACAGGTGGGGGAATGATGCCCAGAGACCCTCAGTGATGTGCCGTGGTCAGAAAGCTAGCAGGTAGAAGAGTTGAGATGGGAACCCACGACTTCCACCTCTGTGGCCACAGCTTTTGGATTTCAGAAATGATACTTCTTCAGAAGCAGTGAAGTGGTTTGAATGTTCTGTGCTTCTGAATACTACTATTTCTCATTTTAAATCTCCCAGACACTATGCATATATGCAGCTAATTTCTTCTCAGATCCTAAACAGCCCTGCATGGTTTTGCGCTTTTTAAGAGGAGATGGGCATCTGACCGGCTAGGGTTGTAGCAGTGGCTAAATTCTCAAGTATGCAGAGTTATGATTTAAACCTATAGATTTCTTTCCTAGACCTTTCAAATGTTTTATGATACAGACTCATAAAACATTTTATGAGAAAACTTGGAAACAGACTCATGGCATAGTAGGGTTTTGAGCTTTAGGAAAGACATTTTAAATGAAGATTAGCCATGATAAAAGAAAAAACAACAACAGAAAACAAGTTTGAAAAATAAATCCAAACTAGCAGCTAAGGTCTTCTATGACTGTCTTCCTAACCACAAAGTTCTGCTCAGGTGAGCTGAGTGGCATCAGGAAGGGGCGGGCCTTTGCTACTAGACTGACCTATAGGCTCATCAGAGCTGCATCCCTGAGAATGTTCCCCTGGGGAAGCAGGACACAGAATGCTACTTACTGGAGACCCTCTGGGCCCAGGCGCTCCTCTCTCCCCCTAAAAACAGAAAGGCCAGGGTTAGCTTTCTAGAGCACATGGATACCACAACAATAGTCTCTATTTATACACCCACCATAACCACTTCCCTGCACAAAACAACAAATATTTTCTATAGAAAACATATGTAAAACTGAGCTGGACTCACGGGACCACTGATTTGAACAAGATTGCTTGGGTCAAGTGTTTCTCATTCTGATTTCCCTTGAGCCCATATATTTTCAAACCTTCCTGGCAAGAGGAATGTTCGTATTTCCCAGCAGCATGTGCAGTAACAAACTTTCTGAAATATCTCACACTGACTTCTTTGTGAGGCAAAAAAGAGAAGGCGGCTCTCAGAGGGGAACCACCCTGCTTGTAGAAAGAATGGAGCATCTCCTGTCCCTGACTTGAAAATCTCACAGAAATGGAAACACACAAAACGCTGTCCTGTAAAGCAACACTGGTTAAAGAGAAAAACACATGTGAGTATCACAATGCAGAGGCTCATTTAAAATTTATAGGGGTCATTTTTCCTATGACCGGTTGTGGTGGTGGTTTTTGTCTTTGGGGTTGGTTTCAGAATTTAAGAAAATGGCTTTTCAGATTTTGTTCCCAGCTTTGGGGAAAAAGTTGTATCTGGTGTCTGTGTCTCACTTTTGCTGCATGCAAAATGGGGATGGTAAACAGTAACTGGTAAGCTTTCCTCGATGTCAGTGCAAGAGGTAGAAAGTGAGAGACCTTCAGGCCAGGAGCGGTGCCTCATGCCTGTCATACCAGCACTTTGGGAGGCCGAGACGGGCAGATCACCTGAGCTCAGGAATTTAAGGCCAGTCTGGGTAATACGGTGAAACCCCATCTCTACTAAAAAATCCAAAAATTAGCCGGGAGTGGTGGTACATGCCTGTGGTCCCAGCTATTTGGGAGGCTGAGGCAGGAGAATTGGGCTTGAGCCCGAGAGGCAGAGGTTGCAACGAGCCAAGATTGCGCCACTGCACTCCAGCCTGGGTGACAGAGCAAGACCATCTCAAAAAAACAAAACAAAACAAAATCGAACGTGAGAGACCTTTAGCTTGTGAGGACCACTCATAAGGCTTACCTTAGAACCATCTCTTCCTGGTGCACCTGGTGGACCCTACAATACAAAAGGATCTGGTTTAACCACAGGGAAAAGCATGGGACAAAAACACATTTTCCCCCAAACAGGAAGTGGATCTCTGATAAGATACTGACCACAGGGCCCCTCCGGCCTTGTTTAATGTGGGACAGATCAGGAGATGGTCCCATGGGTCCCATTGAGCCCCGTGGACCGGGCTGCCCAGGAGGGCCTGGCATACCGGGGAAGCCTGGGCTCCCCTTTGGTCCTGGTGAGCCTGTAATCAAAGAACACCTCATTAGCTCACAGCACATGAGAAGGACGAAGGGCCCTGGCTAACAAGAGTCCCGGGCCCCTGCAGTCATTTCTCTTTGTACTCTCTCTGCCTTTGCCTTCTGACATCTGCATCAGGATGTCCCACGGGCATTTTAAACTTGATATGGTCAAAAGCAGCTTCCCCATCTTCCTCTCTTTTCACAGACCGCCAGTCACCCATCCACTCAAGCCAAAACCTGGAGAGTCTTCCTCTATATTTCCCCATTTCTGCAACCTCGTTTTTGAATCAGTGGCCAGCTCCTGTGCATTTTACTTCTTTAACATCTCACAGCTGTCTGCTCCCTTCTCTCCACTGGATCACAGCCGATAGTGGCCACCACAGCAGAGAAGTGGTGATCGCGGCAGGACAGCAGTTAAGAGACAGGTTTTAGCATCAGGGAGACTTGGGTTTGAATCTGACAAGTTGCCCGAGCTATCTGAGCTTTAGTTTCTCATCTCGTCTGTAAAGCTGGGCTAATAAAAATCTTCCTTATGGAGTAGTTGTATTCAATGAGATTTCAGATATACACACACCACTTAGTATAGTACTTCCCACATAGTACTAAAACAAATCTGTTAGGCCTTCCTTATATTTGCCTTGACTCTTGCCTCATTGCTAGTCTCTCTGCCCCCCCGCAGCCTTGTCTACCCCTCGCCCATTTTTGACATTTCTATAGGGATGACATATCTAAAACAAGTCTTACTATGTAACCCACCTACTTTCAACCTTTTGGTGCAGATGTCTCAAGGCACTGGGTGGGTCAGCAAACTCACTCTTTCTTGCACGCCCCAGAGAAATATCCCTTACTTCTTAGTGAGGGGTAGGAAATGTTCATTGGCCAAGATTTGCCAGGGATGGAAGGCATGCTGGGGGATGAGTCAGGGGATGTGGGGAAGATCATCTCACCCCAAGGCCCAGAAGCATAGGTCATGCTTAGGATTGCAGCTGGAGCAGGAGAACTGAAAATGTCCCCTTGCTCCACAATTCTAGCATGAAGTAATAGCAATCTACCACTGGCGGAAGGGCAACAGTGTGGGGACAGAACCCCTCTGTGGCACAGGTATGTGTGTGTAGAGGCTGCAGAAAGCTCAGAGTATAAACACTGAGAAAAATCCACTGGTAACCTAGGCATCCGCTAAGCATAAGGTAACAGCATCCTACCACTGGAGGAATTATTTGAAGACTGTGGAACACAAAGTAAATGTAGTGACAATAAGGCCAAAACCCAGCTGTTATTCAGTAGGCTGACTTGACTTCCCATGGCAGTGGCCTGACAAAAGAAGAGGGTACTCATCTCCAGGAGTGATAACTACATACCTCAGTCTCTACTGTTTCTCTGCAAATGATGTCTGGCATTCAATCCAAAACTTTCAGGCACATAGAAAAAAGGGCTGGGCACAGGGGCTCATGCTGTAATCCCTGCACTTTGGGAGGCTTAGGCGGATGGATTACCTGAGGTCAGGAGTTCGAGACCAGCCTGGCCAACATGGTGAAACCTCACCTCTACTGAAAATACAAAAATCAGCAAGATGTGATGGTGGGTGCCTGTAATCCCAGCTACTCGGGAAGCCGAGGCAGGAGAATTGCTTGAACCTGGGAAGCAGAAGTTGCAGTGGGCCAAGATTGCACCATTGCACTACAGCCTGGGTGACAGAGTGAGACTCCATCTCAAAAATAAAAATAAAACAAAAAAAAATTCAAAACAAAAAACCCATTGTCAAGTGATAGAAGTGATAGAACAATCAGCAGGACAAGCCTCAGAGGGGACCCAGATGTCGGAATAATGAGATATGGGCTTTAAAATAACAGTATGTGAAAGGGGCTGGTGGAAAAGATAAACAGCTTCTCTGAACAGATGAGGGATTTTAGCAGAGAGATGGAAATTAAAGGAAAAAAGTCAAATGGAAATATAAAATACAACATCATATATGAAAATGATATAAGCCCATCAGCAGACCGCTCGCAGCTGAGCAAAGACTCAGTGAACTTAAAGATAAGTCAATAGTTACTCAAAGAGAATCACAAAGAGGAAAATAAAATGAAGTATCCAAAAGAGGTGAGATAATATCGAACCATCTAAAATAAAACCCTACAGCGGCTCCCCTCTGCGTAGAGAATAAAGCTCCAACTCCTCAGCATAGTATCCTTGTTCATGCTTGTCCTTCTTGCCAGCATTTTTCCCACAATTGCCTCTTTCCTAATCGCCCCACAGTCCCATCCTCCCTGAATAAACCATGCCATGGCACACAATCCAGCTCCCACTATTCTCTCCTTTTGTGCCTTGTCTCCATCACCACAGATCACCTGTCTCCAAAAACATTTTAACATCTCCCCCGTCGTACCAACAACTATCATCAGACAGGCACAAAAATAGATGACTTGTTGTTAAACTTGGCATAGTCTCAGTGCTGTGTCGATACAGGCCTCTGAAAGCAAGAATTAACTGCTTACTTCATTGCACACGCTTGCAGTGTATCTATAGTATAATTTATGCATGTTTATATACATTCATGCACTGCACATGTGTTTTCTGTTTATGCATATCATTTTCTTCTGAGCATTCTTAACATTTAAAAATCGGGGCCAGGTGTGGTGGCACATGCCTGTAATCCCAGCACTTTGAGAGGCTGAGGTGGGCAGATCACTTGAGGTCAGGAGTTTGAGACCAGCCTGGCCAACATGGTGCAACCCCATCTCTACTAAAAATACAAAAATTAGCTGGGCTTGGTGGCACAGGCCTGTAATTCTAGCTGCTTGGGAGGCTGAGGCAGGAGAATTTCCTGAACCTGGGAGGCGGAGGTTGCAGTGAGCCGAGATTGTGCCACTGCATTCCAGCCTAGGCAACAGAGTAAGACTCCATCTCAAAAATAAATAAATAAATAAATAAAAATAAAAATTGGGAGATTTCATATAAAAATCTGGGTGCCTGGCTCTGGTTTCAAACAGGAAGCACAAAAACCGCAATTCCATCAGCAGCACAACCAACCAACTGGAGTTCTCAGTAGGGGCGGCCCCTTTACGTGGGGTGAGTGCTCTCCATTTGGTTCAGTTCCCTTGCTTCCGACTGCTCCTGCCCAGCTCCCTTCTACGTATCCATGCGACCTGCTCATCTCTGTAGAGGCTGAGGGGTTTTGTTTTTTAATTCTTTTCAGAGGCCTGTATTGACACAGCACTGAGACTATACCGAGTTTAACAAGTCATCTGTTCTCATGCCTGTCTGATAATAGTCGCTTGCATGTGTGCCAAAAAATGGTCATACCACCCTATTATGGAAGCTGATGGGGAAGAGTCCTTTAGGCGTCGTCTACGTTGACCCACAGCAGACAGAGTTGTAAACAGCCGCTTTGTATTGGGTTGGGTTTGCGGCGTTTCCCCACTTGTGTGTGGAACAGAGCATGTCTGCCCACACCGGGGACTCGAGGGGATATCTTGCCGGCTCAAGGGCCGTGGTTATGTATACTCTGGGGCAGCACCTGGGTGCAGACATCAGCATGTTCACCTCTGCTTTAGGCCTTGAACATCAGCTGGGGGGATAAGGGAAGAGACAGTGGGGACCTGGCGAGCATTTTTAAAAACTTGTGATAAAAAATACACAACACAAAATTTGCCTTTTTTTTTTTTTTTTTTTTTGAGATGGAGTCTTGCTCTGCTACCCAGGCTGGAGTGTAGTGCTGCGATCTTATCTCATTGCAACCTCCACCTCCCAGGTTCAAGCAATTCTCCTGCCTCAGCCTCCCAAGTAGCTGGGATTACAGGTGCCCACCACCACCTCTGGCTAATTTTTTGTATTTTCAGTAGAGACGGGGTTTCACCATGTTGGCCATGCTGGTCTTGAACTCCTGACCTCAAGTGATCTGCCCACCTTAGCCTCCCCAAAGTGCTGGGATTACAGGCGTGAGCCACGGACCCCAGCCCATCTTAACTATTTTTTAAATGTAGTGTTTAGTAATGTTAAGTACATTCCCATTGTTGTGCAACAGATCTCTGTAACTTTCTCATCTTGTAAAACGGAAACTCTAGACCACTGAATAACTCCCCATTTTCCACTCTGCTCAGCCCCTGGTAACCACTATTCTACTTTCTGTTTCTATGAATTTAATTATTTTAGATACCTTATATAATTAATGTGTCATTTTTTGACCAGCTTATTTCACTTAACCCAATATCCTTATGATTCATCTATATTGTAGCCTACATCAAAATTTCCATCTTTTTAAAGGCTGAATAATATTCCATTGTATGTGTATGTCACATTTTGTTTTTCCATCTTATCCATTGATGGACACTTGGGTTGCTTCAGCCTCTTGGCTATTGTGAAAAGTGCTGCTATGAAGATGGGTGTGCGAGCATCTCTTCAAGATCCTGCTTTTAATTCTTTGGGGTATATACCCAGGAGTGGGATTTCTGGATCTCATTTATAGATATAGTTATAGATATAGATATTTTTTGAGTTAGGGTTTCTGTTGCCTAGGCTGGCCTCGAATTCCTGAGCCCATGTGATCCTCCTGCTTAAGCCTCCTGATATGTTTAATTTTTTGAGGAATCTCCACACTCTTTTCCACAGTGAGTGAACCATTTTACATTCACATCAACAGTGCACAGGGTTCCAATTTTTCCATATCCTTGTCAATATTTATTTTGTTGGGTTTTTTCCCCCCTTTTTTTGAGATGGGGTCTTGCTCTGTCACACAGACTGGAAATGCAGTGTTATGTTCATGGCTTACAGTGGCCTCGACCTCCTGGGCTTAAGCCATCTTTTACACCTCAGCATCCTGAGTAGCTGGGACTATAGCCTGGCTAGCTTAAATTTTCTTTTAATTAGACAGGGTCTCCCTGTGTTTCCCAAGCTTGTATTTTTTCAAAAATAGTGGCCATCCTAATGGGTGTGGGGTGGTATCTCACTGTGGTTTTGGTTTGCAATGCTCTAATGATCAGTGATGTTGAGTATCTTTTAATATGGGTTTTGGCCATTTGTATATCTTCTTTGGAGAAATGTCTATTCAAGTCCTTTTCCCATCTTTTTTAATCAGTTGCTTTTTTTGTTGAATATTGAAGTTCTTATCTATCCTAGATATTAACCCCTTATCAGATATATGATTTACAATTATTTTCTTCCATCCTGTAGGTTGTTTTTGCCCTGTTGATTTTCGCTTTGAGACACAGAAATTTAAGTTTGATGTAGTCCCATTTATCTACTGCTTTTGCTGCCTATGCTTTTGGGGTCATATCCAAGAAATCGTCACCAAATCCAATGTCATAAAGCTTTCCTCTATGTTTTCTTCTAGGATTTTCATAGTTTTAGGGTCTTCCATTTCACTCTTTAATCCATTTTGAGTTAATTTTTGCAGATGGTGTAAGGTAAGGGTCCAACCTCATTCTTCTGCATGCAGAAGGACATTGTGTTTTAACCCATTTTAGATCATCAGCTCTGTGAGAGCTTGAATTGTGTCTTATTTATTAGCATATCCTCAGATAGTCCTGGATACATAGTAGGCTGCTTAGTAAATGCTTTTTATTAAGTGATTGCATTGAAGAGACTGAGAAGATTGCTATGCTATACTTGTCTCATAATTGTTCTTTTAAACGCACATAATAATTACTTTTTGACCATACCTAACGCCTAGTACTGACAGAGCAGTGACAAGATGGAATGACACTCAGACTCCAGCACATGAAACAAAGAAACAGATACTTTAGACTTTTCATATTTAGATAAGTCTTTTTTAGTACACAGAATAATTAAGCCAAAGTTAAAAGCAGTCAGTGTTCCATCCAAACATGTCTCATACCCCTACTCTTAATACTGGTTCCAGGTATATCTACAATGAGTTTGGAAAGGGTGCCAGATCTCTCCTTTTACTAAATATTTTACCTCCAGTAGCACATAAAAGAGGCCAGAGATATCTCAGCTAGATTTACATAGTCAGTCCACTACAGAGATCATAGTATGTCAAGTGCCTTTGAAATGTGGGCCTTTGATGTACAAATGGTAGCACCTTATATATGGCAGTGGAGGCCAGAAAGCAGCAGCCGCCCCCTTACCACCAAAGCTAAACAGATTCCAACCCAGAGTAGTTTCCTGTATTGGTGCTCCAGTCTGATTCACCACAGGCCTCGGAACTGGACTTTAATTTAAGGGCGAGAGAAAGCCTATTAGCTTTCTAGCTTCCCTACTAAGTCTCAATGGTGGGTACCACAAACACTGAAAGTTAAGAGAGAGAAGGAAATGGGTTTGGAATGTCCCCATTCAAAGGCTGGGTATGTTGCAAAAGCTTATTCATCCTCAATCACTCTCTGCTCCATCAAGGACCCTGGACAGCTCAAACCATGTTGTAAGCCAGATGGCAGCATTGGAGTAGCAAGCTTGCAAGGCATTTATTAAGCAAGACAGCCAGTGGCTCCCCTGCTCCTACAGTTGGTTTTGTTCTAGTGATCTAGAGCCTGGAGTTGACTTCCTCCAGAGAAGCAAAGCAAGAGCATTCTCTTAGAGGAGAGTGGAGAGCACCGTGCTAGGAAGCAGTTTATAAGGAGAGATGCCAGTCTCTTTAGAAGCAGCCAGAGGGGGCCTGTGTGAAGCATTTGCTGGAGAAAACTCCACCATGACCCAGAGTACCTCAGGCCAAGGGAATGAACGAAGAAAAACCAAATCCTGAACCATCTTATTCTCTGGACGGACTGAGATCCAGGTTTGTGTTTGAAGAGTTCAAGACATAAGTGGAGAGGAAACACACCAACCCTCTGTGAAGAACTCTGACCTTTTGTTCTTGCTGACTTTCCAACTGAAAATCCACCTGTGTCCTTCTTCTCTGGGCAATTTCTACCAGTCTCCCACGTCCAGATCAAACCTAAATGCCGCTGACCATTGCAGGCTACAGTGCTCACTCCCTACCAGCTCCCACAGCAGGAAGCATCTGTGCACTTACCTGGAGGGCATGTGGATACTGTTTTATTTATTTGCATTGGCTCTGTATGTCTGGTCTTCCCAATTCGGATGTCAAGAGGTCATTCATAACACCTAGCACACCGCTAAGCAATGATAGCCAGGGATAAGGCACTCAAAGGTTTAGAATCATTTGCTAACATTAATGTCATTTCCCTTACCAGTGTGGAGAAAAAAATCCATTGCTCTATCTGTGGAGGTACTCAAAATATAAAATAACTTGGAACTACTTTTTTAAGTTCTCATTGTATATTTCCCGATGAAATGATAGGATGTTTGGGATTTTCACCCAATTAATAAGTGTGAATCTTCAGGAACAGCATACTGAATGAAAGAAGCTGAAAGTATACATTCACAAGAACATATATATATATATATATAAATTAAAATATTCCAGTGATATGGAGTTCTAGAACAGGTGAGACCACAGTGAAAGAAAGCAGTTCAGTGTCTGCCTAGACCAGGGGTTGGGGAAGCAGACACATGCACATGGACACAAGGGAGATTTCTAGGGTGATAGAAATGTTCTATATCTTGAAATGTAGGATAGGAGTTAGATGGGTAAATACATTTGTTAAAACTCAAACTGTAATTTAAACGAGTACATTATATATCACCTGTATGTCAATACAGTCGACTTGGAAAAACGTATAGCTAGGTATAAAAATAAATATAGGTATAAATATGCAAACAAATAAGGGAAGGTAGAAGGAAGACTGGGGAGTAGCAGGAAGAGGCTGGCTCTGAGTTGTTAGAATTGGGCGAGGAGCCCCGAGCAGGGGGGCTTCATAATACTGTTCCATTTTTGTATATGTTAACATTTTTCCAGAAAAAAGTTTAAGATAGTTTTCCTTTTTTTTTTTTAACTTAAAATGATCTTTAGGAACCTTATCCAATCCCAGGACAATGACCTTTTTCTCCCAAATTGCTATTGGCTATGAGGGTTTCTCAGGCTTGAGGGGCTATTTCCCAAGGTCCTCTCATTGCCTGGGTGTGTGGCAGCCCTATGGACACCTGCCTCGTTTCTCCTCGATGGAAGCTGGAGAACACTGTCCAGCCCCCAGCAAATGTGAGCTTTTGGAAGGCTTTTTCTGATGGTGATCACCCTCCTGTGCCCTCCTCTACACTCACCAGGTGGGCCCTGGCCCCCAGGCAGGCCAGGAGGTCCAGGAAGGTAGGCGTTTGAGGCCAGCACCTTGTCACCGGTGATATACTTGCCCAGGTCAGCTGCATTGTTGGGGAGCAGCGCAATCTGCAAGGAGAAGAGGAAGCCTCGGTCAGGAAGCAATGGCAGGGGAGAGCCTCAGCATTTGTCTTGGTGGTAGAAGCTGCAAAGCCTTTTCATGAGACATATGTATATACTTTTTACTAGAGCTAGTTAGAGCTCAGAGAAACCATAAAGAGCCTCTTTCTAAACCTAGAGGCCTTCTAGGGCAAACAACTTGCACGACATTACTCAGCTAGTTAGTAGGTGAGCTTAGATAAGCTCCAGATGGCCTACATATCACTGGAACTCATTATTATCATAATTAATAGGATCTACTTATTTCACACTCTCAATTTGTTAATTATCTATTTTATGTCTCAAACATTTATTGAACACCTACTATGTACAGGTCCTGTGCTTGGTTCTATGGCTATAGTGGTGACCAAGACATGGTCCCTGCCCTTAAAGAACTCTCAGCCTTGGGAGCCAGGACCGAGAATGTGGCTGACGGTTCCCCTGCACACCCGGAGCTGACCTTCAGTATAACTGGGCAACAGTGACTGTGGTGGTTGTAAAACGCGTCCACAAATTCTTTGACACTTTGTGATCATGTGAGTCAATTCTCCTCAGTAAACTCCCTTTAATATATACAGCTGCCCCATTAGTTCTGTCCCTCTAGAGATCCCTACTACAATTCCCCTGTGACTGTCACTCAGAATTCAGTAGGGATGACTGTAAGAATCAAAATCTTGTGCAACCTGAAAGTCAGCTTTGTACAATTTCAAGTCAGGGCTCATGATTTAGAGTCACCACTGTGTTCCTGGGATACATTTAAAATGGTGCTGACATCATTGTGTCATAGCAATAGACCACCACAACCTGCAAGTGGGTACCTGTGGCCCTGGGGAGGAAGAGGAGTGAACCAGTGAATGAGGGAAATGGATCAGTCAATCTACTGCAACCTTGAGGCAATGGGTCAACACTGGCAGCTGAAGCCTGATGCAATTTTATCATCTGCTTCCAACTGAGACACTGAAACATGGATCCCACCCTTGGGCGTTGGCATGAGGCAGACTTACCTTTAAATCTCAGCCCTGCCACATTCTACCTGTGGAATCTTGGGTAAGCTACATAGCCTGGATTTCCTCATCTATAAAATGGGGATGGTAACAGCCACCTAGAAGCACTGCTGGAGGGTTAAAGTGATGTTGTGTTTAACGTGCCTGACTCAGTGTCCAGCCATTGTCATAGACCCAGCAGAAATACTGTCTGGGGGCCTAGGCACTGTGGCTCATGCCTCTAATCCCAGCAGTTTGGGAGCCCAAGGTGGGCGGATCACTTGAGGTCAAGAGTTCGAGACCAGGCTGGCCAACATGGTGGAACCCTGTCTTGACTAAAAATACAAAAATTAGCTGGGTATGGTGGTACATGCCTGTAGTCCCAGCTACTCGGGAGGCTAAGGCAGGTGAATCGCTTGGACCCAGGGGGTGGAGGTTGCAGTGGGCCAAGATTGCACCACTGCACTCCACTTCAGCCTGGGTGACAGAGGGAGACTGTGTCTCAAAAAAAAAAAAAAAAAAAAAAAAGGCTGTCTGAGGGCTGCTCCTGGCTTTGTTCCTAAGTAGCTGTGTAACTTTGGTAAGTCCCTTCATCCTTCATTTTCAAATCTACAAAATGTGCAGCTTCAACACATGATCAAGTCTTCATATTTAAAATTTTGTAAACAGAACCTCAGGATGAGACCTGCACACAGATGGGCTCCAGAGATGCTCCCCTATTCCCCACCTATTTCCCGCAGTCCTCTTTGCTTGGTTTGGCCTCTTGTAAAAGTTACGAGGTAAGGTGGCAAACGCTGACCTCAGTGTCCCGGCTGACCTCCTGCTGGGTGGCTGCATCCTGGCTCCCTTCAGCCCCTCCGTGCAGTAGCAGAATGAGTGCAGAGTGAAGGCACTGGTACTTTAGAGGTGGCTGTCCAGAATCTCTGGCCCCACTTTCTGCATAAACACAGCAGAAGATGGGCTGTGGGATGCTAGGAGTTTGGGAGGAAGGTTGTAGTAATGTAGAAAGAGTCTGCATTTCCCCCGGATTCCAGTCAATGGAATTATACGTATCATTTATCTCATACTAGCCTTTGTAAGAGAGCTTCTGCCTCAAAGAGCCGTTGGGATGAATCCATGAGATGCCTCTTGTAAAGCATTTTGTAGAGTGCTAATAAATAATATTTTTACTTGCTAAACATTTGTAGAGCTCTTTCTAGATGGATGGCACTGTTCTCAGTTCTTTGTGAATATTAACCTTTTATTGTCATAAAATCTTTAGGCAGTAGGTATTAATGTCCTTTTTAAAAAGTAGAACTGAGGCACAGAGAGGTTAAGTAACTTACCCAGAGTCATACAGCCAGCAAATGGTGGGTCTAGAATTTAAACTTAGCCAATCTGCTTCCAGAATCTGTGCTCCTAACCACTAAACCAAGTGGCAACCTACAGTCACTTTTAAAATTTTTTTTTCGACACAGTCTCACTCTGTCATCCAGGCTGGAGTGCAGTGGCGCAATCTCAGCTTACTGCAACCTCCGCCTCCCAGGTTCAAGTGATCCTCCTGCCTCAGCCTCCCGAGTACCTGAGATTACAGGCTCCTGCCACCACACCCAACTAATTTTTATATTTTTAGTAGAGATGGGGTTTCACCATGTTGGCCAGACTGGTCTCAAACTCCTGACCTCAAGTGATCTGCCCTCCTTGGCCTCCCAAAGTGCTGGGATTACAGGCATGAGCCACTGCTCCGGGTCTACAGTCACTTTAACATGGATTCCCAATAATCCTGGGAAGACCCATTTTACCAGCAGCAGAGGAAACCACAAATTATTGAGAAGCCATATAACCGCCTGAGGCAAAGGTGGCGCTAGAGCGAGCAAGTGCAGCCATCACGCTGCAAATCTACTCACTTGAAATCTTAGGGGCCTCTATATTCTCAGGCCTGACTGTTGGCCCTACTCCATTCGGCCATCGTTTGCTGATTTAACACCGTTGGCACGGTTTCCCCACAAGACAGTAAGTGCCAGGCCTCTCTTTCTGGAGTCTCCCTTCCCAGGGGGACTCTCTGCAGCAATTTGACTCTCAAATCCGATAGCCCCTGCTGCCAGAACACAAGCAACTTAAAAAAAAAAAAAAATGGAGAGGAGAGTTGGCTCTTAATTTTAAGTGCTCTTGTGGGACAGAGACCCATCTGAAAGGGAAATGACAGGCATCTCATCTATCCCCACATTGTCCCTTTCTCACCACATCACTTGTTTTCTTCCCACACCACAGAAGAAGTGGTGGAGGTGGAGGCACTGAGGTCTATACAGCATTTAAAAACATGTTTTTATTGCAAAATAAAGCAAAGAACCTGGAAACCTCACAACACAAATATAACACTTGCTATATATAGCAAACTGTTATAAAGCAAGCACCCCTTTAGGTGCAGCAAACCACCATGGCACACATTTAACCTATGTAACAAACCCGCCCAGCCTGCACATGTGCCCCAGAACTTAAAAATGAAAGTAAGCACCCTTTTAAAGAACTCCCGAATCAATCAACAGAACTTTGCCAGCCACCCCGGACCCCCTCCTTCCACGTGCCCTATCCCAATCAGTCTCCTCTCTTCCCCAACAAGTCACCACTTTCCTTTTACAGTAATCACTTCCTGTGTTTTTAAAAATAATGTATCACCCAACTGTGCATACCTAGACATTATGGCTTAGTGTTGCTCATTTGAAAAGCGATAGGTCTTTTAAGTTTCCTGTTGTCTGCAGACTGCCAGAACCCAGGGCATGTGACCTGTTGTGTTCCCCACGGTTGGAACGTTGCCGACTGGACATTCGTGGTGTGGTTCAACGTGTTTAAACAGCATTTTATGCTGTGGGGTTGGCCATGGTCTAGGACTGCTGGCATTTCCTTCTTGGCTAATGTTTATTTGGGCAGATGTCCTATGTTCTTTTGTGAACAAATGGCATTAGCAGCAGCAAGACGACATTAAAAACCAACTGACAGGCCGGGTGTGGAGGCTCATGCCTATAATCCCAGCACTTTGGGAGGCCAAGGTGGGTGGATCACAAGGTCAGGAATTCAAGACCATCCTGGCCAACATGGTGAAACCCTGTCTACTAAAAATACAAAAAAATTAGCCTGGTGTGGTGGTGGGCACCTGTAATCCCAGCTACCCAGGAGGCTGAGGCAGAGAATTGCTTGAACCCGGGAGGCGGAGGTTGCAGTGAGCCAAGATCGCACCATTGCACTCCAGCCTGGGCGACAGAGCGAGACTCTGTCTCAAAAGCAAAACAAAACAAAAACAACAACAACAAAAAACCAACTGACAATCCAAACACTGGCACCAGAGTAGAAGTGAGAGGACCTAGGTTTTAGGCCTGCCCTCTTGGACAGTTACTTCACCTCTCTGAGACCATCAGTATCTTTTCCACGGGGTCATGGTGCTAATTAAATGTGATTCTGGATATAACGCTTTCTAGGCTGTAGAATGCAAGACATTCTAATAGGAACCTTTAGAAATGAGTTGCTCCTCATAACATTCGATGAAAGTCTGCATTGGCTTGGGATTGCCACAGTGCATTTGCAGAAAGATTTTGCTATAAGGTAGAACGACTCTAGTCCAGCTCAATTGCGTAAGAGTTACTGGAGTATTAAGACGACCTTGTGGATTTTTATATAGCTCTCCAGCAGGGTCTTTGAGGGTGACAAGTATTTCAATGCAAGTTTCTCCACTTCTTTTAACATTTTTATTTTTATGCATCACAAAAAAACATGGCAGGGAGGTTAAGGGAAAACCACACATTGATTTAGCAACTGCATTTCTGAACAACTTGTGATATTTAGCCCCCTTGTTCCTAATCTTGGCTGGAAATAAATTCCCTAAGGCACATAGATTATTTCCAGGGAAGGAAATAATCTATTTATTTATTTCCAGGGAGGGTAGCTTTATGTCGTGAGAGGTACACCTGGAGATATTGATCAACTGCCTGCCCCAAGCCCTTCCGGCTTATGAAATGCAAACTTACTTCTTCCTGGAATCCTTCTCTGGGTTTGTTTAATACAACTAACATCAACCTAAGCTCAAACTGGGGATATCTGTGTTGGATGTATTTATTTCTGTCTCTGTGTTTATAGTGATAGACAAGGTTTTCTGCCTAGTCTTCCTATTAGGATCATAAGCTATTTAGGGTTAAATCTATGTTTTATTCATAATTATCCATCAGATATATACATGTTTCCGTTAAGCAGATCATGTCGTCAGTGTTGTAAAAAAAGGCTTGCAAACCATTTCTCTTCTCAGCCTGTTGATTTACTGAACTGGTAGCTGTGGTTTTCATTACGGGCTTGCTGCATGTTTGTTGAACATGGGAAAGAGATACCATCTCAGACTTACTCTCAAGCCCTTTAGAATCACTGGATGCCAAAGTTCAACAGGGCAGATACACCTCTCTGATACGCTAAGAGTCTTGAGTGGGAGCAGTTAAACAAACCAAGAAGATTATGTTTCATCAGTGTAAGGGTGACTTCTGAGTCACTGACAAACTAGCAAATTAAGCCATCTTAGGTACAATAAATACTGTTTATATGGGTCCAGGACAGTTGTTCAAGAAGTCAGATCGCCAGATCCATACTGGGCCATTACTCACAGCAGAACGGTGTTACTAGAAATCTGTTATACTGTCAGGCATTCACACAGCCTTTTACAAAGTGCATTGGCCCTCATCTTTGATGACATGAAGTTCCCACAGGGCTGCTTTTCTAGGTGCAGGGAGCTCAGAAAGGGCACAGGCTATAATTTTTAAAAGTGAAAAAGAAAGCTACTGCAGAAATTCCTTACGAGCTTATGGCAGTTTATAGAGACAATATTCTCCATAAATAATATACAGATCTTAGATAAAACAGAATCACATAGGTCTTTCCCAGGACACGTATGGAAATTTGATTTTCGAGTTGGAGTTTCGCTCTTGTTACCCAGGCTGGAGTGCAATGGAGTGGTCTCAGCTCACTGCAACCTCCGCCTCCCAGGTTCAAGAAATTCTGCCTCAGCCTCCCAAGTAGCTGGAATTACAGGTGCCCACCACCATGCCCAGCTAATTTTTGTATTTTTTAGTAGAGATGGGGTTTAACCATGTTAGCTAACCATGTTAGCTTGAACTCCTGACCTCAGGTGATCCACCTGCCTCAGCCTCCCAAAGTGCTGGGATTACAGGCGTGAGTCACTGCACCCGGCTGGAAATTTATTTTATGAGAAGTTGCAATAGCTATAGCTCACCCTCTCTATGGCTTTGCCACGTGTCCCTTACCTAGTGTTGATTTTAATAATCGCCTCTGCAATCCCTTGCCATCATTGTGTCCTGTTGCCCCTTGGATGGCTCTGAGGGTGGGCAAAGCATCCCAAATCCATCCAAACCTCACTGGCATCAACTGCGTGAATGCTCAATGTGGATAATTTATTTTCTTATCATTTGTAAATATCCTTCCACCTGGCCTTGGCCAAGCCCTCCTTCCATCACGCATCATCGTTCCCACCCCAGCGGCACGTACCTTTTGCTTCAGCTGCAGCACGGTCTGCTTCATCTGGTAGAACTCCTTGCACGTGGCACAGCAAGTTCCAGCTTTCACCGTGTTCTCAGACTTCTCATGGCCTGAGAAAGGAGATGGGCTCAGTCCTGTCTGGGAGGCTGGATGCAAGCCAGACTCAGACAGCATCGGGAAGGGTGGTCCCAGGGACAGAGCGGCTGACAGCGGGACATGTGAGGGCTCAGCTGTGGGTGATTTTACAGCTCTCGGGTCCTGCCAGCACGCTCCAGGGTCACGGAAGAGTGGGGGACAAAGAGAGAGGGTTGCTGCTAGAAGTTGAGCTCAGCTGTTCCTATTTAGACATGCCAGGAAGACCCTGATCTTCCTTTCATGTGTGAAAATGCGTACCACGGCCCTTTTATCAGTGCTTTTCCAGAAGGCAGGCTCTATAAATCTGACATGATTTATACTCCTCTGAAAGGGCTAATGTTCACACATTATAAATATTCCCCAAGCTCAGGCACTGGGCCTTAAAGTTGCCTTTATCACCTCTGCTAATCCAATTCTTCAAAGGGAGCACAGCAGTGGGCTGGGAGCTGACCTCACTGATGCTTGAGGCCAGGATAGGAAATGCCCCAGACACTTCGCCACCCCATCTGGGGCCACTCGCAACAGCAACAGAAAGGCAGTCGGGCCCATCCACTGCAAAGGGTCCCAAACCCCAGCTGTAGAACATTAGGTGCTCCATGGGCTTTTTGTAAAAACATTCTTTGCTAAAGGAAAACTGGGTGAAGTAAATAGTGATCTGGCCAAGAATACAGACAGCTCTCTTTCTCCTGGCACTGGAATGGGCTACTTAACCCTGCATGCTGGGAAGACCAGACACCTGGGTCACCTCGCTGCTGAGGACCTTGCACAGACTGCCAAGGTGTGTGCCAAAGGTGGCAGCAGTGTGGGCTGAAAGTGCTAGGTTGAGGGTGTTTTGTTTGGGCAGGCAGGACAGTCTGACACCCAGGGAAGCATAAACTCTCCTCGCTTAACAGCCCTTTGGCGTTGGGCCAGGTGTGCTGTTTGTGTGACATAATAACCACGACTATCTAGAACGCAGACTGGGGAAGTCGGTAACGCGTGACCATCTCTTGTGCTTCCTGGCCCGTATCATTTGCTTCTTACTGTTCCTCTCTTCTGCAAAGCCCTCTGTTCCATCTCCACTTGTTGAACCCCACCAAGATGCAGATCAAATGTTCCATGAAGCCTGCTCTCAACCCACAGAAGTCTGAAAATCAGGCAGCATTTACTGTGTGTCCCTCCCACTCACAGGCTGGTCTTCTAGGCTTCCCTGGAGAGCGGTTCTTAGGGCACATGCCAGTGTGTAAGCTGCCTAAGAACGAGGCTCACTTCTTGGTATCTCACATAATGGATGCTCACAAAATGTTTGGGAAATGGGTTGTTACAGGTTGAATTGTGTCCTGTTTGCCAATTCACGGGAAGTCCTGATTCCCAGTGCTTTAGAATGTGACTTTATTTGGAAACAGGATCATTTCAGATAAAATTAGTTAAGATGAAGTTATACTGGAGTAGGGTGGGATCCTAGTCCAATATGATTGGTGTCTTTATACAAAGGGGAAACTTGTACACAGGAAGAATGCTATGTGAAGACGAAGGCAGAGGCGAGAGGCAGTGGAAGCCAAGGAACACCAAAAATTGCCTGCCGATGACCAGGTGCTAGGGAAAGCCATGGAATGGATTGTCCTGCACAGCTGTTAGAAGAAACCAACGCTGCTGACACCTTGGACTTCTAACCTCAGACCAGAGGCAAATTTCTGTTTAAGCCACTTAATTTGTGGCGTTTTTCTATGGCAACCCTAGGAAATGGACACTTGAATGGATGGAGAGATGGGCATGAGGGCAGCCCACATGTAGGCGAAACTTCCTTACACAGCCCGGCTGCCCAGTCCTCTCCCTGGTGACATATGCAGTGACCAGGGCTTCTGCCCTTTGGGAGGTGAGCAGGCCCAGAGGCAATCTGGCAGCTGAGGTCTCAGACTGTGCACCCTCAGCACAGAACAGCAGGCAGTTTCAGAGCTTACCTGCTGCACTGCTATCCCTGCACCATGGGAGACCTGGTATTGGCAGCACCCAAGCTAAGCACACATTTCTCAAGCCAGCAGGTTGACACAAATGATGCCACGCTGTGTAGTTGAGTTGCCACAAGTAACAGTGTAATTATTGAATATGCAGTATCAACGTAGCTCTTCAGGCAGGTTTTGAATGTGTAATTGGAGAAAAACACTTGAATCTCTGCAAAAGTGGCAGTTTTAAAAAATCCACTTTATGTGTAACCAACATAACAGGGCCATCCTTTTAATGCCTGCTTTCTAGGCGAATTCCCATAGCTTCCTCACCTGTACTCCCTTCAGTTGGCACACTGGAGGGATGGTTTTGACTCACTGCAGCTGTGTGACAATGAGCTGAGCAGTAAGGGGGAACAGGGAAGGTCTTGTATCAGAGATGGTAGAGTGAACTGATTACCAGTACAAACTTGAGTCCCATTGTTCTGGATGCAGGTACCATCTCTGTCACTGAATAGGCTCAGCGACCTTGGGCAGGTTACTTGGCCTCCACAAACCCCACTTGCCTCGACCATAGCCCTGGAATTACAATTCCTGCCACATGTGCCTGCTGTGATGACTGGGCA